>NC_012879.2:43405223-44026421 GCF_000003195.3 Sorghum bicolor | reverse complement strand
AATTAGAACTCCACATTCATTGAAATTTGGTGTCTATGTTAATATATAGTTTAGAGTATTCTTAGACATGTCATTTTAGCAACATGCACAATGCCAAGTTCTAAATATTTTTCAAATAAATTTCAAAGTAAGGCATTTTTTAGATGAGGTCACTTTAGTCACTAAGTGTTTGGACTTTATAAACTACTGTATAAAGTAGAAGTACTACTCAACTTAGGAAAAAAACAACTTGATAGATACGAAGAATAAGGTGTGTGCATTTCATCTGCTAACATATACCATACCAACCTTATATCTTTATAAAATTATAAAATCCTAAAATTTTGCCAAGGTACATACCAAAGTTAGGTCGCCTTGAAAGTATGAGTTCGAGATGACATAACTCTGTTAAATTGTCACCACATACTCTGTTAAATTTATTGCCACTTCCAAAAAAAAAGTGAATGGCTACATCAGGGCACTGATTTCTTAGTTGTAAGATATAGAAGGTCATTCAAATACTGAATTACCTAAATAGGTTGCCAACTTTATCTTACTTGGGTAGGCTACTTAGGAGTCATTCAAATTCGAACGTTGTAGTTAGAATACCATCAAATTAGTAGCCTACTTAGGTCATTCAGATTCAAGATGAATGCCTTGGGTGCACTCTTGTTAGCCCGTTGGGCCATTGTGTGCTCATTAACTTCAATTTGGTGGGCTCTTAAAGCCATGTGAGGCTCACCCTAGCTCTTGGATCAAACCAACATAAATACGATGATTTAGAGCACTCCACTTTATGTTTCTTTGAGTGTGATCAAAGTGGAACATGTTTGGGTCAATGGTTAGGTTGGCCCCCATTAGGCCAATTTGACTCACCTTTCCATAATGTCTTTTCCGCATTCAAATAAACACCAAACAATGAGAAAATTATTAAATTTAGTTCATGATTATGGTGTTGCTTATGTAAGCTAAAAGTTTTGGCAATATGATGAGTGAAGTTAAGGACTGTCAACAGTGTATGGGGTTTAAGCAGTTTCCCATCTAACCTAAACTACGGTGCTCTAAGAATCAAAGACCGAGGATAAGTCAAAGGAAACTAGATAGGTACTCTACTTCGGTTAGCTAAGTACCAATAGGGGTAACGACTCTAATAGAGTTGAAATGTACGCAGCTACGCTTTCAACATATTGGTGATTGGTGCTATACAGATTCCAATTCAACAAAGAGAACACAAGCTCTCACCATCGTGGAAAAGGCCCATACATAATCGTTGAGGTATTACACCTGATGGTTTATCAAACGACCACATCATTACCAACACATGGAACATCAAACAATATGTCATTTATATGGTTAATTGTGTTTTTACTTTTACATACATGTATAATGCATAAATGAATCATATTTTGCTCACATTCCAAGTTCATTTTACTCATGGCTTCTAAATAACATGTTATGTTGCATTCCAACCACAACATGTTACTCATAGGTTACACATTGCTAAGCACACTTGATTGTGTTTGCCTTTTGTGTGTTGTTTGAAGTATTGATGAGTCTATTCTACATCTTAGACTTCGGCTCAAGTATTGCATGTGCGTATACACTTAGGCGCGCCCTAAGAACAGAGGATACAAAATAGTCACAATGTGCATAACACAAGGGACAGTCTAAAGAAAATGGATCACATAATTCAAACTTTAAAATTATTGACGTATATATAATTAAGTATACTCGACCATCTGAGTATAGGAGTACTCCATGTACATTGTACATATACTTCTTTAGATTAACTTGGTGGCAAGGCCATTGACAGCCGGCTAACTTCTTCTAGCAGCTTTAGGACATCCTCGTTTCGAGTGTCAGCTGCGACCCTCTTATTGATCGCTTCTAGATAAATTTCAAGACAGTGGAACTTCACATTGGCCAGTGCTACTTGGCTCCAAAGTTTAAAATAGTGGGCTATTGAAAATAGCAGCAAATTTTTTTCAGGAGCTATGTAGCTATAGCAGCGCTATAGCGGTGCCATGACAGATAGCGTTTTTATAAAAAAATACATAAGAAACATGAGTAATTGATGAAAAAGACATTGTAAATATGAATTTTGATGAATACAAATATATTTCCATAAGTTTAGGTAACATTACTAAATACCAATATGGCATTACAACATGGTTCATGAACGTCTAAGATGGAGTTTTGAGAGTCAAACTGAGAAGATTTGTTATAGCGGTGCTACAACGCATAATAGCGGTGAAAGTTATCATAGCAAATGCAACTTAGCGGCACTATAGCACGTAATAGCGACGAAAGTTGTGATAGCGGTAAAATTACAAATAGCTTAGCAGCAAGCCTATCCAGCAACTATAGCACCGAGATAGCACGCTATTTTTTTATTTGCTTGGCTCCCCTGCCAAGTAGCATCCTTGACTAGGTTCTTCAACTAGCTCAAGATATAGCTTAGCCTCTCCAAGATAAGGTCAGCACGACTATGAGTTGGATCTATAGATGGCAACAGGCACATTATCCGCGGGTATGAGATATATAGACCCGTACTTGCGGGTTGAATTCCAAACCCGCACCCGCACCCATAACCCGCCACGGGTAGAAGTCTACACCCATGCCCATACCCGTGGGCGTACCCGTGAACCTGCATAATAATAAATTAATAATACATGCATAGATTATAGAAAGGAGTTTAAGTATGAAAATTAAAACTACCTAGCATTATACCAACATAACAATGGTTCTCTTATATATAAATAGATATGAGAGAGAATCATAAAACTATGTTGCTTTCTTTATATATAGTATAAGAAGGGACCTGCTTATCACAAGGTTGTAGCGGGTTTGCGGGCACGGGTACAAGTTTTCTACGCCCACAAGTTTTTACTCATTGGGTTCAACTACAAACCCACACGGGCACAAAGTTGTACCCGTACCCTCATCCCACCGGGTTTTTACCCACGGGCACGCGGGTAATATGTACCGTTGCCATCTTTAGTTGGGTCGCTGTTGTAGAAAGCATCACATGTAGCCCACATGGCAATCTTTACCGACTTAAGTGCCTTGGTGGTTGTCCCCAGGTCCCTCTCCATTACTAGTGACAAACATCCGGCATTGCACGCTACTATACATCGGCATTTGTCCTAGACAATCAAAGAAACAACAATTAAAGCGGTGGCAACATCATCACAAGCACACTTCATGTCCTCCTTACTTTTCTTCATAGTTGCATTAAATCACATTAGGCTATCCTAAGCCTCCTCGAAGTTTTGTTGCGCATCCTTGAGGAAGGACTCAACAAATAAATTTTCTTGCTATAGGAGAAGCTTGGAGGACTTCAAATCCTCTGGCTCAACCCTGAGGCTAGAGGCTAGCTTGCTCTGTGGCGACTACAAAATGAGAATAAAAAATCAAGACTCGACAATAAGAATTGATTACAATACATACGGACAAACCATACCTTGGGCTTGCTCGCTTGACATCTTGAGTGCGTGCATTGCAGCACATTTTTCTTGCTCTAGTTCATAACATATGGAGGCTTGATATTGGTGTGCTCTTCCTTGGTGTTCTCTACCTTGGACAATACATCTTGAGGCCTGATCTTGGTGTGGTCTATCACAGCGGCTGCAACATCAACAAAGAACATCCAAATCTGAGTTATCAAGCAACCATGCAAAGATTGTAGGACATGAATTACCAACCTTGCTTCAGTGTAAGGCCTTCATTGTGGCTTCCTCTTTCTCCCTATCACTCTGCATCAGCAATTTTTGCAACAGATATTGAAACATAGAGATGTAGGATTGGGTTTTTTAGTGGTTTGCGGGTGAATCCTCGTTGTCTTTATAGTTGTCGAGCTTTTTATTGGCCTATTGTGGCGCCAAAGGCATGGGGTTGTAGGGGGAGGGGGTGCTGGTGGTGCCGCTAGTTGGGATCAGAGGTGTTACCTAAGTTTATGATACCATGCATATCAAAGATACTCCCTCCATTCCAAATTATAAGATATTCCAAGAATCTTGAAGAGTCAAAGAATCTCAAGTTGTCCAAGTTATAAAAAAAAATAAAGATTTATGACATCAAATGAGTACCCTATGAAAATTTAATTAATGAGGAATTTAATGATACTTAGTTGACATCCTAAATGTTATTATTTTATCATATAAATTTAGTCAAACTTAAGATACTTTGACTCTCTAAGATTTTCAATAATTTGGGATGGAGGGAGTAGTAAGGATAGATTTGTTTTTCATTCGATGACATTAATCGTATGACAACGAGACACATAAGTTTGTGTGCAATAACTTTATATTGTGTATGTTAAAGAATTTCCAAAAATAAACTTCTTTGACTCGAGGTGGTGTTACGCACAACGCTTTGTGTAATAATATGGAGGGAGATGGAATGATTAAATTAAATATACAGCTTTACCTAAACATTAGGTGTGACCGGCTCTCCTGAGAATCGTGATGGCAAGGATATAATCTTGTTGAGCAGGTCACAGCTGGTTTGTTGAATTACTAAGTCACAACACTTTTTTTTTTGTGATTTACTAAGTCACAACACTTAATAAGAGGCATAAAAAAACACTGCTCTCCACGTAGAGGCGGCAGCTGGGGAACGAGTCAGTAGTCAACCAGTCCTTGAGATTATAGTGGATTACTATTAATCAGCTGAAACCCTTATACCAAAATAAACCAGTCAGTTGACCTTCATAAAAAAAAAGAAAAGAAACCAGCAGATTGACTTGTAATTACGCAACGGGAATGAGTCACCGTATCGGCCGGCCTTCAAATTTGTTAGGGCCGGCAGGCATGCAGTGAATTCGACGCTTGAGCAAGAGAGAACCAGTAATACAATGCAGTATGTATATGCTCAACATTACTTATTAGGACCGTCCAAATATGCTCTGAGATTCGTGCTGTTGTACTTCTCTCAACTGTTTTCATACTTCTTCCCACTGTTTCACATATCTCAATGCATATTTAACAGTGTACATAAGCAATGTCCAACATGTAGACCAGCATATATATACTTAGCATTGTTTATCTATACTATCTAAATATCTAAATGTACCCTGACATTCGTGCTATCGCTCTCGAAAAATCGTGCGACACACCACACGCCACCAGTGACCGAGTCTTTGACTTGGGGCTCCGGCTGGTCCCGCCACTGGTTTCGGTTAGACCCTTTTGGCTCTTTCACAGTCTCCCACGCTGCTGTCGCAACCGTGGCAGCCCTACCCCTGCAGCGTCGCTCCATGCCGTTGCCATTGCCATTGCCATGGCCATGCGCTGCTACTGCTACAGCATCACGCGGACGCGGGCAGGGCAGGGCAGCCAGTGGATAGATCCATAGCAGCAGCAGCAGCAGCAGTACACACTGGTACAATGGGCCTACTCCTACTGCTATGTCAGTGATACTAGTCTGATGGATCCGTCAGCCACGTGACGCGTCTGCGGACCGTCGCCGGCGCGAAATTATTCCCGGGCCGGCTACAGCGCCGTACAAGTAGATTTAGAACCATCACGTCAAAGTTTTTGGATTTTAATACGGTAACACTTTTATTTTTATTTAATAAATATTATTCAACAATTGAGTAACTATGCTTAAAAGATCCGTCTCACGATTTATAGATAAACTGTACAATTAGTTTTTCTTTTCATATATATTTAATACTCCATATATGTGTCATAAGATTCGATGTGATGAGAATCTTAAAAAACTTTTAATTTTTTGGGATGAACTAAGGCCTTGTTTAGTTTCCAAAAATTTTCAAGATTTCCCGTCACATCGAATCTTTATACACATGCATGAAGCATTAAATGTAGATAAAAATAAAAACTAATTGCACAGTTTGTCTGTAATTTGCGAGACGAATCTTTTGAGCCTAGTTACTCCATAATTGGATAATAAGTGTCCAAACAAACAAAAGTGCTACAGTAGCCAAAACAAAAAAATTTCGCGAACTGAACAAGGCCTAAACAAGATCTTAGTTCACCCTTTCCAAAACCTTTTCAAGATTTTCTATAATTAAATATAAATTAAAAAAATAACTAATTTGCATAATTATCTGTAATTTACGAGATGAATCTTTTAAACTTAGTTAGTACATAATTAGACAATATTTATCAAATACAAACAAAAGTACTACGTAGCCAAAACTAAATTTTTCACTAACTCAACAAGGCCTTAGCTAGAAAAAATTTGGGCCTTGTTTAGTTCACCTCAAAAACCAAAAACTTTTCAAGATTCTCCGTCACATCAAATCTTGAAGCACATGCATGAAGCATTAGATATAGACAAAAATAAAAACTAATTGCACAGTTTGCCTGTAAATCACGAGATGAATCTTTTGAGTCTAGTTAGTTAATGATTGGATAATATTTGTCAAATAAATACGAAAATGCTACAATGCCGAAATCCGAATTTTTTTCGGAACTAAACAAGGCCTTGGTTTTGGGTACTGTAGCCCTTTCATTTGTATTTGATAATTATTGTCCAACTATGGACTAATTAGACTTAAAACATTCGTCTCGCAAATTATAAGTAAATTGTGCAATTAATTATTTTTTACCTATATTTAATACTTCATGCACGTGCCGCAAGATTCGATGTAATGAGAAATCTTAAAAAATTTTTGGATTTTAGGGTGAACTAAACAAGGCCAAAATACTACGTCCCAAAAAGAATATAATCATCGGAGGAGTCAAAGATTTTTATTTTTGACCAAATATAATTTAAAAGTATTAATATTTATAATATTAATAAGTATCATAGGTTATGAAATATATTTTCATAATAAATTTAATTGAAGATCTAACTATATATACCTTCTTATGTAAACTTGATCAAACTTAAATATCTTTTGATTTATCGAGAAGCGAGATTTACATTCTTTCTTTCTGGAACAGAGGGGAGTATTGCACTTCTATACTTTAAATTTTTCTCAAAATAAAAGGTCTCATCTAGGATTAGGAGATCCATCATGCAACAGGCTAACAGCTCCTACCACCCACTGCCACGCACTGATCCATCAGCAGACCAACAAACTAAAAAAAAAATCAACTTCTCTCTCACAAAAAAAAATCCAACAACGTCCATGAAAATCCAGAAGCTGCGGCGGATAGCTTTTTCTAGGGGCAATAATGTAATTTCACAGCTGCATTGATATATGCACCATCCTAAGGTCATCCACAATGGTTATCAAATAGCTAGCTAGAAGGAATTCTATTGGCTCTCAATAGTACTTTAGAAATAGCTAGCGAGATGATGTATAAAAATAATAAAAAAGTCGCACTTTCATTGGCTATCGAGGAGAGAGATCAAATAGCTAGCGACTTCCTAATAGCTAGCGACTCATAAATAGCTAATCTAGCACGATCTTCTAGAAATAACTCTCTCACAATACTCTCCACAATAGCTAGTAACTTCCTAATAGCTAGTGACTTTCTAAGGTAGCTATTTACAAATTATCATTGAGAACCAATAACATTCTTCCTAGAGATCAAATAGCTAGCAATTGAATACCATTGCGGACGCCCTAAGTATATTGTTCTACAAGTACTCCCCCCTTTCCCCAATTTAACAGCTACATTGATATATGCACAATCCTACTAGACGTGCAACTATTTTGGTATAGAGGGAGAATTGTTCTACGAGTACTCCCCTCCTTCCTCCAATTTCGCAGCTACATTGATACTTTCCCCCTCTCCCCCCTCCTTTTTTTACCATGAGGCGTCAAGAACTCAAGATGAAGGGAGTTTGGTACTAGTAGATAGAACGTTCAAGATGGTGCCGGAGTTGAGGAAGTTGACACGGAGAATTCTGGATCTCATTTTTTTAGAAAAAAAAAATCTGGATTCATATGAACTTTGTTTCAAGATTTAAGTGTGTCACCCTTCTTTTGTTCATTTCAGGTGGGCGGGCGGTCGTGGTTGAAGCTTTGGGTTCGCCTCAAAGCCCTAAAATGGCCCATTTGAACTTTACTAAAGCAACAGAGAGTGTGCGGCAGCGGATCTGATCGATCGCATCCAAATCCATTTTGTGGTGTATATGTGTATCAGCCTCTTCGTTGACATCCGCGGTTGCCTGATATCATTACTGCCACAATTCACTACTGTATGTCAGATTTCATCCCTTATTTTACTTTGACGGAAACCATATTTGTTTTCAATTACTTTATTTATTTATGCAAGTAGGATGCTAGTAGTATTCTCTTCATCTCAAAAATATACGTGTTTTTGCTTTCTGAGAAACAACTTTAACAAAATATATATATAAAAATATTATTATTTATGGTACACAATTGATATTATTAGAAAGATATTTGAATCTAGTTTTTTTAATAAATTTATTTAAAGATATAAATATTATATATATATATTTTATATAAGTCGAGCTAAACTTATGGTGTGGAAAAAAAACGATGAATAATTTAAGATAGAGGGAGGAGTACATGTCAACGTGTTTTCATTTCACCAGATCGCAGGAATCAGCACTGATGGGAGGAGGATGATTTGGTCCGTTGTCGTTTGTGTGTTTTTCCGTGTCGATGATATCCATAATGCATGTATCGGGTTCCAAAAAATTTTGCAAAATTTTTGCAGATTCCCTGTCACA
This sequence comes from Sorghum bicolor, assembly GCF_000003195.3. NCBI lineage: Eukaryota > Viridiplantae > Streptophyta > Magnoliopsida > Poales > Poaceae > Sorghum > Sorghum bicolor. The sequence goes on along the minus strand of NC_012879.2, from coordinate 44,017,823 downwards.
TCAAATCTTTAGACATATGCATGAAGTATTAAATATAGATGAAAATAAAAACTAATTGCACAGTTTGGCCGAAATTGACGAGACGAATCTTTTAAGTCTAGTTAGTCTATGATTGGACAATATTTGTCAAATACAAACAAAAGTGCCACAGTGTTGATTTTCCAAAAAAAAATGGAACTAAACAAGGCCACCTAGTAGTTTGTGTTACCTACTCCTATATAGCTAGGCTCAATCCACTTTCTAAGGCCTTGTTTAGTTCCAAAATATTTTGTAAAATCGACACTGTATCTCTTTCGTTTGTATTTGACAAATATTGTCTAATCATGGACTAACTAGGCTCAAAAGATTCGTCTCGTCAATTTCGACCAAACTGTGCAATTAGTTTTTATTTTTGTCTATATTTAATACTTCATGCATGTGTCTAAAGATTCGATGTGACGGGGAATCTGAAAAATTTTGCAAAATTTTTTGGAACTAAACAAGGCCGATGTGTTGCTCCTTGAAGCTGTCAAGATAGAAGAAAGATTGCTGCCAATCATGTTGTCTCAATTGGATTGGATCGGGGGATAGTTGACGTGTTACGTTACCTGTATAGTTTGATTTGAGAGACCACCGTGCACCTGTGTTTGCTTCTGTTACAAAATCGATCCACTAAGAGAAAAATAAATAAAAATAGAAGCCAACTTTTGAGCAGACAAAATGGAATCCAACACGATCTATCTCATCGAAACCAGGGAGAAAGATCATTTTGGGCCTTGTTTAGTTCTAAAATTTTTTACAAAATAGGAATAGTAGCACTTTCGTTTGTATTTGACAAATATTGTCCAATCATAAATTAACTAGGCTCAAAAGATTCGTTTCGTCAATTCCGACCAAACTGTGCAATTAGTTTTTATTTTCGTCTATATTTAATACTTTATGCATGCGTCTAAAGATTTGATTTGACGGAAAATCTGAAAAATTTTGCAAAATTTTTCGGGATGATCAATCTCCAAATCGATGGAGCTATAGGAATTGGTGCTGAGCTCATCGAATGCAGAGTGGTCCTACCATCCCTTTATCCTCAGCCTGGATATTACTCCTACTTATTTAATACTCCCTCCATTCTAAATTGTAAGTCGTTTGACTTTTTTTACCCCAAGTTTGACCACTCGTCTTATTCAAAAAATTTATGCAAATATAGTCAAATTTAAGTTATTCTTGAAGAACTTTTATTAATAAACTAATACACAACAAAAAAAGTGATATTTTGTACAAAACTTTGAATAAGACGAGTGATCAAACTTGATATTAAAAAAGTCAAACGACTTACAATTTGGGATGGATTGAGTACATAGGCCTGGTTTAGTTCCGTAAAGTGAAAACTTTTCGGTATTATAGCATTTTCGTTTGTTTGTGACACCAATCATAGACTAACTAGGAGCAAAAGATTCGTCTCGTAATTTACAGCTAAACTGTGTAATTAGTTTTTGTTTTCGTCTATATTTAATGTTTCATGCATGTGTCATAAGATTCGATGTGACACAGAATCTTGAAAACTTTTTGGTTTTCAGATGAACGGCCGTACTCTATTTCATATATCCATCATTGGTTCACGTTTGCTGCTGCTGGCTAGCTTTCATGTATCATGGCAGCTAAAACCTAGAAGTTGTAGTAGTACGTACGTACAGTACTATGAAGCAGTAACACTAGCCAGCAGCAGCCAGTAGGCTGAGATTCATGGTGCTGCAATGCCATAGTGATGCCGTATCAGAAGAAGGGGCCCAAAATACTTGGAAGATGAATGGAAAGCATAGCAAAGCAAACGGCAGGATCAAACATTGGGCAAGGCTGATAGGCCATGGCAGCGGTTCGCTAATGAATGACTAATAGATTTGGTTGATAAGTTCAAGCGAACAAGCGGCTAGGCTTAAAAAAAACTCCCTGCCAAGGCACACTTTACTTCCAAAAAAACTCCCTGCACATCTTCAGTCGCTGCGATGAACTTGAACTACTTTTGTTCGAATTTGGGCCTTGTTTAGTTCCCAAAAAATTTTGCAAAATTTTTCAGATTCCCCGTCACATCGAATCTTTAGACGCATGCATGGAGTATTAAATATAAATGAAAATAAAAACCAATTACACAGTTTGATCGAAATTGACGAGACGAATCTTTTGAGCCTAGTTAGTCTATGATTGGACAATTTTTGTCAAATACAAACGAAAGTGCTACAGTATCGATTTTGTAAAAATTTTTGCAACTAAACAAAGCCGGGCGGTGGGTGCAAAGCTCAAGCTGGCCAGGCGGCAGGGAAGGAGGGAGGAGAGGATAAAAGTAGCAAACAGGAGATAACAATGCAAAACTTTTACAGAATGATAAATTTCGGACGTCGGCCTTGTTTAGTTTCGAAAAGTGAAAAGTTTTCGGTGCTGTAGCACTTTCGTTTGTTTGTGACAAATATTATCTAATTATGGACTAACTAGGATCAAAAGATTCGTCTCGTGATTTACAGCTAAACTGTGTAATTAGTTTTTGTTTTCGTCTATATTTAATGTTTCATGTATGTATCAAAGATTCAATGTGACGGAATTTTTGCTTTTCAGGATGAACTAAACAAGGCCTTCGATGCTGAGATTCCCCGTAAACTTCCTTCTTTGCAGGAAAAGGGCGCCGGTCGGCCGGTGTCCTCTCTTCTCTTCGCTAGTGGAGGCGCCTGCCTCTGCCTGCCTGCTGCTCCATGAGAGCATGAGTTCTAGTGTTCATTTCCGCGCACAGAGATCAACGCAGGCTTTATTTAGTTTACCCTAAAAACTAAAAAGTTTTCAAGATTTTCTGTCACATCAAATCTTTCGACACATGTATGAAGCATTAAATATAGATGAAAATAAAAACTAATTGCACAATTTATCTGTAAATCGCGAGACAAATCTTTTAATCCTAGTTAATCTATAATTGGATAATATTTGCCACAAACAAACGAAAGTGCTACAGTAGCGAAATCCAAAATCTTTTCGTATCTAAACAAGGCCCCAGTATTATTGCTTTTCTCAAAGATGCATGGCCAGAGTTCCACATCTCCTGCATGTCTCTCTTTTGATGATGAAGGTATCTTTAGCAATAATTTCACCTTTAGCTTTTTAACTAAGGACTTTAAACTAAAGATGATGCATGTTTGGAGTGTTTGGGCTCGAGCTGGAGCTGGAGCTGCACGCTAGTTTTCACTGTGCACTGGCCTCACTCACTTCTGGTCTCTACACTGTAGTGTGGCACTACTGCCTAGCTTGCCAAAAGCTAAGGCCTGTAGCCCTGTAGATAGCTGTGCCACCATGTGTTGTGTGTACAAGACTACAAGTACAAGGTGAAAACAACGTTACATGAAAACAGTAACAAAACAAAACGAGCACTCTCATAGATTGACCGCTCCTTTGGAATGTGGGGTTCCTATTTTCTTTAAAAAACAAAACTGATTTCTATAAATTCCCTATGTAGTTTTTCATGAAATTTTGAAGTGCTAAAGTGCGCCTTGTCTGAATTGAGCTAGAAACTTTCTTCACGTTGAGACAGTGCGCGCCTTCCTCTTGCTTCTTTTTTTTTTTTGCTTTTCCTTTTCCTTTGAGAAACGAATACCGAGTGACGACTGACGACAATGTACTCTGACTTGTGACAGAGGCTCCAACCAGACCTGACCACAACTGGTTCGTGGAGTGAGAATCCTATGCAGTGCAACAGTTGCAGTATTAAATGCTCTTCCGATCCACGAATCACTCTTGCATGTAGACTGAGAGACAATCTCTGAATCTTAACAGAAGAACCTGAAATAATAAGAGATAATACAACTAAAATAAAACTTAGTTTACCCTTCTGGAACACGCAAATTCCGAGAAGGAACTCAGCAACAGGCACATATATTTGAGGCCCATCCGTCTGTGCGTTCTTCTGTGCAGAATTCAGGCCCAGCCCAATCCCATGAGCACTTTGGTGCGCTACTCCAAAATAACCGTTTTCTCGAATACATATGAGGGCTACTCCCTCCGTTCCAAAATAAGTGTCGTTTTCACTTTCCGAGAAATAATTTTAACTAAATATATAGTAAAAAATATTAGTATTTATAGTACACAATTAGTATCATTGGAAAGATCTTTAAGTCTAGTTTTTTAACAAATTTATTTAGAGATATAAATATTGTATATATTTTCTATAAATCGAGTCAAACTTGTGGCACAAAAACCTAAAATGACACTTTTTTTGGGACGGAGGGGAGTACGTATCATTGCATTTAAGTGGAGAAGAGTAAAATTACAAGGTTCACCGTGCCGCACAAAAAGAAGAAGAAGGCGACTACATCCTAGGTGTAGAAAATATATATACGGCAGCGTTATTCTACACTTTAGGTGCCACTAGTCAAAACTGAGTAGAAAAAATACTGAGCAGTACTGAACAACGTTTAGTATCATCCAGTCGTACATCGAGGACTACAAAATACTGAACAATACTAAAACACAAGTACTGAATAATACTGAATTCCGTTCAGTATAACAGTTTGGTGTAGAATAGTTTTCTACACCTATGGATTTTATTCTTCTTCTTTTCTTGGGATCCAAAATAAAAGAATAAAAAAATAGGTATAAGAATTAAGTTAAGTCGATCCAAAAAGGAAAGGAGGTTCATGACCAAGGGCAAAGATGTTAGAATCTGAGTTATTTTGGAATGTAGTTGTGTTCGAAAGGGTACCAATAAGGAAACGACGGGGATTTCTAATATAGTACTCAAAAGAATCGCCACAATACGCCCGGACAATTAGAATTATATATATATACACGGTAGCGCTATTCTACACCGCAAGTCAAAACTGAGCAGAAAAAATACTGAGCAGTACTGAACAATACTGAATTTTGTTCAGTACTATAGTTTGGTGTAGAATATATATATATATATATATATATATATATATATACGGCAGCGCTATTCTACACCCTAGGTGTAGAATATTATTCTACACCGTAAGTCAAAACTGAGTAGAAAAAATACTAAGCAGTACTGGATAGTGTTCAGTATCATCTTGTCCAACACCCAGGACCAGAAAATACTGAACAATATTAAAACACGAATACTGAATTCTGTTCAGTATAACAGTTCGGTGTATATATATATATATATATATATATATATATATATATATATATATGCAAACCATATAAGCACCTTCGAAAGTCTGTGTCGATATACCATAGGCGCCTCGTTTTCAACGGAAAAGTCGCCTATCACCGAAAGCGTAACGCCATAAAATCTTGGAATAAATCTAGGAAAATACAAACACTCATGCTAAGTCGAGGACTTGAATCTAGATAGATAGATTCCACTACAAGAAATCTAACCAACTGAACTAGGTTGTTGTAACATTTTTTTTAAAACGTGATATATGTAAAGATGGGTAGAAAATATGACTTACTATGGACCATTTAGGAGAGCTCCAGCAACTTAAAATATAAAAAATAGTTCCACTCCATGAAATTCTAGCCAAACGTCTCAACTTCAAGGAATTGATATATGCAAATACATGGATCTAAACGAGTATATGTTTTGTGATGGATGAAGTGCTGGCTGATGTACCTACATTCCATTCAATAAACTAAACAAAAATGTTAGGAGTGAGTGGAGCACGCTATTTTTCAAACCACATCAGCTGTACCCTCCCTTAGCACCCTTTCTGAAAACGGAAAATTAATGTACAAATGAATTTTTACTGACTATGTAAGACTGAGGATACTTCTATCTTTTCTTTTCTCTTGTCAACTTGCTTCTGAGTCTATATCTACAAGGACAACAGTGCTCATTCTACTTGTAACATGCCATTACAAACAAGTACATTAGTGCTCCTATGGACCGATCAAGAGGATTTGAGACACAGAGACAAATGCACATACACATGCACATCAGATCGGACAAACCATGATGGTTCATGCTCATCCATCAGTGCTTCTGGAAGATCACCATGCAGAAGAATGCCACACACCGGAATATCACACCATTGGCAACAAGAACCACTAGGCACAAGATTCTGTCATTGATGTCATATCCACTATTCAACAGCGAGCCGCACCGTGTTATGAGCCATACGCCGGAATACTTCTGCGCATTTGCAATCACAAATGCTTCTAGAGCCCACTTCGTGTAGCACAGGTTTGCGAAGAAGGTGTCCTTTTGCTGGGTTGCTATTAGGGTTAGAACAACCGGAAGGAGCGCTGACCACTGTTGTCATCACAAGAACAAATTAATCATCAGATCAGTTAGTATATATAAACTAACCCCTACAGCATCTCCACTAGATTCTAGGATGATATGATGTTAGCATAGGATAATGTTGATGATAGACATATATACACAACAAGTGGAGAACATCTAGCTAGCCAACTAGATTGCTCACCAGCTGCGCAGAACTTGGCTGGAAAAAGATGGCAAAGGTGTAGCCGATCCCCGTGACACAGTAGACGAGTGCTAGAAGAACAACATAGTTTTCCCAGATTGATGACCTTGGGTTGTTGAAGAAGTAAAACATGGACAGGTAGACGATCGGCTTGATAATCGTGTTGAAGTGATCTATTGTATCTTTGGACAAGAAGTATGCCAGCGAGCTCATGCCGGATGCTCTCTCCCTCCAGTAGTGTATCTTCTCCAGCGAAAATGATCTCAAGGCCCCAATCTTGCACAGCAGAGCTGCAGCCAACAACAGCTTATATTATTTGCAATGAACTAAAGTTCTGATCTCTTGCAAATATGGAGAAGATATATAGAAAAATATTATTGGAAATGGTATATACTCCATGCCACCATCAAGATATATAAAACTTACACACAGCAATAACAGTGTATGTGTAGCCAAGTGCTCCAAATGTCTCATCGCTCACTTTAGCAAGTGTGCCTAGACATATACCAGCAAGACCTAGTATGAGATAGTCAACTCCTTGTATTCTAGCCTCTCGAAGCCTCTGCTTGCCACACCTGAATAACATACAGAAGATGGATGCATGTCAGCAATAATAGATGAACCAGACTAAAAAGCTACCAGTGGTGGAAGTGGAATAACTTACCTCCCCAGGTAGTATTTGTATTGCCTAAGGATCCCGGGAGTACGTCGATTGGATAAGTTTTCGGAAGTTTTATTGTAATCATACTCATCCTTCTTCTGCCCAACTATATCCCTGACATTGCCCCACACTTCACCAGCAATAGATTGGCCAGCGTCACCTCCCTTGGCATGATCTCCTCCCCCTCTGAAAGAGGACTCTGAGTCAGAAGAACTCTGCAGCATGTCCCGTGGGACTTCATACCCATTGTGCAGCATCCATCTGATGGGGAGATCCTTGACATTTACTGATTCTTTTGTGTCTGGCTTCACGATTCCTTCCAAGATGTCTATATAGTAGTCCGGTGGGTTCACACGGTCCGGCACAACAATGCCCAATCCTGAGAAGTATTCCTCAACTTTCTTTACAGGCCCGTGGTACACAGTCATACCGCCTTTCGCGAGAAGTATCAGGTCATCAAACATCCTGTACAATGTATAACTGCAAGTAATAAAACCACTTCACAGTTAGATAGCTAATTAAGGCATGCAGAGCATACAAGCAAGAAGATGAATTTGCAAATGCATACAACCTGGGTTGATGGACGACCATAGAGATGTTGACACCCTCAAGAGCTTCCCTACGCAGGGCGCGAATAAAGCAGGGACGAGGCGCTGTCCAAGCCCGATGTCGGCTCGTCTAGAATCAGGACTGAGGGTTCCATGACCATCTCTAGCCCGACGTTTACTCGTTTGCGCTGGCCACCGGAGATGCCACGCTTCTCAACTGTTCCGACCAAAGAATCACGCACTGGTTGCAGTCCCAAGGACTCGATTACTCTTTCCACGACAAGAACCTTATCAGCCTTTGACATGTCAGCAGAAAGCCTGGTTCATCATGTACGTGCAAGAAATTATATTTATATATATTCAGTGAAGATCTACTAGCTAGCTGATCTGATGATGAGAAGAGAGTACTACTACTACCAAGGTCGTTGCAGTTTTCATACCTGCATCTTGCATTGAACCAGAGATTCTCCTGAACTGTTAAGTTCCCATGCACGATGTCATCTTGCGGCACAAAGCCGATGATTCTCTTGTACGCGCGGATAGGCTCCGTCTTCCCATTGATGAGTATCATCCCTGTTGTTTCGCACCCTGTTGCCTTGCCAGCGATAGCACTCAAGAACGTGGTCTTCCCGGCGCCTGATGGGCCCATCACGGCGGCGACCCTTCCAGCCATGAGTTTTCCGGTCACTGATCTCAGAAGCTTCTTCTTGCTCCCCTTCAATGTCAGAGTGAGGTCTTTGAAGGCGATCTCAACTGTGGGTCTTTTCCTGATGTCTTCATCGGTCGCCATCGATATCACTCCTGAAAACGTAAGGTTTTGGGACTCCTGTTCCATCGCCTTTTCCTTTTCGATCTGTCCATACGCGTACTTGAAAATCTGGCTCTGGGTATGGGCATGCTTCCCTTTGGTGGTCTTCTTTTTCTCTCCTGCTCCTCCTCCTATTTGCACACTGATCCCTTCCCCTTTTTCAGGGTTGTCTTCAATGGAACGCACCATGTCAGTAAGGCTATCCTTTTGTTTTTCTCCTGCTTGGTTTGTCGGCTGGTCACCGGTTGAAGGCAGACCAGCACCGGGACCTCCTTTGTATGATTCGTGTGTCCTAAGGCTTTTCTTGCGTGAGAACGTGCGGGACAATGACGACTGAAGGCCTGCAGCGTGCTTCTTTGCGACATCTTTAGCTGTTTTCCATCGTTCACGAGCCACGGCGGTCTCTCTAGCGTGTCTTGCAGCAGCCTCCCGAGATTTTGCTTGCTTCTTCTCCCGGTTCATCAGGAGTTGTCCGGAGAAGTTGTAAATGATCAACAGCACCAAACTCAGGGCACCCTACATGCAGAATCATCCATCCAGGGGCATCAGATCGATGTTAACTCGATCAACTTCTTCTTATTAATTAATTGTTAGGTTAACTAAAAGACAATATCATACTCTTGACTGAAAATCTAGTCGAAAAGTAACACAGTATGCTATTTACGTACCACGAGCAGTGCACCGAATATGGTAATGTCCTGATTTGTGGAGTTTGGTTTACAACTTCCTTTGTGGAAGCATTCTGAAACGCAATTAAGAGGAAGAAGAAGAGGTGATCACTTATAGAATATAATTGTTGAAGGCATTACAAGAAGAGGATATTAAACCAGATTACAGTATATAATCATAACAAAAGTATTGGATTGGATTTCAGCCCCTATTTGATAACTTCTCTCCATAACCACAAGCACATAGCACACAAATGGGGGTATCCAAAACTTCGTATATGAAAAACTATATGTATCCGACTCTGAAAAACTGTATGTTAACTTACTGGTTTCCAAAGTTGAACCTTTCCTACAATAGAACCTGCAAAACAGATGCGACTTATATTTGTTAGTATTTGGGAAGGATGTGTGAAATGCTGAGCTGCATGCATATCTCATTAATTAACTAAGAAAAACCACTGTATATTCTAGGAGATTAATTATAAATAACAAAATTATTGAGGCATTAGATAGATAGAATTACCCACTACTACAATCGAGTTTCTGTACAGTGCTTGGACAGTAGTAACCAGGTGGACAGAAAACATCATCGGTGCTAACAACGTCCGCCCATCTGTCAGCACCGCCACACGTATGATTCGGCTTTCCGGCAGGTGGTTGATAGTGGTACCTGCATTATGCAAGGTGTTTACCAATATTGAGAATTATATAATCAAAGAGCCTATATATACACATGTTGTTTCAACTGCTTACGGATCACAGACTCCTGTTGTTTTATTCAGAGTGGACTCAGGGCAGTAGGCTCCAAGAGGACATGCTGCATACATAATAGGCGAGTAACGAATATACTTCAGAACGAAGAACAATGATCGATGCTAGCACAAGTTCAAAAAAAAAAAAACAATGATGGTAGCATGCAAATTAAAGCGAGCTACGCTACGAAGGTGTGGTTGCTATATATGCTTGCGTTGCGAGGGCTTACTTACGTATCATGCAAGTGAGGCCATGAGGGCAAAAGAAGCCGGCACAGCAGCCTCGGCAGTCAATGGTTCTAGAAGGGATGTTGACAGCATCTTTTAAGTTGACCTCCTGGTCTTTGCCGGCGCTGCAGGACCATCCGGGCTCACACCCATCGATCCATGAAGTCAGGTTGCAGTTCTTGTTTGGTCTCACGTAGTTCTTCTTTCCGTTGCCTTCGAGGAAGCTCTCGAAGTAGAATTTCATCTCCGCGGCCGTGCACACGCGCTGCGGGAGGTCTCCTGGTGGCCGGTGATCCATATGAAAGAACTATGAATATGCATATGCTTACAATTTGACAATGCAAGAGGCCGGCCATATATACTTGCCATATACTACTATATGATGAACAATATGATGATCGTTGACGTGATGAGTGTGCCATGCATGTTTTTGCTCAGTTAATAATAAAAGCTACAGATAACTAAACTTAGTTCGTACATACATATATGTCATGATATTGCAAGCAGCAAGCCAAATAGCATGTACATGCTGAAGAAGCTACTTCTACAAATGAAGGGGGTCAAATGGGATGCTGCAATCTTACCGTTGGTTTCCTTCATGCAGGTTGTGAGGAAGGCGGGATCGGAAGAGAAATTGAAGGCCGTGTTCCACTCCCGATCCCTGCATTGTTTTTGTTTTATTATTTTTTTTTTGGGAAGCAAAGCAAAGCAAAGCATGCATTTTCATCAAAAAAAAAAGCAAAGCATGCATTCATTCATCGAGAGAATTGAATGATTTGGAAGAGCCGATGCAAGTAGCGGTGGCTGATCAATTACATGTTCTTGATGCAGTAGTGGAACTCCCTGCCCATCTGCTGCGCGAAGGAGGTGGTGAGGGCCTTGAGGCGTTCGTTCATGAGCCCGGCCACCATCGGGCTCCCAGCCGCCAGGGACGCCATGTCGCCTGATTTCGCCGCCTGCTGTGCGGCGAGGGACCGGCGGGGGTTGACGACAGCGCCGGCGGCGGCCGCCGCAGCTGCGGACAGAAAGAGGAGGCACAGGAGGGGAGACGACGACGCCATGGAGACCGACGGAGCAAGGGGAGGGAGCGAGGCGCGATGGGAGGGAGACGGGGAGAAGACTCATGTCGGACCCCTCCTTCCTCGCACGCGTCCTCCCCTCGTCTTCTCGCTCATTTTTTTGCTCCCTGTGGGTGCTGGGTGGCGCGGAGAGTTGCGCGCCGAAGGTCGCGGCCAAGAGGGAGGGAGAGCTACGTACACACTATCATCATTAGGTAACTCTCCAGTAAGGCTATTATTAGTAGGTGACCCAATCGTTGTCCAGCACCAGGCATTTGCATGTAACTCATATATTGTACAATGTACATTGATGAATGAAATTTGTGCGCCATCGCTTCTGCACTCTGCAAGGAGCCAATGAATGAACTTCTATATATTGATTAATTGAGTGCCATTGCATGTGAACTTTTATAAGGAATACTAGTTTACATATATAGGCGCCTTTGGCACAGCTCTAGCTTTGATTCGCAGTTTATAGATTAATTAAAATGATTCAAATGTTTTATTTAATTTAATATATAAATAAAATGAGTCATGTAAATGCACTTCACATGACTACAACTCTATATCTAGGATTTCCTAAAGCTACAGGTGGCTAGTGAATTTCCTAGAGCTATAGCTCGGCCAAACAGGGCCTGTCCAATAGACATTAGACAACCATGCATGCATATAAGTGGCAGCTTATCGATCATTGTGACACATCATTAATTAATTGATAATCCTTTTATTACAAGTTTAGATAGCCTTGTAATATAAACTCTAGATATCAGGTTTATCCCTAGTACAACGTTATCTTAGAGCATCTCTAAGACATCAGGTAAAATTATATCTAAACTACAAGATTTAGTCATTGTGTAAAATAAAAAACTCACCCAAAGTGTAGAGTTTCACAACAGTCTTTGTATAAAATAGCTAGTAAGGACAATGTTTATCTATGGCAAGCAAAAGTTTAGGGATAATAAAATTGCTATTTTAGCAAACTAGCCATTGGACTTTATTTTTTACTTTAAAAAACTAAAATAGCCTAGATAACATGGATAAGTCTCTCGCTTGTACGTACATATGTATCTCTCCTAAAGGTCAATGTAATTAATAAGATGGTATTAGGGGTTTTATCATATTTAATCTTTCCACATGATATCTAGCTCCATAGAACAACATCTTGATCCTTGATCCATCCATATCTTCCGCTTGCATCACCGGAGAAGATCAGTCTAAAAATTTCTTAAATGGTGTTGTATCAACCTGTTAGCTTCCCGAATAGTTCATAATTTGATTTATTTACTGCTAGACTGATTATTATAGCCACATTAAACCCGGTGATCTAGCTAGGGGAATGTTGCTCTACATCATATTACTTCGCCATGCATGGTCAGAGTAGATTAATCAAACCTAGGGGTGGTAATATATACCATAGATCTATCTTTGGGATTAAGCAACACACAACTCTTAATCATTTTTTATAATTGCATCAATCATTGTTGGTCATCCTTAGCCTAACAGATTAATCTGCTAGTGTATGAATAATAATGTGGCTTTCATCCATGAACATTCTAAGGTATGAAAAATCCATGAGGAACTAGAAGTGGCTAGCACCAAATCTAATTGTTATGTCTGGGAATGAGCAAAGGGTAGAGAAAGAGTAGAGAGGGTTAAGGTTTTACCTAGAACTTCACACAACTTAGCATGAGCTTAACTCTGACTTCACTGGCTTTGGAGCAGACGCTCCCCAATCCACAAACATGGACGAGAAGGTGGCTAACAGAGATGCCTATGAGCCCTAATACTACCCAAAGGGTGAACGTGCATTGTCACCATGCACCTACCACCTACCATGGTGATCCATTAGATAGCACGCACGCTAGGGTAGGCTTAAGCTAAACACCATGTTTAAGATAGCGATTACATATCTTTATACGCTAGAGAAGCAAAGGCAATAACAATAAATAGAATAATCTAATCTATCACTCACAAACTACCCACAAGTTAATTAATAAGAATCAATAAACTAAATCTTTGCAAAAGTAAAGAGGAAGCCTAGATGTTAGCGAAATGATGAAGACTTTAATAAATTTCACCTCTCTAATGAGGATAAAATGTTTGGCGAAAACCAACACTCTAGACTTTCCAATTCCGAGAATATCAAAACAGGAAGAAGACTCGAACTCACCTGTGAATATTATAGATATACAGCTACCTAGACATAGACATGCCTATAAAGCTCTACAATTTCTGTTTTGAGTTGCAATGAACATCTGTAATGTCGCCCAATCTGCACCACCCTTTGATGGTTGGCTTAGATTAGGTTCTGGAGATGATGTAAAGGCAATGGTTACTTGGATGTGAGAAGGTCAAGTGGCCCTACCAAGGCCACTATGACTATTTTGAGTATCACCTAAGCTGTCAAATAACTTCCTTAGTGATGTGGATGGTATGTATGGCCTTCCAGTTGGCCTGAATTGGGCTTGAATTGATCAAAGGGCATGAAACTCTACACGGATCCATGTTGAAGTGGACTGTATTGGGCTTGGATTGATCGATGGTCAACTCTCCACTTCTTGGTGTTGGCCCTTTGGTTCAGACACATCCAAATGAGCTACACTTTTGCAAGGTAGACCATGGGTCACTTTGTAAGGATTTAATGGGCTTAAGGTGGTGAATTGTGGCTCAAAAATTAAAGCAACAAACCTTAAATTATTAAAACTATTTCACGAATAGGTAAGAACCAGCCCTAAAACTACTACAAAAGCACACTAAATTGAGTCCATAGAGCTACCACACATTGTTGGCATGGATTAGGATCACACACCAACTAGGGCTAGCATTCCTGAGGCCACATAATGCCTAGTCTATAGCAAAGTGTAACACCCAAAAATTTTCTTCTTTTAAATAGATGAATTTGAATTAATTAAGTAATTTTGGTGGAGCATTTCAATATAGGAAAATAATAAATTTTGGGAAATTAAAATTTTATCTAAGTTTAGGAAACATTTTATGTTGCATACATGCTGGTGCATTTTATTGCGATGATTGTTTTAAAAACAAAATGCCAATTTGATCACAAATCCAATTGGAAAATGTATTGACAATTTATCTGAAAAGGGAAAAAGAAAATGGAATTCCTTTTCCCCCCCTCTTCTCTTCTCGGCCTTTTGGCCCAATCCACCCCTCTTCCCTTTCTCCCGATTCTGCTCAACCGCAAGCCGAGCCGCCCCCGCCCCCCACGTTTCCCACTCTTCTTTCCCTCACGCCTCGGCTTTTGAGTCGCGTGCGCGCCCGAGCCCCCTTCCTCTTTCTCATTTGCTCCATCCCTGTCTCTGCCTTCGTCCCTGAACTCGCAGCAAGCTTGTCGAAACCGCCGCGCGCCGTCCCGCCGAATTGAGCAGCCATCGCCTCCGTTTTCGCCGTGGTGAGCATCGCCTTCTCCCCCTCTTTCTCCGCGTACCTCTCTTGCGCCGTTTCGTGGTCCCTAGGGCCGTTTTCCGCGAGCTCTGGCGAGCTCCATGGCCGTCGGCCATGGAACGGGCCGCGCGGGCTCTCCCCGGCCACGCCGTGGCTGGGAACGAGTTTGCCTCGCCCTTCTCTCTCACCCTGTGCAGTTGGAGTTGTAAACCACGCGTCGTAGCCTTCTATTGAAGTGCGCTGGTGAGCTCCTCGCCGCGGCAATGGCGGCGGCGCCGCCATCCCCTTCCCCTTCGGCGGCCGGCCCTCTCCTCTCCCCTTCTTCCCCCCAGGATCTAATCCTGGCCGTGCATTTCTAATCGGATGGCCAGAGATGCCCCATACCCCTTCGGGGGCAAAATTGTTAAAGACACTACACCACAACTCTTAATCAGCGACTGGCTTGAAGTTGTTAAAAGGGGTGTATAGCAATGGATAATCCGTTGCAAAAGGCTATAGCAACGGACCCCCACAGTTGCTAATGAAGCCGTCGTTGTATGTGTACAACGACAGACATCTTATTTAGCAACGGACCGTCTGATGGTCGAAACTTTAGCAACGTAATTTGTGTCGGTTAGATCAAAATACTCTTTCAGAAATTTACAGATTTGCCACTGAGTTTGTTTTGGTCATAAAATATTCGTTTTAGCTCCGATTTGACCCGTTCGAATTGCGTTAGATCCGTAATTAAATTCTCTACATGTTAGTACCACTGTTACTGCAGTTTGCAGCTCTTTATTTTTAGGTTTAGGTTCAATTAATTAAATGGCTATAGGAAATCGCCGTAAATTCGTAACTTGATCGTTTTAGTTCCGATTTTCGTGATCTTCGTATCTATGTGATCGTAGCGAAATGTAGGTTCTGTTTTTAAACATTTTCTTTTATTTTTTGATCTGTTGGTGTAATGTTCTAATACAAGGATAGTTTGCTTGTATGTTTGAACCTAGATGTGTGTTGTTGTGTGGTGCCGATCTAGCGCAGACGGTGACGTGACCGTGGGCGATCTGTTTTATTCTGAGGAGCAGCAGGACCAGCAACAGCTTCCCTTCACCGAAGGCAAGTATAACATGGGTTTCCCTTGTACACCTACTCACTTAATTAATTACGCATCTGCATGTGTCTAATTATGATAACCCTAAGGACATCCTAGCCACCCGACTATATATTTATGTCACCTATGGGTAGATTGCATATGGGTAGCTTTGCTAGTGCTCTAATTAATTGAGACTTCACTGTCCTTCTGACTTTATTAAATATGATGACAAATGATGGGAAAAGGGCTATGGTGCAATTGACTTCGGTCAGGTTGACCTAGACCCTCCGTAAGGACTTCTCTGTAAGTGACTATCCGGGACATACAGTGCAACTGTTGATATTTGGTAACACAATCAGGAAATGATCCGCAAGCGCACGGATCGGTGAGCACTTCACCCGGGATGTTATCCAGAGTATCGTATTTATATTTTTACCACTAAGAGAAAGCGTGCATGTGACTAACCCGGTCTATTACTACTGACCTTTAGGCTACAAACTATGTGACTCGATGTGAGCGATGTATAGAGAAGACTACAACCACACTCTCGTTCTAACCTTGGTAAGGATGATCTACTGTTCTGTTGGGGAGGCTCACGAAATCTAGACACCACAGAGGATGTTCGACCCGCACCTATAAACCCTATCGATCCTGCTAACGGAATGTGGGCAACAAAGGTAACTCGGAAATGTCACGTTCCTCGCTACAACCACGGTCCAGCTAGTCAGGGGATATCTATGAGTATCCTTGCCCAAACACCACGTTTACGCTAGATATGATTGCTCTAAACTCTACGCGAAGAGATCAAAGTAATCTCATAAACCAAAGAACAATAAAACAAAGAACTTACTAGAATTTAGAAGTCGAAATACTGAAGAATCCTTGGAGCAAGCCTCGGGTTAGGAGACTTGATCCTGCAGGTACAACCTCAGAGTAGATACCAATAGGCCGAGCTTCCTCCGATCTACACCTCCACTCTATCTCTCTCAATCCAGTAGAACTAAGTCTACTCTCACATTGGATGCTAAGCCCTATGAGGTGGGAACCCTAAGGAACCTCTCTCTCTCTCTGAATTCTCTCTGAAAAATATGCTAATGAATAATGGGATTCTTCTCTCCATGGGCCAGGGGCCTTGCTTATATAGCCTTTTCAAATGAATCTGGGCCGTCAGATCAAACCGACATTGATTGAACGGTTCTCCTTGATCCTTTAGGTCGGTGGAGCATAATCCGCGTGATTCACCCTGATTGGCCACCAGAGGTGGGCGGGCGCCTAAGGGTGGAGGGCGGGCGCCCTGCCCCCGGGCCCGATCGCCTTCCCGTTCGTTCTCGTGGCTTCTGGACTCTTCTAGATGTTGAATAATCGCGGTGCACGTTAATATCTCTATGTAAACCTGACATGTGGGCCTTTCTTCCATATTTCCTCATAACCCCCTACAGAAATAGATAAACAGCAAAACTGATGGAATTCTGTGAGATCAAACCCTAATTCTAGGTGTTGTTTGTATAGTCCTTTTCCTTGTTTATTTCATAATTAAAATTGATACTTAAGAACCATCAACAAACAGCCCCATACTTAGGCTTTTACTCGTCCTCGAGAAAAGGATGGTTAAGAAAAATATCTGGGGTTAAAACATTGTAAAACATTCTCTTCATACCTGCAGGGTGTTGTAAAAACCCACTGTTTACCGTAGTCAGGGAAATATATGGTCAAGAGTAGAGGTCCTTTCTTCTCAATCCTGTCACTTGGAGTTTTTGTATATTTTTGAAAAAGAAATTAGCATACCTTTATCCTCATAGGTTCTCTCAGATCACTCATTTATCTTTTATATATCTCACTGAGGCTGTTTTAATTTGCAGAAATTCTCAAGCATTCTTACCTTGCATTTATTGCCTGATCAAAACAGGATCCGAGGAGAGGAATGCCATACTCTTAGATCAAAGACTTTGGAAATTAAAAACTTTCAACTGTTACTGGCATATTGCTTATTAGAGGGACCATGGGCTATCATTTTCTCTTTCTTCTCTCTCTCTCTCTTTTTCAGGTGGATACTGAGGTACCCCTAATTCTACTGTCGGACACTTGTCCATTTTTTCTGCAAGGTTCTCGAGCACTTGCTCCTTTTTATTTCCTCGAAATATTCATATTTTTGCATAGTCCATGCCTCTAACGCAATAATACTTCGGAAGAGTGAATCTTTCTGAATAAATGTCTTGATCTTAGGAGTATGATAAATCTCTCAACAAGGGTCTAAATTGTTTTGAATAAACTCAATACAGAGCAGATAGCTTTTCTAATTATTTAATTTTTAGGTTTAGCAGGCATATAAAACACTGAGGATGGTAGCTAGTATTTTTGAAGATTTTTGAAATAAATTCTCCAAGCAACAACGATATCAAGAATAAGATACTCATACTCTACCATCTCACATTCCACAGTGACTTAAGTAACACAGGGTTTTAAAATGATTTTTCAATAATTGTAGGTTTTCTAGAAATATCACAGAGTGAGATTAATCATGATTAGAAACATTTTGGTCTTGTTAATCTATCATGTCGGAGACAATATTCTGCATGAACCAAGATATATGTGTATGTATAACATGTGCAGAGTATGTACCTAAATCGTGGAGTGGTGTAGTCGAAGTGCGTTTGGCATGTCGGGGGATCTCCCCCATACTTGTTTTCTGCTTACTTGCATAAGAAAATAAAGTAGAGACATACAAGACATAATAATAATAATCTTTATTAATCTTGAGACATTTATTACAACTGACTAATAACAAACTGAAGCTAATAATAGATCTAAGTCAAATTTAAAGATGAATAACTAAGATATACTACCTCAAGATCTAATCTAGATAACTTAGCGGCGCTCTAACTCCCTAATCTTCTTATTGGCACTAGCAAGATCATGCTTAAGACCTAGTATAATGGTGTTCTAGTTAGAGAGCTACCTATTGATAGAGTTAACCGAGGATTAGAGCTCTATGATGACCTTGTCTAACCTGCGAACGTCTTCATCTACATCTGCTATAGTCTTGCGGTGCTTAGGAGGTGTCTCAAGAGCGTTGAGGGCGTGCTTCGGGGCTGCCTTTGGAGGGATGAAACGGACTTTGGCTGCTCTAATCCCCTCGAAGTAAGGCCTCTCCTCCTCCATAGTGTATCGGATGCTGCTGATCTCGCCGCTCCGGTTGTTCTTGACTCCAACGACCCTCTCATTGGGTTTGGGTGGCAGGATCCTCGTGCCGGCTGGCACCTTGACAATGGCCTCCTTCTTCGCTGACGGTCCCTTGAGAAATAGGGGTTGTGGTGGTGCGGTGAGAACTGGTTGGGCATGGTAGGATTGGGTAGAGCTGCGCTGGCATGATGGCATGGCTGCTAGCTATTGCTCTGTGTTGGCCGGGACGAGAGCATAGGCGTCGAGGTCTTCCTTGGGCTTCTTGTTGAGGTCGAAGGGGACGACCTCCCAATCGTCGTGGTACTCGTCGGCCATTGGAGCAGCGAAGGACTAAGCAAGCTCTAATTGAAGAAGGAGAGAAGGCTTGAATGAATTGGTGTTTGAAAACTGACGTCAGGGGTCTGTTTATATAGGGGTCAAAAAGTGCCTCTAGGGTTTGCTCGGGCTACTCCCGCTGCCATGCGTGCGAAACATTCCATCTGCATGATTATTTGGTTTACCACAAATGGGTTTATCGCGACGGAGGAAATCAGGACTGAGAAGAGACAGGGGCTGGGCGCCCGCCCTCATCATCAGGGCGCCCGCCCTGTGCCTAGCTCCGTTGTGGGCCCGCTTCCTCGAGCATGCTTCTAGATGCAAACTTTATTCGAAAAATATATACGTGGTCCTAAAACATCAGATTAAAAAGGTTGGGCTCTAATTCTCCATAGGGAGGTAAAAATGGATCACGTCTATTTCTTCTAATTCTTTATTAGGCTCAAAAAAATAATTTAAGACGTTGACAATTTACCTTGAATAACGTACCTTCGTTATTTTGAAGTGTGATAGCTCCGTGGGATGATGAATTGATTACCTTGAATGGTCCTTGCCATTTACTCTAGAGTTTTCCATGTCCGAAAAGCTTTACCCTAGAATTAAAAAGTAATACCTTATCTCCGGGTGCGAACTCCTTCTTCTTGATCCTCTTGTCATGCCACCTTTTAACTCTTTCTTCGTAGATCTTTGAATTGTGATATGCTTTCTCTCGCCATTCTTCCAATTCTGATAGTTGCATTCTTCTATGATCTCCAGCGACCTCTAGGTCCATATTCCATCTCCTTATGGCCCAGTGTGCTTTAAACTCTAATTCAACAGGTAGGTGGCAAGTCTTCCCGTACACCAATTGGTTTGGGGACATTCCGATTGGGGTCTTGTATGCTGTCCGGTATGCCCAGAGTGCATCGGGTAACTTGTCCTTCCATGCCGTTCCCATCTCATTGACTGTTTTCTGAAGAATATTCTTGATTTGCTTGTTGGAAGTCTCTGCTTGGCCACTTGTCTGAGGATGGTAGGGAGTAGCGACGTTGTGACAGATTCCATGTTTTGATAGATAGTGCTTGAAGCGTTTGTCGATGAAGTGTGCTCCTCCATCACTTATCACTACTCTGGGGACTCCAAATCTTAGAAATATAACTTCTTCAAACATCCTCTTTGAACTGATGTTGTCGGCATGCTTGCAAGGTAGTGCCTCTACCCACTTGGAGACATAGTCAACTGCCACCAAGATAAACTCACACTTCTTTGATGAGGGAAATGGACCCATGTAATCTATTCCCCAGACATCAAAGAGCTCAATCTGAAGGTTGTTGGTGAGTGGCATAGCATCCCTTGTATTTATGTTTCCGTGCCGTTGACATGGCCCACATCTTCTGATATATTGCTTCGTGTCTTCATGCATTGTAGGCTAGTAGAATCCACACTGCCAGATCTTTGAATGTGTACGGAATGCTCCATAATGACCTCCATATCGTGATGAATGACACCTATCAATGATCTTCCATCCTTCCTCGGTGGTCACACATCTCCTGAGTAAGCCATCAGAGCATACTCGGAAGAGGTATGGCTCATCCCATATATGTGAACGACTTTCTTGAATAAGCTTCTTCTTGTTCGCTCCTGGTGGTACATACCCTGAAACCATAAAATTGACAATATCTGCATACCAGGGGTCAGACCTGTTAATCCCGTAGAGCATGTCGTCCCGGTGTGAATCATTGATGGGGGTTTCTTGTGGATTCTTAAAATACATTCTAGACAAGTGATCAGCAACAGAATTTTCTATTCCCTTTTTATCTTTTATTTCCAAGTCAAATTCTTGAAGTAATAAGATCCATCTAATCAGGCGAGGTTTAGCATCTTTTTTAGTGAGCAGATATTTTAGTGCAGCATGATCAGTGTAAACAATTATTTTAGCTCCAACTAAATAAGATCTAAATTTATCAATGGCAAAGACAACG
Source organism: Sorghum bicolor (assembly GCF_000003195.3). Taxonomy (NCBI): domain Eukaryota; kingdom Viridiplantae; phylum Streptophyta; class Magnoliopsida; order Poales; family Poaceae; genus Sorghum; species Sorghum bicolor. The sequence goes on along the minus strand of NC_012879.2, from coordinate 43,996,766 downwards.
GCCAGAAGCTCTTTTTTCAGTGGTTGCATAATTAAGTTGAGCTCCTGTCAAAGTTTTACTGGCATAAGCAATTGCATGATGCTTCTTATTTTTAGTTTGTCCCAAAACTGCCCCCACAGCATAATCACTAGCATCACACATAATTTCAAAAGGCAACGACCAATCAGGGGGTTGAATGATTGGTGCAGAGATGAGTGCATTCTTTAATAAATTGAAAGATGTTAGGCATGCATCATCAAATTCGAAAGGAGCATCCTTGGCTAGCAAAAGAGTAAGTGGTCTAGCAATGAATGAAAAATCTTTTATCAATCTGCGATAAAAACCAGCATGGCCAAGAAAGCTTCGAATTCCTTTTATATTCATAGGTGGAGGTAGTTGTTCAATTACTTCAATTTTAGCTTTGTCTACCTCAATACCTCTTTCAGACACTAAGTGCTTTTTTTCACATCTTTGCAAAACCTTGTCTAAGTTTTCAAGACAACTATCAAAAGTTTTTCCATTTACAGAGAAATCATCCATGAAAACTTCCATAATCTCTTCAATCATATCAGAAAATATAGACATCATTGATATTTGAAAAGAAGCTGGTGCATTACATAACCTAAAAGACATTCTACGGTAAGAATAAGTTCCGTAGGGGCATGTAAATGTGGTTTTGCTTTGATCATCGGGATGGATCGGGATCTGGTGATACCCTGAATATCCATCTAAGAAACAGAAGAACGAATGGTTCGCTAATCGCTCTAGCATCTCATCTATGAAAGGTAAAGGAAAATGATCCTTTTTCGTGGCTTTGTTCAGTTTTCTATAGTCTATGCACATCTGCCACCCTGTGACGGTGCGTTGCGGAATTAGCTCGTTCTTTTCATTCATAACGACAGTCATGCCTCCCTTTTTGTGCACAACTTGAACTGGGCTCACCCACTCACTGTGCGGCACATGATATATAATCCCTGCATGCAGCAACTTTATAACTTCCTTTTTAACTACCTCTCTCATCGCGTTGTTAAGTCTACGTTGGGGCTCTCGAGAAGGTGAAACAGAAGGATCTATCGGAATACGATGGGTACAAATCATAGGACTGATTCCTGTAAGATCTTGGAGTGAGTTGCCAAAAACTGAGTGATGTTTCTCAAGAATGGTCATCAATCACAGAGTTTGCTCCTGAGTGAGTTTATCACTAATAATCACAGGAAACTCTGGATTATTGTTTAGGAAAGCATAGATAAGACCGGGTGGTAAAGCTTTAAGCTCTATGGGAGGTCTAGGTGTTTCTGCAAACTCATCTAAGGGTTCTAGTTCAGAAGGTTCAACTTCTTCTATGAAGAAAGGGGCTTCTTCTTCTAAGTCTGGTTCATCTAAAAGCTCTAGAGATGCAGCCTTTACCTCCTCCATAGGATCAGGCAAAAGATATGACTCGGTCTTATTATTTAAGGAGTGAGAAATCGTTATTGGAAATTTAAAAGTTTTTCCAAAAGAAATGTGTAGCTTTCCAGTATGACCTTCATAAAGGAGTCTTCTAAAAGGTTGTCCTATCAACAGGTTGAAGTCCTATGTATCAAAGATATAAAAGTTCAAATGAACCATGGAGCCTTCTACCATTAAGGGTAGGACATTAATAATTCCAAGACTGGGGAATAATCGTCCCGAAGATTCCTTTATGACCTTTGTTGTGGGGGTTAAGACCAAATCTTTAAATAATGTAAGTGCAAAAGATTCAGACATGATGTTGATCCCCACAACAGGATTACAGAGAGCATCAAATTGATCAGAATCATAAGCACAACGTATAGTTATAGGAGGTGTGTCCAAACGTATCACATTAGAGGAAAGCTCTGACTCCTCCAACCATTCGCTACTCATGACTGAGATAAGCTCTCTCAATTGATGTTCACTTGGCAAACAAATGCTAAAATGGCCATTTTGGGGTCTGTCTATAGAATGGTAGTTTGAAATGTTTCCAAAATCGGCAAAAAGATCAGATTCTGTATCCAGCATGAAATCAGGTGGTGGAATTTCTTCCTTTTGTGGCTTAGAACTTGGGATAGCTAAAAGTAGATGGAGAATTTGGCAGAGTGTCTACTTCGGCTTCATGGGTTTCATCATGAAGGGTATTATCCATCTCAGCTTCTAGGATTCTATCTAGGATTGTTCTAGCGTCATCAGTAGGGATGCGAAAGAAAGAACCACTAGACATTGTATGTAGCATTTGTTTATGATCTTTCTAAAGACCTCGAAAAAAGTGAAATAAAAGAATAGGGTCTTCAAGATTAAGGTTTGGACCAGATTCTAAAAGATCAGAAAAAACGTTTCCAGGATTTTCCCAAAGTTTCATTATCTTTTTGTTTAAAAGATATGATTTCGTGTCTAAGGTCACCGATACAGTCGAGGGAATAAAAATCTAGACAAAAGTTGGCTCGTAAGACCCGTTGTTGACTTACCTTCTGACTATACCATTGTTTAGCTTCTCCCCTTAAAGAGAAAGGAAAAAGCTTCCAACGTAAAGTTTTATCAGAAATGGCTTCAATGCGAAGACAATCACATGTTTGCTCAAAATCTCTAATATGAAGGTAAGGGTTTTCGTTTTCCTTTCCTGAAAAGGATAAGTTTTGAATCATGGCAATCAACCTGGAAGTTAACCTATACTAGGATGTTTGGATAGGCTGTGATGACTCCCAAGGTAAAACGTCAGTTTCCGAAGGTGTTGCAAATTGATAGATTGATTTAGAATCTTGGTTTCCATAAGGTAAGAATAAAGAAAATAAAGAATATAAAAAGATAAGAAAAGTTAAAAGTATAAATACAAGCTAGCAGTAAGACTCAAGGTTATCTCAGCAAAATATCTTTCTCCCTGGCAACAACACCAGAAATGCTTGTTGATATTTGGTAACGCAACCAGGAAATGATCCGCATGCGCACGGATATCGGTGAGCACTTCACCCAGGATGTTATCTAGAGTATCATATTTATATTTTTACCACTAGGAGAAAGCGTGCATCTGACTAACTTGATCTATTACTACTAACCTTTAGGCTACAAACTATGTGACTCGATGTGAGCGATGTATAGAGAAGACTACAACCACACTCTTGTTCTAACCTTGGTAAGGATGATCTACTGTTCTGTTGGGGAGGCTCACGGAATCTAGACACCACAGAGGATGTTCGACCCGCACCTATAAACCATATCGATCCTGCTAACAGGATATGGGCTACAAAGGTAACTCGAAAATGTCACGTTCCTCGCTACTACCATGGTCCAGCTAGTCAGGGGATATCTATGAGTATCCTAGCCCAAACACCACGTTTACGCTAGAGATGATTACTCTAAACTCTACGCGAAGAGATCAAAGTAAACTCATAAATCAAAGAACAATAAAACAAAGAACTTACTAGAATTTAGAAGTCAAAATACGGAAGAATCCTAGGAGCAAGCATCAGGTTAGGAGACTTGATCCCGTAGGTACAACCTCGGAGTAGACACCGACAGACCGGGCTTCCTCCGATCTACACCTCCACTCTATCTCTCTCAATCTAGTAGAACTAAGTCTACTCTCACATTGGATGCTAAGCCCTATGAGGTGGGAACCCTAAGGAGCCTCTCTCTCTCTCAATCCTCTCTGGAAAATATGCTAATGAATAATGGGATTCTTCTCTTCAGGGGCCAGGGGCCTTGCTTATATAGCCTTTTCAAATGAATCTGGGCCGTCAGATCAAACCAACATTGATTGAACGGTTCTCCTTGATCCTTTAGGTTGGTGGAGCATAATCCATGTGATTCACCCTGATTGGCCACCAGAGGTGGGCGAGCGCTCAAGGGGGAGGGCAGGCGCCCTGCCCCCGGGCCCGATCGCCTTCCCGTTCGTTCTCGTGGCTTCTGGACTCTTCTAGATGTTGAATAATCGTGGTGCACGTTAATATCTCTATGTAAACCTGACATGTGGGCCTTTCTTCCATATTTCCTGATAACCCCCTGTAGAAATAGGTAAACAGCAAAACTCGTGGAATTGTGTTAGATCAAACCCTAATTCTAGGTGTTGTTTGTATATTAGTCCTTTTCCTTGTTTATTTCATAATTAAAATTGATACTTAAGAACCATCAATAGCAACCATGATGGTTATATGGCTCTAACTTTAGCTCAGTAGTAGGATCTCATCTAGCTGGTTAGAGGTTACCTGAAAGGGCGTAAGAGGGGCTTGCCACTTTGGGTATAGAACTGCTTCTGTTCCTATGTGTATAGCCGTGATGGAAATGTGCCATATGAAAGGGGGGTCCTCTATATGTACCTGCCGAGGGAACCTCATGGCCCTAACTGGTTAGACGAGGCCTATGGAATGCTTCATAGTGTTCCCTGCCCGCTCACCTTTGCAGTGTTAGTGGGTCTTGCAAACCCCGGGCATAAGGGTAACACGACTTACAAGAAAAGTGCACACCTTTATGCAGAGTTTGATCAAACTAGTATACTAGCCGTGCTCTCGGACATGAGCGGCCTTGGACCCTTACGGAATAGTTGGGTGTGGATGGCTATGAGGGATGACTTATGAAAATATGACGCATTGATCGTGATGATTAATGTGGTTTAACCGTGATGGTGATGGTGTTGACCGTGAAGGTTAACGGTGTTATTATCATGTACACATGTGGGTTAATCGGGATCTAAGTTTAACTAATGAATTATTTAGGATTAAAACATTGACCAACTAAAATGCTAACTGCAGTAGCTAGTGTCTGACCTTTTTGAGCCATATAAAATCCTATGTTATGCTTGTGGAGTACGAGATGTACTCACTCTTGTCTCTATATTTATTTTTTGGATAAAAATCCCAGATGGGTAACAGATGATAGCTTCTATGAGGAATTCCCAGAGGACTTCTAGGTTGGCGATCCACCAGTCGGTCGTCCCTGTGTTGGAGCTACCAAGTTATAGTTAGATATGAGTTTTATTTCCGCTTGTTGCTAGACTTTGATGTTCGTGATTGTATTATTCGCTATGTAAGACACTTGTGATGATACTTCTATAATTTGTCGACTTGTGTGCGCGACTATTCCTGGGACGCACATGAGGTTTAATGTACTCAAATTTATCCTTAAATTTGGGTGTGACACAAAGATAGGTCAACATAGAAAGGTCGACCAATAGAATGCCCACACAAGCCTGACGCCTTATATTCACCCAAAAAGCTCATGAACACCTCAGCGTGAGGTTGTAGGATCAGTAAGAACACCAAGAAAGCCACATCGAGAGATGTATTGATTAGTAGGGGGTTGTAAGAGTAAAGGTAAGAGAAGAGGGTAATAGAATGATTTTGATCGATTGTGTAGCTGGATATCATAATCAGCCATGATCCTCCAATATATATAGAGGAGAATGATCTTATCCTAGTAGGAAACCTTATCAAGATGAAATTGTCAAGCTTCGTACAAGATCATAAGAGTTCACATCAGATCTAGGACAATTGGATTCACATCAGATCTATGAGCTAAGTGAGTTCTGCCACGCATGCACCCATATGCTTTGTTCTGCTTGTGCTTGTATCCTCGTAACTGCATTCAACTCTTTAATTGGGAACATGAGGCTGAACAACCAGCTGGGCCACATCGCCCTAAATCTCTTCAACCGTTCGAGTCCGTGATCAACGCTCCACAATCGCTCCTCAGCTATCTACAGTGGTCCCGGTAAAAAATCCCCCTCTCCTCTTTCTCCCCATCTCTTCCCTTCCCCTCCCTCTCTCTTTCCCCCGATCTCTCCAGAAACGGGTAGGGCGGCGGCGCCGCCAGCCCCGGCCAGTGCTGATCCCCCGATGCGGCGGCGACCCTCCTCCTCTCCACCATCCTCCGTGCAGGATCCTCTCCCTCTCTCTCTCTCTAATCACCGGTTTCGCTCCTTCTCCTGCTCTCCTCGCGCAGGTTGGGCGACCATGATGGCAGCGGTTCTCCGCGCGGTGGTGACCGTGAAAGGTCCTAATATGGCTAGAGGGGGGTGAATAGCCTATTTAAAAATTCTACAAACTCACTAGAGCAAGAGGTTAGTAAATAACAAAGCGAAGCTTTTTGCTCTAGCTCTAAAGGGGTGTTTGCAAGCCACCTATCCAACAATTCTAGTTGATATAATCACTAGGCACACAAGAGCTATGGCACTACTTACACTAGAAAGCTACCTAAAGTTTCTATACAAGTAAGTAAGCTACTCTAGTTTGCGGGAATGTGAAAAGAGATGGTTTGATATTTATACCGCCGTGTAGAGGGGATGAACCAATCAATAATATGAAGTCCAATCATCGGGAGAAATCCAATGAACAATCACAATGGAGACACACAATTTTCTCCTGAGGTTCACGTGCTTGCCGGCACGCTACGTCCCCGTTGTGTCGACCAACACTTGGTGGTTCGGTGGCTAAGAGGTGTAGCACGAACCTTGTCCTCACTAGGACACCACAAGAACCTACCCACAAGTGAGGTAACTCAATGACACGAGCACTTTACTAGAGTTACCTTTCGGCTCTCCGCCAGGGAAGGTACAAGAGCCCTCACAATCACCGGGAGATGGTGAAAGGTCCAAATGGCTAGAGGGGGGTGAATAGCCTATTTAAAATTTCTACAAACTTCAACTAGACAAGTTGGTTAGTAAAACAAAAGGCGAAGCTATTCTAGCACTAGCACAACTAAGCTATACAAGCCACCTACACAAGTCTAGCAAGAAAGCTAAACACAAGTTACAACAAGAAAGCACAACTACAAACTTGCTACACTCCTAAATAAGAAGACTAAACTAAACAAGCTAAACAACTAGCAAGATAAACAAGTAAGTACAGGAGTGGAGAGTGATTGTTATACCAATATTGTAGAGTATAGATATATCCAACCAATCACTCACAATCACAAGAGAGTCCTCGGCAAGAGATGACACAAGAATTTTACCGAGGTTCACTTGCTTCCCGACAAGCTAGTCCTCGTTGTGGCGATACACCCAATTGATGGATCACGAGCTAATTGGCAATCCAAAGCCAAACCCTCAGTGGGTGCCGCACATCCACTCACAAGATGGGGATCCTCCAAGCCATGAGCAATCCACTAGAGTAGCCAATTGCGATCTCTCACGGGGAAGGCTCAAGAACCCCTCACAAATCACTTGGTGAGGCTCGAAACAATCTCCAATCACGAGCTCAACACATCCCTTGCACCAAGCCGTCTAGGGCGTCGAGAAACACCCAAGAGTAACAAGAAATCCACACTTGCAATCACCACCTAGTGCCACAAGAATGAAATCACAAATGCACAACACTAGGGTTTCCCAAATCCTCTCACCAAAGAGCACCAAGCTATGGGGATGGAGAGGAGAGGGAAGAGATGCTCTTGAATCTCTCAGATCTATCACTAGAGCTCAATCTCTCACTTGAATGGAGCACAAAGCTTAGGGAGTGAGAGAGGAGGAGGGGAGAGCTTTCTCTACTCTTTGGAAGAGCCACCGAAAGTTAGAAAATGTGTTCTGTGCGAAGTACCCCGTTAGAAACAAGGGAAACGAGTATTTATAGTGTGGCACCGGAAGTTCCGGTGCCTGGGACCGGAACTTCCGGTCCGACCAGATCAAGGCCGTTGGAGCCTCGATCCAAGCAGATCTGACCGTTGCAGCCAAGCAGATCTGACCGTTGTGAGAGACTCAGACCCACTGGAACTTCCATCAGAACTTCCGGTCAGAGACCGGAAGTGAATCCTGACACGCGAGGCCATGCGCAAAGGCTCCTATGCGGACTTCCATTCATGGACCGGAACATCCGGTTAAGGACCGGAACTTTTGGTCATGGACCGGAACTTCCGGTCAGACACTGGAAGTGTTTTCTCAAACGCGAGCGCATCTCTCATAGCCCAACCGGAACTTCCTGTTAGGCTCACCGGAACTTCCGGTCAGGCACCGGAAGTACCACCGGAACTTCCGGTCCTGCATTCTTAGCACCTTCTCAAACCTTGTTAGGATGCTAACTTTTAGCTCCGAACTCCGAATTCGATGATCTTGGACATTTTGGAAAGCTTACTCAAAGGGCTACACAATCCATATGGATACTCAATCCAAATCATAATGGATAAAAGCAGCATTTCAATCTAAAAGCCATCCTAATGTTCGGAGAACACCGAAAAGCCTCTCTCTCTTCTCCAAGTTGATCAAAATCAACTCCATCACCTTCTCCTTTGCAAATGCGCCAACACCACCAAGTGTACACCACCATGTGCATGTGTGTTAGCATTTGACAAACATTTTATAGGCTTTCTCATGCAACTCACCACGTCACTAAGAGCTAGGTATATGCAAATGAGACTCACACTTAGTGGCACTAGATAACCATTGCAATTAAAGATTTCCGCTCTTTATAGTACGGCTATCTATCCTGAATCCGGTCAATCACTTCTCTACTCATCTTAGACCGGCAAAAGCAAAATCCTATGTTTATACCTTTGCCTTGATCACTTTACTCCTTGTCCATCACCATGATCTCCACTTCATGCCTTCTCTCTTTATGACCATTTGGCCACCACTCATGTCACGTTGCTCCTTCTTCAAATGTGTTGCTATGCCTAACTCAAATCACTTGAACACAAAGCATTAGCAACTTGGTGTCATTAATTACCAAAACCAAACTTGGGCTTTCAATCTCCCCCTTTTTGGTAATTGATGACAATCTCTCTCTTTATGACCATTTGGCCACCACTTGATGTGAACTAGGGTTGCTGATCTTCCGAAAGGTTCTGATAACTCTCGATTTGGTGGAGTCGCGACACAATTCGATCCGGCTTCCGAACAATTCGGTCCTGAAACCTCGCAATCGCAGCACCACGTCTCCTCTGGTTATCGACCGTCGATGCACGGTCGACCTCGCCAAGAAGGCTGAGTCCTTTGCCTGGAAATCGAAGAACACAAGCAAGAACAAGAAAGAATGCAACCAAATTGCAGATGAATGATTAATCTCACGAGTTGGGGTCTCACAAACCGACGCGGCGGCGAAACTGTTCTTGACAGAATAATCTAAGCAAAACCCAAAACCTAACGAGAGTGGCGGCGGCTGGTTATAGAGGTCTAAGGGTCGTCGCCACCCCTGGACGCGCCACCCTAATGGGCTCAACGACGATACACGGCCCAACAGACCAAAAACAGTGACGCAGCACTGGAACAGATTCTGGACGCTGACTTGTTTTGACGTTTCCCGATGACTCAGAAGGAATTTGGACCTCAAACCAATGCCATTGGTTTCCTTATGAAATTATCTTTCCAACCATGGGTGGATCGTCGAAAACGGAGTCCGGATGCGTCCTGGGCGTCCGTTTTACTCCTCGCTGGTCCTGGACTCCGAAACAGGCTCGAAGTTGACTTGATTTGGGCCTCCACCTTGACTTGGGCGCCCTTGCTGGTCCTCCACGCCTCCAAGCCCTCCCTTATGCATCCCCTGGTCCTCTCCATGATTCCTAAGCACAATATAATCATTAGGTAGCAATCTATTCTCAAAATCATATAAAGACTTGCTTAGGAACGAGCTCACCTGTAAATTTAGTTGTCGCGCGCGAGCTCTTGTGATTGGACCTTGAAAATCCAGCGTAGGATCATCGTGTGCATCCGAAGGAGTGATGTCCTCATCATCCTCCCCCTCTTGAATTGGAGTCGTCCTCGACTCAAGGTCATCTTCTTTTCCCAAATATGGCTTCAAATCTGAAATGTTGAAAGAAGGACTAACCCCGAACTCGGGTGGCAACTCAAGTTTGTATGCATTGTCATTTATTTTCTCAATAATTTTATAAGGACCAGCAGCTCTTGGCATTAATTTTGACTTACGCAGCTCTGGAAACCTATCTTTTCTCAAATGTAACCATACTAAATCACCTGGTTCAAGTTTAACCTATTTTCTACCTTCACTACCAGCAATTCTATACTTTTCATTCATCTTTTCAATATTTTCTTTAGTGGTTGCATGCAACTTACGAATAAATTCAGCACGTGCACTAGCATCACTATGTGTTCTTTCATTGGTAGGTAAAGGCAAAAGATCAATGGGAGCACAGGGGTTAAAACCATACACTACCTGAAAAGGACTTACCTTCGTGGTAGAATGTTGTTGATGCGAAATTGATCTGCAAACACAAAGGGCTAATACCCAATTCAAACGTTAAGGCGTGCCAGCCGATTTGACCCTACTATCGGCAAAGGTGATAACTCGAATACTTTAGTCCTGACAACAGCGATGCGCCCGGATGTCACGGCTAAGAGGTACTCACGCGGAACTCGAGAATACGCCGAGCTTAAGTCGACGAATTCCTAAGAACTCGTAATAAGAAAGAAAAAGGGTGACGAAGTCGTCGAAAAGTAAACGCTGGAATATGAGTAAAACGTATGTTTGATTGATTTCTTGATAGATGATCTGATTACAAGGTCTTAGGGCTTATATTTATACCCTGCCCAAAGAGCTACGACCAGACACGATTAGAATTCGAATTCTAAATTACACGGAACCCGTATACAAAACGATACGAATAACATAAGGAAACAATAAAACCATCCTTCGTGACAAACCGGAACTCCTCCACATGACAACTGGCAGCTTCCGGACTCTTCCTTTGCGTCATCGGCAATTCCCTTGCCATAGTCATCGGCAGACCCTTTTACTTGGTCATCGGCATCATATTACTGTTTGAGGACTTAGTCATACTCAACCTTTCCCTCATCGGCAACCATCCTTACCAGCAACCCGCATCGTACTGCCACCCTGTCCTGCCATCCTGGACACGTGCCCAAAAATGGTGTCAACACATGCCCCCCAGTTTCGGAGTATAAAACTATTAATGCTCCGAAATTCTCTGCAGTAATGATGTCCTTTCCGCAATTAATGCTCCTAATCTGGTAACCGACAACCTCAATCTGGGCAACCCTGATCCTAATCCTCCGCAGATCTCTCGAAATCCACAACTTCCCAAACGGGCATCTCTCCTAATCGTACATCGGCAACAATACCGTTACAACAATCTGCCGATGCTCTGCCCAGGATGTCCGCAAAAACGGTCACTTCCCCTCTATCCGCCCATCGGCAAGATGACCGTTATAGAACATTACCGATGGACCGACCAAAAGATCATACACAGTAAAATATCTTTAGATAATGACCGCTTCCCGTCAAATCACCTGCACAATCCCTGGATTATCGTGCGAACAGTTACCATATCTACTCGAGTACCTCGGGTTTCTCGGATGTGGCAAAGAAATAAGTCAGATTTGCCCCTGTCCATCTTGCCCTATAAATAGCTCCTTCTTGGGTACTCCTTTCCCACTACACCATCCTGCCATCCAACTTTACTTTTCCAGCGGCGGCGCCCTTCTCAACCCTCAAGATCTCCGACAAGCATCCTTCTTCGTCAACTCCGGCGTCTTCCAGCGCCCACCTTCACGACAAGATGGCCGTCGGTTTCATCGTCCCCGAGGTCAGACTTTCATCTCATCCATTGTACCTTTTTCCTGCATTCCTGTTCATCTGCGATTTACCTTACCGAATATTTTCCTTCCCCCTTTTTCTTTGTATTTTTATTCCCCAAAACACCAGGAATTATCCAACAAAATTGTCATCCCTACCGATCAACCGCATCTTCAGTGTCTCGGCCCCCTAGGGGATCCAGATCCAACCGACCTCATCAACGCAGAAACCAACAGGATTCCCTTTAGAGCTGAAAACTTTACTCTAGATCTATGGAAAGACACCTTTCGTTCTTGGCCTAGCCCTACTGTAGGATGGAAAGACTGGTTCTTGAGGGTCAGCAACTCTTATGAAATTCAATGGGGTGAGAGGAAATTAGCTCAATGCATCAGGCTGTCCATTGCCGATATGCACAGAAACGAGTCGTTGCTGATAGCCGCATCTTACTTCTGGTCAGATACTCTCAACGCTTTTGTTTTCGGCCACGGCCCTGCTTCTCCTACCCTTGCCGATGTAGCCATGCTCACTGGGTTAGACATATCTTCTGCCGATAGCACCCACTTTTTCGATACCGCCCCCAGCGCCAAAGTGGAGACTCGCGCTATCGGCGGCTGGTCAGGGTACATCCAGAAGTACCGCGGGAAAGGACCTGTCACCCTAAAGGAACAAACCACTTTTCTGAACATGTGGCTAGACAAGTTCGTATTCTGTGGTCGATCGGCAGGACCGACTTCTGTCTACCTATCGGCAGCAGAAAGGTTGGCTAGCGGTGGTCAATTTCCTCTCGGCCGCTATCTGCTCGGCGCTGTTTATCACCTCCTTCATCAGGTAGCCCAAAAACTCCTACTCGGCCAACCTATCGGCAACTTGGGAGGTCCTTGGTGGTTTATCAATATGTGGCTCAATCTGCACCTGCACAAACGCCTTGATCTCAACTTGTTCTCTCAGCATTTCCCAAGAGATATAGCCGAGAACCATGTGTTGGGCGAAGAGGAATCGGCAACACGTGCCCCCCTGAACTTCGGCGAAGCCGTTATAGTTTTACCCGGTTCAGGGAACGCTCCGGATCAGATCGGCCGATTCTTCGAAACGCTGTATGAGGGTCTGGCCAGAGATGAACGACCGTGGCTAGCTTATGACGACCCAGACAGCATGCTCCCTCTGACCTTCAATCCATTCGACGACGCTCTTGATAGGGACAATGAGGTGATGATGGCAATCGTGACTCCCAGAGCCATACCAGTGAACTTCTTCGGCAGCACAAAAACCTCTCCCCAAACCTATGAATTCTACAACCCATCGGCATTAGCTCGCCAGCTGGCTTTCGGCCAATTGCCGATCGCACTTCCTTATGCCGATGTAATAAAGCCCAGAGAACCCATTGCTAACCTCCTCGAGTGGACCCGAGTAGCCCAGTTACCACCAAATGCCGATACAGATGTAGATCTATCAGAATGGGTTCCAGCTGCCTTTATCACTCAAGCATACAAGCTATGGTGGGCAGAATGGAAGGAGAATTTATTCTGCAGATCGGCTCTCTCATACCGCGGCATGATCGACTCCGAATATGAAGTTCCTGACGACATTGTAAGTGCTTTGAACCGATGTCTCATTTTCCAATACTATTCTCATTGATAATTTACCCCCGTATTCTTTTTGCAGATTGATAACATCCCCCCATCGGTCAGCAGGAGTGGCAAGCCGATCGACTTATTCCCATCAGGCCCGATCTCCTCAATCGGCCACAATGCTCCCACTCTGGCCTCCATCGTACATCGGGGTGCGCGTCTCAAGAAGGTTACTACCAGGAAAACTCAGACATCTCCACCGGTAACTGCTTCCACTCTGGCGCAAGCTTTCAAGGCAATCTGTTTAAAACCCCTTTTTATTTATGCTGACTTATCTTTATATCGGTTGTCTGTGCTTATAAACTCTTTATTGTTGTTGCAGCAAACTGGTACATCGGCAAAAGCCAAACGTCAAGGTGCCGATCTCCCCCAGTCTAGCCAGCCAAAGAGGAAAGGCGTCCAAGGCGTCAAGACTGGACCAAAGCGTCAGAAAGTGGCAACTTCTCCTCCTCCTCCGGTGTTTCCAACCCCGGTGGGATCTTCTCCTTCCCCTCCAGGAGCCCAAGCACAGCAAGGAACATCTCCTCAATCAATACAGGAAGCACTACAGACCGAAGAACCTCAGCAAGAAGTACCTCGAACAGCAGGCGCATTATCTGACGTAGGCGAACAAACAACTGGCCCGGCAGGTCCAGTTATATCATCGGCGGTCTCCTCAATCCAAACAACTGTTGTTCCAATTCCGGGTAACATATCCCAACAATACTCCTACCGATAAACTTATCTTCATTTCTTCTTATAACCCTTCCTGTCTTCTTTCAGGCGATATCATTCTATCGGCAACATCCGCCGATCAACCTGCAGCTCTATCGGCCTCTCTGAGTCAAAGGCAGGAAATTGCCCTGAAGCAAGTAAGTCATCCACCTTTCAATCGGTATCATCCGCTGATGTCTTGACCATAAAATTGACTTATTTCATCTTCAGGAACAAGATTCTCCCGACAGCTTATTTTCCTTCGCCATTGATATCTTTGAAGAAGAGGGCGAGGAAGCAAGCTCTTCTCAGGCAGTTGGAATCGTATCGGCAGAAACCAAAGCTAGGCTGGAGGAGTTGTCGGCCATACTTCATCAAGACACAACCCAACTGGTCGATGATTCCGACCCAGCCAAAGCTCTGTTCAAGACCCTTAGAGGCCAAATCCCTGCCGATGCCGAGGAAGCACTCTTCCACGCCGCACATCTAGAAAGCCGGCAGTTACAGTACCAGAGAGCTACCCGGCGCCTTGCCGACAGAGCTGCTCAAGTCCAACTTTCTGAGGAGATGGCAAAAGAAAAACTCTTAGCCGATGAGAAACATAAGAGCATCGGCATCTTAAAGTCCTCAGGTGACGCACTGAAGCAGAAAATGTCCGATCTATCGGCCAAAAGAGAAGCTCTGCTGGCTGAACTCAAGCAAGTGGAAGACGCCCTGTCCCAAGCCCAACAGGAAGATAGTCAGCTGCCGGAGGCCATCAAGCATCTTGAACAGGAACGAAACATCCATGGTCGTAAAGCGCTGCAACTGAAGAGGAAGCTGAAGCCAATTGAAGGTTCTGCCGACGATGATATCAAAGAGATAGAGACAGCCAATCAGATCCGGCTGCGCGCCATATCGGCAATCCAAGCGCTGCTGAACATCTGAAGCTTTTATCGGCAACACACCTTTTTCTTCCTGCTTTTGGCTTTTAGTCTAGCCGATAAGACTGTTATCGGCGTTTTTTGAAACATTAAGTCTGCCCTCAAACATTTAAATCCAGCCGATAGGAGTGTTATCGGCACTTAACTTTTATGCATCGATCCATATGCTGGGGTAGTACTTTTTTAAATATTTGCCATTCAATGCTCTGGGAAATTCAACTCCTTCGAGAGTTTCTAGAATATAGGCGTTGCCAGGAGCCGAGTGCCTTATCCGATAAGGACCTTCCCAATTAGGAGACCACTTCCCAAACTTTGAACTTTTAGTCCCGACTGGCAAAATCAACTTCCATACCAAATCCCCATCGGCAAACTCCTTAGCCTTCACCTTTTTATCATACCATCTGGCAACTCTCTTCTTATTCTCTTCTATACTCATTAAAGCCTTTAACCGATGCCCTGCTAAATCATCTAACTCATCGGTCATTAAAGTGGCATAATCATCGGCAGCCAATTGATCTTGAAAAGATAATCGCCTAGATCCAGCCTTAATCTCCCAAGGCAAAACTGCATCATGTCCATACACCAACTGATAAGGTGACACCTTGGTTGATCCATGACAAGCCATCCGATAAGACCACAGTGCTTCATTTAACAATGTATGCCACCGCCTAGGATTTTCTTCAATCTTTCGTTTAATAAGCTTGATAATTCCCTTGTTAGACGCTTCGGCCTGCCCATTGGCTTGAGCATAGTAAGGAGAAGAATTCAACACTTTAATTCCCATACTGATTGCAAATTCATCGAACTCCCCCGACGTGAACATGGTGCCCTGATCGGTAGTAATCGTTTGGGGAATCCCAAATCGGTAAACAATGTGCTCCTTCACAAAATCAATTATATTGGCCGATGTGACTTTCTTCAAAGGAATAGCTTCGACCCACTTGGTGAAATAGTCAGTGGCAACTAGAATGAATTTATGCCCTTTGCTAGACGGTGGATAAATCTGGCCGATCAGATCGATAGCCCATCCCCGGAACGGCCAGGGTTTTATTATAGGATTCATAGCCGATGCGGGTGCTCTCTGGATATTACCGAACTTTTGACAACTTTGACATCCCTTGAAATATTTAAAACAATCTTCAAGTATGGTTGGCCAAAAATATCCATTCCTTCGAATCATCCACTTCATCTTAAAAGCTGATTGATGCGCTCCACACACTCCTTCATGGATTTCCCCCATCAAACTTCTGGCTTCATCATCACCCAAGCATCGGAGAAGAATTCCGTCGATAGTCCGATAATACAATTCATTTTCAAGGATCACATACTTGGTTGCCTGAAATCGGACCCGTCTTTCAACCTTTTTGGATGGATCTTTTAGATAATCAATAATTTCTTCCCTCCAATCACCGGCAGTGACTGCCGATGTTGCATTAATCATTGGCTGATATCCCGAGGCATGCTGGGCTAACCGATTAGCGTCTTCATTATGCAATCGGGGAATATGCTCCAATCGGAAGTTCTTGAATTCCTTCAACAGTTGCATACTTCTCTCGAAATAGGTTATGAGAACCTCACTTCGGCACTCATAGCTTCCAGCCAATTGATTTATAACCAACATGGAATCTCCGAATACTTCAACAGCATCAGCGCGAACTTCTCTTAGCAACTCCAATCCCTTGATCAGAGCTTGATACTCAGCCTGATTATTTGTTGATGTAGCAACAATCGGCAAGGAAAATTCATACTTCCTCCCCCTAGGAGAAACTAACACAATGCCGATTCCTGCTCCCCGATCACAAGTAGATCCATCAAAGAAGAGCGTCCAGGGTGCAACTTCCAAGGTTTCCACTAGGCCGCAATGTTGAGTCACAAAATCAGCCATAACCTGCCCTTTGACCGCCTTAACCGATTCGTAACGCAAATCGAATTCCGACAGCGCTAAAATCCATTTACCGATCCTACCACTCATAATCGGCATAGATAGCATGTATCGGACCACGTCATCTTTGCAAACAACAGCACATTCGGCCGACAACAGATAATGTCTCAGCTTGATACATGAGAAGTATAAGCACAAGCACAGCTTCTCTATGGCCGAATACCTGGTTTCAGCATCAATCAACCTCCTGCTCAAATAATAAATTACTCTCTCCTTCCCTTCAAATTCTTGAACTAAAGCTGAACCGATAACCGATCCATCGGTAGACAAATACAATTTGAAGGGTTTCCCTTGTTGGGGTGGAACTAAAACTGGAGGATTCACTAGATATTTTTTGATCTCATCCAGAGCCAACTGCTGTTCTTCTCCCCAAACAAACTCCTGATCGGCTTTCAATTTAAGAAGGGGACTGAAAGCACGAATCCTCCCAGATAAATTCGATATAAATCTTCTGATAAAATTCACCTTGCCAATCAAGGATTGGAGCTCAGTTTTATTGGTAGGGGCCACTATTTTATTGATGGCATCAATAGACCTTCGACTAATCTCAATACCCCTCTGATGTACCATAAAACCAAGAAACTGCCCCGCCGATACGCCAAATGCACACTTGTTGGGATTCATCTTTAATCCATGCTTCCTGGTGCACTCCAACACTTTTCGTAAATCGGCAAGATGCTTTGAGAAATCTCCAGACTTAACCACCACATCATCAATATAAATTTCTACGATTTTGCCGATGAACTCATGAAATATGAAGTTCATAGCCCTTTGATAAGTAGCACCAGCATTCTTTAACCCAAAAGTCATGACTATCCATTCAAACAATCCAACATGACCAGGACACCTGAATGCGGTTTTTGGAATATCCTCTTCTGCCATGAATATTTGATTGTAACCCGCATTACCATCCATGAAGCTGATGACCCGATGGCCAGCCGCAGCATCAACCAGTAGATCGGCGACAGGCATTGGATATCCATCCATCGGCGTAGCTTTATTGAGATTCCTGAAATCAATGCACACCCGAAGCTTCCCGTTCTTCTTGTAAACCGGGACGACATTAGAAATCCATTCGGCATATCGACATTGCCGAATAAACTTAGCTTCAATAAGTTTAGTGATTTCGGCCTTAATATCAGGTAGAATATTAGGATTACATCGGCGGGCTGGTTGCTGATGTGGCCGAAATCCAGACTTGATGGGTAACCGATGTTCAACAATCGATCGGTCTAAACCAGGCATCTCTGTATAATCCCAAGCAAAGCAATCTTTATATTCCTTTAACAAACTAATTAATTGCCGTTTACACTCAGGATCTAGTCTAGCGCTAATAAAAGTAGGCCTAGGCTTATCACCACTACCTATATCTACTTCTACCAAATCATCGGCCGATGTGAATCCCTGGCCCAATTTTCCATCATCGGCGAATCTATCCATCAAAAACCATCGTCAGAACCGACTGCTTGGATCGGTGGAATCTCATAATCGGCAACTTTGAGAAAATCTTTCTCCCAAACTTCTCCTGAAATGCACCTAGTTTTTTCATAAGTATCCGCTTCTGCCGATGCGATAACATAAGAAGAATCCCCTGGGACGATCTCAATCTTGTCACCTACCCACTGAACCAAGCACTGATGCATTGTAGATGGGACACAACAATTGGCATGAATCCAATCTCTCCCCAATAATAAATTGTAGGCACCTTTCCCGCTGATCACGAAAAAGGTTGTCGGCAAGGTTTTGCTGCCGATGGTCAACTCTGCACATATCGCCCCCTTGACCGGAGACACGTTTCCCTCAAAGTCTTTGAGCATCATATCGGTCTTGGTCAAATCTTGGTCCCCTTTCCCAAGCTTCCGATATACTGCATATGGCATAATATTAATAGCAGCTCCACCATCAACTAGGATCTTAGTCATTGGCTGCCCATCAACCCTTCCTTTGAGGAACAAAGCTTTAAGATGCTGTCTCTCGTTATCGGCAGGTTTCTCAAAGATAGCCGTCATCGGATCCAGAGCCAACTGAGCTATCTGATCAGAAAATCCCAACTCATCGTCACTGGCCGGTGCAAGAAACTCCATCGGCAACATGAATACCATGTTGACACCTGCCGATGGACCTTCCTTCTTAGTGTCTGCCGGCTGCCGACTTTCAAAACTCTCTCCTTTATTTAACTCTTCCTGCCTTTCCCGTTGCAACCTCCTTTTCTGTGTCTTGGTTAATCCTTGAGGGCACCATGGAGGAAGCGGTCTTTGCCTTACTGTCGGGCATCGGTTCTCTCTTGACTCCATACGATGCGTGTTAGCATCTCTGCAAAATATGAACTCATCGGGAACCCGCGGATCAGCCATTCTTTCAAGCTCCTCTTGGTTCCTGGGAAAATACTGGAAACGGTCACCGAGCCGATCGTGAACGTTAAGCCTGCCCCCCAGCCGATCATGAACTGACGCCCTTCCTCTGATCGGCCCATTAAATCGTCGCTCATCATCATGATAACGCCGATCGTTCCTGTCGTACCGATCATAACCGTTGCACTCAGGACAGTCCCTGACAGTAGGAAGTTTGATATTTTCCTCCCAACAATGGATGAAGAACGGGCAATTCCAATGATCCCTGTGCCGATTCCACTCCTGTCGGCGTCTCTCTTCTTCCCGTCGATAATCTTCCTGCTGGCGCCGGTACCGATCTTCCCGTTGTTGCCATCCCTCTCGAGGCCTTCTATGAGTTATGACAATACCAGATCGAGGAATTTTTCCTGAGCTAGCCCCTTCCTGGACCAAGCCCTTACTTCTTGCATCGGCGGTAGTAACTTGATGCTGAGGATCTACCGATGCACTCTTCTCAGCTGTCTCCGACGTTAAGACCTTAGCCTTCCCCTTAGCATCCAACATGTTCGTCGGGAAAGGATGTTGGTCTATCTTCATCGGCTTCTGGGCTTTGGAACTATCAAACTTGATTCTCCCCGACTCTATGGCCGATTGCAGCTGTTGTCTGAACACCTTACACTCATTGGTGTCATGTGAGGTTGCATTATGCCACTTGCAATACCTCATCCTCTTCAACTCTTCTGCCGATGGGATCACGTGGTTGGGTGACAATTTGATTTGACCTTCCTGGAGTAGAAAGTCAAATATCCTATCGGCCTTGGCGGTGTCAAATGCAAACTTCTCTGGTTCCTTCTGCCCAAAAGGACAGGACATCGGTTTCTTGTTTTTTACCCATTCTGCTAAACCGATTACTGGTTCTTCATCGGAATCTGAGCTTGTTGCTTCATCAACGAATGAGACTTTCTTATTCCATGCCCTCTTAGGCTCGAAAGGCTTGACGTCTTGATCGGATATCCTCTGCACCAAGTGACTTAAACTTTCAAACTCCTGAGAGGCATACTTATCCCTGATGTGCGGCAACAAACCCTGGAAAGCCAAATCGGCTAGCTGCCGATCATCCAGAACCAGGCTATAGCATTTATTTTTGACCTCTCGTATCCTCTGCACAAATCCCTCAACCGACTCATCATTACGTTGCCTCAGCTTGACCAAGTCGGTGATTTTCTTCTCATGAACCCCCGAGAAGAAGTATTTGTGGAATTGCTTCTCCAGATCGGCCCAAGTAATCACTGAATTGGGAGGCAATGATATGAACCAAGTAAAGGCCGATCCCGATAATGATGATGAAAATAGGCGAACTCTCAATTCGTCCCTGTTACCAGCTTCTCCACATTGGATAATGAACCTGTTGACATGCTCCATAGTTGACGTATCGTCCTGTCCGGAAAATTTTGTGAAATCCGGTACTTTGTACCGATGTGGAAGCGGGATCAAATCATACGCGGGAGGATACGGTGTCCGATAAGAATAAGTGTTGACTTTGGGTTTTATCCCAAATTGTTCCCTCATTACTTCGGCAATCTTATCGGCCCAATACGCATCGGCATCTTGCCGATGAGGCGGCTGCGGATCTGGCACTTGGTGGCGAACCTCCACGTGTCTGTTCGGGACGTGACCTGTATGGAACATCGTATTGGTCGCCTGTCCTCCAATCTGCGGACTACCAAACTGTTGTCCACCGATTGGCTGTCCTCCGAGTTGCTGTCCAAAATTTATTGGCTGGTTGGGAATTCCCTGACCTTGGAACCCGGGATACACCTGTCCTTGCTGGAACCCCGTAGTCTGATAACCTTGCTGGGGCGACTGTGGAAAGGCTTGCTGTCCAAGCCATCCATTACCAGCGTTCATCGGCATAGGTGCTGCCGATGATTGGTAATTGGGTACCGTCGTTGAATTGACATACCCCGACTGGGCCATAGGCCTCTGTTGCATCAGCATTGACTCTGCCGATGCGTTGGGCATCTGGAACATTGAATCTTGAGGATTCCCAGTGTGAGGCCTTGCAGTAGTAGTTGTGGTATACCGAGGACTCTGGTTCACCGGCACATTGGAAGGTACTGACGTCATAGGAGTTTTGCCCCTCATGTCAGTCGTCTGTGATGTTCCCGGCGTCGACTCTGGAGGCATACCATAACCCCACCAGTTGGGGGGAAGATTTAACCCTGACATTGCCGATGCCAACATATCTGTCGTCAGTTTATGCTGCCCAACTGAAATTTGCTGGTGCTGTGGGTTGATGATGGGAAGGGCCCACATAATCCGGCGGGATTTGTCCTTCCTTGAAAGTTCTTGCCACGGCGTTGAACACCGTGTTAGACAGTACACCAGCTTGGTTGATCAGCGCTCGATTGATGGCATTGTCAACCATGTCTTGAAGCTTGCCAGGATTAGCGTCGAAGGTGACCTGCCGTGGTGCCGGCAGTGCATCTTTCTGGACCACTTCGCCGCTTCTGTTTATGCTGAAAGACTTCAGGCACTGCTGCTTGAACTCTTCCATGGCTTGGGCAATGGCTTGCTTCTGCTCATCCTTAAGGTTAGCTTCCGTCACGAGGATGACGTTGTCCTGATCGAGGTCAGAAATCGACATGCTGATCTTGATCTTGAATCGGTCCCACTGGGCGTGCCAAAAGATGTGTTGATGCGAAATTGATCTGCAAACACAAAGGGCTAATACCCAATTCAAACGTTAAGGCGTGCCAGCCGATTTGACCCTACTATCGGCAAAGGTGATAACTCGAATACTTTAGTCCTGACAACAGCGATGCGCCCGGATGTCACGGCTAAGAGGTACTCACGCGGAACTCGAGAATACGCCGAGCTTAAGTCGACGAATTCCTAAGAACTCGTAATAAGAAAGAAAAAGGGTGACGAAGTCGTCGAAAAGTAAACGCTGGAATATGAGTAAAACGTATGTTTGATTGATTTCTTGATAGATGATCTGATTACAAGGTCTTAGGGCTTATATTTATACCCTGCCCAAAGAGCTACGACCAGACACGATTAGAATTCGAATTCTAAATTACACGGAACCCGTATACAAAACGATACGAATAACATAAGGAAACAATAAAACCATCCTTCGTGACAAACCGGAACTCCTCCACATGACAACTGGCAGCTTCCGGACTCTTCCTTTGCGTCATCGGCAATTCCCTTGCCATAGTCATCGGCAGACCCTTTTACTTGGTCATCGGCATCATATTACTGTTTGAGGACTTAGTCATACTCAACCTTTCCCTCATCGGCAACCATCCTTACCAGCAACCCGCATCGTACTGCCACCCTGTCCTGCCATCCTGGACACGTGCCCAAAAATGGTGTCAACAAATGTGTTGCCCGATTGTAAGCAAACTCCACATGAGGCAAACATTCTTCCCACATCTTCAAATTTTTCTTCAAAACAGCTCTCAACATGGTGCCCAAAGTACGGTTCACTACCTCCGTTTGTCCATCGGTTTGTGGGTGACAAGTTGTTGAAAACAACAGTTTTGTACCCAACTTGTTCCATAGAGTACGCCAAAAGTGACTCAAGAATTTAGCATCGCGATCTGAAACAATAGTAGAAGGCATACCATGCAAGCGAACAATCTCTTTGAAAAAAAGGTCAGCAATATAAATGGCATCATCACTTTTATGACATGGTATAAAATGTGCCATCTTAGAGAATCGATCCACAACAACAAAAATGCTATCTCTCCCCCTCTTAGTCCTAGGCAATCCCAAAACAAAGTCCATCGAAATATCTGCCCAAGGAATAGAAGGAATAGGAAGAGGCATATACAAACCATGTGGATTTAGGCGAGACTTAGCTTTTTGACATGTGGTGCAGCGTGCCACGAACCGCTCAACGTCTCTGCTCATCTGTGGCCAAAAGAAGTGTGTGGCCAAAATATCCGCCGTCTTCTTAGCACCAAAATGGCCCATCAGTCCTCCTCCGTGCGCTTCCTGTAACAACAACAGACGAACGGAACTGACTGGAATGCACAGACGGTTAGCTCTAAACACAAATCCATCATTGATCACAAACTTGTTCCATGTACGACCCTCTTTACAATTCAGCAACACATCTTTAAAATCAGGATCAAACACATATTGTTCTTTTATTGATTCAAGCCCAAAAATTCTACAATCAAGTTGGGACAGTAAAGCATATCGTCGAGACAAAGCATCAGCAATTATATTATCCTTTCCTTTCTTGTGTTTGATAATATAAGGAAAAGATTCAATAAATTCAACCCACTTAGCATGTCTACGATTTAGATTATTTTGAGATCGAAGATACTTAAGCGATTCATGATCTGAATGTATAACAAATTCCTTAGGCCACAAATAATGACGCCACATCTCTAAAGAACGTACAAGTGCATTCAATTCCTTATCATACGTTGAGTAATTAAGAACAGGGCCATGCAATTTTTCGCTAAAGTATGCAACGGGCTTACCTTCTTGCATCAACACACCTCCAATGCCAACGCCACTAGCATCACATTCTAGCTCAAAAGTCTTACCAAAGTTTGGAAGTTGTAGCAATGGCGTGTGTGTAAGCTTGTCCTTCAAAGTGTCAAAGGACTCCTCTTGTGCCTTACCCCATTTGAACACCACACCTTTCTTTGTCAACTCGTGCAAGGGGGCAGCAATGGCGCTAAAATCCTTGACGAAGCGACGATAGAAACCTGCAAGACCAAGAAAGCTTCGTACCTGTGTGATGGTTTGGGGAACCGGCCAGCTCTTTATGGCTTCAATTTTTAGCTCATCCACTTGAATTCCCTGTGGAGTAACAACATAGCCAAGAAAAGAGACTCGATCCGTGCAAAAGATGCACTTCTCAAGGTTACCAAATAAATGTGCATCACGTAAAGCATTAAAAACAGCACGTAAGTGATCCATATGTTCATCCAAAGACTTGCTATAAATCAATATATCATCAAAGTAAACCACCACAAATCGCCCAATAAAAGCTCTTAAAACTTCATTCATCAATCTCATGAAGGTACTAGGTGCATTAGTTAAACCAAAAGGCATTACTAACCACTCATATAATCCAAATTTAGTTTTGAAATCTGTTTTCCATTCATCGCCAAGTTTCATTCTAATTTGGTGGTAGCCACTACGCAAGTCAACCTTTGTGAAAATGACAGAGCCACATAACTCATCAAGCATGTCATCAAGCCTAGGAATAGGATGACGATATCGAATAGTAATATTATTAATGGCTCTACAATCAACACACATACGCCATGAACCATCTTTATTAGGAACCAAAATCACAGGAACGACACAAGGACTAAGGCTTTCTCGTACATACCCACGGTCCAAAAGGTCTTGGACTTGTCGCTGAATTTCCTTAGTCTCCTCGGGGTTGGTTCGATAAGCAGCTCGGTTTGGCAATGTTGCACCCGGGATCAAATCAATTTGATGCTCTATTCCTCTCATAGGTGGCAGCCCCGGGGGTATCTCAGCTGGGAAAACATCCTCATACTCCTGCAAAAGGTTAGTGACAACAGGAGGTATCGAGCCAACATTATCATCAAGCGAAAACAAGACTCGTTTGCAAGCCAAACTGTAGCAAATATCATCATCAGAAATTTCAGCAAGGTCACTTTTTATTGCAAGCATAACTGCACCCTTCAATTTAATTCCCTCGGCCTTAGAATTAGGTGTCGACTTATCATTTTTAGGTGGGTAAACAGAATTAGCAACCTGCTGATTTTCAGATTTAACATCATGCAAACTAGCAGCTCGTTCTTTATCAGCCTGTACAATTTCAGCAGGGGTCATTGGTACCAAAGTAATTTTCTTTCCTTTATGAACAAAAGTGTATGTGTTACTTCTACCATGGTGTATAGCATCATTATCAAATTCCCAAGGACGACCCAATAAAAGTGAACAAGCTTCCATAGGTACTACATCACAATCAATAGAATCAACATAGGTACCAATGGAAAAAGAAACTCTGCAAGTTTTTGTTACCTTAGCCTTACCAGAATCATTCAACCACTGAATATGGTACGGATGGGGGTGTGGGCGCGTGGTCAAACCAAGCTTCTTGATCAAATCTGAACTCACCAAATTATTGCAGCTACCCCCATCAATGATGACACGTGCTCGCCGGTTGTTGATGACAAAGAAAATTTGGAACAAATTGTGGCGTTGTAGCTTCTCAGGTTGTTGTACTTGTGCGCTGAGCACTCGCTGCACAATGACGCTCATGTAGGCTGAAGTGTCCCCGCTACCAAAGACCTCGCCGTCTCCCTGAATAGGTTCTTCTTCTTCATCATCTTCAACGTCAGAGGTACTGATGTACCCATCTTCTGTAGCAATGTATGCCCGCTTACTTGGGCAGTCTTTTTGCACATGTCCATATCCATGGCAGCGGTGGCACTGAATGCCAGAAGTGCGTCCCGTTGAGGCAATGGAGGATGCACTCTTCGAAGGTTCCTGCACAGAATTTTTACCTGACCCGGAAGGTTGGGAAGAAGGCGTCCGCTTGCTTGCTGGTAGAGGCGCCCGAAAAGAGGATGCCTTGGGAAGCCCGGAAGATGGCCCCATGCGCGGTGTGTATGAGGTACCACCCTTGCTCTTGCCCTGCTTTTCACGCCCCTGCAACTCCTTCTCTGCAAGCATAGCAAACTGAAACAACTGGTTGATAGTGTTAAATTCCTTATAATCAACTATGTCCTGAATTTCCTCCCTCAAACCTGCATAAAAACGAACAATCGAATCCTCGGGTCCCTCTACCATGCCACAACGCATCAAACCTTTTTGGAGCTCACCATAGTAATTCTGCACGGATTTATCTCCCTGTTCTAAATGCATCAGTCTCTTACGTAGGTCTCTATGATATGATGGAGGCACAAATCTATCACGCATAGCAACCTTAAGTTCTTCCCAAGTTCTAGTTTGGCAATTATCTGCAACTAAACCAGTCCACCAAATGATAGCAAAATCTTTAAATTCACTAGTGGCTTGTCTAATGTGATGTTGCTCAGGCACAAGGTGGGCACTAAATTTTTGCTCTACTGTCATCTCCCAATCAAGGTATTCCTCAGCATCATAATGTCCCGAAAAGGAAGGTATTGTAAATTTAACCTTAGCATAAGGATCATCGGGAGCATGAGTACGATTACCTCGATGGCGGTTGAAATGTTGAGTGCCACCCATACCTGCGGTGTTTGTGTGAAGACGATGACGTAATCTGTTTCGCATTGTCGCTGCTCGATCAATCTTGCCATCGGCATCATATACCTCATCACCAGCGTCGCTGCCATCAATATCTTCTTCGGGTGGTGGCCTGGCTTCTAAGGCAGTTACCCTATCAGTTAGAGCGGACAGTCGTTTGTCAATCTCTCAAGGGTGTTGCCGATCTTGAGGTCAATGAGTGCTGCAGTTACAGCCTTTGTTACTGTCTCGTTCATATCTTTCTGAGCATTGGTTAAAACCGATTGTAGTTGCTCTTGGCTGACACACTCTGAAAACTCTTTGGGTGAATTTTCTTCTCCGTCGTCACCTGCCATTGTAGACACAAAACACAAGCAACAAGCAGTGAAAATTATCCCTAATAATCCTACTACTCAGGTGGAGTGGTGCCTCAAAAATCACAGCAAATGGAACACCTTAACAAGTTCCGACCGGTTCTTACCAGCAAGGCACGGATACCTGGAAGACGTAGCGCTGAGATTACGGGGTCAAAACTTGTGTTGTTCAGAAGCAATATGTGGAGCTCTAGGAAGGCTTAAAATATAGTAGCAAGGAATAGCAATAATTTAATTCAGAAATTGCAAGATTGAAAAGTAGTCCCAAGCTAGTCTATGTCGCCGGCCCAAACTTATCCAGGACCTAGTTCAAGCAAGCAACAATACAACTCGGCGTGGAGACTCAAAGGATGCAAGCACTTCTGAAATTCTTTTCACTTTTTTTTTGCTGCAGCTTTTACTCTCTCTCTTTTTTTTCCAGCTCGTTGCCTTTTACTTTTTTTTTACAGAATATGCCGCAATGTACAAAGTACCAGATACGCAACTAACTGATTTGTAACCCACGGCAAAAGAAACTGAGCCCAAACCTACAGCCGTCAAGGAGATATTTTACTGCCTTTTAGATGAACAGAATCTTTCCTTCTCTGCGTGCTTCCACAACAGAAATCTGAAGCTTTGTGCGACTAGCCAAAATCAATTGTTTTAATATATTTTGTTTCAAGGAAATCTGGACTCGGCTAAAATTTTGTTTCCTAAAATCTAGCAGGAGCACCGATGGAAACGATCAATGAGCTCCACTAGGCAGTCGTTTATGTATTCAGCACAAAAGCTTGTGTCCACGCACAACTCTAGGGGCATGCAACCAGAGCACGATTTGTTGACAGAAAAAAAATAAAGGTGTGATCAAACTGATGGACGTCAACAAACCAGACCTAGACTTATCTAAACCAACGAACACAATGACATAACGAGGGACGACCGTTCAATAAAGCAAACTGAAATAAAATTATTGCACGGCCACAACGGATGATAGGACTTGGGGAAAACAAAGATGAACACAAGTATTTTTGTAGGGCAATTTTTTTGGATTTTTAGGACAAAGTGAGACACAACTAAACTAGGATAAGGGCGAACCTGACGGTAAACCTGAGGCTCTGATTACCACTTGATGTGAACTAGGGTTGCTGATCTTCCGAAAGGTTCTGATAACTCTCGATTTGGTGGAGTCGCGACACAATTCGATCCGGCTTCCGAACAATTCGGTCCTGAAACCTCGCAATCGCAGCACCACGTCTCCTCTGGTTATCGACCGTCGATGCACGGTCGACCTCGCCAAGAAGGCTGAGTCCTTTGCCTGGAAATCGAAGAACACAAGCAAGAACAAGAAAGAATGCAACCAAATTGCAGATGAATGATTAATCTCACGAGTTGGGGTCTCACAAACCGACGCGGCGGCGAAACTGTTCTTGACAGAATAATCTAAGCAAAACCCAAAACCTAACGAGAGTGGCGGCGGCTGGTTATAGAGGTCTAAGGGTCGTCGCCACCCCTGGACGCGCCCCCCTAATGGGCTCAACGACGATACACGGCCCAACAGACCACAAAAACAGTGACGCAGCACTGGAACAGATTCTGGACGCTGACTTGGGCCTTGTTTAGTTCGCAAAAATTTTCAAGATTCTACGTCACATCGAATCTTTGGTCGTACGCATGGAGTATTAAATATAAATGAAAATAAAAACTAATTGCACAGTTTACCTGTAATTTATGAGATGAATCTTTTGAGCCTAGTTACTCTTTGTTTGGATAATGTTTGTCAAATAAAAACGAAATGCTACAGTACCCAAAAACGAAAATTTTTGCGAACTAAACAAGGCCTTGTTTTGACGTTTCCCGATGACTCACAAGGAATTTGGACCTCAAACCAATGCCATTGGTTTCCTTATGAAATTATCTTTCCAACCATGGGTGGATCGTCGAAAACGGAGTCCGGATGCGTCCTGGGCGTCCGTTTTACTCCTCGCTGGTCCTGGACTCGGAAACAGGCTCGAAGTTGACTTGGTTTGGGCCTCCACCTTGACTTGGGCGCCCTTGCTGGTCCTCCACGCCTCCAAGCCCTCCCTTATGCATCCCCTGGTCCTCTCCATGATTCCTAAGCACAATATAATCATTAGGTAGCAATCTATTCTCAAAATCATATAAAGACTTGCTTAGGAACGAGCTCACCTGTAAATTTAGTTGTCGCGCGCGAGCTCTTGTGATTGGACCTTGAAAATCCAGCGTAGGATCATCGTGTGCATCCGAAGGAGTGATGTCCTCATCATGATACCAATCGGAGTTGCCAATATACCATCCTTAGCACCAATGTAGCTAGACATACATCAAAAACTTAAGATACCTCGTGAGATCACATTATATGTCTAGATAGCACATGAAAATAAAAACTCTATACTAGAATTCAAAGCATCATTCAAGTTTTATTTCTAGCAATCATCAATCAAACAAGAGTAGTGAATTTAAACTTGTAATGCAACACCTCATTATGTTAGTGCACATACAAATGCAACAAATGGTTCATGAGCTTGCTCCCCCTATTTGTGTGCTCAAGTTTAATTTATCCCTTTCTATTTTCAAAAGTTTTCTCTCCCCCTTAAGCACTTAAGCACTTTTCTCCCCCTTTACGACTTATCTTTGTTTCTCTCCCCCTTTGTCATCAATGACAACAAAGGTTCAAATTTTTAATGAGAATTAAGTCAATCAAAGTGAGGGTCAAATTATGGTTCAATCTAGATCACTTGCCTAGAACATGTAATTCGGTTTGATCCAAGGACAAGCTTTTTCACACCTCATGAAGTATAAGGGTTATCTTGACCATGTTGAATTACACATCATAAGCTCATATTCTAGATTCAACACTAGGCTTACAAGCTCACAAGCATGTCATATGCTACCACTAGATCAATCAATCATAGAAACAATAGTGGTACCATACATACATCAAATCCTTTTGATTTTTATGAATGAGCCTATTTTCATGCAAGCATGTCTATATGTTCTAAACATGTCCTTAGCAAAGTATGAATGCTATGTCAACCATCTTTACCTTTCTTTGTTGGAGGAGAGGCATGTCATATATAAATATAGGGGTGCACTCATCTCAAGATGGAGAAGTCAAGTATGTTTAATTCATTCCTCAACTTGCAAAATCTCTTCTCATCAAGTGGCTTTGTGAAGATGTCGGCTAGTTGATCTTCGGTGCCAATGCTTTCAATGCTAATATCACCCTTTTGTTGATGATCTCTTATGAAATGGTGCCTTATGTCAATGTGCTTGGTTCTTGAATGTTGAACCGGATTTTGTGTCATCTTGATTGCACTCTCATTGTCACATAGCAAAGGCACATTCTTAAATTTGATTCCAAAGTCATTCAAGGTAGCTTTCATCCAAAGCAATTGTGCACAACAACTACCGGCACTAATGTATTCGGCCTCGGCGGTTGATAGTGCAACACTATTTTGTTTCTTTGATGACCATGAAACTAGAGACCTTCCTAGCAATTGACAAGTGCCACTTGTGCTCATTCTATCAATCTTGCATCCACCATAGTCGGAGTCTGAATAACCAATCAACTCAAAGTTAGACCCCTTGGGATACCATAATCCAATATCATGAGTGCCCTTGAGATACCTCAATATTCTTTTGGTTGCCTTCAAGTGACTTTCCCTAGGTGAAGCTTGGTATCTTGCACATTTGCACACACTAAACATCACATCCGGCCTTGATGCGGTGACATATAGCAAACTTCCAATCATGGACCGATATAGCTTTTGGTCTACCATGTTTCCACTTGCATCACTACCTAATTGATCATTTGTGCCCATAGGTGTGCTCATTGGTTTAGCTTCTTGCAACCCAAACTTCTTGATCATGTCCTTGATGTACTTTCCTTGACTCACAAAAGTACCATCCTTCATTTGCTTGATTTGAAGTCCAAGGAAGTAACTAAGCTCTCCAATCATGGACATCTCAAACTCATTTGCCATCATTCTTCCAAATTCTTCACAAAAATCTTGATTGGTTGATCCAA
Organism: Sorghum bicolor; assembly: GCF_000003195.3. Lineage (NCBI taxonomy): Eukaryota > Viridiplantae > Streptophyta > Magnoliopsida > Poales > Poaceae > Sorghum > Sorghum bicolor. The sequence goes on along the minus strand of NC_012879.2, from coordinate 43,966,187 downwards.
AGATGATATCATCAACATAGATTTGCAACACAAACAAGTCCTTGCCTAGCTTCTTGGTGAAGAGGGTAGTGTCAACATTTCCCATCTTGAACCTTTTAGAGAGAAGGAAATCTCTCAATCTCTCATACCATGCTCTGGGTGCTTGCTTTAAACCATACAATGCCTTCTTGAGCTTGTAAACATGGTTGGGTTTCTTGTCATCTTCAAAACCGGGAGGTTGTTCAACATAAACCAACTCATTGATGTATCCATTGAGAAATGCACTCTTCACATCCATTTGATAGAGCTTGATGTTGTGGGCACAAGCATAGGCTAATAATATTCTAATTGCCTCCAATCTTGCAACCGGTGCATATGTTTCTCCAAAGTCAAGACCTTCAACTTGAGTGTAGCCTTGTGCTACTAATCTTGCTTTGTTTCTCACAACTACACCATCTTGATCTTGCTTGTTTCTAAAGACCCACTTGGTACCAATCACATTGTAGTTCTTTGGCCTCTCAACAAGCTCCCACACTTGATTTCTTATGAAGTTGTTCAATTCTTCATGCATGGCATTTACCCAATCGGAATCCTTCAATGCATCTTCTATTCTTTTTGGTTCTTCAAATGAGACAAATGAATAGTGCTCACAAAAGGATGCTAGCTTTGATCTTGTTTTTACACCACTTTGAATACCACCAATGACTTGATCCAATGGATGATCCCTTGCTATGCTTGTAGGTTGGAGTATTGGGAGTTGATTGCTTCCACTTGCTTGATTTTGATTTTGATCATCATCATGAGAGCCACTAGTACTAGCTTGATTTGTATCAATTTGCACTTCTTGATTGATCATGTGAATGTCATTATCATCATCAACTTGCATTGGCCTTATGTCACCAACATCCATGTTCTTCATTGCATTTGCCAATTGATCTCCTCTCACATCATCAAGATTTTGGGCTTCACTTTGAGATCCCTCGGTGTCATCAAACTCAACATCATGGACTTCTTCTAATGTGCCACTTGCCAAGTTCCAAACTCTATATGCTTTGCTTGTGGTGGAATAACCAAGTAAGAACCCTTCATCACATTTCTTATCAAACTTGCTCAATCTAGTGCCTTTCTTGAGAATGTAGCATTTGCACCCAAACACTCTAAAGTATGCAATGTTGGGCTTTCTTCCATTCAATAGCTCATATGGTGTCTTCCCAAGCTTCCCATGGCAATAGGGACGGTTGCTACAATAGCAAGCTGTGTTGATGGCTTCACTCCAAAATGAATGGCTAACATTGTATTCACTAAGCATTGATCTAGCCATGTCAATCAAGGTTCTATTCTTCATTTCAACTACACCATTGGATTGAGGAGTGTATGTTGGAGAGAATTGATGTCCAATGCCAAGATCATCACACAATTCCTCAATTCTTGTGTTCTTGAATTCACTACCATTGTCACTTCTAATCTTCTTGATAGTGGTTTCAAACTCATTTTGCACCCTCTTGACAAAAGACTTGAATAGATCACAAACATCACTCTTGTCATAGAGGAAGAACACCCAAGTGTATCTAGTGTAGTCGTCTACTATCACAAATCCATATTTGTTGCCACCAATGCTAGTGTATGTTGTTGGCCCAAATAAATCCATGTGCAATAGCTCAAATGCCTTTGATGTACTCATTGCACTTTTCTTAGGATGTGCATTTCCAACTTGCTTTCCGGCTTGACAAGCACTACATGGTTTATCTTTCTCAAAGGTACATCCTTCAAGCCTCTAACTAAGTCATGCCTCAATAGTTTGTTCAATTGTTTCATTTCAACATGACCAAGCCTTCTATGCCACAACCAACCCAAACTTGATTTGCTAATTAGGCACGATGTCAATTGAGTGTCACTATCATTGAAATCAACCAAGTATAAGCTACCATGCCTAAATCCTTTGAATATCAAGTTTGATCCATCAACACTAACAACTTCAACATCATCACTTCCAAAGATGCACTTGAAACCAAGGTCACAAAGTTGTGCAATTGACAAGAGATTGAAATCAAGGCTCTCAACTAGCAACACATTTGATATGCTCATGTCATTTGAGATAGCAATTTTACCAAGCCCCTTGACCTTGCCTTTCTTGTTGTTGCCGAAGGTGATAGAATCAAAGCCACCATTTTGACTAGTATCAATTGATTTGAACATACAAGACTCTCCGGTCATATGTTGAGTGCACCCACTATCAAGCACCCAATGCCTTCCTCCGGCTTTGTAATTGACCTACAAGACAAGATCAATTCTTTTTAGGTACCCAAACTTGATTGGGTCCTCCAAGGTTAGCAACTAAGCTCTTTGGTACCCAAATGGCTTTCTTCTTTGAGCCCATCCATGGTGCACCAATGAACTTAGCATGAACACCTTTTGTATCCTTAGTAAGCACATAGAAAGAATTAATCTTAATTGAGGATACATTTGCTTTGGATTTCTTGTTCATGCATTGTTGCTCTAAGTGACCAACTTGCTTGCAAGCTTTGCAATACCGGCCATTGTTCTTCACAAAACGTGTCTTGTGAGGAGCAAAGGCGGCCTTGCCTTTCTTGGGGTTATAGCCCAATCCCTCTTTATAGAGAGAAGCTCTTTGGCTACCCAAGCACATAAGCAAGCGGTCCTCACCACCATAAGCCTTAGCTAAAGTGTGATTGAGCTCTTTCACCTCCTTCTTGAGAATTTCATTCTCAACTTTTAGTGTGGTGTCACAAGTGAAACCATCACTACTAGATGAGGATGATGTAGATGTGCTACATGAAGGGTTAGTAGAAGCAATAACAATAGGCTTACTCAAGATATCACATGTTATGCCTATGTTGCAAGTTTTAGCTTTCTCAATTTTAGTTGACTCATTTTCACATTTGTTAACTAGAGAGGAATGAGCTTCTTCAAGCTTAGTGTGAGCCTTTTGAAGCTTCTTATGGTCTTCCTTTAGACTCTCATAAGATGCTCTAAGCTCATCAAGTTCTTGCTCAAGGGTTTTCTTATCCTTAAGCAAGGCCTTGCACTCCTTTCTGGTTTCTTTATAGTGATGAGTGCAATCTTCTAGCATAGTGATTAGTTCATCTTTAGTTGGTTCATCATCATCACTATCACTATCACTAGCATGGTCACTCTCATCATCGGATGATACCTTAGTGGCCTTAGCCATGAAGCATGATGGAGTGTCGAAGATGGAGCTCTTTCCTTGAATTGCAATGCTAGCGTGCCCCTTCTTCTTGGTGCTCTCATCATCACTTGAGGAGTCATCACTATCCCAAGTTGCAACATGGGCATCACCCTTCTTCTTGTTTGAGCCTTCCTTCTTTTCTTGCTTCTTCTTTTGCTTCTTTCTTTCCTTCTTGATAGCATCCTCATCATCACTATCATAGGGACACTTGCGATGAGATGATCCTTGCTATGGCATCTAAAGCACCTCATGGAATGGTCATTCTTCTTGGAGGAGTTCTTCTTCCTTGTTGCCCGATAGCCCTTCTTCTTCATAAACTTGCCAAATCTCTTGACAAGAAGGGCCATCTCCTCATCTTCATTACTATCACAAGAGCTTGCTTCTTCTTCACTTGATGACTTTATCTTGGCTTTGCCCTTGGATGAGGAGGCCTTGAATGCAACACTTTTCTTCTTCTCATCATCCTTCTTCTTACCATCCTTCTTCTTCTTGATCAACTCATCCTTCTCATCATCTTCTCTATAAGCATCATCGGTCATCACTTCTTGAAACACTTGTTGGGGAGTTGATTCACTAAGTGTTGTCTTGACTAGCACGGTGATCAATGTGTCAAATCTCTCGGGCAAGCTTCTCAAGAACTTCATAGAGAACTGACTATACTTCACTTCTTCCCCAAGTGCCTTGAGCTCATTCACAATAACTTGCAACCAGTGAAACATCTCTGGCACACTTTCATCTTCTTGCATCTTGAAGCTTGAGAACTTTTCTTGGAGGATGTATGCCTTGGCGGTCTTGGTTCCCTTGGTTCCCTCAAATGTTTCTTCTAATTTTGCCCATGCATCATGAGCAATCTCAATGTTCTTGATTTGCTCAAAGGTCTTGTCATCAAGAGCTTCATGAAGAGCACTAATGGCAATATCATTGCATTGTAGCTTCTTCTCTACGACCGGTGTTGGTGCATTCTCATTTGCATCCTCAAACTTTGTTTCGGTCACTTTCCAAACCTCTCTATTGATTGACTTAAGATGAGCGGTCATCTTGACCTTCCAATAAGCATAATTGGTGCCATCAAAGAAAGGTGCCTTCTTGGTGTTGTTGATATGCAAACTTAGAGCTATTTCTTCACCGTAGGTTGTTAAGCCTCAAATAAACAGTGCCTCGGCTCCGATACCACTTGAAAGGTCCAAATGGCTAGAGGGGGGGGGTGAATAGCCTATTTAAAATTTCTACAAACTTCAACTAGATAAGTTGGTTAGTAAAACAAAAGGCGAAGCTATTCAAGCACTAGCACAACTAAGCTATGCAAGCCACCTACACAAGTCTAGCAAGAAAGCTAAACACAAGTTACAACAAGAAAGCACAACTACAAACTTGCTACACTCCTAAACAAGAAGACTAAACTAAACAAGCTAAACAACTAGCAAGATAAACAAGTAAGTAAAGGAGTGGAGAGTGATTGTTATACCAACATTGTAGAGTATAGATATATCCAACCAATCACTCACAATCACAAGAGAGTCCTCGGCAAGAGATGACACAAGAATTTTACCGAGGTTCACTTGCTTCCCGGCAAGCTAGTCCTCGTTGTGGCGATACACCCACTTGATGGATCACGAGCTAATTGGCAATCCAAAGCCAAACCTTCAGCGGGTGCCGCACATCCACTCACAAGATGGGGATCCTCCAAGCCACGAGCAATCCACTAGAGTAGCCAATTGCGATCTCCCGCGGGGAAGGCTCAAGAACCCCTCACAAATCACTTGGTGAGGCTCGAAACAATCTCCAATCATGAGATCAACACCTCCCTTGCACCAAGCCGTCTATGGCATCGGGAAACACCCAAGAGTAACATGAAATCCACACTTGCAATCACCACCTAGTGCCACAAGAATGAAATCACAAATGCACAACACTAGGGTTTCCCAAATCCTCTCACCAAAGGGCACAAGCTATGGGGATGGAGAGGAGAGGGAAGAGATGCTCTTGAAGCTCTCAGATCTATCACTAGAGCTCAATCTCTCACTTGAATGGAGCACAAAGCGTAGGGAGTGAGAGAGGAGGAGGGGAGAGCTTTCTCTACTCTTTGGAAGAGCCACCGGAAGTTAGAAAATGTGTTCCGTGCGAAGTACCCCGTTAGAAACAAGGGAAACGAGTATTTATAGTGTGGCATCGGAAGTTCCGGTGCCTGGGACCGGAACTTCCGGTCCAACCAGATCTGACCGTTGGAGCCTCGATCCAAGCAGATCTGACCGTTGTAGCCAAGCAGATCTGACCGTTGTGAGAGACTCGGACCCACTGGAAGTTCCACCGGAACTTCTGGTCAGAGACCGGAAGTGAATCCTGACACGCGAGGCCATGCGCAAAGGCTCCTATGCGGACTTCCATTCATGGACCGGAACTTCCGGTTAAGGACCGGAACTTCTGGTCATGGACCGGAACTTCCGGTCAGACACCGGAAGTGTTTTCTCAAACGCGAGCGCATCTCTCACAGCCCAACCGGAACTTCCTGTTAGGCTGACCGGAACTTCCGGTCAGGCACCGGAAGTACCACCGGAAGTTCCACCGGAACTTCCGGTCCTGCATTCTCAGCACCATCTCAAACCTTGTTAGGTTGCTAACTTTTAGCTCCGAACTCCGAATTCGATGATCTTGGACATTTTGGAAAGCTTACTCAAAGGGCTACACAATCCATATGGATACTCAATCCAAATCATAATGGATAAAAGCAGCATTTCAATCTAAAAGCCATCCTAATGTCCGGAGAACACCGAAAAGCCTCTCTCTCTTCTCCAAGTTGATCAAAATCAACTCCAACACCTTCTCCTTTGCAAATGTGCCAACACCACCAAGTGTACACCACCATGTGCATGTGTGTTAGCATTTGACAAACATTTTTATAGGCTTTCTCATGCAACTCACCACGTCACTAAGCGCTAGGTATATGCAAATGAGACTCACACATAGTGGCACTAGATAACCATTGCAATTAAAGATTGCCCCTCTTTATAGTACAGCTATCTATCCTGAATCCGATCAATCACTTCTCTACTCATCTTAGACCGGCAAAAGCAAAATCCTATGTTTATACCTTTGCCTTGATCACTTTACTCCTTGTCCATCACCATGATCTCCACTTCATGCCTTCTCTCTTTATGACCATTTGGCCACCACTCATGTCACGTTGCTCCTTCTTCAAATGTGTTGCTATGCCTAACTCAAATCACTTGAACACAAAGCATTAGCAACTTGGTGTCATTAATTACCAAAACCAAACTTGGGCTTTTAGATGGCCATGAACAATCACCAACTCGTGCCAATCCTCCTCCGCTGCTCCAAGCCGTCTAGGTGGCGGCAACCACCAAGAGTAATAAGAAAACCGCAGCTAGAACGATCCCCAAGTGCCACTAGATGCAATCACTCAAGCAAATGCACTTGGAATCACTCCCAATCTCACAAAAATGTTTAATCTATGAAGGAGATGAGTGGGAGGTGTTTGCTTAGGCTCACAAGGATGTCAAGTATTCAAGAATGCCAAGAGAGTGAGCCCGAAGCCGGCCAAACACATATTTATAGCCCCTCAAACACATAGAGCCATTGGCTCTTTCACTAGGCAAACTGCGGGGTCACCGGATGCTCTTAAAGGGGCACCGGACGCTCAACACCTACGTCCGGTGCTCCAAAGTCAGCCACGTGTCAGAGTCTAACGGTAACCTACAGAGCACCGGACGCTGAGCAAGTTGTCACCGGACGCGTCCGGTGCACACCTGTCCTAAACTCAGGGAGGTCTGTAAACGCGCAAGGTCACCACACGCTGAGCACCGGACGCTCCAGCCTACGTCTGGTGCTCACCGGACTTAAACCCATGGAGCACTGTAAAATGCCTGGACACTAGACTCAGAACACCAGACGCTCCTGCCTGCGTCCGGTGCCTGGCGTCCGGTGCCTTACCCTAGCTGAGCCAGGCACTGACTGCACCGGACGCTCAGACTCAGCGTCCGGTGCTCCAGAAGCCAGGGTCCGGTTAGTGTTCCTCAACGAGAAACACTCCCGTGACTTGTCCAACTTTTCCACCGGGGCAATAGAAGATATGCACTTCATTTTCTCGATATGCACTCCATTTTCTCGAGGGAGAGAGGAACCCATCCTCTCTCTACCCTTCAAACTCCACCTCTTTCTCAAAGTGTGCCAACACCACATTGTGTAAACCAACATGTGCACGTGTGTTAGCATTTTCACAATCATTTTCTTCGAAGGAGTTAAGTTAGCTCACTAGGTTCTAAATGCATGCACATGAACAATGACACCTAGTGGCACTTGATAACCGCTTAGTCAAAGAATTCCTCTCTTTATAGTACGGGTATCTATCCTAAATGTGATCACACCCTCTATGGTGTCTTGATCACCAAAACCAAAACCCTAAGCAATACCTTTGCCTTGATCTCCATAGGGTTTTGTTTTTCTCTTTCTTCTTTTCTAAGTTGAGCACTTGATCATCTTGTGGTCATCACCATCATCACTATGATCATCACTTGCTCCATCACTTGGCATGTACCAACCTCATTAAGTCTACACACACTCAGTATAGATGTTAGTACTAGGGTTTCATCAATTATCCAAAACCAAACTAGGGCTTTCAGACCGGTGCTCGGCATGAGGGTTGCCGCCCAAATCCTTCCCTCCCTCTCTCCCCCTCCCTTCCTCCCTCCCCCCTCGCATGGCAGCTGTTGTGAAACCCTATCTACCATTTGAGCGTGTTGCCGAGCGTCCACGCCATCCACATCTCCCTTCCTTGTCTAATGCTTCATATCTTCCTGATGCTTTGGTTAACTCTGAGAAGCAACGAGATTTAGAGATGCAGGTTCTAGCCTTAAAAATCAGGGAAAAAAACCTCCAATGGTGCATAGGAAAAAAATTTCTAGCGATGGAGCACAATTTCATAGCAGCAAAGTGAAGACCTGAAACGCAAGGTGTGTGCTTCTCTGTAATTATGTGCCCCATGCTCCCATTTATTTGTCTATATTTTGCATTTAGAATGAGAGAACTTTAGGTAATATAAACTTCCTTACTTTAAATCTTTGGATGTTGTGCTTGTTAGTGCTTTTTGTGTTACAACAGATGAAGAAGAACTGAAGAGAGTTTCGAACCTGCCAAATTTCTCCTTGCTCCTCTTGCCTTACGTTAGTAGTATTTCTTTGTCCCTACTAGAATATTTGTATTTTTATTCATGTATAAACAAATTGAAGGGATTTGTTTTGAAGATGTTATATATAATTAAAACTGGGTTTAGCAATTTGGTTAGCAGCAGGCTATTTACCAAAAAAAAGGAATAGATACTATTTATTCTATGTGTAGAGAAAACTGCCAATGTTTTATGGAAGGGATATATTTTAATTAATTCATTCAGGGCTATTTTTGAATCAATGATTAGTCTATGACCTCCTTAAGTAGTTTGGGCCTTTGGGTCTAAAGCAAATTTAGGGCTCCGATTCTGTGAAATAGGATGAGAGTGGATGATTTCCCAGTATACGTATTGCATGCCACGTTCATTCTGGTTGCACCAGGCTATCTGAAGGTTGCGGTAATTCATTGTCTGCTTTGGGGTTTATGCAACAACAACTGATGATTTAGGAGATCTTCTCTAAATAATATTAGTTAGCCTTTGCTATCTTGTTTGTTAATAACATATTCTGAATTTTATCTTTGGGAACTACACTGCCTCAGTATCTTTAGAGGTACTAATGTAGGATTTTAACTACATAATGCGATTTTCATGCAGGCTACTTGTAACACCCAAAATTTGAATTTTAATTAATAGGATTTAATTGGATTTATGTAAGTATTTTTGTGAGCATATAAATCTAGCAAATAAATAGTTTTGTGGGAATTAAAATTCATCATAGGTTTAACAACCTTGATTGTGCATTCATGCTGGAGCATCTTTATTTTTGTGCTGCTGACATTTGTTGGAACTTAATTGCTCTCAAAATTCTATTTAAAAAGGCTTTGGAAAATTAAGTAGAAAAAGAAAGAAGAAAACCGGCTGATCTCGGCTTGGTGGCCTGCTGGCCGAGGCCCAACCAGCCCCCGCGCCAGTCCTCCCCCCCCCCCTGCAGCGGCGCTCGGCCCGTTTCCCATCCCCGCGGCCCAGTTTGCTTCAGCCCAGCAGCAGGCCGCGCACGCTCTCCTTCCCCCTCCCTTTCTTCCTGGTTCGCTGACACCCTGGGCCCGCGAGTCAGCCTCTTCTCTCCCACCTTTCCTTCTTCTTCCCCGCCGCGACTCGAGCAGGGAAGGTTCCTCACCGAATCGAATCAGAGCCGCGATTTCCTTGCCGTTTTCGCGCAAACCGACTCCTATAAATCCCTTAGGTCAACCCCGCGGCCTCCTCTTTGCTTTTAGGCAGCCAAACCGAGCCTTAGACACCCTAAGCCGTCGCGTTTTGGATCTCACCGAGCCGCACACTTTCCCCAACGCGGCGCGAGCTTTCTTCCGCCTTCCGGCCTGAGTTTAGTGCCTTGGTGAGTTCGCCTTCTCCTCCTCCACGCTCCCATGGCCTCGCTTTTCGATTTGGTGCACAGGATGGTGAAATCCACGGACACCGGCGTGGAGCTCGGTCTCCGGCCATGGCCACCACCACGCCGGAGCTCAGGGAGGAGATCAGCCGGCCGGAGTGGTCGCTGGGGGAGTTCTCGGCCGTCGGATCGATCGCGGACGGTCGAGATTAGAAGATACCCTTTCACCTAGAAATCTTTCTTAAGAGTCCCTGTTTTCTTTTACAAATTAACCCGCGGTCCTTTACGTATTTTCCAGTTTACGCTTTCCAGTTTTAAAAGCGTATTCCTGTCGGCTGAGTTCTAAATACGCTTTCCAGTATTTACAGAATTGCCATTGATTTTGTTTTGCTCATAAAATACTCATTTTAACTCCGTTTTTGTCCATTCAAATTTCGTTAGATTCGTATTTACGAGCTATACATGTTAGAAGTATTTATTCTCTGTTTTGAAACTTTTTAATTCAGCAGTAGCATTTAATTATTTATTTCTCTATAAGAAATCTTAGAAAACTCATAACTTCTACGTTTTAAATCCGATTTTCGTGAACTTTACGTTTATGTGATCGACGCGCTGCGTAGAACATTTTGATAAACTTTTATCTTTGTTTTACCACTGTTTGGTGTATTGTTCTAATTATAGCTTGTCTGCTTCGTGTATGATTGTCTACATTGGATTGCGTGTTATTGATTGATGATCGGGTATAGACGGTGAGCCATACGTTGGTGATCAAGACCAAGCCTTTGAAGACCAGCAGGCTTAGGAGAGCTTTGATCAAGGCAAGTATAACTTGGGATCATCCTTGTTACCTATTCACTTATAAATACATATATATCATATGCATGCTTTCACCTTGTCGACCTTAGCAAAATCATAGATGATTGTTATCTGGATTCCTTGCTACCTACTTGATATGCATTTGGTGTAGATGTGCTAGTGCTTGATATAATCCATGATCTTGTAAGATGATTAATAGCTGTGCAATGAATGTTAAAAGATGACAAATAACTATATGAGATCTTGTCTGTAAGCGATCACTGGGACAACAGTGCAACCATGAGGGCTATAATGGCTCTGGCTTTAGCTCAGTATGAAGACCTTTTCTAGCTTGTTAGAGGTTACCCAAAAGGGCAGAGGGGCTGAACCGTTTTGGATATAGTGCGAGCCCCTGTCCTTATGTGTATAGGCTGCGGGTCATTGTGCCATTTGGAAGGGGGTATCTATATCTGCGCACAAAGGAAACCTTGCGGCCCTAATATGTTAGACGAACTTTTAAAGGTTTCATAGTGATCCCTACCAACCTCCCTAGGAAGGGGGTTAAGAGATTAGCTACCTCGGGCGAAAGTGTAAATCATGACTCATGGGTAAAGATATACAACGTCTACAGAGTGTTAAAAACTGGTATACTAGCCGTGCTCATGGTTAAGAGCGGCCTTGGGGGTTCTTGCATCGACGATGATGAGCTTGTTAAGTTATTATGTTCATTTGATTATAGTTTATGCTATGAATTAATTATGCTTACAATTGATCATGTGATTATCGGATTATTCATGCTACCTTGACACTTGCTATTTAATTATGAACATGCTATCCACTATTAAATGCTAAATGTAGCCAAACCAGTGTCAGCTAATTGAGCCTCATGAACCCCTGGTTATACTTGTTGAGTACGATATGTGCTCACTCTTGCAATTTCCCAACACCCCAGGTTATGCTAATGATGATAATTGGAATGAGAACTATCGCTATGAGTATTAGGTTTGAAGTCAACCAGTCAATGTTGTCCCTGTGTGGAGCTTCCGTTGAGAGCGTTGTTTATTTCTTGCTATCATTATGTACAGGACTATGTGATCTATTATGTTTCGTTATGTAATAAACACTGCGATGATACATTTGAGATTTGTCTACTTATGTGTGCGACTGTTTCTGGGGCAAATATGAGTCTTTTATGCATCCTATTTTGTTCTTAAAATATGGGTGTGACACTACTGTTGCTTCATGAACCTCCAAAGATGAAAAATCCTTCTACCAGAATATGTAAAAACAAGTATGTGCATTATCACTTAAATGCAGTATAAGAACAAGTATGTGCATTATCACTTAAATGCACTAAACAGGTATGTGCATTATTACAGAACAGCTGGATTGTTGGTGCTCCCTCCCTCTCTCCCTTACCCCCTCTCACCCTCTCTCCTTGGAGCTTCACCTTTGGCCATGAACTGATTTTATTCAAATATTTTCTCAAACCAGCCATATGTGGCCGCCAACCATGAGCTAATTTGTGTTTTGCTATTTTCGATAAAAATGATTCCAGGTTTACACACAAAAAAAGATACCTCATTTATTTTTGCGCACCCAAAGTGATTTGATGTTTAGAGAAATGAAATTTAGGGGTGGTTGATGGAGGTTCGGCTCGCATCTCTTTTTTTGGCTATGTCATCTGCTACGTGCAGGCTTTCTTTTTCAAAAGTCTCATTTCCATCCTTATTTGTATATTGTCAGGTATGTGCTTTTTTATAATTATTTGCTTATTTTTAGATGATAAACCATAGTTTATGCATTTAAACAAAGCATAATACGTCATCTATTTCCTATTCATTGTCGTCAATTTTGACATCACCTATTTTTTCCTGTGCTCAACAACGACATATGAAAGGAGCCTAATATTTGCTGGTTATATCTTGAGGCTATGGGTATTGAAGAATTGACAATTATTAAATGTATGTACTGCACAAAAACCATTAATAGGTGTCCTCTGTATACTTACTCTAAGCATATGTTGCCATCACAAGGTTTTTTATGAAAGATATTTGTGTTGACATTGTCCACATGTTTTTAAAATTTCACTGTGCCTAATATATTCTTGAGACATGTTTTTTCTTTTCATCCTTATGAGATCTGATTTTGAACTGCTCAAAGCTGGAGTTTTTGGATCATGCTCTTTCCATTCTAAATTTTCTTCTCTCCATGCTACAGTCAATAGGTCTCGACTCATAAAATTCTCTTGGTTTCGACATCGACGATGGAGAAATAATGGGAGGAAAGACAATAACATGTGACCATTGATGGTGATTTCTTGTTTAACCCAACCATTTTGATTGTGTAATTCTTTTTGCACACATGATAACCTAGTGCGTCTGTTGTGCCGTGCGTGCGGCTCAGTGGTTTCATCATAAGAATTTTATTTGTGCACAATATTGTCTATATGTGTTTTCCCATGCTTTTTATTTTTAAAGTTTGCATTTGTTGCAATTAGGACCACGCACAAAAACACTGCAATATTCCCTATGCCCATTCACTAATACATTTGCTCCTCGAATTATCTACTCCTCAAACTTATCTATCACGCCCAATAAAAGGATAATTATGTGAAATGTTATGGCGTCCTATAAAAGATAATGGAGGAAGTATATTACATGTGTTGCTTATATTTTTTAGGCTTCAGCCTCATTTCCCATCGCATTATTGGTATGTATATGTTTTTTTGTCATCCCTGCTGAAACAACATCATATTTCTATTGTATGCATATGGAATAAATCAACACTGGTAGTACTGCACTATCCTGGTAAGCTCCTCAAAGCAATCAATATCTACTGAAACTTTTTTACTTATTTATTTTTAAATATGCTGCCATGTATATATACTATGGTTTAGATAGTTTTCCACTAAACGCTACTTCTGATATTCTCAGATACTTGATAAGACTAACCTAGAGACATTGGAGATTACAAAGGAAGAACTTTTTGCAAGCCTCAAAGGTGTTTATCATGGTTCTGTTTACACCGGTTTGTTTTTCATTTACACCTGCCCATTTTACCTTTGATATATCAAGCTATAGTTCACTTCAAAACTTTATATTATTTTGCTTGTTTTGATGTCATTCATATATGTATGCTTTTCCTCCGGTGCTATCTTGTCTATTCAAAACTGCCTTAGCATCTGTTTATATGTACTCCTAGCAACCTTACGAATCAGAGTTGTTCTAAATTATATTTTTTAGTATAGTGTGATCCTCGGTAGCAATGTACGTTGTGTGCACAATCCATTTCACTTGCTCTTACTTGCATAGGATCATATACCTACGACACACCTACAACTAAGACTACACCATACTTTCATCTACTTTTTAATAAACAGATTTTGCAGCTAGAGATTAATCGAACATCTCAATTACAAACACCAAAACCAACTTATGTATCTAAATATACAATATCCCAGCTTTATCTTCACGGCTCTGTAGCTCTAACATATTTGTACTGAATAAATAATTCCATCAGACTGGCAACCATATGCACCATAAACAGGTAAAAAACAACTATCAGGTCTCATACGTTCATAAACAAAAAAAAAACAATTTTCGTACTACTTGCAAAAGCCTTACATGATTTAATTCTTAAATAGATTCATCTACCTACGATACAGTCTCTTTAACCATCAATTTCCGAAGAGACCATCAAGTGTATCCAGCTGTGTAAGATCTAGGACAAACAACTATACAATATATCCCAAGATATATATTGTTACATGCTGTAAATATAAGCCATCTATCATGTCTACCCTATGTATATGACCGATAGCTGTTGTACGCTATAAACCACCAACATCACTGTTGTATGCCTCAAACTCTATGTTTCCATAAGATTGTAAATATATATATGGATCAAGACATTTTTCTTGTGCAAATTGCCATAATCTTATCAAAGTTTTTACCCCTCGCGTGAAGGGGCGCGCGTTACCACTAGTGATTCATTTATGCATCAATTATTACCAGTCTATTTAACAAGTATATTTTGTGATGGTAGGACTGTTGTCACCCATCACAATTCTAAAAAAATATTATTACTATGTTATCATTGCAATTCTAAAAGAATTTGGTTAGGATGTTTACGGATGGATCAAATGCCATCACTGAACTAGGCATCATAGTAGGTATGTCCCTGTTGAATTTCAAAAAAATGAGATAATTACAAGCCATCACCCATCTAAGGAAATATAGGGTTAGCAAAGATCACACAAGACCATGATCACTACTATAGTCGGGCACAGCAGGGGCGGTATGCAAACGCTCTTACAGTGGATTCCACTATAAAGGCGGTTCAACACCAGCCGCCCTTACAGTGGTCCACTGTTGAGGTCGACTGGTGTTTCAACCGCCCCTATAGTCTGCATTTGTAAGGGCGGCTCAATCTAGAGCCGCCCTTATAGTTAATTTTCAGCAAAAAAATAGAAATTACAATAATCATATATATATATATATATATATATATATATATATATATATATATATAAGTGCTATTCTAGGTGTAGAATACTATTCTACACCGAAGTGTTATACTGAAACAGAATTCAGTATCGTTCAGTATTCGCGTTTCAGTATTTTGTGATCCTGAGTGTACTAAAGATAATACTGAACATTGTTCAGTAATACTCAGTATTTTTTCAGCTCAGTTTTAACTTGCGGTGTAGAATAATATTCTACACTTAGGGTATAGAATAGCGCTACCGTGTGTATATATATATATATATATATATATATATATATATATATATAGGACCGTACTAATTAGAGCGCTGGCTGATGAGTAATATTGAGCGGCCGGAGACAGCAGACAACACATCCACCTATCTCCAACAGGTATCCCAAAACGCAAAATACATCGCGAACAGTGTTTTGCGTCACCAAATTCATGTTCCAACAGAAGACCCAAACAAACTACCCATTATGCGTAGGAGCCGAGGGGAAACACAAATATGCGTCTTCGGAGAGGCGACGCAAACTCTGCGCAGACGAGGACGACACCGGTGGTCATGGCTGTGGCTGTCGCGGAGGCGCTGCTCGGTGGCGAGGACGAGGGTGGCTCGGTGCGTCGACGAAGGAGCTCGGCATCGCGGATGTGGTCGCGACGCGGCCATGGCGAGGACGAAGGAGATGGTTGCGCTGCGTGCCGAGGGGCGCCCTCCCCTTCTTCCTCCTTGCCGGCTGGGTGCAAACACCAAGGTGAGGCGCCCTCCCCTTCTTCCTCCTCGCAGGCCAAGCGCGGACGCCAAGGTGGGGCACCCTTCCCTCACTACAAGGATCATGTTGATACATAACGGTTTCAATTGGTCACGGACAGGCCGAAAAACATCATAGGTAACTATCCGTGGGGGTATTGTAAACCGTCATTGAATCCACGTCATAATTCTTTATTTTGAGGGAAAACCGTCACAAACGTGCTTCAACTGTGACGGCAACAACCGTCATGGATAAGTTGTGTAGGAGATGTTTAGGCATTGAATAGTGACCAATTAAAACGTCATAAATACATGCCACGTGGCAAAAGATATGGCAAATGCCTTAATTCACATAGTTAGCAATTTTTTTCATTGCAGCCAAACATTATAATCCAGGCCATGCCGATATTGTGAGCTAGCTCAATTAAAAAAATCATAGATTACGAACCACACAAGTACTTGTACAATTATGATAACCATCCCAAATAATATATAAATATTATTTCCAACCATAAATAGCATTCTAGCACATACATGTTCCAGCTATGTTTCCATACAAAAGCACAACAAAAACATGAATACAAAATGTTCTAGCCACGAAACAAGTTTCAGCCATGTCACCACTCTTCTTAATATTTGGCCTCAGATAATTAAACCATTTCAGCCTGCTGCTATTCCTCTATCGCTTCAGCCCTACAACAAATCATATTTCAGTTCATTAAAATTAGATCAAACTTGAGTAATCAAGGCAATGTATTAGATGAAATTGTAGTACAGGAACAAAACCATAGAAGAAAAAAGTAGTCAAATCAGTAACTTGCAAAGTCTTTTCTAGTCCATCCTACAAAAAGAACTCAGCATCAGGTACTTCTAAACCATGTTGGAAAATTGACCACTTCATGAGACAATGCAAAGCCACAAATCTGTAAGTCGCAGCAAGCTGCACAGTCATGTACACTCAAATAACACAATGACAATTTGTTTCATAAATTTCATTAAACCTTTGTTAAAGGTGGCAGACAGAACACATATGATAGCTACATCAATCCATGATACAAGCAAGGTTTTGCACAGAAATTATGAAACTTGTAAGACAACTTATCTAGGCCCGTGCTGTACAGTAAATGCTTATCTACACAGAAATTATGAAACTTGCAAACATATGTATGCTACTACTATGTAAACAGTATACACACTACCACGACTCACTGCATCGATTGCCATTTAATTCCAGATTCACTTTGATGTGTTGCAAATACACTAACATGACCTATATTTTATTCAGAAGTCTGTTGTTATCGATTCTTCATTTAGAAAACTTAAAACACATATTCGGCTTTACCACTTCAAGTATTTTCAGTGCTTATTTCTCCCAAGTTGATGATGTTGACACAGGCAAACCAGAATCACCAACGGTCTTCATTTCAGCCCTTAGTTCTCCCTACAAGAAGTTCAGTTGGACATAGCTTTGCATATTCAGATACCCTGTCTTGTGCAAGAACTAGATAAGGCTTCTGCACAGAACAACAAAATAAGGTAAAGTCATACAGTTGATTTTGTTTATGCATAGCTAATTAATTAAGAACAAAGGAAGGAAAATAAATAAATAAATAAATAAATAAATAAATAAATAAAAGTACTGGAACTATTAGCAGGACTGAAAGCTAAAAACACTATTGTTGGCTATCTGTACACACATGCTAGTAGCTTCAGATCATACAAGGATTGGAACTAATAAATAAACTATCAGCCAAGGGAACATTGGAGAGGCAAATAAATACTGTTGTCTCATAGTTGTTCAAGAGATGGCGCTGGAGAGTGACAACATGCTGAAATATATGCCACACATAAAGGGCCAAGTGCTTGCACAGGGCAGTGAGATTTCTCACCCAACTATCTACAATTAATACATTAACCAATCAAGATGCATTAGTACACACACCTCCAGAGACGATCGCACAGATGAGCAGTCAAAGGGGCAGGATCTCTAGAGACCAAGTGCAGATACGACACCTCCTCCTGGACCAGAGCCTATTGGTCGTCATCGTCGCCGCCTACCACCACGAGCCAACACGACGGTACTACTTCAACGTAAATAGGAGCAGTCGAGCGCCCTCCACCGCCACCGAATCCTGGGCTCGCGCTCGTCGCCGACTCCATGCCTCCCTCGCTGGATCCATGCCGGAGCAGGAAGAGGGAGCGGTGCGGGGCTGTGGGTTGCGGCGAGAGGCGCTGTGCGGGGTTGGGGAGAGGGCGCGGCGCGGTGCAGGCCTGGGGAGAGGGCGGCGCGGTGCGGGGTTGGGGAGAGGGCGGCGCAGCGTGGTGCGGGGCTGGGAAGGGGTGCGGCACGGTGCTGTGCGAGGCCGGGAAGGGCACGGCGCGGTGCGGGGCTGAGGAGAGGGCTAGGGTTTCAGCTCTGTTTTTATATACTTGTGATTTTGTCCAACGGTTCTGATTCAACAAGGATTCATCCAACGACTGAAATACATTAGGCCCCATAGTGCCGGCCCAAAAACTATTCAATGGGCTGAATTACACTCTTTTTTTCTAAACTTTTTTTTGAACTCTAAAGTGAATAAGACATAATTTTAAACTATAATTGAATTCTAGTAAAAAACTTCAACTACAAAGTTTTAGAAATCATCAAGATCTACACCTTTTGTGTTGATCATTTCTCCATCTGAATTTATTTGAACAATTCAAGATTTCAATTTCAAAATACAAAAACTTCAAACAATATTATGAAAAAGTAAATAGTTTCAAATAAAAAAGTCATCAATAACAAAAAGTTGTATAAAAAGTTGTTAAATATAAAGTTCTATAACTTTTCTAGATCTACAACTTTCATTTTGGTTGTTTCTCCATCCGAGGTTGTTTGAAAATTTCAAATTTTAAATTTGAGAAATTCAAATGTAGTTTTTCATGATAAAATGATTTCAAATGATAAAAGTTGTCAACGAGCTCATGGTTGGGCAGCAGCGGCGACAGCGGCGAGCTTAGGCGAGCGATTTGGCGAGCGTGGACTTGGCAGCGGAGTTGGGAAACAGAAGACTAAAAGATAAAGATATTAGGTTTGGACTTTAGAGAGGGTAGTATTGGGGCCTAAGAATTTTACCGCTGACGGGCCTTTTTAGTTTTCAGATTGCCGCCAACAGGTAGTTTTCCTTTTTCGTAGCGCGCCATAGGACTGGCACTATATCGACCAAATGTTCATCTATGAGGGTCCTTCTCAATCATCACTGTAAGTGCATTCGCCCCCAATGTGGGTTTTGATAATTGATGACAATCAAATTAGGAACTAACATGTTTAACAAGTACAATCTACAGGTGTTAGCTCATTAATGGAATCAAACAAACACATTTGGTGAATCACAGCACCCTCAAAATTTCATCATTTGAGCGACGTTTCAACTCAAGAAGCTACCTAGTTTTATTTCTTGTTTGAGTTATAGGAAACGCCGCACTATCAAGAGGGATGCAAATTGAGTTGGTAAGATGAGGATAAGGGTGCTCAGGTCAACTTAGCTTCTGCGCTTGAGAGACACACTTGCACACACGAACAACTAGGAAGTTTCTTCTCTACCAGGGTGAGCCGGTAGTACCGGCCCTCAGGGCCGGTGGTACCGGCAGTGCCAGTCCTTCTCCTGAGTTTTACGAGAAAATGAACTATCGGTAGTACCGGTGAAACGCCGGTAGTACCGGCAGGCCAAATTCTCGCAGAACTGCTGAATGTGGGAATTTGAACTGCTGGTGGTACCGGCCTTCCACCGGTGGTACCGGCTCAAGGCCGGTAGTACCAGTAGGCCTTTTTCTCGCATCTTCCACAACCCTCTCTTGTTTAGATCTGAGGACACCGGTGGTACCGGTGGTTGCACCGGTAGTACCGGCAAGTGTTCTGCACTATAGTTTAAATAGCTCTCTCCTCTTTTCTAACCGTTGGCTCACTCATTCTAGCTATTCCACATCTGAGAAAACAGTCCCCAAGCTTTGTCTCACCCACTCTCTCTCCCTCTTTCTCCTAGACTTCACTTCTTGAGAGATTCTGTTGACACTTCTTAACGCAACCACCGGATATCGGCGACGGCGCCAGAAGTGCCCTGGTAGGGTAACTCTATTTACTATTGGATAATTCCGCAAGCGCACAGAATGTACCGCTGTAGCACTTCACCAAGGAGTATTCCAAGGTATCGTAATTTATATTTTCCCAAGGGAAAGCGGCTAAGTGTGTTTAACAAAAAGGGGAATGAGATTCCTTGAGTTGTCTAGTATCAACTAGTGAATAAGGGTGGTAAATAACGAATAGGAAGGGTAGTGGTGAATCCAAGGTCCTATGCTAAAGGTAAATGGTAGAGTTAGCTAGGTGGGAGGACAACGAGTGAGTAAAGGACTCCTATGTATCTAACTTAACTTCTGTGACTTACTTTAATAGATAATTGCCTTAACTACGCTAGAGCCTTACTAACTGTGTGCGAGGGATAGCCGAGCTGGTAAGACGCTTAGAAGGTTTTTCACCTAACCCCTTACCGAAAGCGACTATTGGGCTTATGGACGCCTTACCTTTTAAGAACTAGCCTGTACGTGAGGAGAACCTAATGCCGCCCACGATCTGTCACCTACTAGGGAGTGCGCTCCTACTTTCCGTTCAAGCCAGTGGTAATCAAAGGTAATCTTAAGTATGAGCACCACGCTCACACTTAATCCTACAACTCTAACGCTCCTATACAAGATAGGACGATGATGCACACACAGGAGTGGTTACAGGTCACTAACTTCACTAAGACAACTATATTACTAAAGTAAATGCACAACAAGACTAAAAGACTTGCACTAAGTAAGAACTCAGTAAAGTAAAGTAAGAATAATATATTAATAAAAGGAAAGTCTTACAAAAGTAGAAAGGTACAAGAGCTATACCAGACTCTCCAGAAGACGACTCCGGAGACCCCGAGCTTCGCTCGACTCGACTCTAACTCCCACTCTAGACTAACTACTACTCTACTTGTATGCTTGGAACTTGTAATGCACTTGGCCTTGGAATTGCACACTTGAAATGAAGGGTGGAGGCTGCCTTCTATAGAGGGAGATGGAGTAGGGGTTACTCCATCGCCACGTCATCGATCCGCGTGACATCTTCTCTCCACCCTTGGATCAAACCGACCTCACAACCGCCATTTGATCAACGGCAGGGGCAAATCAACATGTGGGACATGTGGGGAAGGTCGGTGGGAGGCCACCGACCCTGGAACCGCCTTTGATGTGGGGTCGGGCGACCCCACTTCTGGGCCTCTGGGCCCACCAGCAGTGTCCACAGGGGTCCCTTATGTCGGTGGACTAGGTGGCACACCTGGGTCCCACCAAAGAGGGGTCGGGCGACCCCCTCCATGTGGGCCCAGGGTGTCACCTGTTGTCCCCTCGATCTCCTCTTGATGATTCTGATGTTGGCTTTGTCAAATAATGTCTTGAATTTGTTGTTCCTGCATAAACAAGCTAAGAGTACAAGTGGAACTAGTTATGGATAAAATATGTTCATGTCATGTCATTTCCCCTTGCAACCGAGGCATGTTGACGGTGTTTTGTATGTGGATTTCTATGGTATATCCACCGTCAACAAGATCCCCCAAGCTTAACCTTTGCTCGTCCCGAGCAAACAATCAAACTTAGCCTCGGTGGATCAGGTATTGTTACTATGTTCACATTTCAAGAGTACCATGTGTACAACAAAGTTCTTCTCTTTGCATGAAAAATTTAGCTATGTAAACTTACCCCTATTACCTTTGTCCCTTATGGGGCTTATGGCTTTTCCTTTGTCTTAGGTGGTTGAGAGACAGAACAGTTTGACTTGAGCACTAACTTTCTCATTCTTAGCAAGTTTCATATCAGAGGTTTTGTGATATTTTCAAAAGAAAGCTTAAATGTTCCTCTTATGGTTCTCTCATGTCACTCAAATGGTGTATGATTCCTCACCAAGGCATATGGTAAGAGTTGCCTTCTCTATTTCATCCTATTTCTAAAAGGCTTATGTGGAGTTCAAGGTAGGGATGAAAGGAGATAGCATACTTACTTTGCATATATTGCGAAGTCAAAGCTCGGATCCTTGAAGAGAAGTGTCATACTCCCAGATCAAGATGTGCAAGTGTGATATATGGTGGACTAGGTTGCTCCTTTATTTGATAGACTCTCTATGTATTGAGACATGGCTAGCATTTTTTTCTTCTTTTTTTTATATATGAGCTTTCATGTGCTCAATTTTCTTTTTCTGTGGACTTGCACATGTCCATCTTTTTATTTCATTTTGCCTAGCCTTTTGATGTCTCATTTACCAAATAATGCTTGGAGAGATGTTCTAACATTTAGAGTATGGAGCAACCTATTTAGTGGATGCGAAATACATGTGGTTGCGTACTTCCAGTGTAGAAGCAGCATATATATATGTGGTGTGTACGTGATCTTGATCTCAGGAGCATGAAAAGTCTCTTAACAAGGGTCAACAAGACTTGACGACACTCAACACAAAGCAAATAGCTTTATGTGGAAAGATTGCAATTATGTAAAGTAGATATGGCTGTGGTAGGAATTCATCACCATTGAGGAACAATTAAGGTTTTGATCATTTTAAGAATAAATCTATGATAATCATGCATGCTTAGAAAAATATTATAGTAGCTCTTGTCTTACTATCTCATGTCCCACAACAACTTAGACTTAGTTCTAGCACTTGCAACCCACAAAGTTTTTAGGTTCATGGCAGTTTAAGTGAGCTAAGTGATCCATACTTAGAGAAATACTAAGTTGTATACTAGGTACTAGAGAAACATTAACAAGCAACTAGTCATCATTTCCATGAGGGATATAAACATACATGAAGCATATATGCTAAAGGGAAATGCTAATAAATATTTTTTTTTAAGTAAGAATGATAAAATGCATGAAAATAAATAGGATAGAATACTTACCTTAGTGGGGGAGAGGATCTCCCCCAAGCTAGATCTTCGCTCACTGTGGTGGCGGGAAATTCTGGTACCATCCAGCCCAGCGTTGTGCGTCTTCCTCTCGCACACGTCGGATATGTTGGCCGTTTTGTAACGCCAGTTGCAATGTTGCTTCTTGCCCAATCTGCAATTCGCCCATGTCATTAATGAGACTGTCCATACCTGTGGGCTGGTGACGCCTAGCCCTGTCCCTTGGGCGTGGAGTGCGTTGTGGAGGTAGACCCATGGAGTCTGAAGCATCCACTGACATCGCTTCATCGCCCTCTTCAACGTCATGGTGCGAGGATCCTCCTTGCTCCATCTGGGCGGCTTGCATCATCCTTCTTGTCACCCTGCGTGTCCCTGCAATATCTGGACTTGCCACTTGGGCTAGTCTAATGGTAAGTGTGCGGACCCCATACAACCGCGCCTCGCACATGGAAGAGGAATTTCGGTTGTATAGCCCGGATAAATCATTTTAAGTTCACCATTTGGATTTCTTATGAGCATGTTAGCATTGATAAAGAAGTTCTCATCTACCACTCCTCTAACATAGCCAATG
The DNA here is from genome assembly GCF_000003195.3 of Sorghum bicolor. Classification (NCBI taxonomy): domain Eukaryota; kingdom Viridiplantae; phylum Streptophyta; class Magnoliopsida; order Poales; family Poaceae; genus Sorghum; species Sorghum bicolor. The sequence continues at coordinate 43,942,927 of NC_012879.2, read as the reverse complement.
TCTTCAAAATAATGTGATTCAAGTAATCCAAAAGTATCGGCTATTCGAGTAATAAAGGATGTGAAATAGATGGGCTTCCCATACTCAATAGAGTTAAGCCAATAGTTCACTAGAAGTTTCACAGGGGAGACCTTGATTTTACTAACCATGGCATAGAGAATTTTAAGTTCATCAACAATTAAAGTATCAGTTCCCATGCCAGGATATAGAGTGCACATGATCCAGAAGTGAAGAAAGCGCAAGGTTGGATTATGGATTTCAATGGGAGTAGGATTTGAACAATCATTAGAGCCAGAAATTGCTTTCCAGAATCTAAATTTATCGAACATTCTAGTGGCATGATCTACATCAAGTTCACATTCATGTTCACACCCTAAAGCAGTGTTTAGCAAACTCCAATTTAATTGATGTTCTTGCTCACACATGCGAAAAGATATTCCATTATTTGTGAGTTTTAGGGTGCATAGAAATTCCTTAGCAAGCAATTCTTTTCCAAATTCAGGCACTTGCCAAAAACTACTCCAACCAATTGCTCTAAACACCTTATCGAATTCAACATCCATACCTGTGCGGGCCAAAAGGTCCGGATCGATGATGCTAGTGTGTAGGAAGAGACCCTCTCGGATGATGTAGTACCTTTGCAACTCTTCTTGGCTTAACATGAGGCCGCTCTCGGGCTCTCTCATCCTTGATGGAGGCTCGTAGGGTACCATCCCATGGTAACCTTCTTCTTCCTCCCTTCCATGAGCATGGTGAGAGCCTTGAGAAGAGCTCTCACCCTTTGCTTTCTTGAACTTGCCGAAGATATGCTTCTTCATCCTCCTACACAAGTGAGGCAAAACAAGCTCCTACTACTACTACTATGCAAGGGGAATCTTTTTGGGTTTTTGTTTTGATGACTATTTCTAAACTAAACTTGAGAAATGGCTTGTAACAAAGAGAGAAGAGAAAGGATTGTGAGCTCGAAATGGTTCTGGTGGTTTTGGGTGTGGAGTTGAGCTCACAATGCTGTGGTATTTATAGGGGGAGAAGGGCAAGTAGTGGACCCACAATATAGGGGTCGGCCGACCCCCCCAGAAGCACTTTGAATTTGAATTTAGCTTTATACAGGGAACCATTCTGCATGCTTTCAAGATTTTGCAGAGATGGTCCAAAATGGGGGTCGGCTGACCCCCATCCTAGCCCCTCCTCCACTTTAAACATTGTGTCATTGATTGTCCAGAAAAGTAAAGGCTAGGTGTGGACCAAAAAGTTTTCAAATTGTTTCTGAGATTCCCTGTTTTAGTGCTTTGTGAAAGGTAAAAGATGAATGGCAAAAGTGGAGACATGTCTAAAGTGATTCCTATGGACCATGGGAGCACTCAAGCATGCCTAGGTGACCACTTTGCAGAATTTAAGCTAGTGGAGTGGTCCCAAAAGAATCAAAGATGAAAGGAGCATCTTATGACTAAAGTAAAGGATCAAGGGACCACTCTTTTTCAAACTTTAGCTAGTGTTACAAGCATAGGACTCCATTGTGATTCAAATGGTGGCCAGCAGGAGGCAAGTGGGGCCAATATGGGGGTCGGCCGACCCCCACATTGGAGCTCCCAGAGCATCCAAGTGCTGGGTTGGAACCTCTATGACTAGCAAGGTTGAAATGTGGTGAAGTGGGCCCCAAGGTGGGGTCGGGCGACCCCCCTTTGGGAGCTCCAGCAGCTCAAATTTTTATGACAAGTTATTCTCAAGATTTTATTTATTATGGCTAAACATTTTGTCGAAATAAGATATGCAAAATTCAAAGTAAGAATGCAATTGAAAAGTGAATAGTAGAAATTGAAATGCAGAAAATAAATATGGGATAACTACTGATTTACCTTATCAGCAAGGGCTCCATGTTTTAGGTCCGTAGAGCAGGACCTCTCCATCTTGTTCATCCTTCGGGTGCATCAGATGGTCCCGGAGACGTGGACCTTGATTGCACCTCTTTCTCCCGCCATACTTGCTTGGTATTGATGTTTGGTTCAGCGGGTTCCTCTTCTTTCTTTTCGGCCCTTTTGGCCGACTTACCTCTCTTGTCCCTTCGGCGTCGGATGTGGCGAGGCTTAGTCGGAGGTTCTTTGTCCTTCACCTGCATGTTAGCTTTATAACCATTGAATGGACATTTTACCTTCCATCCTGGGAATTGGAGGTGAATCTGGCCGGACCCCACATAGATGACTGCATTGACCGTGTTGAGGAATGGCCTTCCCAAGATGATCGAGACATCATTATTGGATCCCATATCCAAAATGATGAAGTCGGCAGGGACGTAGTCGTCTTGGACCTTTACCAGTATGTCCCTTGCCAACCCCTCAGGGAACCTGATCGTCTGATCTGCCATCTGCAAACGAACAAATGTGGGGTGCAAAGGCCCTCCTAGCAAATTATCATAAGTTACCTTGGCCATGATGTTGACACCCGATCCAAGGTCGCAGAAGGCGTTGTGGAAGATTTGCGGTCCGATCTCACAGGTGATGGTCGGCAGGCCTGGGTCGTCTTTCTTGGTGATGAAGGGCGAATCCAGAAGATAGCTCCAGTTGGATTGTACCGGAGGCTTACCGAACCTCGTAGTAACTAGTTTAACTCCTTCAATTGGGTCCTCAGGTTTCCCTGGGATCTTACCTTGCTCGAAGGATGGGACAGCTGCTGCTAATTGAGCTAATTGTGTTTCTAGCATTTTGTTAAAGCTCAACTGATTTTTCATAGCAGAGTTAAAGCTATCCAACTTTTCACTTAAGTTTTCAAGGATCTTATCATTAGCCATCATTTTCTTGTTAATGCTATCATTGATTTTAGATTGGCCTAAGACAAGATCTCTAAGAGAAGGTTGGTTACCAAAAGAATTATTGAAATTTTGATTGTAACCATTACCTTGATTACCTTGGTAGAAGGGGCGCGAGTTCCATTGCTGTTGTTGGGGCCGGTACCCATTGTTGTTGTTGTTGATGAAGCTCACTTCCTCCTTTGTTTCGGGACAATTGTTTCCCGAATGATCATCTCCTCCGCACACTTCGCACCATGAATCAGATTCAATGGCCCGTGCAGTGGCGTAAGGTTGAATGGTCTCTTGCTTGGAACTTTCTTCCATCTTCTTCATTAAGAGGTCCATCTTAGCAGAGAGCATGTCCACCTCCTTCAAGGCATGGACACCTCTTCTCTTGGGTTGGAGGCGTTCCTCATTCCATCCTTGGTTTATAACCATCTTTTCAATGAGGTCCTTGGCATCCTTGACATTGTGTTGCAAGAATGCTCCTCCAGCGGCAGCATCAAGGTGACTACGGGCCAAACCGGTCAGGCCATGGTAGAAACCTTGGATTAGGAGCCACTCCTCTATCCCATGATGAGGACAGGCGCGAATGTACTCCTGCAGACGTTCCCATGCTTCGGGAATCGTCTCATCCGCTTGCTGTTGGAAGCTGGAAATCTTTCCACGAAGGGCGCTGGTCTTGCCCATCGGAAAGAACTTCTTGAGAAATGCATTGGCGCACCTCTCCCACGTGGTCACTTCACCCTTGTTGGCGTAGAACCATTGCTTCGCCTTCCCCAATAACGAGAATGGGAAGAGGCGAAGACGGATGGCGTCTACGGCGACATTCTTGATGGTGAAGGTGCCGCACACCTCCAAGAAGTGTTGGAGATGGGCATTGGCATCCTCGTGTGGCTTTCCACAGAAGGGATTAGCTTGCACCATATTGATAAGCGCAGGCTTCAACTCAAAAGTCGCATCCCCCAAGTTAAGCTGCGGACCCGTGGCGACATTGTCAGCCGACGGCGCAGAGTACTCAGAGATGGTCTTCTGGGCCATAGCTTCTTTGATAACCGGTGCAGATACTCCTTCCTCTAACAGATTCAGGTTCGAGATGAACCTTTGAGGTGGAACTTGACGACGTCTAGTTCTCCTCAACAGTTGCTCAGGATCTTCAACGAAGTTTGACGGCAATTGGAAACCGCTCATACACTGTCAGGCTTCACAATAAAGGAAGACAAGACAAGTGATGGGTTATCCCTATCACTACTTGATAACTAGCAAACTCTGGATTCTCTTTTTGTTAAAACTCTTAGACAGACGCGATCCCCGGCAACGGCGCCAGAAATGCCTGTTGACACTTCTTAACGCAACCACCGGATATCGGCGACGGCGCCAGAAGTGCCCTGGTAGGGTAACTCTATTTACTATTGGATAATTCCGCAAGCGCACAGAATGTACCGCTGTAGCACTTCACCAAGGAGTATTCCAAGGTATCGTAATTTATATTTTCCCAAGGGAAAGCGGCTAAGTGTGTTTAACAAAAAGGGGAATGAGATTCCTTGAGTTGTCTAGTATCAACTAGTGAATAAGGGTGGTAAATAACGAATAGGAAGGGTAGTGGTGAATCCAAGGTCCTATGCTAAAGGTAAATGGTAGAGTTAGCTAGGTGGGAGGACAACGAGTGAGTAAAGGACTCCTATGTATCTAACTTAACTTCTGTGACTTACTTTAATAGATAATTGCCTTAACTACGCTAGAGCCTTACTAACTGTGTGCGAGGGATAGCCGAGCTGGTAAGACGCTTAGAAGGTTTTTCACCTAACCCCTTACCGAAAGCGACTATTGGGCTTATGGACGCCTTACCTTTTAAGAACTAGCCTGTACGTGAGGAGAACCTAATGCCGCCCACGATCTGTCACCTACTAGGGAGTGCGCTCCTACTTTCCGTTCAAGCCAGCGGTAATCAAAGGTAATCTTAAGTATGAGCACCACGCTCACACTTAATCCTACAACTCTAACTAGTTGCAGCTAGCTAGAGCTCCTATACAAGATAGGACGATGATGCACACACAGGAGTGGTTACAGGTCACTAACTTCACTAAGACAACTATATTACTAAAGTAAATGCACAACAAGACTAAAAGACTTGCACTAAGTAAGAACTCAGTAAAGTAAAGTAAGAATAATATATTAATAAAAGGAAAGTCTTACAAAAGTAGAAAGGTACAAGAGCTATACCAGACTCTCCAGAAGACGACTCCGGAGACCCCGAGCTTCGCTCGACTCGACTCTAACTCCCACTCTAGACTAACTACTACTCTACTTGTATGCTTGGAACTTGTAATGCACTTGGCCTTGGAATTGCACACTTGAAATGAAGGGTGGAGGCTGCCTTTTATAGAGGGAGATGGAGTAGGGGTTACTCCATCGCCACGTCATCGATCCGCGTGACATCTTCTCTCCACCCTTGGATCAAACCGACCTCACAACCGCCATTTGATCAACGGCAGGGGCAAATCAACATGTGGGACATGTGGGGAAGGTCGGTGGGAGGCCACCGACCCTGGAACCGCCTTTGATGTGGGGTCGGGCGACCCCACTTCTGGGCCTCTGGGCCCACCAGCAGTGTCCACAGGGGTCCCTTATGTCGGTGGACTAGGTGGCACACCTGGGTCCCACCAAAGAGGGGTCGGGCGACCCCCTCCCTGTGGGCCCAGGGTGTCACCTGTTGTCCCCTCGATCTCCTCTTGATGATTCTGATGTTGGCTTTGTCAAATAATGTCTTGAATTTGTTGTTCCTGCATAAACAAGCTAAGAGTACAAGTGGAACTAGTTATGGATAAAATATGTTCATGTCATGTCATTTCCCCTTGCAACCGAGGCATGTTGACGGTGTTTTGTATGTGGATTTCTATGGTATATCCACCGTCAACAGATTCGAGCTAGAGAAGTGAGATTAGAGAGTTGGGAGCTTCGATCTGTGACTTGAGCACTCGGTTCCTCGTCTTGCCGGTTTGGTTTCCATTTGTTACTCTTGGGTTCTTGGAACCCTAGCCGGCTAGGCGTTCTTCGTGGTTGCCCATGTTGATTCACTTGTGAGGGCACCCTGAAGTATTTGTATTACCCCTTGATTCTTAGTGGAAACATTGTTGATATTTGGTAACGCAATAAGGAATTGGTCCGCAAGCACACGAATATCGGTGAGCACTTCACCCGGGATGTTATCCAGAGCATCGTATTTATATTTTTACCACTAGGAGAAAGAGTGCATCTGGCTAACCCGGTCTATTACTACTAACCTTTAGGCTACAAAGAATGTTTCTCGATGTGAGTGATATATAGAGAAGACTGCAACTGTAGTCTCGTTCTAACCTTGGTAAGGATAATCTATTGTTCTATTGGGGAGGCTCACGGAATCTAGACACCACAGAGGATGTTCAACCCGCACCTATAAACCCTATCCGTCCTGCTAACGAGATATGGGCTGCAAAGGTAACTCGGAAATGTCACGTTCCTCGCTACTACCACGGTCCAGCTAGTCAGGGAATATCTATGAGTATCCTAGCCCAAACACCACGTCTACGCTAGAGATGATTACTCTAAACTCTACGCGAAGAGATTAAAGTAAACTCATAAACCAAAGAACAATAAAACAAGAACTTACTAGAATTTAGAAGTCGAATTACTCAAGAATCCTTGGAGCAAGCTTTGGGTTAGGAGAACTTGATCCTGTAGGTACAACCTCGGAGTAGACACCGACAGGCCGGGCTTCCTCCGATCTACACCTCCACTCTATCTCTCTCAATCTAGTAGAACTTAGAAAAACTAATTCTACTCTCACATTGGATGCTAAGCCCTAAGTCTATTTAGAGGAGAGGTTATCCTTCGAGGGCTCCTCTCAACTCTATGATGAACTTCTACTCCTCCAGGGGCCAGGGGGTCTGCTTATATAGTCCCCTCAGGTGAACGTGGGCCGTCGGATCAAACCGACATTGATTGAATGGTTGTCCTTGATCCTTTAGGTCGGTGGAGCGTAATCCATGAAGTTGGATGGGATTGGTCACAACTCCAGGGCGGGCGGCCTAGGGGGGAGGGCGGGCGCCCTGCCCCTGGGCCCGATCGCCTTCCCGTTCGTTCCCGTGGCTTCTGGAGTCTTCTAGATGGTAGAAAATTGCGCGGTGCGTTAATATCTCTATGTAATCTCGACATGTGGGCCTTTCTTCCTTATTTCCTGATAACCCCCTGTAGAAATAGATAAACAACAAAACTCGTGGAATTCTGTCAGATCAAACCCTAATTCTAGGTGTTGTTTGTATATTGGTCCTTTCTCTTGTTTATTTATAATTAAAATTGATACTTAAGAACCGTCAACAAATACCCCCATACTTAGTCTTTTACTCGTCCTCGAGAAAAGGATGGTTAAGAAAAATATCTGGGGTTAAAACATTGTAAAGCATTCTCTTCATACCTGCAGGGTGTTTGTAAAAATTCACTGTGTACCGTAGTGAGGAAATATATGGTTAAGAGTAGAGGCTCTTTCTTCTCAATCCTGTCACTTGGAGTTTTTGTATGTTTTTGAAAAGAAATTTAGCATACCTTTATCCTCATAGGTTCTCTCAAGTCACTCATTATCTATTATATATCTCACTGAGGCTGTTTTAATTTGCAAAAATTCTCAAGCATACTTACCTTGCATTTCTTGCCTGATCAAAACAGGATCCAAGGAGAGGAATGCCATACTCTTAGATCAAAGACTTTGGAAATTAAAAACTTGTCAACTCTTACTGGCATATTGCTTATTAGAGGGACCATGGGCTATCATTTTCTTCTTTCTCTCTTTTCTTTTTTTTTCAGGTGGATACCGAGGTACCCCTAATTCTACTGCCGGACACTTGTCCATTTTTTCTGCGAGGTTATCGAGCACTTGCTCCTTTTTATTTCCTCAAAATATTCATATTTTTGCATAGCCCATGCCTCTAATGCAATAATACTTCGGAAGAGTGAATCTTTTTGAATAAATGTCTTGATCTTAGGAGTATGATAAATCTCTCAACAAGGGTCTAACTCATTTTGAACAAACTCAACACAGAGTAGATAGCTTTTATAATCATCATATTAATATTTTTAGGTTTATCAGGCATATAAAACACTGAGGATGGTAGCTAGAATTTTTAAAGATTTTAAAATAAATTCTCCAAGCAGCAATGATATCAAGAATAAGATACTCATACTCTACCATCTTACATTCCACAGTGACTCAAGCAGCACAGGGTTTTAAAATGATTTTCAATAGTTGCAAGTTTTCAGGAAATATCACAGAGTGAGATTAATCATGATTAGAGATATTTTAATCTTTTTAATTTATCATGTCGGAGACAATATTCTGCATAATCCAAGATATATGTATATGAGTAAAGTGTGCAGAGTATGTACCTGAATCGTGGAGCAGTGTAGTCGAAGTACGTTTGGCATGTCGAGGGATCTCCCCATACTTGTTTTCTGATTTCTTGCATAAAAATAAAGTAGAGATACACAAGACATAATAATAATACTCTTTATTAATCTTGAGGCATTTATTACAAATGGCTGGTAATGAACTGAAGCTAATAGTAAATCTAAACCGAATTTAAAGATAAATAACTAAGATGCATTGCCTCAAGATCTAATCTAGATAACTTAGCGGCGCTCTAACTCCCTAATCTTCTTATTGGCACTAGCAAGATCTTGCCTAAGGCCTAGTATAATGGTGTTCTGGTTAGAGAGCTGCCTAGTGATAGAGTTAACCGAGGACTGGAGGTCTATGATGATCCTATCTAGCCTACGAATGTCCTCATCAATATCTACTATAGTCTTGCGACGCTTAGGAGGTGTCTCGAGAGCATTGAGAGCGTGCTTTGGGGCTGCTTTTGGAGGGATGAAACGGACTTTGGCTGCTCTAATCCCCTCAAAGTAAGGTTATCTCCTCCTCCGTAGTGTAGCGGATGCTGCTGATCTCGCCGCTCCGGTTGGTCTGACTCCAACGACCCTCTCATTGGGTCTGGGAGGAAGGATCCTAGTGCCGGCTGGCACCTTGACGGTGGCCTCCTTCTTGGCTGATGGTCCTTTGAGAAGTAGGGGCTGCGACGGTGCGGTGAGAACTGGTTGAGCATGGTAGGATTGGGCGGAGCTGCGCTGGCGTAATGGCATGGCTTCTAGCTGTTGCTCTGTGTTGGCCGGGGCGAGAGCGTGGGCGTCGGGATCTTCCTTGGGCTTCTTGTTGAGGTCGTAGGGGACGACTTCCCAGTCGTCGTGGAACTCTTCAGCCATTGGAGCAGTGAGGGACTAATCAAGCTCTAATTGAAGAAGGAGAGAAGGCTTGAATAGATTGGTGTTTGAAAACTGACGTCAGGGGTCTATTTATATAGGGGTCAAAAAGTGCCTCTAGGGTTTGTTCGGGTTACTCCCGCCGCCATGCTTGCGAAACTTTCCATCTGTATGATTATTTGGTTTACCATAAATGTGTTTTCTGCGACAGAGGAAATTGGGACTGAGAAGGGACAGGGGCTGGGCGCCCGCCCTCATCATCAGGGCGCCCGCCCTGTGTTGGGCCCCTCTATGGGCCCGCTTCCCCGAGCGTGCTTCTAGATGCAAAACTTATTAGGAAAATATATATGTGGCCCTAAAACGTCAGATTAAAAAGGTTGGGCTCTAATTCTCCATGGGAAGGTAGAAATGGATTTCATCTATTTCTTCTAATTCTTTATTGGGCTCTAAAAATAATTTAAGACGTTGACCATTTACCTTGAATAACATACCTTCGTCATTTTGAAGTGTGATAGCTCCGTGGGATGATGAATTGATTACCTTGAATGGTCCTTCCCATTTACTCCAGAGTTTTCCATGCCCAAAAAGCTTCACCCTGGAATTAAAAAGTAATACCTTATCTCCGGGTGCGAACTCCTTCTTCTTGATCCTCTTGTCATGCCACCTTTTGACTCTTTCTTTATAGATCTTCGAGTTGTGATATGCTTTCTCTCTCCATTCTTCCAATTCTGATAATTGCATTCTTCTATGATCTCCAGCGATATCTAGGTCCATATTCCATCTCCTTATGGCCCAGTGTGCTTTGAATTCTAGTTCAATAGGTAGGTGGCTAGTCTTCCCGTACGCCAATTGGTATGGGGACATTCCAATTGGGGGTCTTGTCCGGTATGCCCAGAGTGCATCGGGTAACTTGTCTTTCCATGCTGTTCCCATCTCATTGACTGTTTTCTGAAGAATATTCTTGATTTGCTTGTTGGAAGTCTCTGCTTGCCCACTTGTCTAAGGATGGTAGGGGGTAGCGACATTGTGACGGATTCCATGTTTTGATAGATATTGCTTGAAGCGTTTGTCAATGAAGTGTGCTCCTCCATCACTTATCACCACTCTGGGAACTCCAAATCTTGGAAATATGATTTCTTCCAACATCCTCTTTGAACTGATGTTGTCAGCATGTTTGCAAGGTTGTGCCTCTACCCACTTGGAGACGTAGTCAACTACCACCAAGATGTACTCACACTTCTTTGATGGGGGAAATGGACCCATATAGTCTATTCCCCAGACATCAAAGAGCTCAATCTGAAGGTTGTTGGTGAGTGGCATGGCATCCCTTGTGTTTATGTTTCTGTGCCTTTGACATGGCCCACATCTTCTGGTATATTGCTTCGTGTCTTCATACATCGTAGGCCAGTAGAATCCACACTGCCAGAACTTTGAATGTGTACGAAATGCTCCATAATGACCTCCATATGGTGATGAATGACACCTGTCGATGATCTTCCATCCTTCCTCAGTGATCACACACCTCCTGAGTAAGCCATCAGAGCATACTCGAAAGAGGTATGGCTCATCCCATATATGTGAACGACTTTCTTGAATAAGCTTCTTCTTGTTTGCTCCTGGTGGTACATACCCTAAAACCATAGAATTAATAATATCTGCATACCAGGGGTCAGACGTGTTAATCCCGTAGAGCATGTTGTCCCGGAGTGAATCATCGATGGGGGTTTCCTGTGGATTCTTAAAATACATTCTAGACAAGTGATCAGCAACAGAATTTTCTACTCCCTTTTTATCTTTTATTTCTATGTCAAATTATTGAAGTAATAATATCCATCTAATTAGGCGAGGTTTAGCATCGTTTTTAGTGAGCAGATATTTTAGTGCAACATGATCAGTGTAAACAATTATTTTAGCTCCAACTAAATAAGATCTAAATTTATCAATGGCAAAGACAACAGCTAGAAGCTCTTTTTCAGTGGTTGCATAATTAAGTTGAGCTCCTGTCAAAGTTTTACTGGCATAAGCAATTGCATGATGCTTCTTATTTTTAGTTTGTCCCAAAACTGCCCCCACAGCATAATCACTAGCATCACACATAATTTCAAAAGGTAATGACCAATCAGGGGGTTGAATGATTGGTGCAGAGATGAGTGCATTCTTTAATAAATTGAAAGATGTTAGGCATGCATCATCAAATTCGAAAGGGGCATCCTTGGCTAGCAAAAGAGTAAGTGGTCTAGCAATAAATGAAAAATCTTTTATGAATCTGTGATAAAAACCAGCATGGCCAAGAAAGCTTCGAATTCCTTTTATATTCACAGGTGGAGGTAGTTGTTCAATTACTTCAATTTTAGCTTTGTCTACCTCAATACCTCTTTCAGACACTAAGTGTCCCAACACTATTCCTTCCCTAACCATAAAATGACATTTTCCCAATTAAGGACTAAGTGCTTTTCTTCACATCTTTGCAAAACCTTGTCTAAGTTTTCAAGACAACTATCAAAAGTTTTTCCATATACAGAGAAATCATCCATGAAAACTTCCATAATCTCTTCAATCATATCAGAAAATATAGACATCATGCATCTTTGAAAAGAAGCTGGTGAATTACATAACCCAAAAGACATTCTACGGTAAGCATAAGTTCCGTATGGGCTTGTAAAAGTGGTTTTGCTTTGATCATCGGGATGGATCGGGATCTGGTGATACCCTAAATATCCATCTAAGAAACAGAAAAACGCATGGTTCGCTAATCGCTCTAGCATCTCATCTATGAAGGGTAAAGGAAAATGATCCTGTCTCGTGGCTTTGTTTAGTTTTCTATAGTCTATGCACATCCGCCACCCTGTGACGGTGCGTTGCGGAATTAGCTCGTTCTTTTCATTCATAACAACAGTCATGCCTCCCTTTTTAGGCACAACTTGAACTGGACTCACCCACTTACTGTACGGCACAGGATATATAATCCCTGCAGGCAACAACTTTATAACTTCCTTTTTAACCACCTCTCTCATCGCGTTGTTAAGTCTACGTTGGGGCTCTCGAGATGGTGAAACAGAAGGATCTGTCGGAACACGATGGGTACAAATCATAGGACTGATTCCTGTAAGATCTTGGAGTGAGTAGCCGAAAACTGAGTGATGTTTCTCAAGACTGGTCATCAATCACAGAGTTTGCTCCTGAGTGAGTTTATCACTGATGATTACTGTTTAGGAAAGCATAGATAAGGCCGGGTGGTAAAGATTTAAGCTCTATGGGAGGTCTAGGCGTTTCTGCAAACTCCTCTAAAGGTTCAGGTTCAGAAGGTTCAACTTCTTCTTCTATGAAGAAAGGAGCTTCGTCTTCTAAGTCTGGTTCATCTAAAAGCTCTAGAGATGTAGCCGTTACCTACATAGGATCACGCAAAAGATATGACTCGGCCTTATTATTTAAGGAGTGTGAAATTGTTATGGGAAATTTAAAAGTTTTTCCAAAAGAAATGTGTAGCTTTCCAGTATGACCTTCATAAAGGAGTCTTCTAAAAGGTTGTCCTATCAACACGTTGAAGTCCCATCTATCAAAGATATAGAAGTTCAAATGAACTATGGAGCCTTCTACCATTAAGGGTAGGACATTAATAATTCCAAGACTGGGGACTAATCGTCCAGAAGATTCCTTTATGACCTTTGTTGTGGGGGTTAAGACAAAATTTTTAAATAGTTTAAGTGCAAAAGATTCAGACATGATGTTGATCCCCACAACAGGATTATAGAGAGCATCAAAGTGATCAGAATCATAAGCACAACGTATAGTTATAGGAGGTGTGTCCAAACGAATCACATCAGAGGAATGCTCTGACTCCTCCAACCATTCGCTACTCATGACTGCGATAAGCTCTCTCAAATGATGTTCAGTTGGCAAACAAATGCTAAAATGGCCATTTTGGGGTCTGTTACTAGAACGGTAGTTTGAAATGTTCCCAAAATGGGCAAAAAGATCAGATTCTATATCCAGCATGAAATCAGGTGGTGGAATTTCTTCCTTTTGTGGCTCAGAACTTGGGATAGCTAAAGTAGATAGAGAATTTGACAGAGTGTCTACTTCGGCTCCATCTCAGCTTCTAGGATTCTATCTATAATCACTCTAGCATCATCAGTAGGGATGCGAAAGAAAGAACCTCTAGACATTATATGTAGCATTTGTTTATAATCTTTCTGAAGACCTCAAAAAAAGTGAAATAAAAGAACAGGGTCTCCAAGATTAAGGTTTGGACCAGATTCTAAAAGATCAGAAGAACGTTTCCAGGATTTTCCCAAAGTTTCATTATCTTTTTGTTTAAAAGATAGGACTTCGAGTCTAAGGTCACTGATACGGTCGAGGGAATAAAAATCTAGACAAAAGTTGGCTCGTAAAACTCCCCATTCACCTCGTTGTTGACTTACCTTCTGATTATACCATTGTCTAGCTTCTCCCCTTAAAGAGAAAGGAAAAAGCTTCCAACGTAAAGTTTTATCAGAAATGCCTTCAATGCGAAGATAATCACATGTTTGCTCAAAATCTCTAATATGAAGGTAAGGGTTTTTGTCTTCCTTTCCTGAAAAAGATAGGTTTTGAATCATGGCAATCAACGTGGAACTTAACCTATACTGGGATGTTTGGATAGGCTGTGATGACTCCCATGGTAAAAGGTCAGTTTCCAAAGGTGTTGCAAATTGATAGATTGATTTAGAATCTTGGTTTTCCATAAGGTAAGAATAAAGAAAATAAATAAAGAATATAAAAGATAAGAAAAGATAAAAGTATAGATACAAGCTAATAGTAAGACTCAAGGTTATCTCAGCAAACGGTCTTTCTCCCCGGCAATGGCGCCAGAAATGCTTGTTGATATTTGGTAACGCAATAAGGAATTGGTCCGCAAGCGCACGGATATCGGTGAGCACTTCACCCGGGATGTTATTTAGAGTATCGTATTTATATTTTTACCACTAGGAGAAAGAGTGCATCTGACTAACCCGGTCTATTACTACTAACCTTTAGGCTACAAAGAATGTTTCTCAATGTGAGTGATATATAGAGAAGACTGCAACTGTAGTCTCGTTCTAACCTTGGTAAGGATAATCTACTGTTCTATTGGGGAGGCTCACGGAATCTAGACACCACAGAGGATGTTCAACCCACACCTATAAACCCTATCCGTCCTGCTAACGAGATATGGGCTGCAAAGGTAACTCGAAAATGTCACGTTCCTCGCTACTACCACGGTCCAGCTAGCCAGAGAATATCTATGAGTATCGGAGCCCAAACACCACGTCTACGCTAGAGATGATTACTCTAAACTCTACGCGAAGAGATTAAAGTAAACTCATAAACCAAAGAACAATAAAACAAGAACTTACTAGAATTTAGAAGTCGAATTAGTGAATTATCCTAGGAGCAAGCTTCAGGTTAGGAGAACTTGATCCCGCAGGTACAACCCCGGAGTAGACACCGACAGGCCAGGCTTCCTTCGATCTACACCTCAACTCTATCTCTCTCAATCTAGTAGAACTTAGAAGAACTAATTCTACTCTCACATTGGATGCTAAGCCCTAAGTTTATTTAGAGGAGAGGTTATCCTTCGAGGGCTCCTCTCAACTCTATGATGAATTTCTCCTCCTCCAAGGGCCAGGGGTCTGCTTATATAGTCCCCTCAGGTGAACGTGGGCCGTCGGATCATACCGACATTGATTGAATGGTTATCCTTGATCCTTTAGGTCGGTGGAGCGTAATCCATGAAGTTGGACGGGATTGGTCACAACTCCACGGCGGGCGCCCTAGGGGGGAGGGCGGGCGCCCTGCCCCCGGGCCCGATCGCCTTCCCGTTCGTTCCTATGGTTTCTGGAGTCTTCTAGATGATAGAAAATTGCACGGTGCGTTAATATCTCTGTGTAATCCCGACATGTGGGCCTTTCTTCCTTATTTCCTGATAACCCCCTACAGAAACAGATAAACAACAAAACTCTTGGAATTCTGTCAGATCAAACCCTAATTCTAGGTGTTGTTTGTATATTGGTCCTTTTCCTTGTTTATTTATAATTAAAATTGATACTTAAGAACCATCAACAAACATCAAGCTAACCTTTGTGGTTGCTTGAGGAGGAGACCTAAGTGGTTAGACCTTCGTGGTCACCTCAACAATGGGGACGTAGGAACTCCTCAGTGGAGATTGCTGAACCTCGGGAAAAATACCTTGTCCTGCTGTGGCGGTAGCTTCGACTACCCTTTGTCTTGTGTTCTTTGTGTTCTTTATCTTCCCACTCTTTGTTAGGTAAACAAGGGTCGATCTACGTTGTGGAGAAGAACAAACCTAAGGAATCTTCAACAACATCCTCTCCTACATCTAGGAAAGTGGGGTAACACTCAGATCTGAAATCTAAGCTCATTACACTCTGATTTCGTAGCTGTTTTAGGGAGTCGGTAGTACCAGCAGTTTGCGTTGGTAGTACTGGCTGTTTTACACCAGTAGTACCGGTCCATACTGTCGGTGGTACCGACTGGCATTTGACTTCCGCAACTTGAGTTTTTGAGTTTCAAGTTTTTAGTACGCCTATTCACCTCCTCTAGGCCAATTAGATCCTTTCAATTGGTATCAGAGCAAGGTTCCTCGTACAAACGCTTCACTGCGTGAGGAGCAACCTTAGCCAAGATGGATCCAACAACTCAACAACAAATCGTTGAGCAAATAACACCACAGATCACAGAATCCTTGCAGCTGCAGCAGAAAGAGCAAATGAAGAAGATGCAAGAAGAGCTAGACAAGATGAAAGAACTCCTAGGTAAAAAGAATCACAAGTCGGATAGTGAAGGTAGAAATGAAGATGCTAGCAAGGTGTCAAAGACCTACAACAAAACTGGGTTTGATTATTGCAGCTCAAGCAAGAATCCAATATTGTCGATGATCAACCCTAGAAAGCCACCTCCATTTGATGGTATAAGGTACACCGATTGGGCTCATAGAATGAAGTTACACCTCATTGCCGTAAGATGCTAGGAAATAGTGGACATTGGTGTTGTCGAGGGTGTCCATAAGGGGTACCCCAACCAATGTTCATAAGAGGACCCATATGCAAATCGAGGTCCTTGACTCGACGCCCCCGCTCTGACACACGGCTACCAAAGCGTGCCGCAAACCATAGCCTCAAACACGGAAAAAGGGTCGTGCGAATCGACAGAGGCTCGAGTAGACGGCGACCGTCGAATACAGAACTGGCTCGTACGAATCAACAGGCCTCGAGCGCAAGGACGCTGTCTGCCGCCTGACGCGGGTATGGGAATCAAGGCATTTAATGCGCCTGCCACGTCCTTACCTAACCCGATAGTCACGGGAAGCGTGATAGGGAGCAAGAACCCATCCAATCACCCCTTTTTTGCAGCCTTGTCCCCCAGATGAGCCAGAGTATGGTAGAGCATAGTGAGACAGTCAGGACGTCATATCACGGCCCCTGGAGGAGCCCAAAGTCAGCTTCCCAATCAGCAAGGCCATACGCAATGCCGGACCCTCGAATGAACGCGTTCCTTCTTAAGGAAGAGTCAGGCAGCGAAAGACAGCACCTCAACCACTCCGAACAGGACTGCTGCCATGACGTACAGGCGTGCCCACGGTTATGTCAATCCAGGGCAGCGTACAGGAGCCGAATTCAGAAGCACGCGTAATCATCACCAAAGTACTGAGCAACAAGACGGCTCGAGGCCACGCCGGTACGGAAGCCTCGAGTAGGTCAGCGCACCATGCCCCTATCGACCCCTACTCTATCACCTACGCCGTGTAACCTAGGGCTCCCCTTGGAACTATAAAAGGGGAGACATAGGAAAGGAAGTGGGACACGAGAGACATACATAGAGGAACAACCATACATCACCCCCGTCTAGGACTCAGAATCCTCCACAATCCTGACTTGTATTCGCCCCTGTACAAGCACTTAGGTGCAAGATAACATAAACCTCCCCCCGCTGGACGTAGGGCCTTCTCTTGCCCGAACCAGGATAACTCTATGTGTCTTTCTTGCATCACCATCTAGGAAAGGGAACACGCACAGAAGTTTTACTCGTTGGTGTGACCCCCCAGGGGTAAAACACTGACAGTTGGCACGCCAGGTAGGGGTCCTGCGTGTTTTTTCACCGACTTCCCATCTCTTTCCGGATGGCCACTCTCGTTTCACCGATCTCGCGCTCCACGGTGATTTGGTTCGGGAGCCTCGAGTTTATGTCTACCGGTTTCGACTACGATATGGTCCTGCTCTCGGTCAAAGGACCAGGAGGAATCCGCATTGCACCCGCACGACCGAAGGCCCCAAGACGGCCTCGTCACCATGCCTCCCCGCCTAAGAAGAGGCGTGGATAGCACCGCCACCACCCCTCTACCGCTTCACGATCATCGACTCGTGCCAGGCAAGCAGTGGTGCAGGAGTCTACAGCCCCGCGCGCCGAAGCCGTGGATTCGGCGGCCCAACGTCACGAGGGCCACGCGACGACGTTGGGCGATGGCGCGCCTCACGTGCTCTCGCCCTCGACCACACTACTACCGCATGGGTTGTTCGCCCCTAGGACAATGCACCCGTTCGGTCTGGACAACGCCGCAGCGTCGCTCGCCAGGACGATATGCCCAAACGCCCAGACGTACGTGGAACGACCAATGGTCCTCCCGCACGATGTCGGAGCATAGCAGCAAGCATCTGAGCTGCCAGATTTCTCCCAGGTGAGAGGCCTCCGACGCCTAGGACCCGGGCGGTACACAATCACCTCGCTCAGGCAGCGGCTGGCGGAAGGACCCGGATGTTTCTACGCCGTAGAGCCGGATCCCGACTCTGAATCCGACAGCTACGACCCTACGAGGGAATGCTTCAATATCAACAGGGAGGTGGAAACCACAGACGAAACACAAGACGCCGTCGCCGGCGGCCAAGCCCCTGTAGCAAGGGAGGACCCCAGGACGCCTGGGAACAATGGTCAGGTCGACCCCCCACCTCAGGAAGACAAAGCCGCGCAACTTGCGCAGTTGCAAGAGCCTCACCCAGCTCGAGCGGGTCCTCAAGCAGAACCAACCATACCGACATGGCGGAGGTGCGCGCGGACGAGCTCGAGAAGTACACAGGCAAATTGTCGGAGACGGGGAGCCAGAACAGCCCGTCAGCCGTTTCCCTCGATCAAGCCAGAACGTCGTGGCGGCAACCATGCTACTACGTAACATGCCTGAACCCTTAAACTCCCAAGCACGGCGCATTTGAGATGAGGTGCAAACTCTGCTGCAAGTGGCGGCAGCACCGCAAGCTGAGAGCTCGGCCTCTCGACGTCGAGGGGTGGCCTCGGAGAAACACGTCGAACCGGTCCAAAATGAGAGGGAGGTGTCGGTCCATCAACAACCACCCCCTCGAGGAAAGAAAACAGCGCCTGTCCAAGACCACCTCATCGATAATCAACGGAGACATGATGCGCAACACGACATCAACGAGTATCGTCGCCGTCGACATGGGGATGCAGAAGAACGTGTCTATAGCGCCCACCGCGGCGGACGATACGACAGCGACGAGGACCGGATGGCCCCAGAACCACCAGGCGCTCACGTGTTTAGCAGAGTGATCCACAGCATGCCGCTGCCCAACCCGTTTCGACCCCCGACCAGCATTGCTAAATACAACAGCAAAACCAAGCCAAAGCTGTGGCTAGCAGACTTCCGACTAGCATGTCAGTTGGGAGGCGCTCGAGGAGACGATCGTGCCATCATCCGACAGTTACCGCTTTTTCACTCCGACACCGCCCGTAGATGGCTCGAGGAACTCCCTGCCAACCAGATCCACGATTGGACGGATTTGGTCAGGGTGTTCGAGGGGAACTTCAAAGGGACCTACATACGACTCGGTAATTCATGGGACCTCAGCAAGTGCAAGTAGAGAACAGGAGAGACTCTCCGAGAATATGCTCGACGCTTCTCAAAGCAGCGCACCGAGCTGCCGCAGATCCCCGATCACAACGTCATCCTGGCCTTTGTCTCAGGCACAACCTGCAGAGACCTAGTGCGAGAGTTGGGTCGAAATCGCCCTCAGACCGTCGACGAACTAATGGACGTGGTGGCAAACTATGCTTTGGGAGAGGAAGCGGTCGGTGCTTTCTTCAGCCACGAAGGAAGCAAAGGCAAGGCGCCAGCCGACGACGATGAGGGCCCTAGTCGAGGGCCTAAGAAGAGCAAGAAGAAGAAGAAAGCGCGACTGTTCAAACGGGAGGCCCTCGACGATGACCTCGTCGCCGCCGTGGAGCGCAAAAAGCCTCAAGGGTCACCTGAGGGAGCCATCTTCGACAAGATGCTGAAGGAGCCCTGCCCTTATCATAAGGGAGGAGCAAATCACAAGCTTGAAGACTGCCGCATGCTGAAAAAAATACTTCGACGGCCTGGGGCTTAAGGACGACCAAAAGAAAGAAAAGAGCGGTGACAAGGGGGATGATAAGGAAGACGAGGGTTTCCCAGCCGTCCACGACTGTTACATGATTTACGATGGACCCTCGACGCAGCTAACTGCAAGGCAGCGCAAGAGGGAACGTCGTGAGGTCTTTGCAGCAAGGATGGCAGTGCCCCAGTACCTCAACTGGTCGAGCACCCCCATCACGTTCGATCGTGACGACCATCCCGATCGTGACGTCGTTTACCCGCTCGTCGTCGATCCCATCATCGTCAACACAAGACTCTCGAAGGTACTGATGGATGACGGCAGCAGCCTGAACATCATCTACCTCGAGACCCTTGACCTCCTCGGCATCAAAAGAGCACGGCTCCAACCAAGCGCGGGCAGCTTCCATGGCGTCGTACGAGGAAAGAAGGCATTGCCGGTAGGTCGAATCGACCTACCGGTCTGTTTTGGCGTGACGGCCAACTTCAGGAAGGAGGTACTCACCTTCGAAGTGGTGGGATTTCGCGGCACGTACCATGCCATCATCGGACATCTAGGCTACGCCAAATTCATGGCTATCCCCAACTACACCTACTTGAAGCTAACGATGCCTGGGCCCAAGGGGGTCATCACTGTCAGCTCCTCCTACGAGCATGAGTACGAGTGTGACGTCGAGTGCGTCTAGTATGGAGAAGCCATCGAGAACTCCACCAAACTCTCCTCGAAGCTCGAGGCCCTTACTGTAGAGGCTTCGGAGCCTAAGCATCACGTAGGCAGCTTCGAGCCAGCGAAAGGCACGAAGAAGATCCCGCTCGACCCCAAGGACACCGACGGCAAGGCACTGACGATCAGCGCCGACCTCGACTCCAAACAGGAAGCCGTGCTCGTCGACTTTCTCCATGCAAATGCCGACATGTTTGCATGGAGTCCCTCGGACATGCTAGGCATACCGAGGGAAGTTGCCGAGCACTCCTTGGAAATTCGAGCCGGGTACAAGCCAGTGAAACAACGACTGCGTCGCTTCAACGAGGAGAAACGCAAGATCATTGGTGAGGAGATCCACAAGCTTTTGACGGCCGGATTCATCAAGGAGGTTCACCATCTCGACTGGTTAGCAAATCCTATACTGGTTAAGAAAAAGAATGGAAAAATGAGGATGTGTGTCGATTACACGAGTTGTTCAAAAGTTCCTTTCCCTTTACCACATATCGATCAAATTCTTGATTCTACCGCAGGATGTGATACCCTTTCGTTCCTTGATGCGTATTCTGGTTATCATCAAATAAAAATGAAAGAACCCGACCAGCTCGCGCCATCTTTCATTACGCCTTTTGGGATGTATTGTTACGTAACCACGCCCTTCGGGCTTCGAAACGCTGGGGCAACATACCAGCGATGCATGCTCCACCTGTTTGGCAAACACATAGGGTCGACGGTCGAAGCATACGTCGACGACATCATCGTCAAATCGAAGAAACGAGGCGACCTGATCTAGGACCTCGAGATTGCTTTCGGTTGTCTACACGCCAATAAAATCAAGCTCAACCCCGAAAAGTGCGTCTTTGGCGTACCTCGAGGCATGCTCTTGGGTTATATAGTCTCCCAACGCGGCATCGAGGCCAATCCTAAGAAAGTCTCGGCCATTGCAAGAATGGGGCCGATTCGAGACGTCTAAGGAGTGCAAAAAGTCACGGGGTGTTTAGCGGCGCCCAAGCCGTTTCATCTCGAGGTTAGGAGAAAAGGCGTTGCCGCTATATCGGCTCTTGAAAAAGGCTGAACGTTTCTCCTAGACCCCTGAAGCCGAGGAAGCTATCGATAGCCTGAAGAAAACATTGACCTCCGCCCCGGTCTTAGTTCCCCCTCAGCCCGCGGAACCTCTGCTCCTGTACATCGTTGCAACAACCCAGGTGGTCAGTGCGGCTGTGGTGGTCGAAAGGCCGGAGGAAGGACATGCGCTGCCAGTCCAGAGGCCGGTCTACTTCATTAGCGAGGTGCTCACGAAAACCAAGGTACGGTACCCACAAATCCAAAAATTAATCTACGCAGTGATTCTCACCCGACGCAAGCTGTAACACTACTTCCTCGGTCACCCTATCATGGTGGTCTCGTCCTTCCCCTTGGGAGAGATCATCCAGAGTCGAGAGGCCACAGGGAGGATCACCAAATGGTCGGTCGAGCTCAGGAGTGAGACCCTCACTTATGCGCCCCGCAAGGCCATCAAGTCTCAAGCTTTGGTGGACTTCATCATGGAGTGGACAGACTCCCAGCTTCCCCCAGCTCAAGTTCAAGCAGAGCTGTGGACAATGTACTTCGACGGATCTCTCATGAAGACGGGGGCTGGGGCAGGCCTCCTATTTGTCTCACCCCTTGGCGTCCACATGAGGTATGTCATTAGAATACACTTCACCGCATCTAACAACATCGTAGAATACGAGGCCCTCGTCAACCGGCTAAAGATCGCCATCGAGCTAGGAGTTCGATGCCTCGACGTTCGAGGCGACTCTCAGCTCGTCATCGATCAAGTAATGAAAGCTTCAAGCTGCCACGACCCGAAAATGGAGGTGTACTGTAAGGAAGTACGCCGTCTCAAGGACAAATTCCACGGCCTCAAGCTTGTCCACATCGCTCGACGATACAACGAGGCAGCTGACAAACTCGCTAAGATCGCGTTGACTCGAGGTACATCCCCACCCGACGCATTCTCGAGATATCTGCACGAGCCATCTGTCAACTTGTGCTCGAGGGCTAACATCGAAACCACCGCCCCCCATTCAACCAATGCTATCGAAGCCCTGCTAACGACAGCAGAAGTAATGGAGGTGGAGCAGCGTCCCGGTCGACCGTTCGACTAGCGTACGCTGTTCCTTGATTGCCTGATCTGATGCGAGCTACTGGAAGATCGATCTGAGGCCCACCATATCGCTCAACGAGCCAAATCGTACGTAATCTACGGTGAAAACAAGGAGCTATATCGACGAAGCCCGACTGGGATCTTGCAGCGCTGCATCACCATAGAAGAAGGCCGAAAGCTCCTCGAGGATCTACACTCGGGGGCTTGCGGCCACCATGTTGCTCCAAGAACCCTTGTAGGGAACGCCTTCCGACAAGGTTTCTACTGGCCAATGGCCATAGCCGACGCCATAGAGCTCGCACGCTCATGCCATGGGTGTCAATTCTATGCCAAGCAAACCCATCTCCCTTCTCACGCTCTCCAGATGATCCCCATCACGTGGTCATTCGCGGTGTGGGGTCTCGACCTCGTGGGCCCTCTACAGAAGGCTGCGGGAGGATACACCCATTTGCTGGTGGCCATCGACAAATTCTCCAAATGGATCGAGCTCCCAGCAAGCCGTCCTTTTCTTCACCGACATCATCCACCGGTTTGGGATACCCAACGTCATCATCACCGACAACGGCACCCAGTTCACCGGCAAAAAGTTCTTGGACTTCTGTGACCGTCATCACATCCGTGTGAACTAGTCTGCGGTGGCACGCCCTCGAACTAATGGCCAGGTCGAGCATGCCAACGGTATGATTTTGCAGGGACTTAAACCAAGAATCTAAAACTGGTTGAAGAAATTCGGCAGAAAGTGGGTCGAAGAGCTCTCCTCGATCCTATGGAGCTTAAGGATGACGCCGAGCAGGGCCACGAAATACACCCTGTTCTTCATGGTCTACGGCTCCGAGGCTGTGCTTCCAACAGACCTTGACTATGGGTCACCACGACTCAAGGCCTACAACGAGCAGACAAATAAGGAAACCCGAGAGAACGCGGTCGACCATCTTGAGGAAGCTCGAGACATGGCTCTACTCAACTCCGCAAGGTACCAACAGAAGCTCCGACGCTATCTCGACAAGCACGTGCGCAAAAGAGATCTGAAAGTGGGCGACCTCGTCCTACGATGACGGCAAAGCAACCAAGGACGCCACAAGCTGACTCCACCCTGGGAAGGCCCATACGTGGTGGCCGAGGTCCTGAAACCAGGGACGTACAAGATCGCGGACGAAAAAGGAGCGGTCTTCACCAACGCGTGGAACATCGAACAGCTACGTCGCTTCTACCCTTAGAGCTTCGAAGCTTTATGTTCTCATGAATATTTTGTACTAAGATCCTATGAATGACTACATGAATAAAGGAGAATATTTCTTTTCAAGTAGTTCACGATACCACTGAGCAAGTCTCGACGTTAGAAGGGAGTCCCAACTATGACCCCTCATAGTCGATACTCCCTCGGGGGCTAGCAGGGGGGACCCCCCCAAATTCCTAAAAACCGAATGGCTTTTCTTTTCTAAGTCCTAAGACAAAATTTCGCAAGATCAAGTTGCAAAGGCACCTCGAACCCCTTAAGGGCCGAGAAACGTCGAGCCTGAGAGCCCCTACGCTCCCGGGCTACGGCATCTCTACTCACTTCCTCACCCTTAAGGTAATCGAAGACGCCTTAACAAGAGATCGAATAAGAATACAAAATTAGGAAGAAAAGGAAACAAAGGAATTTCGAGCATAAAAATAAGCATGTATTCACAAATCTTAAAAATCATTCAAGTGACAGCGTTTACTTAAGACAAGTACTTTACAATGGGTCTGAGTACCCAGAATAGGCTCACAGGCCTTAGTCCACGTCTCCGCCCTCACCACCATCATCCGCACTTGAGCTAGTCTCATGAGGAAGTACCTCGGGCTCGAACAGCCTTGCCAACCTTTCTCCAGGGACCTCTGCGTCGTCGATCAAGGCATGGAGCCTCTCCTTATTCTTAGCGTCAGTCTTGGATATGTCGGTAACGAAACCATGGGACACCATCTCCATGTCGTAAGAGAAGCCCGAGCAGACGACCGACATCGCTCGCTTCACCCCGGTATGAAGGGCGTCCCGCACTTGATCCCTTAGCGTAGCACCTAAGTAGCACAGCTGGTCGACCAGCGCGTCGCCTCGAGCCACCTCCCTTGACTCGTCGATAGGCTCGAGCTCCCAAGAGGCTGAAAGGTCGCTTATCGCTGTCCTTAGTTGACCATTCAAAGCAACCTCCCACTCGAGCTGAGCTCGGGCAGAACGGGCGTTGGCCTGAGTAGCCAGGAGATCATCCTTAAACCCTACAAAGACCAACACGGGGAAATTAGGCAGCACAAAAAATACCCTGCAAAAAGAAACACGAAAGTGTAAAGAGGCTTACCGCGAATCCTCTCCTCCAGAGCCGTATTTTCACCAACCAAATCAGTGTTGGCCCTCTCGATCCCCCTGTAAGAGCGAGCTAGGTCGGTGTTGGCGGCCCGCAAGTCCTCGATCATCTTGCCCGCTTGCGAGATAGCTCCCTCTTTCTCTAACAGTGCTCTCTTCAGACGATTGACGTCGTCAGAGAGCCTGCGAGAGCGAGCTCGCTCCGCCTCGAGATCCTCATGGGCCTTCTTCTCGGCTTCCTCTACGGCGCTCCGAGCGATTTCACTCTTCACGCACTCCTCCTTCACCTCTCGATTGGCCTCTCGGGCAGAGGCAAGGTCCACCTTGACAAGGCTCTTCTCTTTGTCAAGCTCAGTGGCCGCATCCTTGTAAAAGGCAGCCTCTTCCCGGGCCTTGGACGCAGTTTCCTCGGCCGACACGGTCCGCTCCTTCAGTTGAGTGGCTTCCTTTGTCGCCTTCTCCGAGGCCTCCCGAGCCTCGTCCAGGGCAGCCTCCCTCTCCTTCTTTTCCTCTACAGCCGCTAGGAGATCCTTGTACGCCTGAACGAGCTTCTCCTGTGACTCGAGTAGCTAATCCTTGAGAAGAGGGAGCTGTTCCTAGCCACCTCTCGTCGCATGGATAAAGCCCAACTTTAGGTGGGAGGTCTCCTTCAGATCCTGTGGCAAGTAGCCGGTCAATAAGAATACAAGACCAAACACCCAGATAGCTAAGGACCGAAAAATACTTACAAAGAAAGCTCGGCCAAGCCCGTTGTTGACAATGTCCGACATCAGGCCCACCACATGCTTCATCCAAAGCCAGAGCTCCTCGAGATGCTCCCACTTCTCGGCTTCCTTCCGGTCATCCATAAAGATGTTGGCCTCCGATGGATCAGTGGAGGCTCGAAGATGGATCCGACCGAGGCCCCAGTTCTCCATCTCTTCCTCCGTGCGCGCCTTGACGCCCCGGATGAGCTCCTGAATGGTCTCAAGCGAGCCTCCGTGGCGCAAGAATATGTCAACGAGAGAGGGAAACCGCCCATCATCATCCACCAACCCCTAGGTCCCGGTCTCATTGGCGTCGCCACCGCCGGAAGTGCCGGCGTCGTCCCCCCCCTCGGCGCTGGTTTCCTCCCACGGCCGCCGATCTCGGAGGAATCCTAGGGCGATCCTGTCTATACCATAGAGGGACCCTTTGATCTCGGATTTAGGGTCCACCGGCGTGCGCATCGCGCACGCGATAGCCACGACGCCATCCACCCGCCCAGGTTCGGCTGGGATGGAGGCTGGCCTCCTGGACGGAGCCACGCAGGGGTCGGCAGACCATAGACCGGCAGTCCCTCCTCTCCGATCTCAGGCCTTTGCGGCGACGGCAGTGCTGGCTGGGGCGAGCTTCGTGGTGGCTGTTCGAGCAGCTCTCCCAGCTGCTGACTCCATTACTGCTGCTGCCTCTGATGCTCCAGCAGCTCTTGCTGCCGGTATTGCTCCAACAGCAACTCGAGCCGCTCTCCCTGTTGCCGCCACCTCTCATCTTCCTCTTCTTCTTCTTCCCCTCCCTTGCATTCTTCTTCTTTCTTCCTCCTCTCCTCGACGGAGTGAAGCCCGATGGGCCAGGTGTTGGGTATTTTAAACGCAAACAGAAAAATCCGCAAGCGCACGGATACCGATGTAGCCTTCACCCGGGAGTATTCCAGAGTGTCGATTTTCCACATGGAACGTGAGTGTACTAATTAAGATCCAAGATCGCCCAAGGATAACTATATAATTATTTTTGGTGGGAAGAGAGGAAGTTTCCTGAGAGTTCTCTAGTTGATCTAAGAATCAAGAATTACTTCAAGATTATCTATATCGGGACATCAGAGCACTAACCACGGAAAGAGATGAGAAGGGGGCTAGGAAGGTCTGACTACGGTCCTACAAACACCGATCCGAACGTGGTGGAATACGACGACCGTTAGGGTTGTCACTACCCTAAGGCTACCACAACAATCCGCAGGATTGGGTGTAATTCCAGGTAATTGCAAGACTAAACATCATGTTGTTGATGCAAAATTGATCTGCAAACACAAAGGGCTAATACCCGATTCAAACGTTAAGGCGTGCCAGCTGATTTGACCTTGCTATCGGCAAAGGTGATAACTCGAATACTTTAGTCCTGACAACAGCGATGCGCCCGGATGTCACGGCTAAGAGGTACTCACGCGGAACTCGAGAACACGCCGAGCTTAAGTCGACGAATTCCTAAGAACTCGTAATAAAAAGAAAAAAGTATGACGAAGTCGTCGAAAAGTAGATGCTGGAATATGAGTAAAAACGTATGTTTGATTAATTTCTTGATAGATAGATCTCCTGATTACAAGGTCCTAGGGCTTATATTTATACCCTGCTCAAAGAGCTACGACCAGACACGATTAGAATTCGAATTCCAAATTACACGGAACCCGTATACAAAACGATGCGAATAACATAAGGAAATAATAAAACCATCCCTCGTGACAAACCGAAACTCCTCCACATGACAACTGGCAGCTTCCGGACTCCTCCTTCGCGTCATCGGCAATCCCCTTGCCATAGTCATCGGCAGACCCTTTTACTTGGTCATCGGCACCATATTACCGCCTGAGGACTTAGTCACATTCAACCTTTCCCTCATCGGCAACCATCCTTACCAGCAACCCGCATCGTACTGCCACCCTGTCCTGCCATCCTGGACACGTGCCCAAAAATGGTGTCAACACATGCCCCCCAGTTTCGGAGTATAAAACTATTAATGCTCCGAAATTCTCTGCAGTAATGATGTCTCCTCCGCAATTAATGCTCCTAATCTGGTAACCATCAACCTCAACCTGGACACCTCTGATCCTAATCCTCCATAGATCCCTCGAAATCTCCAACTTCCTAAACGGACATCTCTCTTAGTCGTACATCGGCAACAATACCGTTACAAAGATCTGCCGATGCTCTGCCCAGGAGATTCGCAAAAAACGGTTACTTCCCCTCTATCCGCCCATCGGCAGGTCGACCGTTATAGAATATCACCGATGGACCGACCAGGAGATCGCGCACAGTAAAATATCTTTAGATAATGACCGCTTCCTGTCAAATCACCTGCACAATCCCTGGATTATCGTGCGAACAGTTACCATATCCACTTGAGTACCCTCGGGTTTCTCGGATGCGGCAAAGAAATAAGTCAGATTTGCCCTTGTCCATCTTGCCCTATAAATAGTTCCTTCTTGGGTACTCCTCCCCCATTACATCTTTCTGCCATCCAACTTCACTTTTCCAGCGGCGGCGCCATTCTCAATCCTCAAGATTTCCGACAAGCATTCTTCTTCATCAACTCCGGCGTCTTCCAGCGTCCCCTTCACGACAAGATGGCCGTTGGCTTCGTCGTCCCTGAGGTCAGACTTCCATCTCATCTGCTGTACCTTTTTCCTGCATTCCTGTTCATCTGCGATTTACCTTACCGAATATTTTCCTTCTCCTTTTTCTTTGTATCTTTATTCCCCAAAACACTAGGAGTTATCCAACAAAATTGTCATTCCTACCGATCAACCACATCTTCAATGCCTCGGCCCTCTAGGGGATCGAGATCCAACCAACCTTATCAACGCAGAAACCAACAGGATTCCCTTTAGAGCTGAAAACTTTGCTCTAGATCTATGGAAGGACACCTTTCGCTCTTGGCCCAGCCCTACTGTAGGGTGGAAAGACTGGTTCTTGAGGGTCAGCAACTCTTATGAAGTTCAATGGGGTGAGAGGAAATTAGCTCAATGCATTAGGCTGTCCATTGCCGATATGCACAGGAACGAGTCATTGCTGATAGCTGCATCTTACTTTTGGTCAGACACTCTCAACGCTTTTGTTTTTGGCCACGGCCCTGCTTCTCCTACCCTTGCCGATGTAGCCATGCTTACTGGGTTAGACATATCTTCTGCCGATAGCACCCACTTTTTTGATACCGCCCCCAGTGCCAAAGTGGAGACTCGCGCTATCGGCGGCTGGTCAGGGTACATCCAGAAGTACCGCGGGAGAGGGCCTGTCACCATAAAGGAGCAAACCACCTTTCTGAACATGTGGCTAGACAAGTTTGTATTCTGTGGTCGATCGGCAGGACCGACTTCTGTCTATCTATCGGCAGCAGAAAGACTGGCTAGCGGTGGTCAATTTCCTCTCGGTCGTTATTTGCTCGGCGCTGTTTATCACCTTCTTCATCAGGTAGTCCAGAAACTCCTGCTCGGCCAACCTATCGGCAACTTGGGAGGTCCTTGGTGGTTTATTAATATGTGGCTCAATCTGCACCTGCACAAGCGCCTCGATCTCAACTTGTTCTCTCAGCACTTCCCAAGAGATATAGCCGAGAACCATGTGTTGGGTGAAGAGGAATCGGCAACACGTGCCCCCCTGAACTTTGGCGAAGCTGTTATAGTTTTACCCGGTTCAGGGAACACTCCGGATCAGATCGGCCGATTCTTCGAGACGCTGTATGAGGGTCTGGCCAGAGATGAACGACCATGGCTGGCTTATGACGACCCAGATAGCATGCTCCCTCTGACCTTCAATCCGTTTGACGAAGCTCTTGATAGGGACAATGAGGTGATGATGGCAATCGTGACTCCCAGAGCCATACCAGTGAATTTCTTCGGCAGCACGAAAACCTCTCCCCAAACCTATGAATTTTATAATCCATCGGCATTAGCTCGCCAGCTAGCTTTCGGCCAATTGCCGATCGCACTTCCTTATGCCGATGTAATAAAGCCCAGAGAACCCATCGCTAACCTCCTTGAGTGGACTCGAGTAGCCCAGCTACCACCAAATGCCGATACAGATGTAGATCTGTCAGAATGGGTTCCAGCTGCCTTTATCACTCAAGCATACAAGCTATGGTGGGCAGAATGGAAGGAGAATCTATTCTGCAGATCGGCCCTCTCATACCGCGGCATGATCGACCCCGAATACGAAGTCCCTGATGACACTGTAAGTATTTTAAACCGATGTCTCATTTTCCAATACTATCCCCATCGGTAACTTACCCCTGTATTCCTTTTGCAGATTGACAACACCCCCCCATCGGTTAGCAGGAGTGGCAAGCCGATCGACTTATTCCCATCAGGCCCGATCTCCTCAATCGGCCACAATGCTCCCACTCTGGCTTCCATCGTGCACCGGGGTGCGCGTCTCAAGAAAGTTACCACCAGGAAAACTCAGACATCACCAACGGTAACTGCTTCCACTCTGGCGCAAGCTTTCAAGGCAATCTGTTAAAACCCCTTTTTATTTATGCTGACTATCTTTATATCGGTTATCTGTGCTCATAAACTCCTTATCGTTGTTGCAGCAAACTGGTGCATCGGCAAAAGCCAAACGCCAAGGTGCCGATGCCCCCCAGTCTAGCCAGCCAAAGAGGAAAGGCGTCCAAGGTGCTAAGACTGGAACAAAGCGTCAGAAAGTGGCAACTCCTCCTCCTCCTCCGGTGTCCCCAATCCCGGTGGAATCTTCCCCTTCTCCTCCAGAAGTCCTGGCACAGCAAGCACCATCTCCTCAATCAATACAGGAAGCACCACAGATGGAAGAACCTCAGCAAGAAGAACCTCAAACGGCAGGTACATCAGCTGACGTAGGTGAACAAACAACTGGCCTGGCAGGTCCAGTTATACCATCGGCAGTCTCCTCAATTCAAACAACTGTTGTTCCTCCTCCGGGTAACACATCCCAACAATACTCCTACCGATAAACTTATTTTCATTTATCCTTATAATCCTTCCTGTCTTCTTTCAGGCGATATCGTTCTATCGGCAACATTTGCCGATCAACCTGCAGCTCCATCGGCCTCTCTGAGTCAAAGGCAAGAAATCGCCTTGAAGCAAGTAAGTCATCCACTTTTCCATCGGTATCGTCTGCCGAAGTTTTGACCATAAAATTGACCTATTTCATTTTCATTTTCAGGAACAAGATTCTCCCAACAGCTTGTTCTCCTTCGCTATTGATATCTTCGAAGAAGAAGGCGAGGAAGCAAGCTCCTCTCGGGCAGTTGGAATTGTATCGGCAGAAACCAGAGCTAAGCTGGAGGAGCTATCGGCCATACTTCATCAAGACACAACTCAACTGGTCAACGATTCTGACCCAGCCAAGGCCCTGTTCAAGACTCTTAGAGGCCAAATTCCTGCCGATGCCGAAGAAGCACTCTTCCACGCTGCACATCTAGAAAGCCGCCAGCTACAGTACCAGAGAGCTACTCGACGCCTTGCCGATAGAGCTGCTCAAATCCAGCTCTCTGAGGAGATGATGAAAGAAAAACTCTTAGCCGATGAGAAACATAAGAACATCGGCATCCTAAAGTCCTCAGGCGATGCACTGAAGCAGAAAGTGTCTGATCTATCGGTAAAAAGAGAAGCTCTGCTGGCTGAACTCAAGCAAGTAGAAGACGCTCTGTCCCAAGCCCAGCAAGAAGAGAGTCAACTGCCGGAGACCATCAAGCATCTTGAACAGGAACGAAACGTCCATGGTCGTAAAGCGCTGCAACTGAAGAGGAAGCTGAAGCCGATCGAAGGTTCTGCCGATGACGATATCAAAGAGATAGAGACAGCCAACCAGATTCGGCTGCGCGCCATATCCGCAATCCAAGCGCTGCTGAACATCTGAAGCTTTCATCGGCGACACACCTTTGTTTCTCCGCTTTTAGCTTTTAGTCTAGCCGATAAGACTGTTATCGGCATCTTTTGAAACATTAAGTCTGCCCTTGAACGTTTAAATCCAGCCGATAGGAGTGTTATCGGCACCTAAACTTTTATGCGTCGATCCATATGCTGGGGTAGTACTTCTTCAAATATTTGCCATTTAACGCTCTGGGAAATTCAACTCCTTCGAGAGTTTCTAGAATATAGGCATTACCAGGAGCTGAATGTTTTATCCGATAAGGACCTTCCCAATTAGGAGACCACTTCCCAAACTTTGAACTTTTAGTCCCGACTGGCAAAATCAACTTCCATACCAAATCCCCATCGGCAAACTCCTTAGCCTTTACTTTTTTATCATACCATCTGGCAACTCTCTTCTTATTTTCTTCTATACTCATTAAAGCCTTTAACCGATGCCCTGCTAAATCATCTAACTCATCGGTCATTAAAGTGGCATAATCATCGGCAGCCAATTGATCTTGAAAAGATAATCGCCTAGACCCAGCCTTAATCTCCCAAGGCAAAACTGCATCATGTCCATACACCAATTGATAAGGTGACACCTTGGTTGATCCATGACAAGCCATCCGATAAGACCACAGTGCTTCATTTAACAATGTATGCCACCGCCTAGGACTTTCTTCAATCTTTCGTTTAATAAGCTTGATAATTCCTTTGTTAGACGCTTCGGCCTGCCCATTGGCTTGAGCATAGTAAGGAGAAGAATTCAACACTTTAATTCCCATACCGATTGCGAATTCATCGAACTCCCCCGACGTGAACATGGTGCCCTGATCGGTAGTAATCGTTTGGGGAATCCCAAATCGGTAAATAATATGCTCCTTCACAAAATAATCATATTGGCTGATGTGACTTTCTTCAAAGGAATAGCTTCGACCCACTTAGTGAAATAGTCAGTGGCAACTAGAATGAACTTATGCCCTTTGCTAGATGGTGGATAAATCTGGCCGATCAGATCGATGGCCCACCCCCGGAACGGCCAAGGTTTTATTATAGGATTCATGGCCGATGCGGGTGCTCTCTGGATATTACCGAACTTTTGACAACCTTGACATCCCTTGAAATATTTAAAACAATCTTCAAGTATGGTTGGCCAAAAATATCCATTCCTTCGAATCATCCACTTCATCTTAAAAGCTGACTGATGCGCTCCACACACTCCTTCATGGATTTCTCCCATCAAACTTCTGGCTTCATCATCACCCAAGCATCGGAGAAGAATTCCGTCGATAGTTCGATAATACAATTCATTTTCAAGGAGCACATACTTGGTTGCTTGAAATCGAACCCGTCTTTCAACTTTTTTGGATGGATCTTTTAGATAATCAATAATTTCTTCCCTCCAATCACCGGCACTGACTGCCGATGTCGCATTAATCATTGGCTGATATCCCGAGGCATGCTGGGCTAACCGATTAGCGTCTTCATTATGCAATCGGGGAACATGCTCCAATCGGAAGTTCTTGAATTTCCTTTAACAGTTGTATACTTCTCTCGAAATAGGTTATGAGAACTTCACTTCGGCATTCATAGCTTCCGGCCAATTGATTTATAATCAACATGGAATCTCCGAATACTTCAACAGCATCAGCACGAACTTCTCTTAACAACCCCAATCCCTTGATCAGAGCTTGATACTCAGCCTGATTATTTGTTGATGTAGCAACAATCGGCAAGGAAAACTCATACTTCCTCCCCTTAGGAGAAACTAATATAATGCCGATTCCTGCTCCCCGGTCACAGGCAGATCCATCAAAGAAGAGCGTCCAGGGTGCAATTTCCAAGGTTTCCACTAGACCGCAATGCTGAGTCACAAAATCGGCCATAACCTGCCCTTTGACCGCCTTAGCCGATTCGTAACGCAAATCGAACTCCGACAGCGCCAAAATCCATTTACCGATCCTACCACTCATAATCGGCATAGATAGCATGTATCGGACCACGTCATCTTTGCAAACAACAGCACATTCGGCCGACAACAGGTAATGTCTTAGCTTGATACATGAAAAATATAAGCATAAGCACAGCTTCTCAATGGCCGAATACCTGGTTTCAGCATCAATCAACCTCCTACTCAAATAATAAATTACCCTCTCTTTCCCTTCAAATTCTTGAACTAAAGCTGAACCGATAACCGATCCATCGGTAGATAAATATAATTTGAAGGGTTTCCCTTGTTGAGGTGGAACTAAAACTGGAGGATTTACTAGATACCTTTTGATTTCATCTAGAGCCAACTGCTGTTCTTTTCCCCAAACAAACTCCTGATTGGCTTTCAATTTAAGAAGAGGACTGAAAGCACGAATTCTCCCAGATAAATTCGATATAAATCTTCTGATAAAATTCACCTTGCCGATCAAGGATTGGAGCTCGGTTCTATTGGTAGGGGCAACTATTTTATTGATGGCGTCAATAGATCTTCGACTAATTTCAATACCCCTCTGATGTACCATGAAACCAAGAAACTGCCCTGCCGATACGCCAAATGCACACTTGTTGGGATTCATCTTCAATCCATGCTTCCTTGTGCACTCCAACACTTTTCGTAAATCGGCAAGATGCTTTGAGAAATCTCCAGACTTAACCACCACATCATCAATATAAATTTCCACGATCTTGCCGATGAACTCATGAAATATAAAATTCATAGCCCTTTGATAAGTTGCACCAGCATTCTTTAACCCAAAAGTCATGACTATCCACTCAAATAGTCCAACATGACCAGGACACCTGAACGCGGTTTTTGGAATATCCTCCTCTGCCATGAATATTTGATTGTAACCTGCATTACCATCCATGAAGCTGATGACCCGATGGCCAGCCGCAGCATCAACCAGTAGATCGGCGACAGGCATTGGGTATCCGTCCATCGGCGTAGCCTTATTGAGATTCCTGAAATCAATGCACACCCGCAGCTTCCCGTTCTTCTTGTAAACCGGAACAATATTGGAAATCCATTCGGCATACCGACACTGCCGAATAAACTTAGCTTCAATAAGTTTAGTGATTTCGGCCTTAATATCAGGTAGAATGTTAGGATTACATCGGCGGGCTGGTTGCTGATGTGGCCGAAATCCAGACTTGATGGGTAACCGATGTTCGACAATTGATCGGTCTAAACCAGGCATCTCTGTATAATCCCAAGCAAAGCAATCTTTATACTCCTTTAACAAACTAGTCAATTGTCGCTTACACTCAGGATCTAATTTAGCACTAATAAAAGTAGGCCTAGGCTTATCACCACTACCTATATCTACTTCTACCAAATCATCGGCCGATGTGAACCCCTGGCCTAATTTTCCATCATCGGTGAATCTATCCATTAAAAACCGTCGTCAGAACCGACTGCTTGGATCGGTGGAATCTCATAATCGGCAACTTTGAGAAAATCTTTCTCCCAAACTTCTCCTGAAATGCACCTAGTCTTTTCATAAGTATCCGCCTCTGCCGATGCGATAACATAAGAAGAATCCCCTGGGACGATCTCAATCTTGTCACCTACCCACTGAACCAAGCACTGATGCATTGTAGATGGGACACAACAATTGGCATGAATCCAATCTCTCCCTAATAATAAATTGTAAGCACCTTTTCCGCTGATCACGAAAAAAGTTGTCGGCAAGGTTTTGCTGCCGATGGTCAACTCTGCACATATCGCCCCCTTGACTGGAGACACGTTTCCTTCAAAATCTTTGAGCATCATATCGGTCTTGGTCAAATCTTGATCCCCTTTTCCAAGCTTCCGATATACTGCATACGGCATAATATTAATAGCAGCTCCACCATCAACTAGGATCTTGGTCATTGGCTGCCCATCGACCCTTCCTTCAAGGAACAAAGCTTTGAGATGCTGCCTCTCGTCATCGGCAGGTTTCTCAAAGATAGCCGTCATCGGATCCAGAGCCAACTGAGCTATCTGATCAGAAAATCCCAACTCATCATCACTGGCTGGTGCAAGAAACTCCATCGGCAACATGAAGACCATGTTGACGCCTGCCGACGGACCTTCCTTCTTAGTGTCTGACGGCTGCCGACTTCCAGAGTTCTCTCCTTTATTTAGCTCTTCCTGCCTTTCACGTTGCAATCTCCTTTTCTGTGTCTTGGTTAATCCTTGAGGGCACCATGGAGGAAGTGGCCTTTGCCTTGCCGTCGGACGTTGGTTCTCTCTTGACTCCATGCGATGCGTGTTAGCATGCCTGCAAAATATGAATTCATCGGGAACCCGCGCATCAGCCATTCTTTCAAGCTCCTCTTGGTTCCTGGGAAAATACTGGACGCGGTCACCGAGCCGATCGTGAACGCTAAGCCTGCCCCCCAACCGATCATGAACTGACGCCCTTCCTCTGATCGGCCCATTAAATCGTCGTTCATCATCATGATAACGCCGATCGTTCCTGTCGTACCGATCATAACCGTTGCATTCAGGGCAGTCTCTGACAGTAGGAAGCTTGATATTTTCCTCCCAACAATGGATGAAGAATGGGCAATTCCAATGATCCCTGTGCCGATTCCACTCCTGTCAGCGTCTCTCTTCCTCCCATTGATAATCTTCCTGCTGGCGCCGGTACCGATCTTCCCGTTGTTGCCATCTCTCTCGAGGCCTTCTATGAGTTATGACAATACCAGATCGAGGAATTCTTCCTGAGCTAGCTCCTTCCTGGACCAAGCCCTTACTTCTTGCATCGGCGGTAGTAACCTGATGCTGAGGATCTACCGATGCACTCTTCTCAGCTGTCTCCGACGTTAAGACCTTAGCCTTCCCCTTAGCATCCAACATGTTTGTCGGGAAAGGATGTTGGTCTATCTTCATCGGCTTCTGGGCTTTGGAACTGTCAAACTTGATTCTCCCTGACTCTATGGCCGATTGCAGCTGTTGTCTGAATACTTTGCACTCGTTGGTGTCATGTGAAGTTGCATTATGCCACTTGCAATATCTCATCCTCTTCAACTCTTCTGCCGACGGGATCACGTGGTTAGGTGACAATTTGATTTGACCTTCCTGAAGTAGAAAGTCAAATATCCTATCGGCCTTGGCGGTGTCAAATGCAAACTTCTCTGGTTCCTTCTGCCCAAAAGGACAAGACATCGGCTTCTTGTTTTTTACCCATTCTGCCAAACCGATTACTGGTTCTTCATCGGAATCTGAGCTTGTTGCTTCATCAACAAATGAGACTTTCTTATTCCATGCCCTCTTAGGCTCGAAAGGCTTGATGTCTTGATCAGATATCCTCTGCACCAAGTGACTTAAACTTTCAAACTCCTGAGAGGCATACTTATCCCTGATGTGTGGCAACAAACCCTGGAAAGCCAAATCGGCTAGCTGCCGATCATCCAGAACCAGGCTATAGCATTTATTTTTGACCTCTCGTATCCTCTGCACAAATCCCTCAACCGACTCATCATTACGTTGCCTCAACTTGACCAAGTCGGTGATCTTCTTCTCATGAACCCCCGAGAAGAAGTATCTGTGGAATTGCTTCTCTAGATCGGCCCAAGTAATTACTGAATTGGGAGGCAATGATATGAACCAAGTAAAGGCCGATCCAGACAATGATGATGAAAATAGGCGAACCCTCAATTCGTCCCTGTTACCAGCCTCTCCACATTGAATAATGAACCTGTTGACATGCTCCATGGTTGACGTGTCGTCCTGTCCGGAAAACTTTGTAAAATCCGGTACTTTGTACCGATGTGGAAGCGGGATCAAATCATACGCTGGAGGATACGGTGTCCGATAAGAATAAGTGTTGACTTTGGGTTTTATCCCAAATTGTTCCCTCATTACTTCGGCAATCTTATCGGCCCAATACGCGTCGGCATCTTGCCGATGAGGCGGCTGCGGATCTGGCATTTGGTGGCGAACCTCCACGTGTCTGTTCGGGACGTGACCTGTATGGAACATCGTATTGGTCACCTGTCCTCCAATCTGCGGACTACCAAACTGCTGTCCACCGATTGGCTGTCCTCCGAGTTGCTGTCCAAAATTTATTGGCTGGTTGGGAATTCCCTGACCTTGGAACCCGGGATAAACCTGCCCTTGCTAGAACCCTGTAGTCTGATAACCCTGCTGGGGCGACTGTGGAAAGGCTTGCTGTCCAAGCCATCCATTATTAGCGTTCATCGGCGTAGGTGCTGCCGATGATTGGTAATTGGGTACCGTCGTTGAATTGACATACCCTGACTGGGCCATAGGCCTCTGTTGCATCAGCATTGACTCTGCCGATGCGTTAGGCATCTGGAACATTGAATCTTGAGGATTTCCAGTGTGAGGTCTTGCAGTAGTAGTTGTGGTATACCGAGGACTCTGGTTCACCGGCACATTGGAAGGTGCCGATGTCATAGGAGTTTTGCCCCTCATGTCAGTTATCTGTGATGTTCCCGGCGTCAACTCTGGAGGCATACCATAACCCCACCAGTTAGGAGGAAGAGTTAACCCCGACATTGCCGATGCCAACATATCTGTTGTCAGTTTATGCTGCCCAACTGAAATTTGTGGGTTGGTTGCCATCGGCATAGATAGTGCACCAGTAGTCCCCAATGTACTCGGAGGAACGGCAGACTGTGCACTCGCACTTGTCAAGGCAGCCGATGGAGCCGTGACCTCTGGTGCCGTGGGTTGATGATGGGAAGGGCCCACATAATCCGGCGGGATTTGTCCTTCCTTGAAGGTTCTTGCCACGGCGTTGAAAACCGTATTAGACAGTACACCAGCTTGGTTAATCAACGCTCGATTGATGGCATTATCAACCATGTCTTGAAGCTTGCCAGGATTGGCGTCAAAGGTGACCTGCCGTGGTGCCGGCAGTGCATCTTTCTGGACCACTTCGCCGCTCCTGTTTATGCTGAAAGACCTCAGGCATTGCTGCTTGAACTCTTCCATAGCTTGGGCAATAGCTTGCTTCTGCTCATCCTTGAGGTTAGCTTCCGTCACGGGGATGACGTTGTCTTGATCGAGGTCAGAGATCGACATGTTGATCTTGATCTTGAATCAGTCCCACTGGGCGAGCTTAAGTCGACGAATTCCTAAGAACTCGTAATAAAAAGAAAAAAGTATGACGAAGTCGTCGAAAAGTAGATGCTGGAATATGAGTAAAAACGTATGTTTGATTAATTTCTTGATAGATAGATCTCCTGATTACAAGGTCCTAGGGCTTATATTTATACCCTGCTCAAAGAGCTACGACCAGACACGATTAGAATTCGAATTCCAAATTACACGGAACCCGTATACAAAACGATGCGAATAACATAAGGAAATAATAAAACCATCCCTCGTGACAAACCGAAACTCCTCCATATGACAACTGGCAGCTTCCGGACTCCTCCTTCGCGTCATCGGCAATCCCCTTGCCATAGTCATCGGCAGACCCTTTTACTTGGTCATCGGCACCATATTACCGCCTGAGGACTTAGTCACATTCAACCTTTCCCTCATCGGCAACCATCCTTACCAGCAACCCGCATCGTACTGCCACCCTGTCCTGCCATCCTGGACACGTGCCCAAAAATGGTGTCAACACATGTCTAATCTATTAATTACTACTCTAATGTTTCAAAGATTAGAGCACTTGATGCAAGCGGGAATCCAATAAATAACTTGAATGTAAATAAAAGTAATTAGAGAACTCAGGAGTTATGAATTGAAGAACCTGGAGAATGATGAAGAACGAACCAGTTGCTGCAAAAGTACAATGTTGAGGAAGATCCGTCAGATCCGGCTCCTCCTCCGCTCTCCTCTTCTCTCTCCCTATTTTCTAGATTACAACTAGAACTAACTAGAACTAGAACTAGAGGAACTAGAACTAGAACTAGATGAACTAGAACTAGATCTAGATGAACTAGAGGTAGAACTAGAAGAACTAGAGGGATCCTCTCTACTTGGATGAAGAATTGAAACCCTAGCTTTGATTCTGTAGAAGAGGTATGATCTCCAGGGGCCAGGGGGGTCTGGTTTTATAGTCCCTTCAAGTGAATCTGGGCCGTTGGATCAAACCGACATTGATCGTGTGGTTTTCCTTGAAGTATTAGGTCGGTGGAGCATGATCCCCGAACTTCACCCTGATTGGTCCAGGGGGGAGGGCGGGCGCCCAGTGCCCGACTCCGTTACGTCTCCCGTTCGCTCCCGTGGCTTCTGGACTCTTCTAGATGGTAGAAAATTGTGCGGCACGTTAATATCTCTATGTAAACCTGACGTGTGGGCCTTTCTTCCGTATTTCCTGATAACCCCCTGCAGAAATAGACAAACACCAAAACTTGTGGAATTCTGTCAGATAAAACCCTAAGTCTAGGTATTGGTTGCATTTGGATCCTTTTCCATGATTAATTTATGGTTAAATATGAGCATTAAGGACCGTCAACAAGCTCCCCCAAGCTTAACCTTTGTTCGTCCCTGAGCAAAGATGAACTCAAGAGTTTCTGCAGTGGTTTCATAACTTAAAGATACACATGCGTTTAAACAAGATCTCATCTCTGGTTAGAGTAAACTATTAAGACTTAAAACTTACTCATTTACCTTTCACCATGGGACTTGTAACCGTCACTTCTGTCTTGAGTAGTTAAAAGATAGAACAGTCTAGTCAAGCGCCATGCCTCTTGTTCTTCGATTAACTATAGCTCTGGACTTTTTTTGCAGATTTTCAATTAAAACTCAGAGATTCCTTGTATGACTCTCTCTAGTCTCTCTTTTGTGGTATTTCTGGATCCTTACCAAGGCAATAAAGGTGTATGCCTTCTCTCAAAGTATGTGGTATTTTTGGTATGAGGCATAGTGACATTGCCTTCTCTCTCACCCTACTCTAATAAGGTTTTGATATCTGGAGCTCATAGGTGGGAGACAGCTAATATATACTTACAAGACATTTATTGCATAGTCAAACCATGGATCCAGAAGAACAAGTCAATAAGTCAAATCAAGATGTGCATGTGTGGCGAATGAATGGTAATGATGGTGATAACAATGGTGAAAGTCTAACTCTTCTTGTGCTCTTTTGAGGGGATACATACCTTTCTTGCTCTTTGAAACTTTTTGAGGAGAATGAGATGCTCTATATTTTATTTTTCTTTTCTCTCAGGTGGGTATCTTGTACCCCTAATTCTACTGTCGGACACTTGTCCATTTTTACCTCTCGTCTCACATTTTTTCTTTTCTTTCGAGGTTCCGGGCACTTGCCCCTTTTTATTTCCTCGTATTCTTTCTTTTTTTCTCTTTTCTTTTTAGAGCACTCAACTCTTGAAATAATGTAGCAAGTGGTAGTAACCAAGATAACTTGAGCATTTATTTCACAGGGAAAAAACAGAAATGTTTTTGGCTATTCTCTCCTGGATTAGGAGTAGAATATTTTTGGGTGGTTCTGGAGATGGAAATGGGTGGATATATGTGGATGCATACTTCCAGAGTAGAAGCAGCATGTGTGAGTGAACGTGCAAGTGAATCTTGATTTAACCACATGACAACCTCCTAAGGGTCTACACAGCTTGACCACACTCAATGCTCATAAGCAGTAAAAAGTAAATGTGTGGCTCAAAGTCTAGCAAGCATGTATATATGGCTGTGGTAGGAATTTAAACTCTCATCATACAGGAACTCATCATGCAACATTTTAAAGATTTTCAAAGATAAAATTCTCCAGAATTCTAGCATCTCTAGGAACAGATAAACAACAGCTCAACCTTCCCATATCATATCCGTTAACAACTTAGACTTTAGATCAAGTACTCTTCCCACAAGTTCAGGTTTAGAGCAAATCTTAATTAATAACAGTCATGCCTAAACTTGAGAGAGATTTCAATTTTTAGAACTAGTCATGGTAGAGCAACTATTCATCATTTCCATTTGAGAGCTTATCATGAGGGTTCATAGCAAATTTTATTTATTTATTTATTTAGCAAGCTAAGCAAAGATATATATATATAAGCACAAAATCTTTATTTAGGTTTTTATGATTATGCATCTTTTTATTATTTGAGTAAAATATAAACATTAGTAGAACACTTAGCTGGATAAATGGGGTTGCTCTCCCCCAAGCTGGGTTTTGACGTAATTCCTTCTGATGTAGCTAGCAGGTGGCGGGGGTGTATTTGAATGTCGGCAGTACCCTGACAGCGATTATGATGTCCTCCGTCTGCTAGTCTTCTTTGATCCTTGAATTCTGTGAAGCTCAAATAGACAACAAAGCTTTGTGGAACTGGTTAAGTGTTAGCATAAATATCTAGCCTTTATCATGTTGAGCCTCCTCAATAAATGTTACTCTCTTTAGTAGGATCATAATTTTATTTTTATAATTTTATTTTTATAGGATAGGAATATATTTATTTTGTTTTTACGCCACCACAGTGAATGTACTTATGGGTTTTATGCCATGAGCATACTCACATGGGGCTTACTATTTTAAACATTCTTATTTTCTTTTCAAGATGATATGAACCTGATTAACTAAGCAAACTATTTTAAAATAATTGAAAGGAAAAAGATAACTACCAAGTTTACCTCTTGGCAAGGCGTTCGGTGTTTTTAAGTCCTCCGAACGGGACTCTCCATATTCTCAGTCGTCCTGGGATTCACTGGATGGCGTAGTCAGTGGTTTCGGCGGCGCCTGCTCTTCATGTATAACTATCTTCTCTCTCCACACCTGACTCGGTGCTACGGTCTCCTTAGGACAGTTCTGTTCAAGTTGTATGTCTTCAGACCTTACTATTTCTCCTTCGTAGTCTACCCATCCGTCCTTGATGATTTGCCTCCTCTAGTTGCGGTTGCGTCGTCTTCTTCTTGTCCGGACCTGCTTAGAGTCTTCAACTATATAGTTAGGGTCAGTTAAATAGCGGCGTACCTTCTCAGAGGGGAAGTTCATGTGGACTTCTCCGGTTCCAATGTAGATGATTGCTTTAACGGTGCTGAGGAACGGTCTTCCAAGGATGACGGGTGGATTGTACTTGTCTTCTCCCATGTCGATAACCTTCAATCTTTCAGAATGTCTGGAGCTGAATGTATGTTGGTTGTAGGGACATGGTTCCATGCAGGAGCTGATAAGTGACTGCAGCCATTATGTTGACGTTAGATCCGGTGTCGTAGAGTGTCTTCTGAAAAGAATATCCGTTGATTGTGCACTCGATGATTGGAACACTAGGGTCGTCCTTCTTGATCAAGAAAGGCGACTTGAGTTGACGATCTTGACCTCCTTGAGCTGCAGTGACCATCTTAGCTGACTCAGTCCACATTTGCTTGTTCCTGTTCCCCCTGTTGATCATCTTCCTTGGTTTATGTCAGGAATGCTCTGAGATTTGTGTAGTCTTGTTTTTGAAGGAAAACGTCTCCTTCCTCCCCTTGATGTAGAAACTGATCTTGGCAGCACTAGCGTAAATGATAGCTCCCGAAGTGTTCAGGAATGGCCTCCCTAGGATGATGGGTGCCCTCTCATCAGTATCAGTCTCTATCACCACGAAGTCTGCTGGGGCGTACAAGGTACCAACTCGTATGCAGAGGTTCTTCAATATTCCTTTTGGGAAACTTAGTGTACAATCTGC
Organism: Sorghum bicolor; assembly: GCF_000003195.3. Taxonomy (NCBI): domain Eukaryota; kingdom Viridiplantae; phylum Streptophyta; class Magnoliopsida; order Poales; family Poaceae; genus Sorghum; species Sorghum bicolor. The sequence continues at coordinate 43,900,084 of NC_012879.2, read as the reverse complement.
AAGCTGCAAACCCATGGTTGTTTCTGATAAAGGATGTGTAAAGAATTTTTCATAGAGTACCCGGAGCATAAGGTTGACGCTGGAGCCAAAGTTGCAGAGTGCTTCTGGGAAGTTCACCATGCCGATGGAGATCGGGATGACGAGGCGTCCTGGATTGTCTCTCTTGACCGGTAGAAGGTCAGTAACTACTTCCACAACGGGGTTACTCCATTAGTTACGTCCTCAAGCATCCTAGGGCAGTGATTGCCTGAGTGTCCAGTATCTCCAGTGTGTTTGTACTCGTAGATCTAGGTTCTTCACTTGGTGTTGTCTGGGAGTTGTAAAAGTCCTTTATATTTTGCTCGAAGTGTACCTGCTCATAGAGACAAGGCAGAGATCAATTGCATGGGCCCTGTTGGTGGAAAACACCAACAGAACCAAAAGTGTATTTGTTCTCTCTAACATAGTGAGCAAGACAAAGTTGATGGATAATAAGACCATGAGTGTAACATTTAAAACATTTGTCAGATCAGATCACTCAACCTTATGGAAAGATAATCTATCTATATTTATGTTGTTTTTTTTAAATATATCTTCCAAAGATTGAGTGTGCAACATTTTAGCTTATATGATTAGGAATGTGGGATCACAAAGGTGGAAGGACTAAACATATTAAATCGATTGAGTTGGTTAATCTAGAGTTGTAAATCTTACATGTTTGTCTCTTTTACTCATGTGAATGCCAAAAATAAGGAGAAGCTTATAAAAGTGATAGTCAAGTACCTTAAGATGTTACCTTACTTGAAGAGTGATGGTACAGTATCACCTTGTGGAAGCTTTCCTTTCTTAGCGGTTGTGCAACGTGTTTGTGGCACCCTCCATGGATCATCTCTTGTGAGCTATGCCTTCCTTGTGTAAATTGTTAAACTTCATGTGCCTCTCTCTTTGTCTCCAATGTGAGTTCATCTCAGGACTTCCCAGGTCGATATTGAAAGTTTTCCTGCGGGGGTTAGTCCAACAAAATATCCCATATCTACTATAGCATACTATTAGCTCAAAAATCAACCTAGACACCATGTCTAATTTGATTTAGGAGGGCATTTTAACCTAAGCACCATGCTTAATTTAAAATCCCTTGGAAGTAAGATCATCAGCCCTAAACTAAGCACCATGCTTAATTAAGAGATAAATGAAACTACTCCAAACCTAGACATATACTAAAGCAAATAAAGGTGGCCTGATAACAGTTATAGAGATCTACTCAAATGGAGATGAAGTAGTGTGATTAGTGTTTAACAAATTGAGCATGTCTCAAAGGTAGGGACAACCAACATAGCAACATGGCAAATGATGTTTTTATGTAAAGTACTCCCCCAAGCTTGAATTTTGCAAAATTCAAGATTGGATAAATTTAATTCAATGTTGTATGATGATTGGTTGTACATACCTTATGCTTGTCATTCATCCGATCTTCTTGCTCCAATCCTGGAAAGGTTAGTGACAAGAATACCCGAAGAAATTTTTTTACAATTATCCTTATATGCTCAATACACAAGGTAATGTTGTAAATAATTAAGAGCTCATGTTACAATCTGATCAGTGCTTGTTTTAGGACACTAAGCTTGTCCTTGGGAAACCATCGATTTATGTCAGTGAAGTGGTTTCCCCTCCAACGCTGACCTATATCATGATCAACTCAACGAGATCTGCAAAATTTATTATAGACATATGCATCGACAGCCGCCCTTTTAAAGTTTTTATAAATAGAAAGGAAGTGGGGGTTGGAGATCTCGAATGTGGTGATGTTGGAGAGACCAATGGATTGTGAAGATGTTGCATATGAGCATGGAGTAAATGAAGTGGCTATGAAATAAATTCCATGTTCATTAATGCTTAGAGTGAAATCCATGTGCTATGGTGAAAATGATATGGTGAGTGTGGTAAAAAAGGAAAATAAAAAGGATACACGGACGACTTGGTTCGAAACTAGCACAGCTACCGTTCCCCGGCAACGGCGCCAGAAAGCTTGTTGGGTATTTTAAACGCAAACAGAAAAATCCGCAAGCGCACGGATACCGATGTAGCCTTCACCCGGGAGTATTCCAGAGTATCGATTTTCCACAGGGAACGTGAGTGTACTAATTAAGATCCAAGATCGCCCAAGGATAACTATATAATTATTTTTGGTGGGAAGAGAGGAAGTTTCCTGAGAGTTCTCTAGTTGATCTAAGATTCAACAATTACTTCAAGATTATCTATATCGGGACATCAGAGCACTAACCACGGAAAGAGATGAGAAGGGGGCTAGGAAGGTCTGACTACGGTCCTACAAACACCGATCCAAACGTGGTGGAATACGTCGACCGTTAGGGTTGTCACTACCCTAAGGCTACCACAACAATCCGCAGGATTGGGTGTAATTCCAGGTAATTGCAAGACTAAACACCACGTCTAATCTATTAATTACTACTCTAATGTTTCAAAGATTAGAGCACTTGATGCAAGCGGGAATCCAATAAATAACTTGAATGTAAATAAAAGTAATTAGAGAACTCAGGAGTTATGAATTGAAGAACCTGGAGAACGATGAAGAACGAACCAGTTGCTGCAAAAGTACAATGTTGAGGAAGATCCATCAGATCCGGCTCCTCCTCCGCTCTCCTCTTCTCTCTCCCTATTTTCTAGATTACAACTAGAACTAACTAGAACTAGAACTAGAGGAACTAGAACTAGAACTAGATGAACTAGAACTAGATCTAGATGAACTAGAGGTAGAACTAGAAGAACTAGAGGGATCCTCTCTACTTGGATGAAGAATTGAAACCCTAGCTTTGATTTTGTAGAAGAGGCATGATCTCCAGGGGCCAGGGGGTATCGTTTTATAGTCCCTTCAAGTGAATCTGGGCCGTTGGATCAAACCGACATTGATCGTGTGGTTTTCCTTGAAGTATTAGGTCGGTGGAGCATGATCCCCGAACTTCACCCTGATTGGTCCAGGGGGGAGGGCGGGCGCCCAGTAAGGGAGGGCGGGCGCCCAGTGCCTGACTCCGTTACGTCTCCCGTTCGCTCCCGTGGCTTCTGGACTCTTCTAGATGGTAGAAAATTGTGCGGCACGTTAATATCTCTATGTAAACCCGACGTGTGGGCCTTTCTTCCGTATTTCCTGATAACCCCGTGCAGAAATAGACAAACACCAAAACTTGTGGAATTCTGTCAGATAAAACACTAAGTCTAGGTGTTGGTTGCATTTGGATCCTTTTCCATGATTAATTGATGGTTAAATATGAGCATTAAGGACCGTCAACACCAGGGCGTCCGTTTCGCTATAGGAGAGGCCTCGACCTCTTCGTCCACGGTACGGGCATCCTTCGAGAGCCGATTGCCACCGGATCTGTCGCTAATGGTGATGGGATCCTCCACGCCCCCAGACTGGGGAGGCTCGGGGGCTCCCTCCTGCTCTTGAAAGCGAGGCGTCTCGACCCACCCCGGTGACGGTGGGACGGTGTGATAAACGTAGCCCCCCACCGACCGACGAGGCGGGGTTCTCTCAGCACCCCTCGATGGCCGAGGATCGGAAGAACCTATGTGCACCCAAAGACGATATGTCAGTCACGAAGAAGCTCGATGCGAGAATCACCTAGCTCCAATACTATAAAAGGAGAATAAATCACTCACCCGAGCCTTTGGGAACTTCCCCCACCTTTATCTTCTTGGCCATCGAGGGTTGGGCCTGTTCTAGCGGCCGCTTCAACCTAAGGAAATGGGAATGACATAAGAAAGGCCGTAACCCGAGAGTGCGCAAGACATCAGAAAACAAGAATTACGATGTTAAAATCTTACACCACGGGAAGAACGACCCGCCTGCGAGTACCTCGACCAACTGGCCTCGAGCCGCCCCGCGTCGAGACCCCGGGCCTCTCATGGGCAGGCGCGGGCCTCGGCTCAACGTCTCCTGCTTGGCGAGCACCGGGGCTAGAGCTTCCACGACCTACCTCCCCCTGACTCGAGGCGACCACAGCGGCGCGGCCATGGGTCAGTGGCCCCGTCGCCATAGTCTTAACCCGGTGGCCCACCCCAGATGCGGGAGGAGGTTGGGGCCGAGAAACGGACCGACCCTGCGTGGGCACAGGAGGGGTGTCGGTGCGAGAACGACGTGGTGAGGACTCCCTCTGTAGACCATCACAGGACCCACCCGACGCCCTCTTAGGGGCTCCCATTCGCGGGACATCGACGTCGGCTTGCGGCGGGCCCTCGAGGATTTTGTCGAGGCGAGCCGCCATCCCCTTGGAGTCATCGCTATCGTCGTTGCCCTCGTTGCCATAATCCTCGTCGGGAGAGTCCTCCTTGGGCTCCCCCCTCTGCCTTGATTTCGCTCGACACGTCTCCAGCGATTGTCGCTCGAGATTCTTCTTCTTTTCCTTCTTCTTTTCTAAGTCCTTTATGGACTTTTGCTTCTCCGCGGACTCACGCCTCCTATCGCGATCGACGTCGTCCTCCTTTACCAGAGGCCTCGAGGACCGAGCGTCGATTGATCCCTGTGCGGGCAGGAGCAAGTCCTAAGGAGGATAAAAAAAATCAAGAATCGAGCGATGGCAAGGGGAAGAACTTACCAGGTCGATCAACCCCTCGTTAGGTCTCCTGGGGAAGCCATTAACGCGTTCAGGCTGGAAATCGCCTGCGACGGCCGCCCTAACCCTGGCGGCAACCTCGTCATCCGCAAGCACCTTGTTGGACATCCGGCACGCCTCGAGATCCCGGGATGAAACGCCGGGACCCATCTCGTCCATCCTCAACGGTCGAGACATCAACGGGAGTACTCATCGATGGTGGACAACTGAAAGGACGAGCGCGGCGGTCAGGCCTTCCTTGCGTAGCTTCTTCAGGGCGTCAAGGATGGGACGGAGCCGCGACTGGAGGGTCTTGACGACGCCGTAGTTCCATTGGTCCGGACGCTCCGAGATCAAGCACCCGGTGTAGGCGGGGAAGAGGTCGTCATCGTTTCGCAGATAGAACCACTGGGAGTCCCACCCGACGTGGTTCGACGTCAGCCCCACCGGAATGTACTCTCGAGCCTCCTCCGCCTTGCTGGTCTTTTGCACCAAGTTCAGGCAGCCGGCCCGCACCGGTTTCCTCACCCTTGTAGCCTCGCCGGGGGCATGGAGGAGCTCACCCCGGTACAGGTGGAGCCATAGATCCCAGTGCGGAATCATCCCCAGATAGCCTTCACACACCGCGGCAAAAATCGCCGCGGCGGTTATGGCGTTCGGTGAGAAATGCTGGAGCTCCACACTGTAATGGTGGCAGAGCGCCTGCATGAAGCAGCTCGAAGGGGAACCGAGACCGTGGCGATGAAACTTGGCGAAAGAGACCAGGTACCCCTTGGGCGGTCTCGGCTCCCGGTGGTCTACCGTCGGCACGATCCACTCTGGCCGCGATGAGGAAACACGGGGGCGCAGGGGTCCCTCCTTCTCGAGCTCCAGCAGTCGGCGCTCCGTCATTGACGATGGGCTCCTGTCATCGGCGGTGATAAGTCTCACCGGCATTTTGAGGGAAGAAGGAAAGCACCTCTGCTACTGTGTGCTCAAGGGTGCGCGTGCTAGCGGAGACGGCAAAGGAAGCAAAGGCAAGAACGATGGCGGAAGGTGGAAGGCGGAAGGCGGAAGGAGCAATGGCTGGGAGGCCCGACAATATTTATAGACGGCCAACCTCCAACGGGCAGATCCGGCGAATGCGGTAACTTCCCTAGTAAATGCGCAGCCTAACGGTCCTGATTGCTCTCAATGACAGGGCGCTACGGATTCCACGATGGCACAGTACCGCAATGGCTCCCACCTAAAAAGGCGCGCCCGACGGGCAGGAAAATGAATCGCCACGGCCCTTCCTTCCCTCGTAAGATAAGGTATGCGCGTATCACGATAAAAATCTTGAGGGATCGCAGACTGGCCCGCTGAACGGGTTCGACGGTCGACCTCGAGTACCAGAGTCAGGGATGCCCAGCGAGAGGTCAAAAACGAGGCCTGCCTCGAGAACTCACTAGGGATGTCCAAGGCAAGGTCAAGAAGGTCAAGAGGAATCACCACGGAGGGAGGCAGCGAGCCGCTGGACTCTATCGAACGAGACCAGTAACCCCGACCGCGTTGACCCCGCTTTATGAGAACGCCTCTGGGCTACAGCTGACCCCTCGAACAGGGCACAAGTTCTCACTTGGATTACCCAATAGAAGCTCAACCTAGGGTAGGTGACGCTCGCTCCGTCGGGAGTACGTCACGACTTCGATACGAAACTAACCGATTGATGCTCAGAGCCCCTCTTCCACGGCGAACGGCTTTCGGAGAAGGGGGAGATCGTGAGCGCTTCAGTTAGAAAAGGCGACATATCCCTCGAAGGAGTCGAAGACTCCTCCAAGGGCTCGGGGGCTACCCCCGCGGGGGTCGCTCGCGCGACCCCACGGAAACTCAACCGACGAAAGAGCCTCTACTCGAGCGCAAGCACTCGAGCAAAGACTCGGGGGCTACTGTCGAGGGTGTCCATAAGGGGTACCCCAACCAATGTTCATAAGAGGACCCATATGCAAATCGAGGTCCTTGACTCGACGCCCCCGCCGGACACACGACTACCAAAGCGTGCCGCCAACCATAGCCTCGAACACGGAAAAAGGGTCGTGTGAATCGATAGGGGCTCGAGCAGCCGGCGACCATCGAATATGGAACTGGATCGTACGAATCAACAGGCCTCGAGCGCAAGGACGTTGTCCGCCGCCTGACGTAGGTACGGGAACCAGGGCATTTAATGTGCCCGCCACGTCCTTACCTAACCTGACACTCACAGGAAGCGTGATAGGGAGCAAGCACCCATCCAATCGCCCCTTTTTGCAGCCTTGTCCCCTAGATGAGCCAGAGTATGGCAGAGCACAATGAGACAGTCGGGACATCATATCACGGCCCCCCTCGAGGAGCCCAAAGTCAGCGCCCCGATCAGCAAGGCCATACGCAATGCCAGACCCTCGAATGAACGCGTTCCTTCTCAAGGAAGAGTCAGGCAGCGAAAGACAGCACCTCAACCACTCCGGACAGGATTGCTGCCACGACGTACAGGCGTCCCACGGTTAAGTCAATCTAGGGCAGCGTATAGGAGCCGAATTCAGAAGCACGCGTAATCATCACCAAAGTACTGAGCAACAAGACGGCTCGAGGCCACGCCGGTACGGAAGCCTCGAGTAGGTCCGCGCACCACGCCCCTATCGACCCCTACTCTATCACCTACGCCGTGTAACCTAGGGCTCCCCTTGGAACTATAAAAGGGGAGATATAGGAAAGGAAGAGGGACACGAGAGACATAGATAGAGGAACAACCATACATCACCCCCATCTAGGACTCAGAATCCTCCACAATCCCGACTTGTATTCGCCCCTCTACAAGCACTTAGGTGCAAGATAACAGAAACCTCCCCCCCGCTGGACATAGGGCCTTCTCTTGCCCAAACCAGGATAAATATTTGTGTCTTTCTTGCATCACCATCTGGGAAAGGGAACACGCACACAAGTTTTACTCGTTGGTGAGACCCTCCAGGGGTAAAACACCGACAGGTGTGAATCCACCGCAAGATCCAAATGAGTGGACTCCCGAAGATGAGAGAGGCTTTCATCTTAATGCAATAGCTGCCACCTTGATCTTGCAATGTCTTACCCCAGAGGACAACAACAAAGTCAATGGTATGGTGAATGCTAAGCAAATTTGGGACACCTTGAAAGTGTCATTTGAGGGAGACAAAAGTGTAAGAGTAGGAAACATTGAGCTCTTACAAAGCAAGATTGAGAACTTTTGCATACTTGAGGGAGAAACAACAAAAGCCATGTTTGATAGATTCATGTCATTGATCAATCAAATTAGAGCACTTGGAGCAAAAACATGGGATGATAACTCTGCAGCAAGAAAGATTTGTAGAGTGTATAGACAAAGGAACAACATGCTTGCATCCGTCATTATGGAGAAAGACAACTATCACACTATGACTCCTCAAGAAATGCTAGCCATGTTGATGCACCATGAAGTCTTGGATGATGAAGCCAAAGAAGCCCTAAGTCAAAGAAAGAACATAGCACTCACAACTTCACATGGAAGTGAGTCAAGTCATTGCAACAAAGGATGTTGTGAGCATAAGCACAAAGATGACGATGATCTTGATGAAGAACAAGCCATGCTAGTGGGAAACTACAAGAACTATCTAAGAATGAAGAAAGATAAGATGAGGAGATATGGAGGAAACAAGCCATAAAGAAAGAGGTTTTTGCTATGAGTGTGGTGACTGTTGATGGTCCTTAAGTACCAAATATAATTATCAAATAAATAAAGAAAAGGATCCAAATGCAACAACACCCAGACCTAGGGTTTTATCTGACACAATTCCACGAGTTTTGGTGTTTGTCTATTTCTGCAGGGTGTTATTGTAACACCCTAGGTGTTAAGCATGCAGTTAGTCTCATCAAAGTCATGCATAAGCATTTCCATCAAGCATAAGCATCATGAGCATGACACTCTTTTCAAATTATGATTTTATGTGCTTCATTTCATGTGTTTTAAATATGTTAAAAATATGATACTTGTTTCTAAAATAGTGAAATATTCAAATTAGGTTGCTTTATGTGTAAGAAGGATTTAGAATATTTTTGTGCAATTTTTGGAGCTATAGAATTTGAGAAATAGAATTTATACAAACTTTTCCAAAATGAATTTATTTAAAACCTAGAGCTGAGTTTTAACTGGTAATTCAAATTCTGTTTGGAATTTGGTCTTGCTTGTCAAAGCAAAGTTGTAGAGTTTTTAATTTGGAACAACTTTGTTTTTGGGAGCAAGAGGTGAAAATGATTTTAAATTGGTCCAAATGAATTTAGAAAGAATTTGGAGAAAAGAAATTCAAAAAAAAAGAGAAAGGGGCAGGCGCTGCTGGGCCAACCCCGCTTCCCTTTCGGCCCAGCAAGCGACCCGGCCTGCCTCCCCTCTCCCTCTCCCTCCCGCGCGCGGACGCGCCTCGCTCCACCCGGCGCCGGCCACGTGGCGGCCGTACGCCGGCGTTGGACGTGCCGCGGCCGGCCTCCAACCCCCCTGGTCGGGACGCCGGCGCAGGCTCCTAGACCATTTCGCCCGTTCTGTCCCCCGCGCCCTCCTTCTCCTTCCTCCTCCGCTCGCACCGCGCAGCAGCAGCCGCTCCTCCGTGCGCCATTGCCGGAGAGAGCTCCGCCGCTCGTCGCCGGCCACTCCAGAGCCTCAAGCTCGACGCCAAGAGCACCAGAGCACTCGCCGTCGCTAGGGTAAGCTCGTGCGAACGTTCTACCGAGGTGAGAGTCCGTCCAGCGCCGTGAATCGCTCGCCGGAGTTACCCCGAGCTCGCCGGAGTACTCCGCCGCGACGGATCTAGCGTTTCTCTGCCTCTTTTCGCTCGTTCTTTGTTGCGCTAGGTCGGTAGGAAGGTGAGGAAGCTCGGAGAGGCGTTTGCGCACGCTCTACCGCGCCGGAGCGGCCTGGCCACGGCGAGCAGCGCCGCCGTGTCGCCATGCATGCTCGTCGGAGGTGTTCCGGCCATCCTCTGGTCGATCCAAGGGTACCGCTGGGTGCGCCCTGCTGCGGGGAGCACGTTGGTGCTCACCCCGTGGCCGGAGACCTCACCGCCGACGAGATCTGCTCGTCGGAGGTGAGCTCCATCTCGGTCTCGCTGACCGGTGGGGTCGGGGACCCACTGTCAGTCGCGGGGGTACCCCGGTGGGTGTAGATCTGGGTGTGCGTAGCCTTTTTCGTCGGTTTTCTTAAAAAAATGTTTTCCAGAAATTGATTTAAAGTTTGTAAAATCTGTATCTTGAGTTCTACAGTTCCAAATTGAATGAAATAAATTTTGGTGTGCTCTATATTTCCAGATCTACAGTTTGATGTAATTGCATGTCATGTTGGAGTAACTTTTCTGTGTGAATATAATTAATCTATGTTTTTGCTAAACTTTGAAAATGCATAGTAAATAAAATATGGCTCAGAAAAATGTGAAACTTGATTTGTTGGCTTTGCATGTGTGTTTACTCACTGGGAAAATATTGGTACATATTATTTGGTGTATAATTGAATTTATGGTAATTTAAAGGCTTGCATGGCAGTGCTTTATGATTTTTAATAATTAATTGGATCATGCAATAAATCTGGAAAATTTTGTGGGTGTTTCTTATGATATTAGACAAATTGTAAAAATATGAAATCTGTTGTTTGACACTTATATCACAGTAGGGTGATTATACTCTCCTTATTAATTAATCTTGTGATTTTTGTGGCTCAAAATAAGTAACCAAAAATTATGAAAAATTTACAGTAGACTTTATGATTTGCTAGTAGTCTCCTGTAATTTTTGTGGAATTTATTGATGAACAGAATTGCATGTGAATTTTAATGGGCCTAGAAATGAATAAAGAAAATTATGAATGGTTGCGTATATAGGTTGAATGGACTAAGTTGGGTTTGGTGTATCTTTGAAGCATCATGTAGGTTGCTGATTTCATTTGAAAAATAATTGTAGAAGAGAATGCAATAGATGCTTAATCCAAGTGCCTGTTCTTGGATGATGTTGCATACATTGTAATGAACATGACCAAGTGTATCACCCATGCATCATGTCATGACTCTTTTGGTACTCTCTCATACAAGCATCCACTCGGGCATCTCGCACTCCACTCATGAGCATACATGCATCATACAGGCTCGCAGGAGAACGAGGTGGGACCCGAGGAGCCCGAGGAGATTCAGGAGCAGGAACCTCCGGAAGCACCGGAACCCGGAGAGGAACTGCAGGAGTGTCCGGATCACCGACTCAGCACCTTTGAGAAAGGCAAGCCCCGGAGCATTCTAAGTCTCCCTATTCTCGCTAACTTACTATATATATTACACTGGTTCTACTATATTGCATATAAGTAATAGGAGTTGCCTGATACCGTTGCTGCATATGTACTCCTTGTTATCCCTACTCGTTTATCTACCTTGTCCTATGTAGATAGGCGCGGAGTCTATGCTTAGCTTGCTTAGTCCGGTAGAAGTCGGGTGATTCCCTGTCACCTGCGAGATATAGGTGGATACCTGCTTGATTAAGCAGCGGTTGCTTGGGGACAGGAATAACCAAGTGTGGAATGTAATGGGAGACCGGGCAGGGACTTATGGTGGGTTGACCATAGTGCCCCTGCCTGTGTCGATTAAGGACCGATCGTTGACGGCCCTCTTGTCATGTTGAACGCATGCCCCACATTTAGCTGGAAGGACAAGTCGTTCCGACCGCGAAGCCTGAGCACTATCCGGGCCGGGAATCGGCCCGATGTACGCGCTGTATTGGTGATGGTTGAGGAGAACGACGAGGGCGCGGCGCGCAACCTTGGTATACCTTGGATACCTCGGTCGCCGGAACGGTCCTCGGGTACGGGCGGTGCCTGTCGAACCCGCGAATTGGTCCTGGATAGTGCAACACGGTGACCTGTAGCTCACTTGATCAGTGAGTGTGGTTTGTGTGGGGAATAAATTCGCCAGCTGGTTAGAAATCGATTCGAATCGCCATCGCTCCTGGATAGTGAGCACTTGACATGAGCCCTGTCCTCGTAGTAAGGACTATGGAACACTTAGGTTATAATGATGAATAGTTTTAAGAAATGCTATGATGAGGTACTATCATAGTCTCATACTTGCTTGTAATAGTGTAGGTGCAAACCTAGACGATAGGTAATGATACTTTCAACTTGAGCCAATTAAAAGAAGAAAGACTTATGTAGGTTATGTTAGCGAAATACTGCGGTTTTGCAAAATGGTCGTCAGCTATCCCACTATATAGCCTTCATGATCCTTGATGAGTCTTTATTTTAAGTTTATGACGGGTAAGTCTAGCTGAGTACCTTCTCGTACTCAGGGTTCTATTCCCATGTTGTTTTGCAGATGGTCAAATGTACTATGGTTATTGCATCCTCTGTCTGTACCCAGCTATGGGTGATGACTAGACCAAGGGCGATGGTCACTCCGTCTCTTCTTTTGCTTTTGTGGGAATGACCGAACTATGGCACTGTATCAGACTTATCGTGTGTGTTGTAATTTCGAACTATGAAGCTTCCGCTACTTGAAGAACTTGGTTTGTAATAACTTTAAGCACTCCGATGTATTTTATGAATGTTGTAATCTGAATGTACTTGTGGATGGCGACCGCTAAACTTATTACGATCTTGGCTGTTATGTGATGTGTGGTTTGAAATCCTTCGAGATTTCACGGACTACCGGGATTATATGGGCTTAAGCGTGATAGTTCGACTATGCAAATGGTCACTATGAGGCTTAATCTCTTATAATTTGGTCGGTTCTGTTACAGCTGGCATCGGAGCAAGGTTCAGCGAGTTACTGCTCATAAGTACGTTCTAAACAAAATCTAAACCGGTCTAATGAAGGATTTTGGTAATTAATAAGGATCAAGGTGTTAAACTAAGTTTTGGAAAATTATCTAGTGTGCCATGGTCATATCCTTTATGCCCAGTTAAGGACTCTAAGGTGGCTAGTTAAGTACTGACTTGGGGGTTAATGCATCATGTTTTCATTTCGTCGCTCATACGGCGTGCAAATAGTATGAGTGCCATTCATTTGAGTGGTAATGTATGGATCAATTCTTCCTCTACGCCATGGTAAGTGGGAGTTGTGAGAGCATGATCGGATACACTGCCGGTCTAGGGGAGTGTTGTCAGGTGCTGTGCCATGCGCACATGTTGGTGTGTCTTGGGAACAGTACCGCATGCTGGGAATTCCGTCCTGAGAGGCGATGCCGTCAATAGGGCGATGATGTGGGTAGTGACACATCGCATGCATGGACGGGTGTCTGTGTATGCGAAGTGCCTAGTTTTAAATTCCTATTCTGCACGATCATACTGTGGGTGGGCTGAAATGAGTTTTCTGCAGGTACCCTAACCACGTTCTCGCTTAGAACGCTAGTTACGTTATGAGAGAACGTTGTATGCCACCGCATATACCGCTTAGTGTTAACCCTTGTTTCTAAGTTTGTGAGATCGTAAGTTCGTGCATACATCATGTTCATTCCATATCATTGCTTACTTTCCCCCTTAATTTAATCTGTCCCAATTCTAAATAAAATAATTAAAGGTAATCCTCACTCTTACCCACGGTATTCCATTTGCAGCAGATGGCACGCACTAGGCTCACCGCTCGCAAGTCCACTGGTGGGCGGGCCCCTCGCCATCCGTTGGCAGCTAGGAGCTCGCGACATAAGAGCAAGTTCCTAGAGGAGTTTGGGATGCCCACTTTGCTTTGGAGGGTGCTCAGTTCGATGGGGTATTCCGAAGGAAGGGAGCCTCGCTACTATTGGGATAAGGAGCCGCTTGGTGATGAGACCCTGGTGGGGATCGAGGCAGTTGTCCCTACCAGTGGAGGAGACCCTGCTTGGGGCGGTTGGGTGTACAAGTCCCGAGGTGTCACGCCTTTCCACGGTGCCAGCAGGGCAGCTTTCGCAGTTCTGAGGGACCTCATGGAGAGGTTTCCACAGGAGCTGGCCCACGCCTTCGCTGGGACCCCTACACTTCGGTGTGGGATCAGTCCGAGGTGAATGCTCTAGAGAGGAGTGCGGATGAGGACCAGCACAGTGACAGTGCAGCTATGAGTGCCATGTACGCGTTGATGAAGACCTATGGAGGCCTGGAGCGTTGTTTGGGTCGCTTGTCCGGGTCTCTTCTCACCGTCCAGGATGAGAAGCGTCAGTTGCAGCGTGAGTTTGACTCTGAGGTTGAGAGGCTACAGGCAGAGTTGGCTCGTGTGACTAGAGAGAGAGACCAGGCAGTCCAGAAGAACAGTGAGCTGAGTCAGGACCTGCTTGCAGTACGGGAGCAGAAGGACAGGGTGACTACTGCTCACAGGAACTGCGAGCGCATGCTAGTCCATGTGCTTGGACAGAGGAATGAAGCCTGGCACGAGGAGGACACTTTGAGGGCCCGACAGCTGGAGCTAGAGCAGCAGCTAGCTAATGCTGAGGAGTACAATGAGAACTTGCATGAGGAGATCCACCAGCTGCATAACCAGCTCCACCCTCACCACCTGCCTGGAGCAGCTGAGCTAGACTCTGAGGACGAGATGGACGCGGATCTCGAGATAGGAGCAGCTGCTAGTGGAGATGAGGATGAGGATGGCTCCGGCATGGATAGTGACCATAGCGACTAGATGCTAGGGCTCTAGAGCTAGTCCTTCCTCTTTTGTGTTGTATGTTGCATGGCATGTCGTGTACTTTTGGATCTGGGCTATGTAAGACTTATGAGTTAATGCTGAAAGTCCAGTGTATGTATGCTGGCAAGTTGGATGTATGCGAACCTTGTTGCGTGAATGTTAAGTAATCTGTTAGTGATGTTGTGCGTGGATGATGAGTTGTTGTGCCTTTGTTTATTGTGTGAATTTATTTCCTCAGTAAATTCAGTACGACCCGATTCTACGCATTTTCTACCGTTGATGGCAACTCCTAACGATTGCTTATCATTGGCGTATGCAGATGGTGCAAACACGTGGCGGGGGTAATAGCAATCCGGGCCTTGGAGCAGGTACATCCGGAGGTGGGGCTCAACGGAATGAGGACAGAGCACCAACACCGCCACCACCACCGCCTCCCCCGTACACTGCGGATGTGTTTTTCGCGCAGTTTCTGGGAAGCCAACGCAACATGGAGCAGATGCAGCGCAACATGGAAGAAGCTTTGCGCAACATAGCTGACAACACCCGTCGTGGGGATAATCAGGGTGGCCGAGAGGTCAACCAGTACAGTTCGTTCAAGGACTTCATGGATACCAAGCCACCAATCTTCAAAGAGGCTTTGGAACCCCTCGAGGCAGATGAATGGATTAATACCATGGAGCAGAAGTTTTGTCTTCTTTGGATGACAGAAGAACTCAAGGCTGAATATGCGGCACATCAGTTACGAGGACCCGCTGGGATTTGGTGGTCCCATCACCGTACCACCTACCCAGAGGGGACCCCAATCACCTGGAACCGCTTCACCACCGCTTTCCGGGGAAATTACATTCCTCCGGGTGTGGTTGAAATGAAGGTTGGGGAGTTCATGAGGCTGTCCCAGGGGACGAAATCTGTGAAGGAGTATCTACATGCTTTCAACAATCTCGCTCGCTATGCCCCTGAGTTTGTAAACACAGAGGCCAAGAAGATTGCTAGTTTCCAGAGGGGCTTGAATCCAAAGATGCTGAAGACCATGGGTACAGGGGCCAGGGCTACTTTCAATGCCTATATCAGCGACTGTCTGACCCAAGAGAACAATAACAACAACTACAGTGCATCCAAGTCTCGTAAGAGGGCTTTTGAAGCCGGATCATCTCAGTCCAGGGCACCAGTGGCAGGGCGACAGCAGTATCGTCCTCCTACCCCGGGTGCTAGGTTCCGACCGCCGCAGAGAAGGAACACCGGGCATCCAACGCAGCAGAAGCCGTACAAGGTGGCGATAGCCCCTGCCAAGCCAAAGGCAATTCAAGCTGCAGCACCTGCCGTCAACAGTGCGCCCAAGGGTCCATGCTATAACTTCCACAAGATGGGGCACTTTGCTAAGGAATGTCCCTACCCCAAGAGGCAGCAGCCAACCTATCCAGCTCGTGTGCACCATACCTCGATCGAGGAGATTCTGGAAGGAGAACCGGTAACAGCTGGTATGTTTCTTGTCAACCAACATCTTGCAGTTGTTTTGTTTGATTCTGGATCATCGCATTCATTCATGAGCCAAGCATTTGCACAAAAGCATGATCAGCCAGTTACTGAGTTAGGTTATGGCTATCGCATCAGCTCAGCCGGAGCCGATGTGTTGACTAATAAAACGGTAACAGGAGTTACCTTGGATATCAGTGGTCGGAGGTTCCGTGTAAACCTTGTGGTCATGCCAGGACTGGTTTTGGATGTCATCATTGGGATGAACAAAATGACTGATTGGGGCGCGGTTATAGATACCGGGAATAGAACTCTTTCCCTTAGAGACCCGCAAGGGAAGGGGGTGCTTCAGGTCAAGCTACCTAGACGGTTGGACTTCGCCAGTCTTTCATGTGCAGTACAGGTAGTCCCTCTAGAACACATACCCGTGGTATGTGAGTTCCCTGATGTGTTTCCTGAGGATTTACCAGGACTTCCCCTAGATAGGGAGGTAGAGTTTGCAATCGAGTTGATACCAGGTACAGCACCAATATCTAGAAGGCCGTATCGGATGCCCCCAAATGAACTCGCTAAGTTGAAGAATCAACTAAAAGAGTTGCTGGATAAAGGGTTCATCCGGCCAAGCTCGTCGGAATGGGGTTGTCCAGCGTTGTTTGTGAAAAAGAAGGATCAGTCGTTGCGCATGTGCGTGGACTATCATCCACTCAATGCAGTGACAATCAAGAATAAGTATCCTTTGCCAAGGATTGATATCCTGTTTGATCAGTTATCCAAGGCCAGAGTGTTTTCCAAGATAGATTTGAGGTCTGGGTATCACCAAATCGTCCGCAAGATATCCCGAAGACTGCTTTTTCCACCAGATATGGGCTGTATGAGTATCTTGTCATGTCCTTTGGGTTGACAAATGCTCCTGCGTACTTTATGTATCTGATGAATTCAGTCTTTATGCCAGAATTGGATAAGTTTGTTGTGGTGTTTATCGATGATATTCTGGTGTATTCAGAAAATGAGCAAGATCACGCCGAGCATCTGAGAATCGTGCTGACACGATTACGAGAGCATCAGTTATATGCCAAGTTCAGCAAGTGCGAGTTCTGGTTGAAGAAAGTTCCTTTCCTAGGGCACATTCTGTCTGAAGAAGGGATTGCTGTGGATCCATCAAAAGTGCAGGAAGTCATGGACTGGAAGGCACTAACTTCTGTCTCGGAAGTTAGAAGTTTTCTTGGTCTGGCCCGGTATTATCGTCGTTTCATACCTGACTTCTCCAAGATTGCTAAGCCAATGACAAGTTTGCTATAAAAGGATCATAAGTTCGTCTGGACGGAAGGGTGTGAGTTAGCCTTCCGCACCTTGCGAAAGTTGCTAACCACTGCTCCCGTTCTGGCACAACCTAATATCGAGAAGCCTTTTGATGTGTTTTGCGACGCATCGAAGAGTGGCCTGGGGTGTGTGTTAATGCAAGATGGCAGAGTGATAGCTTATGCTTCCCGACAGTTGAGAAAGCACGAAATCAATTACCCAACGCACGACCTCGAGTTAGCAGCTGTGGTACATGCTTTGAAGATTTGGAGACATTATCTGCTGGGAAATAAGTGTCACATTTATACCGATCATAAGAGCTTGAAGTACATCTTCACGCAGTCCGAGCTGAATATGAGGCAACGACGGTGGTTAGAGCTAATCAAGGACTATGACCTGGAAGTTCACTATCATCCAGGCAAAGCTAATGTAGTAGCAGATGCTCTAAGTCGTAAACCACACTGTCAAGTGGTTCAACCGTTGTTTGAAGATGGGTTCAATCTCATGCATCCTGAGGTCTTATGTCATATACAACTCAGTTGTTCACTCGAGAGTCAAGTCATTGAAGGTCAGAAAATAGACAAGGGTATCTTCCATATCAAAGAAAAGATCAAAGATGACCCAGAGACTCAGTTTTGGGTTGATGAGAAAGGGGTACTGTGGTTTCAACAGCGGTTAGTGGTCCCGAAGGATCGGGAATTGAAGAATCGCATCATGGATGAAGCCCATCTCTCCAAGCTCTCTATTCATCCTGGCAGTAGCAAAATGTATCAAGATCTAAGACCCCACTTTTGGTGGACCAAGATGAAGAAAGAAATAGCCGCTTATGTGGCCCGTTGTGACACGTGTTGCAGAGTTAAGGCCATCCATATGAAACCTGCAGGTCTGTTGCAACCGTTATCAGTTCCGGAGTGGAAATGGGAAGAGGTCAGTATGGACTTTATCACAGGCCTACCAACCACAAGGAAGGGGAATGACTCGATTTGGGTAATCATAGATCGATTGACCAAATCGGCCCATTTCATCCCTGTGAAGACTCGTTACCGACCTCCTGAGTATGCCGATATATATATGGCTGAGATTGTCAAGTTGCATGGTATTCCCAAGACAATCATATCAGATAGAGGACCGCAGTTCACTGCTCACTTCTGGGAGCGCATGCATAAGAGCTTGGGGACCAGTCTGATAAGAAGCACGGCGTATCATCCCCAGACTTCAGGTCAAACCGAGAGGCTAAATGAAGTGTTAGAAGACATGCTGAGGGCCTGTGTGCTATCATCCAAGGGATCATGGGAGTCGTGGTTACCGCTGGCTGAATTCTCCTACAATAATAGTTATCAAGAGAGCATCAAGATGGCCCCGTTTGAAGCTTTGTATGGTCGAAGATGTAGAACTCCGTTAAACTGGGTTGAACCTGGTGAAAGAAGATACTATGGTATCGACTTTGTGAATGATGCCGAGAAAAAGGTGCATATCATATAGCAGCATATGCAAGCGGCACAGTCACGACAAAAGAGTTATGCGGATAAGAGAAGAAGACCGCTTGAATTCAGTGTAGGTGACTATGTGTACCTCAAGGTTACGCCAATAAAGAAAGTTCAGCGTTTCCGAGTTCGAAGCAAGCTTGCACCCAGATATGTGGGACCGTACCAAGTGCTAGAGAGGAAGGGCCCAGTGGCCTATAAGATTCAGTTACCTGAAGAGATGAGCTCGATCTTTCCGGTCTTCCATGTGTCGCAACTGCGGAAATGTCTGAAGGTACCTGAACAAAGAATTGAACCTCGAGGGATCAAGATAAAAGCAGACCTAGAGTATAAAGAGCAGCCAGTGGGGATTGTGGATGCCAAGGAGCGGGTAACCCGAAACAAAGTTGTCAGAACTTACAAAGTGGAGTGGAGTCATCATGACGATAGGGATGCCACCTGGGAAACAGAGGATTACTTAAAAACAATTTATCCAAAATTTCATAAGAAATGGTTAGTAACCCAAAATCTCGGGACGAGATTTCCCTAAGGGGGGAAGGGCTGTAACACCCTAGGTGTTAAGCATGCACTTAGTCTCATCAAAGTCATGCATAAGCATTTCCATCAAGCATAAGCATCATGAGCATGACAATCTTTTCAAATTATGATTTTATGTGCTTCATTTCATGTGTTTTAAATATGTTAAAAATATGATACTTGTTTCTAAAATAGTGAAATATTCAAATTAGGTTGCTTTATGTGTAAGAAGGATTTAGAATATTTTTGTGCAATTTTTGGAGCTATAGAATTTGAGAAATAGAATTTATACAAACTTTTCCAAAATAAATTTATTTAAAACCTAGAGCTGAGTTTTAACTTGTAATTCAAATTCTGTTGGGAATTTGGTCTTGCTTGTCAAATCAAAGTTGTAGAGTTTTTAATTTGGAACAACTTTGTTTTTGGGAGCAAGAGGTGAAAATGATTTTAAATTGGTCCAAATGAATTTAGAAAGAATTTGGAGAAAAGAAATTCAAAAAAAAAGAGAAAGGGGCAGGCGCTGCTGGGCCAACCCCGCTTCCCTTTCGGCCCAGCAAGCGACCCGGCCTGCCTCCCCTCTCCCTCTCCCTCCCGCGCGCGGACGCGCCTCGCTCCACCCGGCGCCGGCCACGTGGCGGCCGTACGCTGGCGTTGGACGCGCCGCGGCCGGCCTCCAACCCCCCCTGGTCGGGACGCCGGCGCAGGCTCCCAGACCATTTCGCCCGTTCTGTCCCCCGCACCCTCCTTCTCCTTCCTCCTCCGCTCGCACCGCGCAGCAGCAGCCGCTCCTCCGCGCGCCTTTGCCGGAGAGAGCTCCGCCGCTCGTCGCTGGCCACTCCAGAGCCTCAAGCTCGACGCCAAGAGCACCAGAGCACTCGCCGTCGCTAGGGTAAGCTCGTGCGAACATTCTACCGAGGTGAGAGTCCGTCCAGCGCCGTGAATCGCTCGCCGGAGTTACCCCGAGCTCGCCGGAGTACTCCGCCGCGACGGATCTAGCGTTTCTCTGCCTCTTTTCGCTCGTTCTTTGTTGCGCTAGGTCGGTAGGAAGGTGAGGAAGCTCGGAGAGGCGTTTGCGCACGCTCTACCGCGCCAGAGCGGCCTGGCCACGGCAAGCAGCGCCGCCGTGTCGCCATGCATGCTCGTCGGAGGTGTTCCGGCCATCCTCTGGTCGATCCAAGGGTACCGCTGGGTGCGCCCTGCTGCGGGGAGCACGTTGGTGCTCACCCCGTGGCCGGAGACCTCACCGCCGGCGAGATCTGCTCGTCGGAGGTGAGCTCCATCTCGGTCTCGCTGACCGGTGGGGTCGGGGACCCACTGTCAGTCGCGGGGGTACCCCGGTGGGTGTAGATCTGGGTGTGCGTTGCCTTTTTCGTCGGTTTTCTTAAAAAAATGTTTTCCAGAAATTGATTTAAAGTTTGTAAAATCTGTATCTTGAGTTCTACAGTTCCAAATTGAATGAAATAAATTTTGGTGTGCTCTATATTTCCAGATCTACAGTTTGATGTAATTGCATGTCATGTTGGAGTAACTTTTCTGTGTGAATATAATTAATCTATATTTTTGCTAAACTTTGAAAATGCATAGTAAATAAAATATGGCTCAGAAAAATGTGAAACTTGATTTGTTGGCTTTGCATGTGTGTTTACTCACTGGGAAAATATTGGTACATATTATTTGGTGTATAATTGAATTTATGGTAATTTAAAGGCTTGCATGGCAGTGCTTTATGATTTTTAATAATTAATTGGATCATGCAATAAATCTGGAAAATTTTGTGGGTGTTTCTTATGATATTAGACAAATTGTAAAAATATGAAATCTGTTGTTTGACACTTATATCACAGTAGGGTGATTATACTCACCTATAGGCGCGGAGTCTATGCTTAGCTTGCTTAGTCCGGTAGAAGTCGGGTGATTCCCTGTCACCTGCGAGATATAGGTGGATACCTGCTTGATTAAGCAGCGGTTGCTTGGGGACAGGAATAACCAAGTGTGGAATGTAATGGGAGACCGGGCAGGGACTTATGGTGGGTTGACCATAGTGCCCCTGCCTGTGTCGATTAAGGACCGATCGTTGACGGCCCTCTTGTCATGTTGAACGCATGCCCCACATTTAGCTGGAAGGATAAGTCGTTCCGACCGCGAAGCCTGAGCACTATCCGGGCCGGGAATCGGCCCGATGTATGCGCTGTATTGGTGATGGTTGAGGAGAACGACGAGGGCGCGGCGCGCAACCTTGGTATACCTTGGATACCTCGGTCGCCGGAACGGTCCTCGGGTACGGGCGGTGCCTGTCGAACCCGCGAATTGGTCCTGGATAGTGCAACACGGTGACCTGTAGCTCACTTGATCAGTGAGTGTGGTTTGTGTGGGGAATAAATTCGCCAGCTGGTTAGAAATCGATTCGAATCGCCATCGCTCCTGGATAGTGAGCACTTGACATGAGCCCTGTCCTCGTAGTAAGGACTATGGAACACTTGGGTTATAATGATGAATAGTTTTAAGAAATGCTATGATGAGGTACTATCATAGTCTCATACTTGCTTGTAATAGTGCAGGTGCAAACCTAGACGATAGGTAATGATACTTTCAACTTGAGCCAATTAAAAGAAGAAAGACTTATGTAGGTTATGTTAGCGAAATACTGCGGTTTTGCAAAATGGTCGTCAGCTACCCCACTATATAGCCTTCATGATCCTTGATGAGTCTTTATTTTAAGTTTATGACGGGTAAGTCTAGCTGAGTACCTTCTCGTACTCAGGGTTCTATTCCCATGTTGTTTTGCAGATGGTCAAATGTACTATGGTTATTGCATCCTCTGTCTGTACCCAGCTATGGGTGATGACTAGACCAAGGGCGATGGTCACTCCGTCTCTTCTTTTGCTTTTGTGGGAATGACCGAACTATGGCACTGTATCAGACTTATCGTGTGTGTTGTAATTTCGAACTATGAAGCTTCCGCTACTTGAAGAACTTGGTTTGTAATAACTTTAAGCACTCCGATGTATTTTATGAATGTTGTAATCTGGATGTACTTGTGGATGGCGACCGCGAAACTTATTACGATCTTGGCTGTTATGTGATGTGTGGTTTGAAATCCTTCGAGATTTCACGGACTACCGGGATTATATGGGCTTAAGCGTGATAGTTCGACTATGCAAATGGTCACTATTAGGCTTAATCTCTTATAATTTGGTCGGTTCTGTTACAGTTATCAGGAAATACGGAAGAAAGGCCCACACGTCAGGTTTACATAGAGATATTAACGTGCCGCGCAATCTTCTGTCATCTAGAAGACTCCAGAAGCCACGAGAACGAATAGGAAGGCGAACGGGCCTAGGGGCAGGGCGCCCGCCCTCCTCCCTAGGGCGCCCGCGCTGTCCCAGAGTCCAATCAGGACTCTCTTCGGGGATTACGCTCCACCGACCTAAAGGATCAAGGATAACTGTTCAATCAATGTCGGTTTGATCTGACGGCCCATATTCACTTGGAGGAACTATATAACTAGACCCTCTAGCCCATGGAGGAGAACAAGTTCATCATAGAGTTGAGAGGAGCCCTCGAAGGAATACCTCTCCTCTAAATAAAATTTCTTTTGGCTTAGCATCTAATGTGAGTAGAATTAGATCTTCTAGTTTCTACTAGATTGAGAGAGATAGAGTGGAGGTGTAGATCGGAGGAAGCCCGGCCTGTCGGTGTCTACTCCGAGGTTGTACCTGTGGCATCAAGTCTTCTAACCCGAGGCTTGCTCCTAGGATTCTTCAGTAATTCGACTTCTAAATTCTAGTAAGTTCTTGTTTTATTGTTCTTTGGTTTATGAGTTTACTTTAATCTCTTCCGGTTGAGTTTAGAGTAATCATTGCTAGCGTAAACGTGGTGTTTGGGCTAGGGTACTCATAGATATCCCCACACTAGCTGGACCGTGGTAATAGCGAGGAACGTGACATTTCCAAGTTACCTTTGAAGCCCATATCTCGTTAGCAGGAAGAATAGGGTTTATAGGTGCGGGTCGAACATCCTTTGTGGTGTCTAGATTCCGTAAGCTTCCCCAATAGAATAGTAGACCATCCTTACCAAGGTTAGAACGAGACTATGGTTGCAGTCTTCTCTATACATCGCTCACATCGAGAAACATTCTTTGTAGCCTAAAGGGTAGTAGCAATAGATTTGGTTAGTCAGATGCACGCTTTCTCCCAGTGGTAAAAATATAAATACGATACTCTGGATAACCTCCCGGGTGAAGTGCTCACCGATATCCATGCGCTTGCAGATCATTTCCTGATGGCGTTACCAAATATCAACAAGCATTTCTGGCATCGTTTCTGGGGAGGAAGACGGTTTGCTGAGATAACTTTAAGTCTTGCTATTATCTTGTATTATACTTTTATACTTTTATTCTCTTATCTTTTTATTTTTTCCATCTTTGTGGATAACTCAAGTTCTACCCCTATTATTGAATTTTTCGCACCTTCGGAGACTAGCCATAAACCATGGGAGTCAACAAGTCCTGCCCCTAATTATGATCTGTGTCCGGAGTTGATTGCAATAGGTCAAAACCAACCCTTTTCTATAGCCGAGGTCCTATCTTTTAATCAAGAAGATAATGAACTTTTAGCTACACCTAGGGAATCTATTAATCTTTCGATAAATTTTGATTTAAACCTAGCCCTACAAGACCATGTTTTTCCTCGATATTTCCACATTGGTCTTAATCATATAACATTTGGTAGAGTTTTTCTTTCTTTATCTGTTAGTAAAGGAAGGTATGTCTTCATTTGTGGACATCCTTCTTGCACTAGTCTTCATAGAAAAATCCTAGAGATAGAGAAGGAATCATCTCCCAGACGAAGAAAGGAAGTTTCAATAGACAATTTCCAAACATTTCAATCCCATAATTCGGCTATCCAACCCATCCTTGAGCTTAATAATTTCTACTATGCTCTTTCTCTTGAACCTCCCGATAATCCTATGAATCCCATGCATAAGAGTCACCAAGACCACAAGGAGGATCGAGAAGAGCAACATCGATGGCTAGAGGCCATTAAAAATCCATGTGCTATCACCACTAAATGGATAGATAAAACAAACTTGAGAGACAATTCTAGAGGAATTTTAAGCATTCATAAAGAATCATCGTTGGAGTTTGAGAATGAGAGAAACAATAGTGAGCATGGAAGTTATTTCATAAATACCACACCAAGTCCTTGCTCATATAAAACATCTCCCCAATCAATTGGTCTCTCCAACATTACCACATTTGAGATCTCCAACCCCCTCTTCCTTTCTATTTATAAAAACTTTAAAAGGGCGGTTGTCGATGCATATGTCTATAATAAATATTGCAGATCTCGTTGAGTTGATCTTGATATAGGTCAGCGTTGGAAGGGAAACCACTTCGCCGACATAAATTGATGGTTTCCCAAGGACAAGCTTAGTGTCCTAAAACAAGCACTTATCAGATCGTAACATGAACTTTTAATTATTTGCAACATTACCTTGTGTATTGTAAAAATATTCCTTCGGGTATTCTTGTCATTAACCTTTCTAGGATTGGAGCAAGAAGATCGGAGGAATGACAAGCGTAAGGTATGTCCAACCAATCATCATACAACATTGAATTAAATTCATCCAAACTTGAATTTTGCAAAATTCAAGCTTAGGGGAGTACTTTACATAAAAACATAATTTGCCATGTTGCTATGTTGGTTGTCCTTACCTTTGAGACATGCTCAATTTGTTAAATACTAATCACACTACTTCATCTCCACTTGAGTAGATCTCTATAAATGCTCTCATGCTACCTTTATTTGCTTTAGTATATGTTTAGGTTTGGAGTAGTTTCATTTATCTCTTAATCAAGCATGGTGCTTAGTTTAGGAATGATGATCTTACTTCCAAAGGATTTTTTTAAATTAAGCATGGTGCTTAGGTTAAAATGCCCTCCTAAATCAAATTAGACATGGTGTCTAGGTTGATTTTTGAGCCGATAGTATGCTATAGTAGATATGGGATATTTTGTTGGACTAACCCCTGCAAGAAAACTTTTCAATATCAACCTGGGAAGTCATGAGATACAAACTCACATTGGAGATAAAGGAGACACATGAAGTTTAACAATTTACACAAGAGGGAGATAGCTCATTCATCATAAAGAGATGATCCATGGAAGGTGCCACAAACATGATGCACAACCACTAAGAAAGGAAAGCTTCCACAAGGTGATACTATACCATCACTCTTCATGTAAGGTAACACCTTAAGGTACTTGACTATCACTTTTATAAGCTTCTCCTCGGTTCTGGCATACACATGAATAAAAGAGACAAACATGTATGATTTGTAGCTCCAAATTAACCAACCCAATTAATTCAACATGTTTGGTCCTTTAATCATTGTTCTTAGTACTACCTTCGTGATCCCACACTCCTAATCATATAAGCTAATATGTTGCACATTCAATCTTTGGAAGATATAAACAAAACATAAATATAGATAGATTATCTTTCCATTAGGTCAAGCAATCTGATCTGACAAATGTTTTAAATGCTACACTCATGATCTTATTATCCAACAACTTTGTCTTGCTCACTATGCTTAAGGTTAGAGAAGAACAAATACACTTTTGGTTATGTTGGTGTTTTTCACCAACAGGGCTCATGCACTTGATCTCTGCCTTGTCTCTATGAGTAGGTACACTTCGAGCAAAACCTGAAGGAGTTTTACAACTCCGAGACTCCACCAAGTGAAGAACCTGGATCTATGAGCACAAACACACTAGAGATGCTGGACACTTAGGCAATCACTGCCCTGAGATGCTTGAGGACGTAAACTACATCAACAACAACAATAACTACTACTACTACAACCGCCCTCAACAAAATCAAGGTTGGAATCAACAGAGGCCTACCTACTCAGAGAGGCAATCCAGGACGCCCCGTCATCCCGATCTCCATCAACATGGTGGACTTCCCAGAAGCACTCTACGACTTTGGCTCCAGCATCAACATTATACCCAGGGTTGCAGATCGGACACTAAGTTTCCCAAAGGGAATATTGAAGAATCTCTGTGTCCGAGTTGGTACCTTGTACACCCCAGTGCTGCCAAGATAAGTCTCTACATCAAGGGGAGGAAGGAGACGTTTTCCTTCAAGAACAAGACTACACAAATCTCAGAGCAATCCCGACATGAACCAAGGAAAGGACCAATAGGAGGAACAGAAACAAGCAAATGTGGACCGAGTCAGCTAAGATGGTTACTGCAGTTCAAGGAGGTCAAGATCGTCGACTTAAGTCACCGTTTCTGACCAAAAAGGATGACCCAGCTCCAGATAGCACAGACATTCAGAAAGGTTGATGGTTATTGACATGGGAGAAGACGAGTATGATCCACCCATCATCCTTGAGAGACCGTTCCTCAGTACCGTTAAAGCAATCATCTACATTGGAACCAGAGAAGTCCACATGCACTTCCCCTCTGTGAAGGTATGTCGCTATTTTACTGACCTTAACTATATAATTGAAGACTCTAAGCAGGTCAAGACAAGAAGAAGACGACGCAACCACAACCAGAGGAGGCAAATCATCAAGGACAGATGGGCAGACTACGAAGTAGAAGTGGTAAGGTCTGAAGACATACAGCTTGAACAGAACTGTGCTAAGGAGACCGTACCACCGAGTCAGGTGTGGAGAGAGAAGATAGTTAAACACGAAGAGGAGGTCCCACTGGAACCACCGACTACGCCATCCAGCGAATCCCAGGACAACCGAAAAAACGGAGAGTCTCGTTTGGAGGACTTAAAAACACAGAACGCCTTGCCAAGAGGTAAACTTGGTAGTTATCATTTTCCTTTCAATTATCTAAAATAGTTTGCTTAGTTAATTAGGTTCATATCATCTCAAAAAGAAAATAAAAATGTTAAAAATAGTAAGTCCCATGTGAGTATGCTTATGGCACAAAACCCATAAGTACATTCACTGTGGTGGCATAAAAATAAAACAAATATATGCCTGTCCTATAAAAAAGAGAATATAAAAATAAATTTATGATCCTACCAAAGAGAATAATATTTATTAGAGGAAGCTCAAACATGATAAAGGCAAAGAGAATTTACGCTAACACTTAACCAGTTCCACAAAGCTTTGTTGTCTATTTGAGCTCCACAGAATTCAAGAATCAAAGAAGACTAGCAGACGGAGGACATCCTAATCGCTGTCAGGGTGCTGCCGACATTCAAATACACCTCCGTCACCTGCTAGCTACATCAGAAGAAATTACGTCAAAATCCAGCTTAGGGGAGAGCACCCCCATTTATCCAGCTAAGTGTTTCTACTCGCGCTTATACTTTACTCAAATAATAAAAAGATGCATAATCATGAAAACCCAAATAAAAATTTTGTGCTTATATCTTTGCTTAGTTTGCTAAATAAATAAATAAATAAAGTTTGCTATCAACCCTCATGATAAGCTCTCACATGGAAATGATAAATAGTTGCTTTGCCATGTACCTAGTTTTCAAGTTTGAGCTCTCTCTTAAGTTTAGGCATAACTGTTATAATTTAAACCTGCTCTAAAACCTGAACTTGTGGGAAGAGTACTTGATCTAAAGTTTGAGTCGTTAACGGATATGATATGGGAAGGTTCAGCTGCTATTTATCTATTCCTAGAGATGCTAGAATTCTGGAGAATTTTATCTTTAAAAATCTTTAAAATGACACATGATGAGTTCCTGTATGATGAGAGTTTAAAATTCATACCACAGCCATACATACATACTTATTAGACTTTGAGCCACATATTTACTTCTTACTGCTTATGAGCATTGAGTGTGGTCAAGCTGTGTAGACCCTTAGGAGCTTGTCATGCAGTTAAAATCAAGATTCACTTGCACGTTCACTCATTGTTGACACCGTTTTTCGGCACGTGTCTAGGATGGCAGGATAAGGTGGCAGTACGATGTTTACAAAGCGGGTTGCCGATGAGGATGGTTGCCGATGAGGGGGAAGTTGAATGTGACTAAGTCCACATGCAGTAATATGGTGCCGATGGCTAGATAAGAAAGTCTGCCGATGACTATGGCAAAGGATCTGCCGATGATGCAAAGGAGGAGTCTGGAAGCTGCCGGTCGTTATGTGGAGGAGTTTCGGTTTGTCACGAGGGATAGTTTTGTTATTTCCTTAATTATTTGCATCGTTTTGTATACGGATTCCGTGTAATTTGGAATTCGAATTCTAATCGTGTCTGGTTGTAGCTCTTTGAGCAGGGTATAAATATAGACCCTACGGCCTTGTAATAAAAAAAAGAAATCAATCAAACACACGTTTTTACTCATATTCCAGCATCTACTTTTCGACGACTTCGTCACACTTTTTCCTTTTATTACGAGTTCTTAGGAATTCGTCGACTTAAGCTTGGCGTGTTCTCGAGTTCCGCGTGAGTACCTCTTAGCCGTGACATCCGGGCGCATCGCTGTTGTCAGGACTAAAGTATTCGAGTTATCACCTTTGCCGATAGTAAGGTCAAATCGGCTGGCACGCCTTAACGTTTGAATCGGGTATTAGCCCTTTGTGTTTGCAGATCAGTTTTGCATCAACACGTCTTTTGGCACGCCTGGTGGGACAAGATTCAAAATCAAGAAATCAATCAAACACACGTTTTTACTCATATTCCAGCATCTACTTTTCGACGACTTCGTCACACTTTTTCCTTTTATTACGAGTTCTTAGGAATTCGTCGACTTAAGCTCGGCGTGTTCTCGAGTTCCGCGTGAGTACCTCTTAGCCGTGACATCCGGGCGCATCGCTGTTGTCAGGACTAAAGTATTCGAGTTATCACCTTTGCCGATAGTAAGGTCAAATCGGCTGGCACGCCTTAACGTTTGAATCGGGTATTAGCCCTTTGTGTTTGCAGATCAGTTTTGCATCAACACATCTTTTGGCACGCCCGGTGGGACCAGATTCAAGATCAAGATCAACATGTCGATCTCTGACCTCGATCAAGAGAACGTCATCCCCGTGACGGAGGCCAACCTCAAGGATGAGCAGAAGCAAGCTATTGCCCAAGCCATGGAAGAGTTCAAGCAGCAATGCCTGAGGTCTTTCAGCATAAACAGGAGCAGCGAAGTGGTCCAGAAAGATGCACTGCCGGCACCGCGGCAGGTTACCTTTGACGCCAATCCTGGCAAGCTTCAAGATATGGTTGATTAACCAAGCTGGTGTACTGTCTAATACAGTTTTCAATGCCGTGGCAAGAACTTTCAAGGAAGGACAAATCCCACCAGATTATGTGGGCCCCTCCCATCATCAACCAACGGCACCAGAGGTCACGGCTCCATCGGCTGCCTTGACGAATGCAAGTGCACAATCTGCCGTCCCTCCAAGTACATTGGGGACTACTGGTGCACTATCTATGCCGATGGCAACCAACCCACAAATTTCAGTTGGGCAGCATAAATTGACAACAGATATGTTGGCATCAGCAATGTCAGGGTTGACTCTTCCTCCCAACTGGTGGGGATACGGTATGCCTCCAGAGTTGACGCCGGGAACATCACAAATAACTGACATGAGGGGCAAAACTCCTATGACATCGGCACCCCCCAATGCGCCGGTGAACCAGAGTCCTCGGTATACCACAACTACTACTGCGAGGCCTCACACTGGAAATCCTCAAGATTCAATGTTCCAGATGCCCAACGCATCGGCAGAGTCAATGCTGATGCAACAGAGGCCTATGGCCCAGTCGGGGTATGTCAATTCAACGACGGTACCCAATTACCAATCATCGGCAGCACCTATGCCGATGAACGCTAATAATGGATGGCTTGGACAGCAAGCCTTTCCACAATCGCCCCAGCAGAGTTACCAGACTACGGGGTTCCAGCAAGGGCAGGTCTATCCCGGGTTCCAAGGTCAGGGGATTCCCAACCAGCCAATGAATTTTGGACAACAACTCGGAGGACAGCCAATCGGTGGACAGCAGCTTGGTGGTCCGCAGATTGGAGGACAGGTGATCAATACAATGTTCCGTGTAGATCACGTCCCGAACAGACACGTGGAGGTTCGCCACCAAGTGCCAGATCCGCAGCCGCCTCATCGGCAAGATGCCGATGCATATTGGGCCGATAAGATTGCTGAAGTAATGAGGGAACAATTTGGGATAAAACCCAAAGTCAACACTTATTCTTATCGGACACCGTATCCTCCCGCGTATGATTTGATCCCGCTTCCACATCGGTACAAGGTACCGGATTTTACAAAGTTTTCCGGACAGGACGACACGTCAACCATGGAGCATGTCAACAGGTTCATTATTCAATGTGGAGAGGCTGGTAATAGGGACGAATTGAGGGTTCGTCTATTTTCATCATCATTGTCTAGATCGGCCTTTACTTGGTTCATATCATTACCTCCCAACTCAGTAATTACTTGGGCCGATCTAGAGAAGCAATTCCACAAATACTTCTTCTCGGGGGTTCATGAGAAGAAGATCACCGACTTGGTCAAGTTGAGGCAACGTAATGATGAGTCGGTTGAGGGATTTGTGCAGAGGATACGAGAGGTCAAGAATAAATGCTATAGCCTGGTTCTGGATGATCGGCAGCTAGCCGATTTGGCTTTCCAGGGTTTGTTGCCACATATCAGGGATAAGTATGCCTCTCAGGAGTTCGAAAGTTTAAGTCATTTGGTGCAGAGGATTTCTGATCAAGACATCAAGCCTTTTGAGCCTAAGAGAGCATGGAATAAGAAAGTGTCATTTGTCGATGAAGCAACAAGCTCAGATTCTGATGAAGAACCAGTAATCGGTTTGGCAGAGTGGGTAAAAAACAAGAAGCCGATGTCTTGTCCTTTTGGGCAGAAGGAACCAGAAAAGTTTGCTTTTGACACTGCTAAGGCCGATAGGATATTTGACTTTCTACTTCAGGAAGGTCAGATCAAACTGTCACCTAACCATGTGATCCCATCGGCAGAAGAGTTGAAGAGGATGAGATATTGCAAGTGGCATAATGCAACTTCCCATGACACCAACGAGTGCAAAGTATTCAGACAGCAGCTGCAATCGGCTATAGAGTCAGGGAGAATCAAGTTTGACAGTTCCAAAGCCCAGAAGCCGATGAAGATAGACCAACATCCTTTCCCGACAAACATGTTGGATGCTAAGGGGAAGGCTAAGGTCTTAACATCGGAGACAGCTGAGAAGAATGCATCGGTAGATCCTCAGTATCAAGTTACTACTGCCGATGCAAGAAGTAAGGGCTTGGTCCAGGAAGGAACTAGCTCAGGAAGGCTTCCTCGATCTGGTATCGTCATAACTCATAGAAGGCCTCGAGAAAAATGGCAACAACGGGAAGATCGGTATCGGCGCCAGCAGGAAGATTATCGACGGGAAGAAGAAAGACGCCGACAGGAGTGGAATCGGCACAGGGATCATTGGAATTGTCCATTCTTCATCCATTGTTGGGAGGAGAATATCAAGCTTCCTACTGTCAGAGACTGCCCTGAGTGCAACGGTTATGATCGGTACGATAGGATCGATCGGCATTATCATAATGATGAACGGCGATTTAATGGGCCGATCAGAAGAAGGGTGTCAGTTCATGACCGGCTAGGGGGCAGATATAGCGGGCACGACAGACTTAGTGACCGTGTCCAGTATTTTCCCAGGAACCAAGAAGAGCTCGAGGGAATGGCTGATGCGCGGGTTCCCGATGAATTCATATTTTGCAGGGTTGCTAACACGCATCGTATGGAGTCAAGGGAGAACCGACGCCCGATGGCAAGGCAAAGGCCACTTCCTCCATGGTGCCCTGGAGGATTAACCAAGACACAGAAAAGGAGATTGCAACGTGAAAGGCAAGAAGAGCTAAACAAGGGAGAGAACTCTGGAATTCGGCAGCCATCAGACACTAAGAGGGAAGGTCCATCGGCAGGCGTCAACATGGTCTTCATGTTGCCGATGGAATTTCTTGCACCAGCCAGTGATGATGAGTTGGAATTTTCTGATCAGATAGCTCAGTTGGCTCTAGATCCGATGACGGCTATCTTTGAGAAACCTGCCGATGACGAGAGGCAGCATCTTAAAGCTCTGTTCCTCAAAGGAAGGGTTGATGGGCAGCCAATGACCAAGATCCTAGTTGATGGTGGAGCTGCTATTAATATTATGCCGTATGCAGTATATCGGAAGCTTGGGAAAGGGGGTCAAGATTTGACCAAGACCGATATGATGCTCAAAGACTTTGAAGGAAACGTGTCTCCAGTCAAGGGGGCGATATGTGCAGAGTTGACCATCGGCAGCAAAACCTTGCCGACAACTTTTTTCGTGATCAGCGGAAAAGGTGCTTACAACTTATTATTGGGAAGAGATTGGATTCATGCCAATTGCTGTATCCCATCTACAATGCATCAGTGCTTGGTTCAGTGGGTAGGTGACAAGATTGAGATTGTCCCAGGAGACTCTTCTTATGTTATCGCATCAGCAGAAGCGGATACTTACGAAAGGACCAGGTGCATTTTAGGAGAAGTTTGGGAGAAAGATTTTCTCAAAGTTGCCGATTATGAGATTCCACCGATCCAAGCAGTCGGTTCTGACGACGGTTTTTAATGGATAGATTCGCCGATGATGGGAAATTAGGCCAGGGATTCACATCGGCCGATGATTTGGTAGAAGTAGATATAGGTAGTGGTGATAAGCCTAGGCCTACTTTCATTAGTGCTAAATTAGATCCTGAGAGTAAGCTACAATTGACTAGTTTGTTAAAGGAATATAAAGATTGCTTTGCTTGGGATTATACTGAGATGCCTGGTTTAGACCGATCAATTGTTGAACATCGGTTACCCATCAAGTCTGGATTTCGGCCACATCAGCAACCAGCCCGCCGATGTAATCCTAACATTCTACCTGATATTAAGGCCGAAATCACTAAACTTATTGAAGCTAAGTTTATTCGGCAGTGTCGGTATGCCGAATGGATTTCCAATGTTGTTCTGGTTTACAAGAAGAACGGGAAGCTTCGGGTGTGCATTGATTTCAGGAATCTCAATAAAGCTACGCCGATGGGTGGATACCCAATGCCTGTCGCCGATCTACTGGTTGATGCTGCGGCTGGTCATCGGGTCATTAGCTTCATGGATGGTAATGAAGGTTACAATCAAATATTCATGGCGGAGGAGGATATTCCAAAAACCGCATTCAGGTGTCCTGGTCATGTTGGGCTATTTGAATGGATAGTCATGACTTTTGGGTTGAAGAATGCTGGTGCTACTTATCAAAGGGCTATGAATTTTATATTTCATGAGTTCATCGGCAAGCTCGTAGAGATTTATATTGATGATGTGGTAGTTAAGTCTGGAGATTTCTCAAAGCATCTTGCCGATTTACAAAAAGTGTTAGAGTGCACAAGGAAGCATGGATTGAAGATGAATCCCAACAAGTGTGCATTTGGTGTATCGGCAGGACAGTTTCTTGGTTTCATGGTACATCAGAGGGGTATTGAAATTAGTCGAAGATCTATTGATGCCATCAATAAAATAGTGGCCCCTACCAACAAAACGGAGCTCCAATCCTTGATCGGCAAGGTAAATTTTATCAGGAGATTTATATCGAATTTGTCTGGTAGGATTCGTGCTTTCAGTCCTCTTCTTAAATTGAAAGCCGATCAAGAGTTTATTTGGGGAGAAGAACAGCAGTTGGCTCTGGATGAAATCAAGAAGTATCTAGTAAATCCTCCAGTTCTAGTTCCACCTCAACAAGGGAAGCCCTTCAGATTGTATTTATCTACCGATGGATCGGTTATCGGTTCAGCTTTAGTCCAAGAATTTGAAGGGAATGAAAGGGTAATTTATTATTTGAGTAGGAGGTTGATTGATGCTGAAACCAGGTATTCGGCCATTGAGAAATTATGCTTATGCTTATATTTTTCATGTATCAAGCTGAGACATTACCTGTTATCGGCCGAATGCACTGTTGTTTGCAAAGATGACGTGGTCCGATACATGCTATCTATGCCGATTATGAGTGGTAGGATCGGTAAATGGATTTTAGCGCTGTCGGAGTTCGATTTGCG
This sequence comes from Sorghum bicolor, assembly GCF_000003195.3. Classification (NCBI taxonomy): domain Eukaryota; kingdom Viridiplantae; phylum Streptophyta; class Magnoliopsida; order Poales; family Poaceae; genus Sorghum; species Sorghum bicolor. The sequence continues at coordinate 43,866,054 of NC_012879.2, read as the reverse complement.
TTACGAATCGGCTAAGGCAGTCAAAGGGCAGATTATGGCCGATTTTGTGACTCAGCATTGCGGTCTAGTGGAAACCTTGGAAATTGTACCCTGGACGCTCTTCTTTGATGGATCTACCTGTGACCGGGGGGCAGGAATCGGCATTGTATTAGTTTCCCCTAAGGGGAGGAAGTATGAGTTTTCCTTGCCGATTGTTGCCACATCAACAAATAATCAGGCTGAGTATCAAGCTCTGATCAAGGGATTGGAGTTGTTAAGAGAAGTTCGTGCTGATGCTGTTGAAATATTCGGGGATTCTATGTTGGTTATAAATCAATTGGCCGGAAGCTATGAATGCCGAAGTGAAGTTCTCATAACTTATTTCGAGAGAAGTATGCAACTGTTAAAGGAATTCAAGGATTTCCGATTGGAGCATGTTCCCCGATTGCATAATGAAGACGCTAATCGGTTAGCTCAGCATGCCTCGGGATATCAGCCAATGATTAATGCGACATCGGCAGTCGGTGCCGGTGATTGGAGGAAAGAAATTATTGATTATCTAACAGATCCATCCAAAAAAGTTGAAAGACGGGTTCGATTTCAAGCAACCAAGTATGTGCTCCTTGAAAATGAATTGTATTATCGAACTATCGACGGAATTCTTCTCCGATGCTTGGGTGATGATGAAGCTAGAGGTTTGATGGGGGAAATCCATGAAGGAGTGTGTGGAGCGCATCAGTCAGCTTTTAAGATGAAGTGGATGATTCGAAGGAATGGATATTTTTGGCCGACCATACTTGAAGATTGTTTTAAATATTTCAAGGGGTGTCAAGGTTGTCAAAAGTTTGGTAATATCCAGAGAGCACCCGCATCGGCTATGAATCCTATAATAAAGCCTTGGCCGTTCCGGGGATGGGCCATCGATCTGATCGGCCAGATTTATCCACCATCTAGCAAAGGGCATAAGTTCATTCTAGTTGCCACTGACTATTTCACTAAGTGGGTTGAAGCTATTCCTTTGAAGAAAGTCACATCGGCCAAGGTATCACCCAATCAATTGGTGTATGGACATGATGCAGTGTTGCCTTGGGAAATTAAGGCTGGATCTAGGCGATTGTCTTTTCAAGATTAATTAACTTCCGACAATTATGCCACTTTGATGACCGATGAATTGGATGATCTAGCAGGGCATCGGTTAAAAGCTTTAATGAGTATAGAAGAAAATAAGAAGAGAGTTGCTAGATGGTATGATAAGAAAGTGAAGGCTAAAGAGTTTGCCGATGGGGATTTGGTATGGAAAGTAATTTTACCAATTGGGACCAAAAGTTCGAAGTTTGGAAAGTGGTCTCCTAATTGGGAGGGTCCTTATCGGATAAGTCGATCGGCTCCTGGTAATGCCTACATTCTAGAAACCCTCGAAGGAATTGAATTTCCCAGAGCATTAAACGGCAAATATTTAAAGAAGTACTACCCCAGTATATGGGTCGATGCATAGAAGTTTAGGTGCCGTTAACACTCCTATCGGCTGGATCCAAATGCTTGGGGACAAGACTTGGTGTTTCAAAAGTTTAGGCGCCGATAACAGTCCTATCGGCTAGACTAAAAGCTGAGGATACAATGCCGATGGAAACTCTATGTGTTAAGCAGCGTCTAGATTGCCGATATAGCGCGTAGCCGAATTTGGTTGGCTGCTTCTATCTCCTTGATGTCATCATCGGCAGAACCTTCTATCGGCTTCAGCTTCTTCAGTTGGAGTGCTTTGCGACCAGGAGCATTTCGCTCGCGCTCAAGAAGCCTGATGGTCTCTGGCAATTGGCTCTCTTCCTGTTGGGCTTGGGACAGAGCGTTCTCTACTTCCTTGAGCTCCGCCAACAGAGACTCTTTTCTTGCCGATAGATCGGATATCTTCTGCTTCAGCGCGTCTCCAGAAGATCTCAGGATACCGATGTTCTTGTGCTTCTCATTGGTCAAAAGCTTCTCTTTCCTCATATCATCGGAGAGTTGAGTCTGAGCGGCTCTATCGGCAAGCCGCCGAGAAGCTCTTTGGTACTGCAGCTGGCGACTATCCAGATGAGCGGCTTGGAACAGGATTTCTTCAACATCGGCTGGGATTTGGCCTCTGAGAGTTCTGAACAGGGTCTTGGTAGGGTCGGAATCATCAACCAATTGCGCTGTGTCCTGGTGAAGGAGAGCTGACAATTCTTCCAGCCTGACCCTGACCTCTGCCGATGTGATGCCGACCGTCTGAGAAGTGCTTGCTTCTTCACCTTCTTCTTCAGAGAAATCGATGGCGAAGGAGAACAGGCTATCGGGAGAATCTTGTTCCTGGGAGGGAAAGCAAAATTAGCTCATACTTAGAGAATCGGCAAATAGTGCTAACGGTAAACGGTGACTTACTTGCTTCAAGGCGATCTCTTGTCTGTGACTGAGAAGTGCTGATGGAGCTGCAGGCTGATCGGCCAAAGATGCCGATGGAGCTACAGGTTGATCGGCTGAGATTGCGGATGGAACAATATCAACTGAAAGAAGACAAAAGGAGTTATGAGACTAAATAAGAATAAGTTCATCGGTAGCGATATTGTTAAAGTATGTTACCTGGAGGAGGGACAACGGTTGTCTGAACCGGGAGAACTGCCGATGGTATAACTGGACCCACCGGGCCAGTTGTTTGTTCACCCATGTCAACTGATGTATCTTCTGTTTGAGATCCTTCCTGTTGGGGTTCTTCTGTCTGTGGTGCTTCCCGCATAGGTGGGGGAGATGGTGCTTGCTGTGGCTGGGCTTCTGGAGAAGAAGGAGAAGATTCCACCGGAATTGGAGATACCGGAGGAGGAGGGGGGATTGCTACCTTCTGGCGCTTTGTTCCAGTCTTAGCACCCGTGGTGCCCTTTCTCTTGGGTTGGCTAGACTGGGGGGCATCGGTACTCTCACGCCTGGTTTTCGCCGATGCGCCGGTTTGCTGCAATAATGAACAAGAGTTTATAAGCATAAATATAGCCGATATAAAGATGGTCAGCATAAAGGAAAAGATTTGACAAATTGCCTTGAAAGCCCGCGCGAGAGTGGGAGCAGCTACCGTTGGTGATGTCTGGGTTCTTCTGGTGGTGACTTTCCTGAGACGTACACCCCGATGCACGATGGAAGCTAGAGTAGGAGCATTGTGGCCGATTGAGGAAGTCGGGCCTGATGGAAACAAGTCGATCGACCTGCCACTCCTGCTAACCAACGGAGGAATATTATCAACCTGCAAAAGGAATACAACGGTAAGCTGCCGATGGAGGTAATATTGAGAAAATGAAACGTTGGTTTGAGTTACTTACAGTGTCATCAGGAACTTCGTATTCGGAGTCAATCATGCCGCGGAATGAAAGTGCCGATTTACAGAACAGATGCTCTTTCCATTCTGCCCACCATAACTTGTATGCCTGAGTGATAAAAGCAGCCGGGACCCATTCTGACAGATCTACATCTATATCGGCGTTTGGTGGTAGTTGGGCTGCACGAGTCCACTCAAGAAGGTTGTTGATAGTTTCTCTGGGTTTTATCACATCGGCATAAGGAAGTGCAATCGGCAACTGGCCGAAAGCTAACTGGCGAGCTAATGCCGATGGGTTGTAAAATTCGTAAGTTTGAGGGGAGGTTTTTGTGCTACCAAAGAAATTCACTGGAATGATTCTGGGAGTCACAATTGCCATCATCACCTCATTGTCCCTGTCGAGAGCTTCATCAAATGGATTGAAGGTCAGAGGGAGCATGCTATCTGGGTCATCATAAGCCAACCATGGTCGTTCGTCTCTGGTCAAACCCTTATACAGAGTCTGGAAGAATCGGCCGATCTGATCTGGATTACCCCCTGAACCAGGCAGAACTATGACAGCTTCACCAAAGTTCAAGGGGGCGCGTGTTGCCGATTCCTCTTCACCCAATACATGGTTTTCAGCTATATCTCTTGGGAAACGCTGTGTGAACAGGTTGAAGTTGAGACGCTTGTGCAAATGCAGATTGAGCCACATGTTGACAAACCACTAGGGGCCTCCCAAATTGCCAGTGGATTGGCCGAGCAGAAGTTTCTGGGCTACTTGATGGAGAAGGTGGTAAGCAGCGCCAAGCAAGTATCGGCCGAGAGGGAATCGGCCACCGTTAGCCAGTCTTTCTGCTGCCGATAGGTAGACAGAAGTCGGTCCTGCCGATCGACCACAGAATACAAACTTGTCCAGCCACATGTTCAGAAAGGTGGTTTGTTCCTTTATGGTGACAGATCCTTTCCCACGGTACTTCTGAATGTACCCCGACCAACCGCCGATAGTGCGGGTCTCCACTTTAGCACTAGGGGCAGTATCAAAAAAGTGGGTGCTATCGGCAGAAGATATATCTAGACCAGTAAGCATGGCTACATCGGCAAGAGTAGGAGAAGCAGGGCCGTGGCCAAAGGCAAAAGCATTGAGGGTGTCTGACCAAAAGTAGGATGCAGCTATCAGCAGTGACTCGTTTCTATGCATATCGGCAATGGACAATCTGATGCATTGGGCTAGATTCCTTTCACCCCACTGAACTTCATTAGAGTTGCTGACCCTCAAGAACCAGTCTTTCCACCCTACAGTTGGGCTGGGCCAAGAGCGGAAGGTGTCCTTCCACAGATCTAAGGAAAAATTTTCGGCTCTGAAGGGGATCCTGTTGGTTTCTGCGTTAATAAGGTCAGTCGGATCTGGGTCCCCTAGAGGGCCGAGGCATTGAAGGTGTGGTTGATCGGTGGGGATGACAATTTTGTTGGACAATTCCTAGTGATTTTGGGCGTAAAAAGAAATACAAAGAGGAAAGAAAAGGAAGATGTTCAGTAAAATGGATTGCGAGTGAACAGGGATATGAAGAAAAATACAGAAGACGGGGTGGAGATTTGACCTCAGGGACGACGAACCCGACGGCCATCTTGCTGCGAAGGAAGCGTGTGAAGGCGCCGGAGTTGATGAAGAGGGGTACTTGTCGGAGACCTTAGGAGTTTTTGGTGGCGCCGCCGCTGGAGAAGTAAAGTTGGGTAGTAGAATGGTGTGATGGGGAAGGAGTACCCAAGAAGAAACTATTTATAGGACAAGATGGGCAAGGGCAAATCCGACTTATCTCTTCGCCGCATCCGAGAAATCCGAGGGTACTCAGGTGGATATGGTAACTGTTCGCACGGTAATCCAAGGATTGTGCAGGTGATTTGATGGGAAGCGGTCATTATCTGAAGATATTTTACTGTGCAAGATCTCCTGGTCGGTCCATTGGCGATATTCTATAACGGTCATATTGCCGATGGGCGGATAGAGGGGAAGTAACCGTTTTTGCGAATATCCTGGTCAGAACATCGGCAGATCTTTGTAACAGTATTGTTGCCGATGTACGACTGAGAAAAATGCCCGTTTAGGAAGTTGGGGATTTCGAGGAATCTGCGGAGGATTAGGATCAGAGTTGTCCAGATTGAGGTTGTCGGTTACCAGATTAGGAGCATTAATTGTGGGAGAAGGCATCGTTACTGCAGAGAATTTCGGAGCATTATTAATAGTTTTATACTCCGAAACTGGGGGGCATGTGTTGACACCGTTTTTGGGCACGTGTCTAGGATGGCAGGATAAGGTGGCAGTACGATGTTTACAAAGCGGGTTGCCGATGAGGATGGTTGCCGATGAGGGGGAAGTTGAATGTGACTAAGTCCACAGGCAGTAATATGGTGCCGATGGCTAGATAAGAAAGTCTGCCGATGACTATGGCAAAGGATCTGCCGATGATGCAAAGGAGGAGTCTGGAAGCTGCCGGTCGTTATGTGGAGGAGTTTCGGTTTGTCACGAGGGATAGTTTTGTTATTTCCTTAATTATTTGCATCGTTTTGTATACGGATTCCGTGTAATTTGGAATTCGAATTCTAATCGTGTCTGGTTGTAGCTCTTTGAGCAGGGTATAAATATAGACCCTAGGGCCTTGTAATAAAAAAAAAGAAATCAATCAAACACACGTTTTTACTCATATTCCAGCATCTACTTTTCGACGACTTCGTCACACTTTTTCCTTTTATTACGAGTTCTTAGGAAGTCATCGACTTAAGCTCGGCGTGTTCTCGAGTTCCGCGTGAGTACCTCTTAGCCGTGACATCCGGGCGCATCGCTGTTGTCAGGACTAAAGTATTCGAGTTATCACCTTTGCCGATAGTAAGGTCAAATCGGCTGGCACGCCTTAACGTTTGAATCGGGTATTAGCCCTTTGTGTTTGCAGATCAGTTTTGCATCAACACTCATACATGCTGCTTCTACTCCAGAGGTACGCATCCACATACATCCACTCATTTCTATCTCCAGATTCACCTAAAAGTATTCTACTCCTAATCCAGGAGAGAATAGCCAAAAACATTTCTATTTTTCCCTATGAAATAAATGCTCGAGTTATCTTGGTTACTACCACTTGCTATATTATTTCAGGAGATGAGTGCTCTCTAAAAAAGAGAAAAAGAAAAAAATATGAGCAAATAAAAAGGGGCAAGTGCCTGGAACCTCGAAAGAAAAGAAAAAGTGAGACGAGAGGTAAAAATAGACAAGTGTCCGACAGTAGAATTAGGGGTACAAGATACCCACCTGAGAGAAAAGAAAAAAATAATATAGAGCATCACATTCTCCTCAAAAAGCTTCAAAGTGCAAGAAAGGTATGTATCCCCTTAAAAGAGCAAAAGTAGAATTAGACCTTCACCATTGTTGTCACCATCATCACCATACACCATTCACTCGCCACACATGCACATCTTGATTTGACTTATTGACTTCTTCTTCTGGATCCATGGTGTGGCAGAACCCCCTAAGTGTTTGGGCCCACCGACACCTGTCATTGTCCTAAGGACCTCTGACGGCGATGCCGGGGATCCTCCCACTTTAGAAGTCCGATGAGCATCGCTGGACGCTCATTCCACTGCTACCTGTGGCGTGCCAAGCCGGCTCGTCCTAACCACTGGTGATGGTCAATTAACGAGAACTTCTTCTTCTCGCCCTTACAGGATAGCAAGTGGCCACCTTAACACCAGGATCATTCGTTGCGAAGACATTGCAGTAACACAAACGACATACGACCAAAATAATATTCAGAGTAAAACAGTGGAAGTATTACATAATTTATTTTACAAAAGGAGTTCTTCCAAATAGCAGAGTGTTATTACAAACCAGGTCTAGCGGAGCAACTTAAACTTTAGTACAGAGATTACAAATTTACAGACCCTGCCCATGGGTCACGCCCACTCTTCTTCGTCGTCAACCTCGACGACGGTCACACAACAGGGTCCGAAACAAATCGGCTCCTTAGCTTCACCTGCAACAGGGGTATTGAAACCCTGAGTACGGGAGTACTCAACAAGACTTACCCGGCGGAAAAGAGGAGAACTTAGGAATGCAGGCTTAGGGTAGACAAGGAGTGGCTGAGCAAGGAGCCAAAGTGTTTTGCCAAAAAGCTTACTAATAGTGCATCCTTACTTTCGAGTTTTACCCGCGAATTCCTCTCCCGCAGAGGCCGAGGAGTTCGAGGACAGTCTATCTAGTTGCTTCTCACAGACAAGTCTGTAAGTTCCTAGTCCTTAATCGAAGTATTATCTATCCAACGACCATAGCTTCATGTCACTCTGAGTCCGGGAATTGGGATCCGAACCTCATGAGACATTTCTGTTGATGCAAAACTGATCTGTAAACACAAAGGGCTAATACCCGATTCAAACGTTAAGGCGTGCCAGCCGATTTGACCTTGCTATCGGCAAAGGTGATAACTCGAATACTTTAGTCCTGACAACAGCGATGCGCCCGGATGTCACGGCTAAGAGGTACTCACGCGGAACTCGAGAACACGCCGAGCTTAAGTCGACGAATTCCTAAGAACTCGTAAAAAGAGAAAAAAGTATGACGAAGTCGTCGAAAAGTAGATGCTGGAATATGAGTAAAAACGTGTGTTTGATTGATTTCTTGATTTTTATTACAAGGTCCTAGGGTTTATATTTATACCCTGCTCAAAGAGCTACAACCAGACACGATTAGAATTCGAATTCCAAATTACACGGAATCTGTATACAAAACGATGCAAATAACTAAGGAAATAATAAAACTATCCTTCGTGACAAACCGAAACTCCTCCACATGACAACTGGCAGCTTCCGGACTCCTCCTTCGCATCATCGGCAATCCCCTTGCCATAGTCATCGGCAGACCTTTTTATCCAGCCATCGGCACCATATTACTGCCTGTGGACTTAGTCACATTCAACCTCTCCCTCATCGGCAACCATCCTCATCAGCAACCCGCATCGTACTGCCATCCTATCCTGCCATCCTAGACACGTGCCCAAAAATGGTGTCAACACATGCCCCCCAGTTTCGGAGTATAAAACTATTAATGCTCCGAAATTCTCTGCAGTAATGATGCCTTCTCCGCAATTAATGCTCCTAATCTGGTAACCGACAACCTCAATCTGGACAACTCTGATCCTAATCCTCCGCAGATTCCTCGAAATCCCCAACTTCCCAAACGGGCATCTTTCTTGGTCGTACATCGGCAACAATACCGTTACAAAGATCTGCCGATGCTCTGACCAGGATATTCGCAAAAACGGTTACCTCCCCTCTATCCGCCCATCGGCAAGCTGACCGTTATAGAATATCGCCGATGAACCGACCAGGAGATCTCGCACAGTAAAATATCTTTAGATAATGACCGCTTCCCGTCAAATCACCTGCACAATCCCTGGATTACCGTGCGAACAGTTACCATATCCACCTGAGTACCCTCGGGCTTCTCGGATGCGGCAAAGAGATAAGTCGGATTTGCCCTTGCCCATCCTGTCCTATAAATAGTTCCTTCTTGGGTACTCCTCCCCCATTACACCATTCTACTATCCAACTTTACTTTTCCAGCGGCGGCGCCATTTACAACCTTCAAGATCTCCGACAAGCACTCCTCTTCATCAACTCCGGTGCCCTCCAACGTCCTCTTCACGACAAGATGGCCATTGGCTTCGTCGTCCCTGAGGTCAGATTTCCATCTCATCTTCTGTGTATATTCCTATTCATCTGCGATTCATCTTACTGAATATTCCCCTTTTCCTTTTTCTTTGTATTTTTATTCCCCCAAAATCACTAGGAGTTGTCCAATAAAATTGTCATCCCCACCGATCAACCACACCTTCAATGTCTCGGTCCTCTAGGGGATTCAGATCCGACCAATCTTATCAACGCAGAAACCAATAGAATCCCCTTTAGGGCTGAAAACTTTTCTGTAGATCTATGGAAAGACACTTTTCGTTCTTGGCCTAGCCCTACTGTAGGGTGGAAAGACTGGTTCTTGAGGGTCAGCAATTCTTATGAAGTCCAGTGGGGTGAGAGGAAGCTAGCTCAATGCATTAGGCTATCCATTGCCAATATGCACAGGAACGAGTCACTGCTGATAGCTGCATCCTACTTTTGGTCAGACACTCTCAATGCTTTTGTTTTTGGCCACGGCCCTGCTTCTCCTACCCTTGCCGATGTAGCCATGCTCACTGGGCTAGATATATCTTCTGCCGATAGCACCCACTTTTTTGATACTGCCCCCAGTGCCAAAGTGGAGACTCGCGCTATCGGCGGTTGGTCAGGGTACATCCAGAAGTACCGCGGGAGAGGGCCTGTCACCATAAAGGAGCAAACCACCTTTCTGAACATGTGGCTGGACAAGTTTGTATTCTGTGGTCGATCGGCAGGACCAACTTCTGTCTATCTATCGGCAGCAGAAAGACTGGCTAGCGGTGGCCAATTTCCTCTCGGCCGATATTTGCTCAGCGCTGTTTACCACCTTCTTCATCAGGTAGCCCAGAAACTCCTGCTTGGCCAATCCATCGGCAACTTGGGAGGCCCCTGGTGGTTTATTAATATGTGGCTCAATCTGCACCTGCATAAGCGCCTTGATTTCAACTTGTTCTCACAGCACTTCCCAAGAGATATAGCCGAAAATCATGTGTTGGGTGAAGAGGAATCGGCAACGCGTGCCCCCTTGAACTTTGGCGAAGCCGTTATAGTCTTACCCGGTTCAGGGAACAATCCGGATCAGATCGGCCGATTCTTCGAGACTCTGTATGACGGATTGGCCAGAGATGAACGACCATGGTTGGCCTATGATGACCCAGACAGCATGCTCCCTCTAACCTTCAATCCATTTGATGAAGCTCTTGACAGGGATAATGAGGTGATGATGGCAATTGTGACTCCCAGAGCCATACCAGTGAATTTCTTCGGTAGCACAAAAACCTCTCCCCAAACCTATGAATTTTACAATCCATCGGCATTAGCTCGCCAGCTAGCTTTCGGCCAGTTGCCGATTGCACTTCCTTATGCCGATGTGATAAAGCCCAGAGAACCCATCACCAACCTTCTCGAGTGGACTCGAGTAGCCCAGCTACCACCAAATGCCGATACAGATGTAGATCTGTCAGAATGGGTTCCAGCTGCCTTTATCACTCAGGCATACAAGCTATGGTGGGCAGAATGGAAAGAGAATCTATTCTGCAGATCGGCCCTCTCATACCGCGGCATGATCGACCCCGAATACGAAGTCCCTGATGACACTGTAAGTATTTTAAACCGATGTCTCATTTTCCAATACTATTTCTATCGGTAACTTACCCCTGTATTCCTTTTGCAGGTTGACAACACCCCCCCATCGGTTAGCAGGAGTGGCAAGCCGATCGACTTGTTCCCCTCAGGCCCGATCTCCTCAATCGGCCACAATGCTCCCACTCTGGCTTCCATCGTGCATCGGGGTGCGCGCCTCAAGAAAGTTACCACCAGGAAAACTCAGACATCGCCAACGGTAACTGCTTCCACTCTGGCGCAAGCTTTCAAGGCAATTTGTCAAACCCTTTTCATTTATGCTGACTATCTTTGTATCGGCTATCTGTGCTCATAAACTCCTTTTTGTTGTTGCAGCAAACTGGTGCATCGGCAAAAGCCAAACGCCAAGGTACCGATGCCCCCCAGTCTAGCCAGCCAAAGAGGAAGGGCACCCAAGGTGCTAAGGCTGGAACAAAGCGCCAGAAAGTGGCAACTCCCCCTCCTCCTCCGGTGTCTCCAATCCCGGTGGAATCTTCCCCTTCTTCTCCAGAAGTCCAGACACAGCAAGCACCATCTCCCCAACCAATGCAGGAAGCACCACAGATGGAAGAACCCTAGCAGGAAGAACCTCAAACAGAAGGTACATCAGCTGACGTGGGTGAACAAACAACTGGCCCGGCAGGTCCAGTTATATCATCGGCGGTTTCCCCGATTTAGACAACTGTTGTTCCTCCTCCGGGTAACATATTTCAACAATACTTCCGCCGATAAACTTATTCTCATTTAGTCTCATAACCCTTCCTGTCTTCTTTCAGTCGATATCGTTCCATCGGCAACATTTGCCGATCAACCTGTAGCTCCATCGGTATCTTTGAGTCAAAGGCAAGAAATTGCCTTGAAACAAGTAAGTCATCCAATTTTTCCACCAGTATCGTCTGCCGAAGCTTTGACCATAAAAATGACTTATTTCATTCTCATTTTCAGGAACAAGATTCTCCCGATAGCTTATTCTCCTTCGCCATTGATATCTTCGAAGAAGAAGGTGAGGAAGCAAGCTCCTCTCGGGCAATTGGGACTGTATCGGCAGAAACCAGGGCTAAGCTGGAGGAGCTATCGGCCATACTTCATCAAGACACAGCTCAACTGGTCAACGATTCTGACCCAGCCAAGGCCCTGTTCAAAACCCTTAGAGGCCAAATTCCTGCCGATGCTGAAGAAACCCTCTTCCATGCTGCACACCTAGAAAGCCGCCAGCTACAGTACCAGAGAGCCACTCGACGCCTTGCCGATAGAGCCGCTCAAATCCAGCTTCCTGAGGAGATGATGAAAGAAAAACTCTTAGCCGATGAGAAACATAAGAACATCGGCACCTTAAAGTCCTCAGGTGATGCACTGAAGCAGAAAGTATCTGATCTATCGGCAAAAAGAGAAGCTCTACTGGCCGAACTTAAGCAAGTAGAGGATGCTCTGTCCCAAGCCCAGCAAGAAGAGAGTCAACTGCCAGAGACCATCAAGCACCTTGAACAAGAACGAAACGTCCACGGTCGCAAAGCGCTGCAGTTGAAGAGGAAGCTAAAGCCGATAGAAGGTTCTGCCGATGATGATATCAAAGAGATAGAGACAGCCAATCAGATCCGGCTGTGCGCCATATCGGCAATCCAAGCGCTGCTGAACATCTGAAGCTTTCATCGGCAACACACCTTTGTTTTCCCGCTTTTAGCTTTTAGTCTAGCCGATAAGACTGTTATCGGCATCTTTTGAAACATTAAGTCTGCCCCCAAACATTTAAATCCAGCCGATAGGAGTGTTATCGGCACTTAAACTTTTATGCATCGACCCATATGCTGGGGTAGTACTTCTTTAAATATTTGTCATTTAATGCTCTGGGAAATTCAACTCCTTCAAGAGTTTCTAGAATATAGGCATTACCAGGAGCCGAGTGTCTTATCCGATAAGGACCTTCCCAATTAGGAGACCACTTCCCAAACTTCGAACTTTTAGTCCCGACTGGCAAAATCAACTTCCATACTAAATCCCCATCGGCAAACTCCTTAGCCTTTACTTTCTTATCATACCATCTAGCAACTCTCTTCTTATTTTCTTCTATACTCATTAAAGCCTTTAACCGATACCCTGCTAAATCATCTAACTCATCGGTCATCAAAGTGGCATAATCATCGGCAGCCAATTGATCTTGAAAAGATAATCGCCTAGATCCAGCCTTAATCTCCCAAGGCAACACTGCGTCATGTCCATACACCAATTGATAGGGTGACACCTTGGTTGATCCATGACAAGCCATCCGATAAGACCATAGTGCTTCATTTAACAATGTATGCCACCGCCTAGGATTTTCTTCAATCTTTCGCTTAATAAGCTTGATAATTCCTTTGTTAGACGCTTCGGCCTGCCCATTGGCTTGAGCATAGTAAGGAGAAGAATTCAACACTTTAATTCCCATACCGATTGCGAATTCATCGAACTCCCCCGACGTGAACATGGTGCCGTGATCGGTAGTAATCGTTTGGGGAATCCCAAATCGGTAAATAATATGCTCCTTCACAAAATCAATCATATTGGCCGATGTGACTTTCTTCAAAGGAATAGCTTCGACCCACTTAGTGAAATAGTCAGTGGCAACTAGAATGAACTTATGCCCTTTGCTAGATGGTGGATAAATCTGGCCGATCAGATCGATGGCCCATCCCCGGAACGGCCAAGGTTTTATTATAGGATTCATAGCCGATGCGGGTGCTCTCTGGATATTACCGAACTTTTGACAACCTTGACATCCCTTGAAATATCTAAAACAATCTTCAAGTATGGTTGGCCAAAAATATCCATTCCTTCGAATCATCCACTTCATCTTAAAAGCTGACTGATGCGCTCCACACACTCCTTCATGGATTTCCCCCATCAAACTTCTGGCTTCATCATCACCCAGGCATCGGAGAAGAATTCCGTCGACAGTTCGATAATACAATTCATTTTCAAGGAGCACATACTTGGTTGCCTGAAATCGAACCCGTCTTTCAACTTTTTTGGATGGATCTTTTAGATAATCAACAATTTCTTTCCTCCAATCACCGACACCGACTGCCGATGTCGCATTAATCATTGGCTGATATCCCGAGGCATGCTGAGCTAACCGATTAGCGTCTTCATTATACAATCGGGGAACATGCTCCAATCGGAAGTCCTTGAATTCCTTTAACAGTTGCATACTTCTCTCAAAATAGGTTATGAGAACTTCACTTCGGCATTCATAGCTTCCGGCCAATTGATTTATAACCAACATAGAATCCCCGAATATTTCAACAGCATCAGCACGAACTTCTCTTAACAACTCCAATCCCTTGATCAGAGCTTGATACTCAGCCTGATTATTTGTTGATGTAGCAACAATCGGCAAGGAAAACTCATACTTCCTCCCCTTAGGAGAAATTAATACAATACCGATTCCTGCCCCCCGGTCACAGGTAGATCCATCAAAGAAGAGCGTCCAGGGTGCAATTTCCAAGGTTTCCACTAGACCGCAATGCTGAGTCACAAAATCGGCCATAATCTGCCCTTTGACTGCCTTAGCTGATTCGTAACGCAAATCGAACTCCGACAGCGCTAAAATCCATTTACCGATCCTACCACTCATAATCGGCATAGATAGCATGTATCGGACCACGTCATCTTTGCAAACAACAGCACATTCGGCCGATAACAGGTAATGTCTCAGCTTGATACATGAAAAATATAAGCATAAGCACAGTTTCTCAATGGCCGAATACCTGGTTTCAGCATCAATCAACCTCCTACTCAAATAATAAATTACTCTCTCTTTCCCTTCAAATTCTTGAACTAAAGCTGAACCGATAACCGATCCATCAGTAGATAAATACAATTTGAAGGGCTTCCCTTGTTGAGGTGGAACTAAAACTGGAGGATTTACTAGATACTTCTTGATTTCATCCAGAGCCAACTGCTGTTCTTCTCCCCAAACAAACTCTTGATCGGCTTTCAATTTAAGAAGAGGACTGAAAGCACGAATCCTCCCAGATAAATTCGGTATAAATCTTCTGATAAAATTCACCTTGCCGATCAAGGATTGGAGCTCGGTTTTATTGGTAGGGGCCACTATTTTATTGATGGCATCAATAGATCTTCGACTAATTTCAATACCCCTCTGATGTACCATGAAACCAAGAAACTGCCCTGCCGATACGCCAAATGCACACTTGTTGGGATTCATCTTCAATCCATGCTTCCTTGTGCACTCCAACACTTTTCGTAAATCGGCAAGATGCTTTGAGAAATCTCCAGACTTAACCACCACATCATCAATATAAATCTCTACGAGCTTGCCGATGAACTCATGAAATATAAAGTTCATAGCCCTTTGATAAGTAGCACCAGCATTCTTTAACCCAAAAGTCATGACTATCCATTCAAATAGTCCAACATGACCAGGACACCTGAATGCGGTTTTTGGAATATCCTCCTCTGCCATGAATATTTGATTGTAACCTGCATTACCATCCATGAAGCTGATGACCCGATGGCCAGCCGCAACATCAACCAGTAGATCGGCGACAGGCATTGGGTATCCATCCATCGGTGTAGCTTTATTGAGACTCCTGAAATCAATGCACACCCGAAGCTTCCCGTTCTTCTTGTAAACCGGAACAACATTGGAAATCCATTCGGCATACCGACACTGCCGAATAAACTTAGCTTCAATAAGTTTAGTGATTTCGGCCTTAATATCAGGTAGAATGTTAGGATTACATCGGCGGGCTGGTTGCTGATGTGGCCGAAATCCAGACTTGATGGGTAACCGATGTTCGACAATTGATCGGTCTAAACCAGGCATCTCTGTATAATCCCAAGCAAAGCAATCTTTATATTCCTTTAACAAACTAGTCAATTGTCGCTTACACTCAGGATCTAATTTAGCACTAATAAAAGTAGGCCTAGGCTTATCACCACTACCTATATCTACTTCTACCAAATCATCGGCCGATGTGAATCCCTGGCCTAATTTTCCATCATCGGCGAATCTATCCATTAAAAACCGTCGTCAGAACCGACTGCTTGGATCGGTGGAATCTCATAATCGGCAACTTTGAGAAAATCTTTCTCCCAAACTTCTCCTGAAATGCACCTAGTCCTTTCATAAGTATCCGCTTCTGCCGATGCGATAACATAAGAAGAATCTCCTGGGACGATCTCAATCTTGTCACCTACCCACTGAACCAAGCACTGATGCATTGTAGATGGGACACAACAATTGGCATGAATCCAATCTCTCCCCAATAATAAATTGTAGGCACCTTTTCTGCTGATCACGAAAAAAGTTGTCGGCAAGGTTTTGCTGCCGATGGTCAACTCTGCACATATCGCCCCCTTGACTGGAGACACGTTTCCTTCAAAGTCTTTGAGCATCATATCGGTCTTGGTCAAATCTTGATCCCCTTTCCCAAGCTTCCGATATACTGCATACGGCATAATATTAATAGCAGCTCCACCATCAACTAGGATCTTGGTCATTAGCTGCCCATCAACCCTTCCTTTGAGGAACAAAGCTTTAAGATGCTGCCTCTCGTTATCGGCAGGTTTCTCAAAGATAGCCGTCATCGGATCCAGAGCCAACTGAGCTATCTGATCAGAAAATTCCAACTCATCGTCACTGGCTGGTGCAAGAAACTCCATCGGCAACATGAAGACCATGTTGACGCCTGCCGATGGACCTTCTCTCTTAGTATCTGACGGCTGCCGACTTCCAGAGTTCTCTCCCTTGTTTAGCTCCTCTTGCCTTCCTCGTTGCAATCTCCTTTTCTGTGTCTTGGTTAATCCTCGAGGGCACCATGGAGGAAGTGGCCTTTGCCTTGCCGTCGGGCGTCGGTTCTCCCTTGACTCCATGCGATGCGTGTTAGCATCCCTGCAAAATATGAATTCATCGGGAACCCACGCATCAGCCATTCCTTCGAGCTCCTCTTGGTTCCTGGGAAAATACTAGACACGGTCACTAAGTCTGTTGTGCCCACTGAATCTGCCCCCCAGCCGGTCATGAACTGACACCCTTCCTCTGATCGGCCCATTAGCTCGCCGTTCATCATCATGATAACGCCGATCGTTCCTATCGTACCGATCATAACCGTTGCATTCAGGGCAGTCTCTGACAGTAGGAAGCTTGATATTTTCCTCCCAACAATGGATGAAGAATGGGCAATTCCAATGATCCCTGTGCCGATTCCACTCCTGTCGGCGTCTTTCTTCTTCCCGTTGATAATCTTCCTGCTGGCGTCGATACCGATCTTCCCGTTGTTGCCATTTTTCTCGAGGCCTCCTATGAGTTATGACGATGCCAGATCGAGGAAGCCTACCTGAGCTAGCTCCTTCCTGGACCAAGCCCTTACTTCTTGCATCGGCAGTAGTAACTTGATGCTGAGGATCTACCGATGCACTCTTCTCAGCTGTCTCCGACGTTAAGACCTTAGCCTTCCCCTTAGCATCCAACATGTTTGTCGGGAAAGGATGTTGGTCTATCTTCATCGGCTTCTGGGCTTTGGAACTGTCAAACTTGATTCTCCCGGACTCTATAGCCGATTGCAGCTGCTGTCTGAATACTTTGCACTCGTTGGTGTCATGTGAAGTTGCATTATGCCACTTGCAATATCTCATCCTCTTCAACTCTTCTGCCGATGGGATCACATGGTTAGGTGACAGTTTGATTTGACCTTCCTGAAGTAGAAAGTCAAATATCCTATCGGCCTTGGCGGTGTCAAAGGCAAACTTCTCTGGTTCCTTCTGCCCAAAAGGACAAGACATCGGCTTCTTGTTTTTTACCCACTCTGCCAAACCGATTACTGGTTCCTCATCGGAATCTGAGCTTGTTGCTTCATCAACAAATGACACTTTCTTATTCCATGCCCTCTTAGGCTCGAAAGGCTTGATGTCTTGATCAGATATCCTCTGCACCAAATGACTTAAACTTTCGAACTCCTGAGAGGCATACTTATCCCTGATATGTGGCAACAAACCCTGGAACTCCAAATCGGCTAGCTGCCGATCATCCAGAACTAGGCTATAGCATTTATTCTTGACCTCTCGTATCCTCTGCACAAATCCCTCAACCGACTCATCATTACGTTGCCTCAACTTGACCAAGTCGGTGATCTTCTTCTCATGAACCCCTGAGAAGAAGTATTTGTGGAATTGCTTCTCTAGATCGGCCCAAGTAATTACTGAGTTGGGAGGTAATGATATGAACCAAGTAAAGGCCGATCCAGACAATGATGATGAAAATAGACGAACCCTCAATTCGTCCCTGTTACCAGCCTCTCCACATTGAATAATGAACCTGTTGACATGCTCCATGGTTGACGTGTCGTCCTGTCCGGAAAACTTTGTAAAATCCGGTACCTTGTACCGATGTGGAAGCGGGATCAAATCATACGCTGGAGGATACGGTGTCCGATAAGAATAAGTGTTGACTTTGGGTTTTATCCCAAATTGTTCCCTCATTACTTCAGCAATCTTATCGGCCCAATACGCATCAGCATCTTGCCGATGAGGCGGCTGCGGATCTGGCACTTGGTGGCGAACCTCCACGTGTCTGTTCGGGACGTAACCTGCATGGAACATTGTATTGGTCACCTGTCCTCCAATCTGCGGACTACCAAACTGCTGTCCACCGATTGGCTGTCCTCCGAGTTGCTGTCCAAAATTTATTGGCTGGTTGGGAATCCCCTGACCTTGGAACCCGGGATAGACCTGCCCTTGCTGGAACCCTGTAGTCTGATAACCCTGCTGGGGCGATTGTGGAAAGGCTTGCTGTCCAAGCCAACCATTATTAGCGTTCATCGGCATAGGTGCTGCCCATGATTGGTAATTGGGTACCGTCGTTGAATTGACATACCCCGACTGGGCCATAGGCCTCTGTTGCATCAGCATTGACTCTGCCGATGCGTTGGGCATCTGAAACATTGAATCTTGAGGATTCCCAGTGTGAGGCCTTGCAGTAGTAGTTGTGGTATACCGAGGACTCTGGTTCACCGGCGCATTGGGAGGTGCCGATGTCATAGGAGTTTTGCCCCTCATGTCAGTTATTTGTGATGTTCCCGGCGTCAACTCTGGAGGCATACCATAACCCCACCAATTGGGAGGAAGAGTTAACCCTGACATTGCCGATGCCAACATATCTGTTGTCAGTTTATGCTGCCCAACTGAAATTTGTGGGTTGGTTGCCATCGGCATAGATAGTGCACCAGTAGTCCCCAATGTACTTGGAGGGACGGCAGACTGTGCACTTGCATTCGTCAAGGCAGCCGATGGAGCCGTGACCTCTGGTGCCGTTGGCTGATGATGGGAGGGCCCCACATAATCTGGCGGGATTTGTCCTTCCTTGAAAGTTCTTGCCACGGCGTTGAAAACCGTATTAGACAGTACACCAGCTTGGTTAATCAACGCTCGATTGATGGCATTGTCAACCATATCTTGAAGCTTGCCAGGATTGGCGTCAAAGGTGACCTGCCGTGGTGCCGGCAGTGCATCTTTCTGGACCACTTCGCCGCTCCTGTTTATGCTGAAAGACCTCAGGCATTGCTGCTTGAACTCTTCCATGGCTTGGGCAATAGCTTTCTTTTGCTCATCCTTGAGGTTGGCCTCCGTCACGGGGATGACGTTCTCTTGATCGAGGTCAGAGATCGACATGTTGATCTTGATCTTGAATCTGTCCCACTGGGCGTGCCAAAAGATGTGTTGATGCAAAACTGATCTGCAAACACAAAGGGCTAATACCCGATTCAAACGTTAAGGCGTGCCAGCCGATTTGACCTTGCTATCGGCAAAGGTGATAACTCGAATACTTTAGTCCTGACAACAGCGATGCGCCCGGATGTCATGGCTAAGAGGTACTCACGCGGAACTCGAGAACACGCCGAGCTTAAGTCGACGAATTCCTAAGAACTCGTAAAAAGAGAAAAAAGTATGACGAAGTCGTCGAAAAGTAGATGCTGGAATATGAGTAAAAACGTGTGTTTGATTGATTTCTTGATTTTTATTACAAGGTCCTAGGGTTTATATTTATACCCTGCTCAAAGAGCTACAACCAGACACGATTAGAATTCGAATTCCAAATTACACGGAATCCGTATACAAAACGATGCAAATAACTAAGGAAATAATAAAACTATCCTTCGTGACAAACCGAAACTCCTCCACATGACAACTGGCAGCTTCCGGACTCCTCCTTCGCATCATCGGCAATCCCCTTGCCGTAGTCATCGGCAGACCTTTTTATCCAGCCATCGGCACCATATTACTGCCTGTGGACTTAGTCACATTCAACCTCTCCCTCATCGGCAACCATCCTCATCAGCAACCCGCATCGTACTGCCATCCTATCCTGCCATCCTAGACACGTGCCCAAAAATGGTGTCAACAATTTCCCCCTTTCTCATTTTACCACTTAGTTGCATAATTAACTACGATGAGGGTCGAAGGAATTGAGTCTCCCAATCGGGGAGCAACGACGATTCGAATCGCTTAGCAATCCAGCTGGAGTTCCTAACCACCTGACATATGTAGAACCAAATCTTGCATATATCAACCCAAATCAAGCTCTCCCCAAATTTGACCAGGTTCGCGGCACCCGAGAGCACAGTACTCCACCATCCTACAGCCGATCTAGATGTTTTCCGGTCATCTCAGATCCGTAAGGTGGGTACACACTACTCTCGCCATCTTTCCACTCCCAGTGCGCGAGTAGCTGTTCGCGTCGAGGGATCACAAGACCGGGCTTACCGAGGGCAAGTGGCTAGTACTATAAATTCTCAACCCAGCAGGCCATCAACGGAACGGTCCTTAATCGACACAGTTGGAGACACTACTTTAAGACTCCATTCTTAAAGCAAATCCACCAACCGGTCTCAAGTTGAAACATCATTGATCATAAGTGTATTCCACAACAACCCTTCAAACTTTGTTTGAAAACCTATCTAGTAGCAGGGCTAAGCATTACTACACAATTTTAAAATAAAACAGGTGCAAAGGACAAGATAACAAAGATCAAGGTAGTAAATGCAGCAAGTAGGTTAACCCAATTCTCGACTACCTAATGCAGCATTTTCAATTCATAAGTGATAAAAGATTTAAAACATTCAAGGAGGGGTTAATGCATCCAGGGCTTGCCTTGGTTGCAGGGCTGAGAGGGACCCTCGGAGACTTCCCAAGTCTCGGATCCGACTTCCTCAAACGGAGCACCGACCTCGGGGTTCGGTTCAACGGGCGCTCCTTCGGTCACGTGCACTATACGTAAAAGGATGAATGCTCATGATATGCATGCGATAAATATGCAAAAAGGGGCCAAGTTAAATACAACTGGCCGCCTCGGTGCAACACAGAATAAACAATAATTAAAATTGTTTAACATCTTAATGTCTTTACCCAAGAGGTTGTACTTGTAAATTAAGACTTCCCTTAATTCATAATTATCTTAAATTAACTAATTATTAATCCTTTTATCTTAACTAAATCCTAATTAATTACTAATGACAGTAACTAAGCATTAAGGCCAAACAATAATTAAATGCCAAAGGTCATTAGAGTTAATGACCTCAGGTCATCACATAATCCCAAAATCACGCAAATCCTAATTTTGAGCAATTACTAATTATTACCTAATTATCCTAGACTTGTTATTTAATCATTAATTAAGGGTTTAATCATGCTTCATTCAAACATTATCCAAATGTCACCAAATTTTGTGTGGAGCCAAGGAATAATATTCACAGGCTCTCTACCAATTTTGGTGATTTCTGCACATGTAAATAAATTATTAAAATTCCTAGAAGTTTTATTCATTATATAAAGTAGGTAATTTTTATACCCTTGCAAACTATTGGAAAACAGATACTAATATTTTTTCCTTTGTTCTATTCCTTTTAGGGAAGCTATACAAAAATTTCTATGATTTTTGAATCAACACAAGATTTATTACACAATTTCAATCTTTCAGCATTTTTAAACAAAAAAGGAAAAAGAAAAACACCCTGGTCACGCGGCCGGCCCGCTTGGCTTCGGCCCAAGCCGGCCCGAGCGCTCGGCCCACGCGGACTGCGCGCGCTGCCCTCTCCCCTCACGCAGACACTGACGGGCGGGTCCCGCCCGTCAGCTTCGTCTTCCTCCTCGCGCCGCCGCTCCGGCGATCGCCCAGTCGCCGATGCGTCTTCCCCGGTGCTAACCAACCGCTCCAAAAGGTTCGCCTTGACCCCCTGAGTGGCCTAGCGTGCTCAACGTGGTCACGAGGAGCTCCTAAGCTACCCAGCCACGGCTCCGGCGGCCGGAAGCATCTCGGCGCCGAACCCTGAGCATCCAGAGCCGGTAGAGAGCGAGGGAAAGGGCGCAGGAGTACCAGGAGCTCACCGCGACTTCGGCAAGGTAGCGAGCGACGGTCGAGGAGCCCGGAGATGAGCTGGCCGCTGTGAAGTGCTTGGCGGTGGTGCTTCGGCCGGAGTCGAAGGAGAATGGCTCGGTTGTGGCTTATGGGGGATTAGAGCTCGCGCTAGGGGGTGCAATCGGTGGCGGAGCTCAAGGCGGAGCTGCTGGCGTGCTCAAATGGTTTGGAAAGGCAACGGGTGAGGCGAATTTGAGAGGCGTAGGGAGCTCGTCGGAGTTGGAGTGCAGAGGGGAAAACAAATTTTCCACAGCGGCTCCAGGCTTTATCCTTGCAACGTTGAACTGGCAGCGGATGAGGACGTCCGGGCGAAGCACAGCAGCAAGCAGCTGCGTGGCCAGCTGCGTGGCGACGCTGGACACCGTGGCTCTGCCCCGGCGGCAGAGCACCCCCCCTGCCCGATCACTGTAGCAGGCCACATCCACTCAGTTTGTCGTTTTGCAAAATTCACCCAAATTTCGAACTGAAAACCAAATTTCACCAAAACAAAAGTTGCTCAGAATTTTATAAACTACAAATCACATTTTGGTGCCCAAGTCTAAAACTGAGTGGAAAAAGGTTAATTTGGCCAAACAGTTTGGAATTCACAACTTAATTCAAAGAAATTCAAATTTTTGAATTGGGGTCAAAACTGGGTTTTCAAAATTACTTTTGATTTTGCATAACAACTTGAAAAACTCCCAACATGAAAGTTGTTCAACTTTTTGAGCTCTACAACTTTCATGTTGACCATTTTTCAAAATTCCAAACAGATTTTGAATTGGAGACACTTTCCGGAAATCTGTATTTTCAAAATTAATTTGAATTTTGTATTGAAACTTCAAAAACTCAAAACACCAAAGTTGTACATATTGACAAGATCTACAACTTTGCTTTTGAACTCAACCTCAAATTTTGCTTAGTTTTCAAATTGTGTGAAAGGGGGCAAATCTAGTTTTCCAAAAATCAGGGTTTTCCCCCCCTAGTCTTTCGGAAAACTTCCACCCTAGGGTTTTAGCAACCAAGTCAAGCATTAATGCACAACATAAACACACTTTAATTCCCTAAGCACAACCAATCAAAATAAACTTGTTTTAGGTTGATGCATCAGGGTGTGATTACCAAACATGCCATGCAATGCTTATGATGACATGATCCGATTTTTGTAACCGTAACATCGGGGATGTTACACATGGTTTGACTATGCAATAAATGTCTTGTAAGTATGTATTATCTGTCTCCCACCTATGAGCTCCAGATATCAAAACCTTATTAGAGTAGGGTGAGAGAGAAGGCAATATCACTATGCCTCATACCAAAAATACCACATACTTTGAGAGAAGGCATATACCATTACTGCCTTGGAAAGGATCCAGAAATACCACAAAAGAGAGATTTGAGAGAATCATATAAGGAATCTCTGAGTTTTATTTGAAAATCTGCAAAAACTCCAGAGCTATAGCTGATCAAGAACAAGAGACATGGCGCTTGACTTGACTGTTCTATCTTTTAACTGCTCAAGACATGAGTGACGGTTACAAGCCCCATGGTTAATGGTAAAATGAGTAAGTTTTAAGTCTTAACAGTTTATTCTAACTCAGAGATGAGATCTTGCTTGAATGCATGTGTACTTTTAAGGCATGAAACCACTGCAGAAACTCTTGAGTTCATCCTTGCTCAGGGACGAGCAAGAGGTAAGCTTGGGGGAGTTGTTGACGGTCCTTAAGTACCAAATATAATCATCAAATAAATAAAGAAAAGGATCCAAATGCAACCAACACCCAGACTTAGGGTTTTATCTGACAGAATTCCACGAGTTTTGGTGTTTGTCTATTTCTGCAGGGGGTTATCAGGAAATACAGAAGAAAGGCCCACACGTCGGGTTTACATAGAGATATTAACGTGCTGCGCAATCTTCTATCATCTAGAAGACTCCAGAAGCCACGAGAACGAACGGGAAGGCGAATGGGCCCAGGGGCAGGGTGCCCGCCCTCCTCCCTAGGGCGCCCGCCCTGTCCCAGAGTTCAATCAGAACTCTCTTCGAGGATTACGCTCCACCGACCTAAAGGATCAAGGATAACTGTTCAATCAATGTCGGTTCGATCCGACGGCCCATATTCACTAGGAGGGACTATATAACCAGACCCCCTGGCCCCTGGAGGAGAACAAGTTCATCATAGAGTTGAGAGGAGCCCTCGAAGGAATACCTCTCCTCTAAATAAAATTTCTTTTGGCTTAGCATCTAATGTGAGTAGAATTAGATCTTCTAGTTTCTACTAGATTGAGAGAGATAGAGTGGAGTGTAGATCGGAGGAAGCCCAGCCTGTCGGTGTCTACTCCGAGGTTGTACCTACGGGATCAAGTCTTCTAACTCGAGGCTTGCTCCTAGGATTCTTCAGTAATTCGACTTCTAAATTCTAGTAAGTTCTTGTTTTATTGTTCTTTGGTTTATGAGTTTACTTTAATCTCTTCCGGTTGAGTTTAGAGTAATCATTGCTAGCGTAAACTTGGTGTTTGGGCTAGGGTACTCATAGATATCCCCTGACTAGCTGGACCGTGGTAATAGTGAGGAACGTGACATTTCCGAGTTACCTTTGAAGCCCATATCTCGTTAGCAGGAAGGATAGGGTTTATAGGTGCGGGTCGAACATCCTTTGTGGTGTCTAGATTCCATAAGCTTCCCCAATAGAATAGTAGACCATCCTTACCAAGGTTAGAACGAGACTACGGTTGCAGTCTTCTCTATACATCGCTCACATCAAGAAACATTCTTTGTAGCCTAAAGGGTAGTAGCAATAGATTTGGTTAGTCAGATGCACGCTTTCTCCCAGTGGTAAAAATTTAAATACGATACTCTGGATAACCTCCCGGGTGAAGTGCTCATCGATATCTGTGCGCTTGCGGATCATTTCCTGATGGCGTTACCAAATATCAACAGTGACATCGGCCATCTTGCAGCTGATTGTCCCAACAAAGGAAAGAAGTCAAGGTACAACAAACAAAGTGACAAGATGTACAAGGACAAGAAGAAAGGGAAAGCTCACCTCGGGCAAGAATGGCAATCGAACAGTGACAGTGATGATAATGATGATAATGAGAAGAAGAGTACGGCTGCCATCACCATACAAGAAAGATCTTCCTCAACCAAGATCTTCACCAACAATGCCTTATCCACAGCACTCATCTCCGACACCCACTCATCGCCTAGGCTCTTCACAAATCTCTCCGATGACGATGATGACTCTCCTACATGCCTTATGGCAAAAGGAGACAAGGTACAAACTGACTCCTCTCCTCAAACCACTAATGATTATGATAGTGATAATGAAGATGATGAAAACTATGCTAATAATCTCATTAAGAAATATGGTAAAACTGCTGCAACTAAATTTCTAAAGCTAATATACGCTAATGACAAGCTTGAGTCATGCATCGAGTCGCAAAGCGAATTGCTCCTAGAGGAAAGGGAGAAGAAACGAGGGCTCGAAGTATGTCTCTCCAAGGAAAAGGAGAGGGTTGAGAAATTGGGTGTAGAATTGTCTCTAGTAAAAGACTCAAATGAGCGATTGACTAATGGCTCTTTGGCTAGCCTAATGAATGATCATAGTTTGGCTCAAGAAAGCCTCACAAGCTTGACAACAAAATATCATGAGCTTGAACTAAACTATGAAAAGCTTTGGTCTAGCACCTCTACCGCTTCCAAGGATTCAAATGCTTCTACAAGTAAAAGCTGTGAAAGATGCATAAATGTTGACATAAATGCATGTGTCACTAACCTTGATGAGTTAGCCAAGAAGGACAAAGAAATTCAAAGACTGAACACTATTGTCAAGATTGGTTTCAAGTGCAAGGACAAGCAACCGGTAAATGTGTTCAAGGCATCAGGGCACCCCATAATCAAGGATGGCCTCGGATATAATCGGTACAATGGTAAGGCCAATGGGAGAAACATGATAAATGGGGTGGCTTGTGTGAAGTTCAACAAGAGTGTGCCTCTTGTTGACCTTAATGACAAGGTGAACAATGTTGCGACTCCTATAATCCCACTTGCAGACAACAAGAGCATCAAGAAGAAGCAAGGGGAAGTGCCCAAGCAACAAGCGCCTATCTCACGCAATCATATTTGTGATTACATGTGTTGTTGGGATAAGGATGGCAAGATTGTTGTGAAGTATGTGGGCGCCTTCAAGAAGAGACAAATCTTGAGGAGTGTTTGGGTGCCCAAATCTTATGTGTCTAACCCCCTAGGTTCCAACTCGGGACCTAAAACAAAGGC
Organism: Sorghum bicolor; assembly: GCF_000003195.3. Taxonomy (NCBI): domain Eukaryota; kingdom Viridiplantae; phylum Streptophyta; class Magnoliopsida; order Poales; family Poaceae; genus Sorghum; species Sorghum bicolor. Next base: position 43,839,795 of record NC_012879.2, on the reverse strand, counting down.
TTAATCTTGTCTTGTAGGTTTATTCCTCCGGTGGGCCAAGTTGGGTGGATAGTGGATGCACCAATCACATGACCGGAGAGAAGAACATGTTCACCTCCTTTCAACCAAGTCAAATCACAAGTGAAAGGATTGTCTTTGGTGATAATAGTAAAGGTGATATCCTTGGTTTAGGTAAAATTGCAATTTCAAATGATAATTCCATTTCAAATGTTTTGCTTGTGGATTCGTTGGGATACAATTTGTTATCCGTCTCACAACTTTGTGAGAAGGGTTACAATTGTCTCTTTACGGATAAGGATGTGGAAGTCTCTAGAAGGACGGATTCCTCTATTGCTTTTATGGGTCAACTAAAGGGCAAACTCTATCTAGTTGATTTCTCAGCTCGTAGAGTGGGGTCCGAGACTTGCTTAGTGGCAAAATCTAGCATGGGCTGGCTGTGGCATCACCGTCTAGCCCATGTTGGGATGAGGAACTTGGCCGATCTTCAAAGAGGTGAACACATCCTTGGACTAACGAATGTTTATTTTGAGAAAGATAGAATTTGCAGTGCATGTCAAGCGGGAAAGCAAGTTGGAGCCAAGCATCCCGCGAAGAACATTGTGACTACATCAAGACCACTTGAGCTACTTCACATGGACTTGTTCGGACCCAATGCTTACATAAGCATTGGAGGTAACAAATATAGTTTTGTAATTGTTGATGACTTTTCTCGCTTCACTTGGGTATTCTTTTTGAAGGACAAGAGTGAGACCCAAGGGATCTTCAAGAAGTTTGCAAGAAGGGCTCAAAATGAGTTTGAATTGAATATCAAGAAAGTGAGAAGCGACAACGGGACCGAATTTAGAAACACCAACATTGAAGCATACCTTGATGAAGAAGGCATCAAGCATGAGTTCTCGGTTGCATATACTCCACAACAAAACGGTGTGGTGGAAAGGAAGAACCGAACACTCATTGAAGCCGCAAGAGCAATGTTGGATGAATACAAGATTTCCAAAAAGGACTATTGGGCAGAAGCCGTTAACACGGCATGTCATGCCATCAACCGCTTATACCTCCACAAGTTGAGGAAGAAAACTACCTACGAGCTCCTAACCGGTAAAAAGCCTAAGGTGGATTACTTTAGAGTTTTTGGATGCAAGTGTTTCATACTTAATAAAAGATCCAAAAGCTCTAAGTTCGCACCAAAGGTTGATGAAGGGTTCTTACTTGGTTATGCTACTAATCAACATGGCTATCGTGTTTTCAATGAGACCACCAGTCAAATTGAAATAGCGGTAGACGTGACTTTTGATGAAAGCGACGGCTCTCAAAAGGAGCAAGTCAATGCTGAAATTCTAGGTAAAGAAGAGCCATCTCGCCAAGTAATCAAAAAGCTTGCTACCGGTGAAGTGAAACCCGTTGAAGAAGAAGAAGATGATGCACACATGCAAATTTCTCATGACCCAAACTTGCATCATGGGTCAACCAATGCCCATGATGATGCTTCCACATCAAGAAGAGGTCATGACTCAAGAGAACAAGTTGGACAAGATCCACCTCAAGCACAAGAACCAAACCAAGATGGAGATCAAAACGTTCAAGATCTAGATTCTCTAATCAACCAAGACCATGAAGATGAAGATGATGGCCCTATTCAAACAAGAACAATAGTGCCTCACCCAAGAGTTCATCACTCTATTCAACGGGATCATCCCGTTGATAGCATTTTGGGAGACATACAACGAGGGGTAACAACACGCTCTCGTTTAGTTGGTTTTTGTGAACATTACTCTTTTGTCTCCTCTATGTTGCCAAATAGGGTGGAAGATGCCTTGAAGGATCCGGATTGGGTGATGGCTATGCAAGAGGAGTTGAACAACTTCACTAGGAATGAAGTCTAGTCCTTGGTGGAAAGACCCAAGCAAAATGTGATAGGAACCAAATGGGTCTTCCGCAACAAAGAAGATGAGTATGGCGTGGTCACTAGAAACAAGGCTCGGTTGGTTGCCAAAGGTTTCACTCAAATCAAAGGTTTAGATTTTGGGGAGACTTATGCACCTGTAGCTAGGCTTTAATCTATTTGCATATTACTTTCCTTTGCTGCTCATTATGATTTCAAGTTGTTTCAAATGGACGTGAAAAGTGCATTCCTCAATGGCCCCCTCTCTGAAACCGTGTATGTGGAGCAACCGCCGGGTTTTGAAGATCCACATCATCCCGATCATGTCTACAAGCTTGACAAGGCACTCTATGGGCTTAAGCAAGCCCCTAGAGCTTGGTATGATTGTCTCAAGGATTTCCTACTCAAACAAGGGTTTGAGATTGGAAAAGCCGATCCCACTTTATTTACTCGCAAAGTCAATAATGATATTTTTATATGCCAAATATATGTCGATGACATAATATTTGGTAGTACTAATGCAGACTTCAGTGAGGAATTTAGTAGGATCATGACTGTGGCAGAACCCCCTAAGTGTTTGGGCCCACCGGCACCTGCCATTGTCCTAAGGACCTCTGACAGTGATGCCGGGAGTCCTCCCACTTTAGAAGTCCGATGAGCCTTACTGTGTGCTCATTCCACTGCTACCTGTGGCGTATCAATCTGACTCGTCCTGACCACTCACAATGGTCAAACAACGAGAACTGTTTCTTCTCGCCCTTACAGGATAGCAAGTGGCCACCTTAACACCAGGATCATTCGTTGCGAAGATAAAGCAGTAACTCAACGACACAAGACCAAAATAGTATTTCAGAGTGAAACAGCGGAAGTATTACATAACATAATTTACAAAAGGAGTTCTTCCAAATAGTAGAGTGTTATTACAAGCCTGGTCCAGCGGAGCAACTTAAACTTGAGTAGAGACAAAACAAATTTACAGACCCTGCCCATGGGTCACGCTCACTCTTCTTCGTCGTCAACCTCGACGACGGTCACACAACAGGGTCCGAAACAAGTCGGCTCCCGAGCTTCACCTGCAACAGGGGTATTGAAACCCTGAGTACGGGAGTACTCAACAAGACTTATCCGACGGGAAAAGAGGAGAATTTAGGGATGCAGGCTTAGGGTAGACAAGGGGTGGCTGAGCAAGGAGCCAAAGTGTTTTGCGTAAAGGCTTACTAGTAGTGCATCCTTATTTTCAAGTTTTACTCCGAATTCCTCCCTCGCAGAGGCAGAGGAATTCGAGGATAGTCTAACTGGTTGTTCCCCACAGACGAATCCGTGAGTTCCTAGTCCTATCATAAAGTATTATTTATTGATGGTCATAGCTTCATGTCGCTATGAGTCCGGGAATTGGGATCCGAACCTCATGAGACATTTTCCCCTTTCTCATTTTATCACTTAGTTGCATATTTAACTACGATGAGGGTCGAAGGAATTGAGTCTCCCAATCGGGGAGCAACGACGATTCGAATCGCTTAGCAATCCAGCTGGAGTTCCTAACCACCCGACATATGTAGATCCAAATCTTGCATATATCAACCCAAATCAAGCTCTCCCCAAATTTGACCAGGTTCGCGGCACCCGAGAGCACAGTACTCCACCATCCTACAGCCGATCTAGATGTTTTCCGGTCATCTCAGATCCGTAAGGTGGGTACACACTACTCTCGCCATCTTTCCACTCCCAGTGCGCGAGTAGCTGTTCGCGTCGAGGGATCACCAGACTGGGCTTACCGTAGGCAAGTGGCTAGTACTATAAATTCTCAACCCAGCAGGCCATCAACGGACCGGTCCTTAACCGACACAGTTGGAGACACTACTTTAAGACTCCATTCTTAAAGCAAGTCCACCGACCGGTCTCAAATTGAAATATCATTGATCACAAGTGTATCCCACAACAACCCTTCAAACTTTCTTGTTTAAAAACCTATCTAGTAGCAGGGCTAAGCATCGCTACGCAGTTTTAAAATAAAACAGGTGTCAAGGACAGGATAACAGATATCAAGGTAGTAAATGCAGCAAGTAGGTTAACCCAATTCCCAACTACCTAATGCAGCATTTTCAATTCATAAGTGATAAAAGATTTAAAACATCCAAGGAGGGGTTAATGCATCCGGGGCTTGCCTTGGTTGCAGGGCAGAGAGGGACCCTCGGAGACTTCCCAAGTCTCGGATCCGACTTCCTCGAACGGAGCACCGACCTCGGGGTTCGGTTCAACGGTCGCTCCTTCGGTCACGTGCACTATACGCAAAATGATGAATGCTCATGATATGCGTATGGCAATTATGCAAGAAGGACCAAGTCGAGTATAACTTGCCTTCTCGGTGCAACACAGAGTAAATAATAATTAAAGTTGTTTAACAACCTATTGTTTTTACCCAAGAGGTTGCATCAGTAAATTAAAACTCCTTTTAATTCCTAATTATCTTGAATTAATTAATTATTAAACCTATTTACCGTAATTAATTTTTAATTAATTACTAATGACAGTAATTAAGCATTAGGGCTAAACAACAATTAAATGCCAAAGGTCATTAGGGTTAATGACCTCAGGTCATCACACAATCCAAAGTCACTCAACCCTAATCATGAGGGTTTACTTAATTATTGTTGAATTATTTTGGAATTATTACTTAAGTACTAAATAGGGGTTTATTAATATTTCAATTAAACATTATCCAGATGCCACCAAATTTTGTGTAGAGCCAGGGAACAATATTCAGAGGCTCTCCACCAATTTTGGTGATTTTTGCACACATAAATAAATTATTAAAATTCCTAGAAGTTTTATTTATTAATTAAAAAGCCAATTTTTATGGACAGGCAAACTATCAAGGAAATAGACTCTAACATTTTTCTTATGCTCTTTATATTATCTGGAACCTGTACAAAAAGTTTCACTATTTTTGGATCACTACACAATTTATCACATAATTTCAAACATCAATCAAAAATTGCATAAAAAGGAAAAAGAAAAAGAGCTTTGCGCAGTAGGCGGCCTGGATCTTGGCCCGCAGGCCGACCCATGCGCGTGCTCGGCCCACATCCGCACTGCGCGGACGGCCTGGCTGCTCGGCCCACGCGCGCTCCGCTTGGACGCGGCCCACGCGGGCGTCGCGCGCTGCCCTCTCCCCTCACGCCGACACTGACGGGCGGGTCCCGCCCGTCAGCTTCGTCTTCCTCCTCGCGCTGCTGCTCCGGCGATCGTCCAGCGCCGATGAGCCTTCCCCGGCGTTAACCAACTACTCCACTAGATTCGCCGTGACCCCCTGGGTGGCCTAACGTGCTCAACATGGTCACAGGGAGCTCCTAAGCCACCCGGCCACGGCTCCGGCGACCGGAAGCATCTCGGCGCCAATCCCCGAGCATCCAGAGTCGGTAGAGAGCGAGGGAAAGGGCGCAGGAGTACCAGGAGCTCACCGCGACTTCGACAAGGTAGCAAGCAACGGCTGAGGAGCCCCGAGATGAGCTGGCTGCGGTGAAGCGCTTGGCGGTGGAGGTTCGGCCGGCGTCGAAGGAGAAAGGCTCGGTTGTGGCTTATGGGGAACTAGAGCTCGTGCTAAGGAGTGCAATCGGTGGCGGAGCTCAAGGCGGAGCTGCTGGCGTGCTCAAAGGGCTTGGAAGGGCAACGGGTGAGGTGAATTTTGGCGGCGGGTGGTGGTGGTCGGCGGTGAGGTTCGAAGAAAGGAGAAGAAAGTTCCGGCCGTCCGAGGCTTTATCCACGCGGTGGAGCAGTGGGTGAGGATGAGGCCGTCCGCGCGGAGCACTGCAGCAAGCAGCTGCGTGGCCAGCTGCGTGGCGGCGCGCGCGGAGGCGGCTCTGCCCCGGCGGCAGAACACCCCCCCCTGCCGATCACTGTAGCTCCCCCTTATCTCCTCTCTTTTGTCCCCTTGCGAAAATCAGCCAAAATTTGAACTAAACTCCAAATTCCACCAAAACAAAAATTGTGCCAAATTTTATAAGCTACAAAACATGTTTTGGTGACCAGAGCTGATTTTGAGTGTAACAGGGTGAATTTGGCCAAACAGTTTGAAAATCAAACTCAAATCAAAAGAATTCCAAATTTTTGAATTGGGGCAAAACAGAATTTCCAAAATTACTTTTGATTTTGCATAACAACTTGAAAAACTCCCAACATGAAAGTTGCTCAAATTTTTGTGCTCTACAACTTTCATGTTGACCACTTTTCCAAATTCCAAATGGATTTTGAATTGGGGATTTAATTTGGAAAAGGGGACACTTTTCGGAAATCTGTATTTTCAAAATTACTTTGAATTTTGTATTGAAACTTCAAAAACTCAAAACACCAAAGTTGTACATCTTTCCAGGATCTACAACTTTGCTTTTGAACTCAACCTCAAATTTTGCTTAGTTTTTGAATTGCACAAAAGGGGGCAGTTCTAGGGTTCAAAAATCAGGGTTTTCCCCCCTTAGCTCTTCGGAAAACTTCCACCCTAGGGTTTTAGCATCCAACACAAGCATCCAAACACAATGTAAGTACACTTTAATTCCCTAAGCACAAGCACTCAAAGTAAACTTATTTTAAATTGATGCATACTAATGTGCTTTAACAATTATGGTTTGCAATGCTCATGATGACATGATCCGTTTTTAGTAACCGTAACATCAGGGATGTTACAGCCCTTCCCCCTTAAAGAAATCTCGTCCCCGAGATTTAAAACCTTAGGGTAAGTAATGGAAAAGGAAATTTGTCAAAACTCTTTCATCTTCAGCTTCCCCATAAGGCAAGGAGTTGGGAAAAATACTTCATTATATGCATATATGTACATTAAGTACATGGCTTTGGTAACTCTTTTTCTTCACTGGAGTACATTCTCTGATTATCGTATGCTATCCTGAAGGGAAGCATGGAATTCAGGAAAATTCTCTAACAAGTAATCTTCAGATTCCCAGGTAGCTTCTTCTTCAGAGTGCTGGCTCCATTGTACTTTATACCATTTGGTGGTTGTCCTTCGAGTAACTCTAGCTTTTTGATCCAGTACTCGGATAGGATATTCCGAATAAGTTAAATCTGGTTCAAGCTTTACATCTTCAATATCTTGAACTCGGTCTGGTACCCGAAGACACTTTTTCAGTTGAGACACATGGAACACATTATGTATCCCGGATAATCGTTCGGGCAGTTTAAGGCGGTAAGCGACTTGCCCACATCGGTCAATAATTGGAAATGGACCAATGTAACGAGGCGCTAACTTGCCTTTAACACCAAAACGATTTACTCCTTTCATTGGGGATACTTTCAAATACACATGATCACCTTTGGCGAACTTTAATGGTCGACGTCTTTTATCAGCGTAACTTTTCTGTCGGGACTGAGCAACTTTCAAGTTATTTTGGATTTGTTTCACTTTGTTCTCAGTCTCTTTCACTAAGTCAACTCCGAAGAACCATCTTTCTCCAGGTTCCGACCAGTGTAACGGAGTTCGACATCGGCGACCATACAGTGCCTCAAAGGGAGCCATTTTGATACTCTCTTGATAGCTATTATTGTAGGAAAATTCTGCTAGAGGCAAGCAGTCATCCCACTTATCTGGAAAATTCAGGGCACAAGATCTTAATAGATCTTCTAGGGTTTGATTTACCCTTTCCGTTTGCCCACCAGTTTGAGGGTGGTAGGCTGTGCTGTATAAAAGCTTAGTGCCCAAGGACTCATGTAAACATTTCCAGAATTGGGAGACAAATTGTGTGCCTCTATCTGACACTATTGTCTTTGGCACTCCATGCAGACTTAGGATACGGTCGAAATAAATCTTAGCATAGGTGGAGGCAGGATACAATAGCTTTACTGGCAGAAAATGTGCTGTTTTGGTGAGACGATCTACTATGACCCAAATGGAGTCAAAGCCCTTGGCCGTCTTGGGCAATCCTACTATGAAATCCATACTTATGTCATCCCATTTCCATGCGGGGATAGGCAAAGGTTGCAACTCCCCAGCGGATTTGAGATGAATGGCTTTGACTTTTCGACAGGTGTCACACTGGGCCACATAGCGAGCTATTTCTATCTTCATTTTTGTCCACCAAAACCTTTGCTTCAGGTCCTGATACATCTTATTGCTTCCCGGATGAATAGAATACCTCGTGGTATGAGCTTCATCTAGGATTTGCTGACGTAACTCAGGTACCTTTGGAACCACTAACCGGTTCTTGAACCAGATTACTCCCGCCTCATCCACCTTAAAGTCTGTGAGCGCTCTATTAGAAATCTTTTCTTTAAGATGTCTCATGCCTTTGTTTTCTTTTTGTGCCTTTATGATTTGAGCCTCGAGATTGAAATCAATCTTTAAATTGGAAAGGCTTCCTTGGGAAATCATTTCTATTCCCAAGTTCTCTAGCTCTTGGCACAAAGTTATATCCCTAGGCTTCACTGTTAAGCAATTACAGTGAGCCTTACGACTGAGGGCATCCGCTACTACATTTGCCTTGCCAGGGTGATAATGCACCTCAAGGTCGTAATCTTTAATTAGTTCTAGCCACCTTCGCTGGCGCATATTAAGCTCAGCTTGAGTAAAGATATACTTCAAGCTTTTGTGATCTGTATATAGATGACACGTGTTTCCCAACAAATAATGACGCCAGATCTTCAATGCATGTACCACGGCGGCTAGTTCGAGATCATGGGTCGGGTAATTCTCTTCATGAGGTTTGAGTTGTCTAGAAGCATATGCAATTACGCGACCCTCCTGCATCAGCACACAGCCCAACCCGATTCCTGATGCATCACAATATACATCAAAGGGTTTTTCAATATCTGGCTGGGCTAAGACAGGTGCAGTTGTCAACAACCTTTTCAGAGCCTGAAAAGCTTGCTCACATTGGGGTGACCAAACAAATTTTGTTTGACTTTTGAGCAAGGTTGTGATTGGTTTGGCGACTCTGGAAAAGTCCGGGATAAAACGACGGTAATATCCCGCCATGCCCAGAAAACTACGGACCTCATGTACCGTAGTTGGGGGTTTCCAATTCAACACATCTTCGACCTTGCCTGGGTCTACAGCGACTCCTTCCGCTGATAACACATGACCCAGGAAATGAACTTTGTCCAGCCAGAATTCACATTTGCTGAACTTGGCATATAGCTGATGCTCCCTGAGACGGGTCAGCACGATTCTCAAGTGTTCAGCATGTTCCTTCTTAGTTTTGGAGTAAATCAAGATGTCATCGATGAAGACGACCACAAATTTGTCTAGTTCTGGCATAAAGACAGAGTTCATCAGGTACATAAAATGGGCCGGTGCGTTGGTCAACCCAAAGGACATCACCAAGTATTCATACAACCCGTAACGGGTTGTGAAAGCAGTCTTGGGTACATCTTCCGGCCTAATCTTAATTTGATGGTACCCTGATCTCAAATCAATTTTTGAGAACACTTTGGCCCCAGCTAGCTGGTCAAACAGTAAGTCAATGCGGGGCAATGGGTACTTATTCTTAATCGTCACCTCATTTAGAGGACGATAGTCGACGCACAGCCTTAATGTCTGATCTTTCTTCTTCACAAACAAGGCTGGGCAACCCCATGGAGAAGAACTGGGCTGAATAAAACCCTTCTGCAACAATTCTTGTAATCGGGTTTTCAATTCGGCCAGCTCTTTCGGTGCCATTCTATAGGCCCTTCGAGATATTGGGGCCGTTCCCGGTTTCAATTCTATACTGAATTGTACATCCCGGTCCGGAGGCAAACCTGGTAAGTCTTCAGGAAATACATCCGGGAAATCTCGAACTACCGGGATATCTTTAACTTCAGACACATTAGCGGCATGAACTTGCCCAATTGTCCGTTTGGGAGTAACTAATTGGATTAGCAAGTAAGAACTCTCATTGGGCAATGGGATTTTAATAGTTCGGTGCAAAGTGTCTAGCACAACCCCTCGTTGCGCCATCCAGTTCATGCCTAAGATAACATCAATTTCTTGGTCCTTAAGAACAATCATGCTAGTAGGAAAATTGTGCCCACCGAATTCGATGGGTACTTGGTGAACCATTTCTTTAGACACCAGCCGTCCTCCTGGCGACTGTATATAAAAATGATCTTGTGTTTCCCCAATGGGTATGCCATGCTTTAACACAAAGGTGCGATTAATAAATGTATGGGATGCACCAGAATCGAAGAGCATTAAAGCAGGATGCTTCGCAACAGGAAACGTACCCATCATCACTGGTTCACCCTCTGGAATTGTCTCCACTTCAGTATGGAAGACTTGCCCTGTCTTCTTTACCGGTCTACCTTTCTGTATCTGTTGCCCTTTTTGAGCCCCAGTCCTGAACTGGCCCGGCTGGGGTTGGCCCATAGGTGGCCTTGGAAAGGTAGGGTTGGTTTGACGAGAAAAAGGGCACTCTTTAGAGAAATGCCCAGGTTTACCACAATTGAAGCAAGGGAAATTGTGGCTGGGCGGAGCAGTAGGGCGAACACCCGGGGCGTTCGGCTGGCGTGGTGCAAAAGCGATGGCAGTAGGTCGAGAATATACCTGCTGCCCAGGTCTGTACTGTGGAGGGGAGAAAGGACCACGATAAGGCGACGGCGCTTGGAAACGTCCGTGGCCCTGTGGATGATAAAGGATCCTCTGGCGCTTTTGACCGCGACCAGAGAAGGAAGAGGAAGCAGCCTTCTTCTTGGCTTCCTTGTGTTTCCTATTCTTTTCCTCAGAGGCGATGGCAATATTTACCGCCTCATAGAAAGTAGCATTTTGGCAAGTGGTCATCATGGTCTGAAGTTTAGTATTTAGACCACGCATGAAACAGGCTTTCTTCTTTCTGTCTGTGTTCACATAATCCGTGGCATATTGAGAAAGATGATTGAACCTTGCCACGTATTCCATAACACTTTTGTCGCCTTGCTGCAAGGCGAGAAACTCTTCGGCCTTCATGGCCATGAGCCCTTCGGGGATGTAGTGGGCGCGGAACGCGTCCCTAAACTCAGTCCAGGTAACTTGGTGTCCGGGAGCTTGAATAGCTAAGAAGTTCTCCCACCAAGCACCTGCAGCTCCCCGAAGCTGCTGGGCTGCAAATAAGGGTTTCTGAGTTTCTGAACACTGAATTAAACTGAACTTATGCTCCATAGTTCGGAGCCAGTCATCCGCTTCTAAAGGCTCATCGGCCTTAGTGAACACTGGGGGCTTGGTCTCGGTAAAATCCACATACCGAGCCTCTCCATCCCCGTTGCGCGGTGCCCTGAAGTTTGAAGCAGGGTGTGTTTGACGCTGTGCTAGCTCGCGCAGCAAGCGAGCATTGTCAGTTGTGGCACTTAGTAGGACAGCAATGGCGTCAGCCAAAGAAGGTGGAGCAGGTGGAGGGTTGGGGATATCATCCCCTCCCTGGGATGTCCCAGCTCCATCGGATCCGCGAGTACGCATCGGCATCTGTTACAAGAATCGTAGATACCTGTTACCACGTAGAATTCATAACACAGAACATATCTCACATTCACTTATTAAACATTAGTTAGATACACACCAAGAGTAAACAAGTTCAACTTTTCAAACTACAAGAACACTTATATTACAAACCCAAACCTCACTACGGTAAACTAAGACCCCTACAACGACGTTGCCCTCGGTTTCACCGAACTAATCGGTGTGGCCAGAACTGTAACCCGGGTCGTCGTTGCCATCATCTTGATTACCCCCTGGGTTGTGATCATCGGGGTCGGACTCCTCTTCACCACTGAGGCCTGCATCGGGTTCTCCATCGTCTGCCAACTCGCCATCCGTATCCATTTCTCCTTCACCGGGAGGTGGGTGGAGTTGATGATACAAATCAAATGCAATATCACGATATTGCATAGCCAGGTCATTGACTGTATCTAAGTGATGTGCCAGCTCCAGTTTCTCCAGCTGGAGCTGGTCCTCTCGTTGCCACGCAACATCCCGTTGTGCGGTGACCGTGGCCGCCATCTTCACATACAAATCCTTGAGATACTTTGCCTTGCCCAACTTTGCGTTCATCCTAGTTAGCTCATGCCTATGGGTGCTCCTAGCTTCTTCCTCTCGGGCAATGGCTGCATTTCGTTCCTCCACCATCCGGGACAACATAGCTTCACAGTTTTCCGTAGCTTGTTTTTCTTTAGCCAGTTGAGCTTTGAGTTTGCCAATCTCCATAACATTGTACATTCTCTCTCTCATCACCTCAGTCAACTCGGCGGACAGCCTGTCCACCTCCTGCTGAGGCGGTGTGCGGCTACTACTGGCTTGATCACTACGTGGAGCTAGCTGATGTCGGGGAACTCCTTTTGGACCTGTCCGCTTACGCGGGGTCTGCTTCTGTCGAGCCATCCTGTAGAGGGTAAGTTTAGATTGGTAAGAGAGACCTTAAAGGTTAGCAAGAATAGGATTGATTCTATTCGCCCAACCCAACAAGGAGGAAGGAACTTAACCAGTTAATACATTATGATGCATGCACGAACTTACGATTGCTACTAACAATTCGTAACGATATTGCTTTAAACTTTTACAACATAGGGCAATACTTTAGGTTGCTCCTCCAGACCACTTAAAAAAAATTCTAAGAAAGCCTATAGACAGGGGTAGGTTAGGACTAAGCACTTGGACTCAAAATAGGCAGGTTCATAGTATTAGTTTCAAACGAATTTTTGAAGTTTTTCAAAAGGTTCAGCAGTCATCTTAGCAACGAATGCTCTGATACCAGCTGTGGCAGAACCCCCTAAGTGTTTGGGCCCACCGGCACCTGCCATTGTCCTAAGGACCTCTGACAGTGATGCCGGGAGTCCTCCCACTTTAGAAGTCCGATGAGCCTTACTGTGTGCTCATTCCACTGCTACCTGTGGCGTATCAATCTGACTCGTCCTGACCACTCACAATGGTCAAACAACGAGAACTGTTTCTTCTCGCCCTTACAGGATAGCAAGTGGCCACCTTAACACCAGGATCATTCGTTGCGAAGATAAAGCAGTAACTCAACGACACAAGACCAAAATAGTATTTCAGAGTGAAACAGCGGAAGTATTACATAACATAATTTACAAAAGGAGTTCTTCCAAATAGTAGAGTGTTATTACAAGCCTGGTCCAGCGGAGCAACTTAAACTTGAGTAGAGACAAAACAAATTTACAGACCCTGCCCATGGGTCACGCTCACTCTTCTTCGTCGTCAACCTCGACGACGGTCACACAACAGGGTCCGAAACAAGTCGGCTCCCGAGCTTCACCTGCAACAGGGGTATTGAAACCCTGAGTACGGGAGTACTCAACAAGACTTATCCGACGGGAAAAGAGGAGAATTTAGGGATGCAGGCTTAGGGTAGACAAGGGGTGGCTGAGCAAGGAGCCAAAGTGTTTTGCGTAAAGGCTTACTAGTAGTGCATCCTTATTTTCAAGTTTTACTCCGAATTCCTCCCTCGCAGAGGCAGAGGAATTCGAGGATAGTCTAACTGGTTGTTCCCCACAGACGAATCCGTGAGTTCCTAGTCCTATCATAAAGTATTATTTATTGATGGTCATAGCTTCATGTCGCTATGAGTCCGGGAATTGGGATCCGAACCTCATGAGACATTTTCCCCTTTCTCATTTTATCACTTAGTTGCATATTTAACTACGATGAGGGTCGAAGGAATTGAGTCTCCCAATCGGGGAGCAACGACGATTCGAATCGCTTAGCAATCCAGCTGGAGTTCCTAACCACCCGACATATGTAGATCCAAATCTTGCATATATCAACCCAAATCAAGCTCTCCCCAAATTTGACCAGGTTCGCGGCACCCGAGAGCACAGTACTCCACCATCCTACAGCCGATCTAGATGTTTTCCGGTCATCTCAGATCCGTAAGGTGGGTACACACTACTCTCGCCATCTTTCCACTCCCAGTGCGCGAGTAGCTGTTCGCGTCGAGGGATCACCAGACTGGGCTTACCGTAGGCAAGTGGCTAGTACTATAAATTCTCAACCCAGCAGGCCATCAACGGACCGGTCCTTAACCGACACAGTTGGAGACACTACTTTAAGACTCCATTCTTAAAGCAAGTCCACCGACCGGTCTCAAATTGAAATATCATTGATCACAAGTGTATCCCACAACAACCCTTCAAACTTTCTTGTTTAAAAACCTATCTAGTAGCAGGGCTAAGCATCGCTACGCAGTTTTAAAATAAAACAGGTGTCAAGGACAGGATAACAGATATCAAGGTAGTAAATGCAGCAAGTAGGTTAACCCAATTCCCAACTACCTAATGCAGCATTTTCAATTCATAAGTGATAAAAGATTTAAAACATCCAAGGAGGGGTTAATGCATCCGGGGCTTGCCTTGGTTGCAGGGCAGAGAGGGACCCTCGGAGACTTCCCAAGTCTCGGATCCGACTTCCTCGAACGGAGCACCGACCTCGGGGTTCGGTTCAACGGTCGCTCCTTCGGTCACGTGCACTATACGCAAAATGATGAATGCTCATGATATGCGTATGGCAATTATGCAAGAAGGACCAAGTCGAGTATAACTTGCCTTCTCGGTGCAACACAGAGTAAATAATAATTAAAGTTGTTTAACAACCTATTGTTTTTACCCAAGAGGTTGCATCAGTAAATTAAAACTCCTTTTAATTCCTAATTATCTTGAATTAATTAATTATTAAACCTATTTACCGTAATTAATTTTTAATTAATTACTAATGACAGTAATTAAGCATTAGGGCTAAACAACAATTAAATGCCAAAGGTCATTAGGGTTAATGACCTCAGGTCATCACACAATCCAAAGTCACTCAACCCTAATCATGAGGGTTTACTTAATTATTGTTGAATTATTTTGGAATTATTACTTAAGTACTAAATAGGGGTTTATTAATATTTCAATTAAACATTATCCAGATGCCACCAAATTTTGTGTAGAGCCAGGGAACAATATTCAGAGGCTCTCCACCAATTTTGGTGATTTTTGCACACATAAATAAATTATTAAAATTCCTAGAAGTTTTATTTATTAATTAAAAAGCCAATTTTTATGGACAGGCAAACTATCAAGGAAATAGACTCTAACATTTTTCTTATGCTCTTTATATTATCTGGAACCTGTACAAAAAGTTTCACTATTTTTGGATCACTACACAATTTATCACATAATTTCAAACATCAATCAAAAATTGCATAAAAAGGAAAAAGAAAAAGAGCTTTGCGCAGTAGGCGGCCTGGATCTTGGCCCGCAGGCCGACCCATGCGCGTGCTCGGCCCACATCCGCACTGCGCGGACGGCCTGGCTGCTCGGCCCACGCGCGCTCCGCTTGGACGCGGCCCACGCGGGCGTCGCGCGCTGCCCTCTCCCCTCACGCCGACACTGACGGGCGGGTCCCGCCCGTCAGCTTCGTCTTCCTCCTCGCGCTGCTGCTCCGGCGATCGTCCAGCGCCGATGAGCCTTCCCCGGCGTTAACCAACTACTCCACTAGATTCGCCGTGACCCCCTGGGTGGCCTAACGTGCTCAACATGGTCACAGGGAGCTCCTAAGCCACCCGGCCACGGCTCCGGCGACCGGAAGCATCTCGGCGCCAATCCCCGAGCATCCAGAGTCGGTAGAGAGCGAGGGAAAGGGCGCAGGAGTACCAGGAGCTCACCGCGACTTCGACAAGGTAGCAAGCAACGGCTGAGGAGCCCCGAGATGAGCTGGCTGCGGTGAAGCGCTTGGCGGTGGAGGTTCGGCCGGCGTCGAAGGAGAAAGGCTCGGTTGTGGCTTATGGGGAACTAGAGCTCGTGCTAAGGAGTGCAATCGGTGGCGGAGCTCAAGGCGGAGCTGCTGGCGTGCTCAAAGGGCTTGGAAGGGCAACGGGTGAGGTGAATTTTGGCGGCGGGTGGTGGTGGTCGGCGGTGAGGTTCGAAGAAAGGAGAAGAAAGTTCCGGCCGTCCGAGGCTTTATCCACGCGGTGGAGCAGTGGGTGAGGATGAGGCCGTCCGCGCGGAGCACTGCAGCAAGCAGCTGCGTGGCCAGCTGCGTGGCGGCGCGCGCGGAGGCGGCTCTGCCCCGGCGGCAGAACACCCCCCCCTGCCGATCACTGTAGCTCCCCCTTATCTCCTCTCTTTTGTCCCCTTGCGAAAATCAGCCAAAATTTGAACTAAACTCCAAATTCCACCAAAACAAAAATTGTGCCAAATTTTATAAGCTACAAAACATGTTTTGGTGACCAGAGCTGATTTTGAGTGTAACAGGGTGAATTTGGCCAAACAGTTTGAAAATCAAACTCAAATCAAAAGAATTCCAAATTTTTGAATTGGGGCAAAACAGAATTTCCAAAATTACTTTTGATTTTGCATAACAACTTGAAAAACTCCCAACATGAAAGTTGCTCAAATTTTTGTGCTCTACAACTTTCATGTTGACCACTTTTCCAAATTCCAAATGGATTTTGAATTGGGGATTTAATTTGGAAAAGGGGACACTTTTCGGAAATCTGTATTTTCAAAATTACTTTGAATTTTGTATTGAAACTTCAAAAACTCAAAACACCAAAGTTGTACATCTTTCCAGGATCTACAACTTTGCTTTTGAACTCAACCTCAAATTTTGCTTAGTTTTTGAATTGCACAAAAGGGGGCAGTTCTAGGGTTCAAAAATCAGGGTTTTCCCCCCTTAGCTCTTCGGAAAACTTCCACCCTAGGGTTTTAGCATCCAACACAAGCATCCAAACACAATGTAAGTACACTTTAATTCCCTAAGCACAAGCACTCAAAGTAAACTTATTTTAAATTGATGCATACTAATGTGCTTTAACAATTATGGTTTGCAATGCTCATGATGACATGATCCGTTTTTAGTAACCGTAACATCAGGGATGTTACAATGACCAAAAGGTTCGAGATGCCCATGATGGGGGAGTTGACTTACTTCCTTGGATTTCAAATCAAGCAACTCAAGGACAGCACATTCATAAGTCAAACCAAGTACACCACCGACATGCTAAAGAAGTTTGACATGGACAAGGCCAAACCCATAAAGACACCAATGCCAACAACCGGACACCTTGACCTTGATGGAGACGGCAAGGCCATTGATCAAAAGGTATATCGCTCCATGATTCGATCTTTGCTTTACCTTTGTGCATCTAGGCCTGATATTATGCTTAGTGTGTGCATGTGTGCAAGATTTCAAGCTAATCCGAAAGAATGCCATCTCATGGCTGTTAAGAGAATTTTTCGGTATCTTGTGTTCACTCCTAATCTTGGCTTATGGTACCCAAAGGGCTCCACTTTCACTCTACTAGGATGTTCCGATTCGGACTATGCCGGTTGCAGGGTAGAGCGAAAGAGTACATCAGGGACTTGCCAATTTCTTGGTAGGTCTTTGGTGTCGTGGAGTTCTAAGAAACAAAATTCCATTGCCCTTTCCACCACTGAAGCCGAGTATGTGGCGGCCGGCGCCTGCTGTGCCCAACTGCTTTGGATGAAGCAAACCTTGAGAGACTTTGGTTGTGAGCAAAGCAAGATTCCCCTCTTGTGTGACAATGAGGGAGCAATCAAGCTAGCTGATAACTCTGTAAACCACTCTAGAACAAAGCACATAGACATTCGCCATCACTTCCTGAGAGACCACCAATCCAAAGGAGATATCGCTGTACAACATGTGAGAACCGAATTTTAGTTGGCCGATATCTTCATAAACCTCTAGATGAATCAAAATTTTGTGCTTTGAGGCGTGAACTAAATATCATTGATTCTCGTAACATGGCTTTATATCTTGCACATACTTGATTGCTTAGAAAGGTCAAAACTTTATGAAAAATTGAGTGTTATTTCAAAATCTATTTTTCACATCTCAAGCATGACCATTGTTTTGTAATGATTTGATGAAAACTGGCCATGTTTGATTTGGTTCTAAGTTTGCCACACTAAGTTCACTTCTGCGCTGTTCCCTGTCGGCCGGTGGTACCGGCGCCTTGCCCCGGTGGTACCGGCTCTAGCCGCAGGTACCGGCCGAAGCCCGGTAGCACCGATAGGCCAAAAATCCGCAAACCTCTGCCTGCCCTCTCTGGCTCGCCGGTGGTACCGGCTCTTGGGCCGGTAGTACCGGTAGTTAATTTTTACTGCGGTATTTAGGCCGCCCACGGTTATTTTCTCTGCCTTATCTCTTCCCACCCGCCCAACCCTTCTTCTCTTCTCTTCTCCCGGCGGCGGCGGCGACTTTCTTGCCCCGATCTCTCGGCTCCTTCATATTCTTCACGAAGGTCCTAGCCCTAGCCGTATGGGACGCGTGGAGAGTCTTGGTTGACTCCAAGACCTTTGGGGTTGCTTGGATTCGGCCCGTCTTCTCCGTGACGCAAGGTACTCGTTGAAATCGCCCGATCTACTAATGTACCTTATTTTAGGTTGTTTCCTCGCACTCCTTTCCTTCCCTTAGTGTATTCTTTCTTCTAGAATGCCTTATGCGCCTTTCCTGTGGTCGATTCGGTCGATTGGAGGTGATTCCCTTGCTCATCGGTGCCGCCGGTGGTACCGGCCCCTGTGAGCAAGGCACTTCCTCCCATTGCCTTGATCGATTCGTTGCTGCATTCTAGTGCGTTCTTGTAATCTCTTTTGCTGCCCCTCTTTGTGGTGTTGCAGCATGGATTCCGGGAAGCGCAAGAACCCTCACCGTGGTGCTCGCCCTAGATCCAGTGATGCCGGAAGTCGGTCCGCGGAACGGGCAGTGCGTGGCCGTGGGACTCCTTCCCGTGGTCTGGGTGCTACTGGTGCTTCCCTCGGTGATGAGGGCATTCCTGCTCCTCTTCACACCCACACTGTTCCATGTCCGCCTCCCTCTCACCGTGACCGAGTTTGCAGTCAAGCTGTCCCTGATCCTGTACAATAGGAATGACGGGCCATGGACCCCAATGTCCTTCATCGATCGCCCCTGCATCTCAGTGAGGTTGGTTCTCGTCGGACTCTCTCATGGCATCCTCAGTTTAATGACCATGTCCGGAGGCCCTCTATTCCCTCTGGCACCCAACCCCGGCTTGGTATTGATTACAAGAAGCGCCTTGTGGACTTAAGAAATCAGCGCAGCGAGAACCCATACAAGTTTATCAAGTTTGAGGGAGTTGAGGAGCGGTTTTGGTCACAGTTTCACAATGACTTCTATGAGTCCGTCCTCTATAAGGCCAGCAAAGTCATATCAAGTTTGAGGGAGTTGAGGAGCGGTTTTGGTCACAGTTTCACAATGACTTCTATGAGTCCGTCCTCTATAAGGCCAGCAAAGTCACCAAGAATGGTCCACTTTTTCAGCACAAGTATGTGGTCCTCAAGTCCCTACAAGAATTCAATCATCCTGAGGTCACTGCTTTAATTCACAAGCTTGAAGAATGGCGCATCCTTCCCCTTATGACCTTTGAGAAGAATTAGAATGAAGAAATCATCTTTCAGTTTTGGGCAACCTTGTGGGTGGATCAAGCTTCTAGGGATGCATTGGATGACTCAAGGTGTTCATTATCGCCTTGTGCCCTATGCTCCCTATCTGATGCATTGGATGACTCAAGGTGTTCATTATCGCCTTGACTTCATCACCTTCTCTCGCTTGCTTGGTTTTGATCATGCGGATCGTGAAGCACCCTGGCTGTCTAACATCTTTGCTGAGGGGATTTCTAAGGCTGATCTTGATGCTGCTGAAATGTACAAGCCTGGAGCTCATCTGGATTTCAAGAACACTCAGTTGAAGCCGTTCTTCTATGTGCCGAACAACTTGATTTGTTACACCATTGACCCCAAGTTTGGAGATTCTATTCACCTCTGTCTTGATGCTCCCAAGATCTTGGCTCGCTTTGGTGCTAATGGTGGCCGCTTTGGTGTCTCGGACTTGATGTGGAACAAGATTGTGGATGGGTCCGTTGATCCTCACAAGTATTTGCCCTATGCTCCCTATCTGATGCAAATCATGGAGCAAGTTACTGGAGTGCAGTTCTCGCACTCGTGTGTTCACGCTCCGGTTCGTGCCAAGCACTTGGGTGCTCCTCATGCTCCACCTCTCAGTCCTGCTGGTGATGCTCTTCCCGCTGGTGATGTTGTAAGTGCAATCAAGCCCTATTGTGGGTTTTGGTGTTAATGACAACAAAATTAGAGGACTAACAAGTTTTATCGAGTTAATGAGTAGGGGATCAAACTATAGAAGTGATGTACAGGTTGCTGGTATTCTGAAAACATGTTGGAGCTGATCTAAACTCAAGGACGTGTTACTTTGTTTTACATTCTTTATTTGAGTTTAGGAAAAGCCGTACTATAAAGGGGAATTCTAGAATTGTTGATCAACTGTGCAACTAGATGCTCATCTTCTCAAAACAACTTCCTCTTTCTCAGCCAAAGCAGCACGCAAAACAGTTTCCTTTTTAACCTGCTCTGGCCAGGGCGGCAGTGCCGCCCATCATGGGCGGCAGTGCCGCCCTCTTCTGACCGTTGGGACCCAGGGGAGGTATATACCTCTGGACGCTCGTCACAACGGCCATCACTGACCTCAGACGACTTATCTCTTGCTCAGACAAACCAGAGCTCTCTCTCTCCCCTCCATTGTTGCTCTTCATCCCTCAAGCAATCTTTGTTTCCATCCAGCAATCCTTGAGAGAAAAGGTAGCAAAACTGGATTGGAGAGTAGATCCATCGTTTCCCAAAGTCTAAGAGCATTTGGTTCACGTTTGGTCGGCGGTTCTAGGGTTTGTTACTCTTGGAGCTTGCTCCTAGCCGGCTAGGCGTCGCCCATGAGCTTGCCCTCCTGTGTGGCAGCCTTAGGAGGTTTGTAAACTTGTCTTTGCAGCTAAGAAATTACCCCTCACTTCAAGAGTTTACTCTCTTGACTTGAGAACGAGGGTAGGGCAAGCCTTTGTGGCAAGCCTAAGCCTTTGTGGCTTCCTCAACAACGTGGACCTAGGCAAGCCTTTGTGGTGAGCTGAACCATGGGATAAATCTCTGAGTCTTGTGTGCTTCTTGCAGATTATTTCTCAAAGTTATACTCTTCTAGGGTTTGGTAACCCGATCTAGTCTTGTGAGACTTTTCTGTGGTATCTAGTCTTTGTATTGGATCTGTTCTTTGTTTTGCAGGATTGGACTCTTCTTTACCTAAGTTAACTTCTTGCAAAGTTTCACCACCGTGGGTATTTTATTTGTAGGCCGGCAGTGCCGCCGTAGAAGGCCGGCAGTGCCGCTCTCTGTTCTAATAGAGTTTTGAGTTAATTTTTAACAGGCCTATTCACCGCCCCCCTCTAGGCCTCTTTTACTTCCAGGAGATCCTACAAGTGATATTAGAGCATCGTTACTTCAGATACGCTTCACCGCGTAAAGTATGGAAGTTGGAAGAGGTTCGAGATCCGCCCGAGAGCCAAAGGATGATGATGTGCTTGTCAAGGATGCAAGCAGCGGCAGTGAGATGTCACTGTCCACAGCAAGCAATGCCACCCTCAAAGATGACAAGACCACCGATGCGGAAAGAAAGAAAGAAAGAAGAGCAAGAAGAGAAGCAAGGAGAAAAGCAAAAGAAGAACAACAAAAGCATGATGAGAAGCTGAAGAGAAAAGAAGAAAGAAAGCGCATACACGAAGAAAGAGCAAAAAGAAGGGCTGCAAGAACAAAGCAAGAAGAAAGGAAGACGTATGATGCTTCTTCTAGTGAGCTATCTAGTAGCTCGGAAGATGGTGATGATTGTCACAGAACCGACCAAATTATAAGAGTTCAAGTGTAGAAACGATCGACAAGCAATCCAGTTTCCAAACTTGAGCCCATATAATCCCGGTAGTCAATTAAAATCACGAAGGACTTCAAACCAACTTGCAACAAACCAAGATCGTAATAATTCAGCACAACACAGCGAATGTTACATAGTCATTCATTGCAGTCGAAGCGGCACCACATTGGAGTATTAAGTTATTACAACACTTGTTCGAAGTAGCGGAAGCAAAATAATTACACACACTTGTTCAAAGTTCTGTTCACAAGTTTTTGTTATTGCCAGAGTCTACACCATCCTTCCAAAAGCAACAGGTACGAGTTTGTTAGAGAACCGTGCCCAACGGTTAGTCCTCATCCCCAGTGGGATGGAGACAGGTCTTGCAGAAGCTGTCATAAAAGATGTCATCTGCAACAGGTGGGAATAAACCCTGAGTACGAGAATGTACTCAGCTAGACTTACCCGTCTAATAAAACATAAAAGACACCAAGGATCATGCAAAGCTAATATATAAAGGTAGAGCTGGTTGACTCAATATTTGCCAAAAGCCTTTATTACAACTAACCTATTGTAAGAGCTTCATATTTATTTATCATCAGCCTACCACTAGATTAGCACCTGTACTACAACACATCACTTGATTATTACAAACAATAATAACCATATCAAGTTCATCATATGTTCTTCTTTGCTATCATCATTATCATGAACCAAGTTCATTAGTGAATGCTACGTTTGCCGCTGCTCTATCAAGTTCTCACTAACCGGGAGAGACGGCGATTCGAATCGAATTCCTATCCAGCTGGAGGGTTATTCCTAGCACTCACCCAAGCATCCCCCGTCGGAGAGCCAACGGGTCACCTTTGGTACAACTCAGGAATCGCGGCTCCGCTCAGTGCCGCACTCCCAGGGCTACCACTCTGCCAGGGAGGTCAGGAATTTTAACTCACCTGCCTTTGGGCTTACGCCAATGGTCCCCCGCACACCGCACTTCCTCCGGTAGTGCGCACTTTATACTTGCCGGTCTTCCGGCCTGAGTCATACTACTCGGCTTCGCGGTCGGAACGAGTTATCCGGCCAACTAAGTGTTAGGCATGCGTTCAACATGACAAGAGGACGTACAACGATCGGTCCTTAGCTGCCACAGACGGAGTTACTACGACCTTGCAAAACTCCGCCCGGCTTAAGTCAAATTAATCAGGTTCCATCCACGATAGCACATATAGACCATCGTGATCCGACACAACCCTATATCGCGCAGGTGATCGGAAATCACCCGACTTCTACCGATTAAGCATGGCTAAGCTGCTACTCGATCCTAACTCTACCATCAGGGTGTGGTGAGTTATCTGGACAAGGATGGAGTAAAATGCAGCAAAGGTTTCATCACAACTCCTATACTTAATGCAGCAATAGATATAACATATTAAATAAACTTTCAAAAGTAAAGGGAGGCTTAAAATGCTCCGGGGCTTGCCTTTCACGAACAAGGCTGGCTCGTGGTTTGGGCACTCAACTTCTTCTTCGGGCTCCTCGAGTCTGACTTGCTGGACCTCCACCTCCGGGTTGCCCTCCTGGCCTTCGGGGCTCACTTGCAGATCGAAGGAGGTTGCCACGTCCGATGCACCTATTGCATGCTCGGTGAATGAGAAGGTGTGCATACAAAAGAATGAATGCTTGATAACATAAGTGACCCACTGGACACTCATTTACGGAGCAATAGTTATAACAAGTTCACACAAGTTAACAAGTTAACTTAGCCCAAAACCTATCATGATAACCTATAACAGCAAGCACCATATAACAGGATACACTCAGTAAACAGGTCATAACTAATGCTAGGAAGATCCAACAAACATGAGTAAGGACATTTTGGAAAGCTTATGAAATTGTCTACAAATCATCTTTGAACATCACAGCAAGATTCATACATTAAACAAGTCATTTAAACAAAGTTCCAGGTTCTGTCCCAGAAAAACAGAGAACACCTATTTCTGGAACCTAACTTGGAAAGATCATGACTTCAAAACTACTGGACCAAATGATCTCAAATTTAAACCACAGCTAGTTCAATAAGTTTACAACAACTTTGATTTAGACAAGTTTCCCAGAAAACTAAGTTGTCAACTAGTAAAAACTATATTACTCCCTTGCTGTCCAGAACAGCCTTTAACCCTTTAATTAATTATTTGATGACATAACTAAAACATAAACCATGCCAACTACATGGCTCATGAGCACAAGCATATCATAAGACAACCAAAACATCAGATGATAACCCTCAAACATTTACTTAACAAGGCATTTATTAATTAATTCTAGAAAGGAGCATAATTACAAGATACTAGTCAAAGTGCTCAGAAAAATCTACAAAACTTACAGCAGCACAAGTATGGCATCAAAGCATCACCATAAAAATTTCAGAGCAATTTCACATACCAAATTAAAGATATGCATTTAACATGTGACAAGGTGTTTATTTCATAAATTCAGAAACATGACTTATATAGTGTCAAACAACAGATTTCAGATTATTTACATATTATGAATGTCATAAGCAAGTTTACCACTAAAGTAGAACACCAGCATAAGCACCAATTATTTTATATGATTTAATCAAGGAAACAAGCCAAATCTCAAACATAAATTACATATCAAAGCTGCAGTACTCCAAAAATCATGAAATATTTATCATAGCATTCTAGTATCATACAGAGACTACCATAAATTTTTCATGGCAAACTAAACAGTATAACCAGAGATATGAATTTATCCATGAATAACAAGATTAAATCCTTAATAAATATTTTCCTAGAAAACATGGTTCATTTTATATTTTTATTAAAAACTAGCCATCTCAGAGAACACCAAAAAATTGGTTTCACAATTTTTGGATCTCAGAAACAGGAGATATAATTTTTACAAGAAAGCCAAAATCAGGATTTTGAATAAAAGAAAAGGAGGGAAGGGAGGTGACACTGACAGTGGACCCCGCCTGTCAGGTTCTTCTCCCCCACGGCCGAGGCGACTCTCGCCGGCGATTTCTCCGCGACGGCGAGGTCTCCGGCCAAACCAAGGGCACCATTGTGATCCCCATACTCTAGCGACTCGATTGATCCCCTTTTCCCCACGGCGGAGCCACCGGAAGAGGCTCGCCGTCGATCATAGCGGCTCGGCGGAGGTGCTCGGCGTTACACCGGAGCCCTCGGGCCGGTAGAGCGTGACCTAAGGCCTTCTACAGCACCAGCGGACTAAGGCGAAGCTTCCTAGGTAAACGGCTTGGCTAGAAACGTTGTAAAACGCGCTGGCCACGAGAGACCCCAACTCTGGCGGAAACACGGCAGCGCTGCGCGTCGTGTCCGGCGACGGTGGGTTCGGTAGAGCGTCCACCAAGTGGCGCAAACGCATGCTAGGAACCTAAGCAACCTCTAGGACCTAACCAGAGAAGACGAGAGGCCCTGATGAGCTCAGCATTGGGCTCGCCGGAAAAGATGGTCACGGTGACCCGATTTGGGGGAAGAAGAAAATGGCGGCTCACCAGTGGATCTCACGGCGAGATGATGGGTGGAGAATGAAGAGCGGTTCACGGCGGAGCTGTGAGTGGAGTTTGGTGGACTGTGACGCAGCGAGGAGCACACACGAGCTCGCCGGAGTGAGCTCGCGACGGTGAGCTCGCTGCGGGCGCTCTTCTGGCGAGAGAGGCGAGGCAGAGAGGAAATGGACGCGTCCACGCTGCTCGGGGCGTCGCCGTGGAGGTCATGCGCGCGCTGGGAGCTGACGAGCAAGGCCATCGCCGGCGTACGGGCGCCATCTGGCGGACAGATGTAGCTCGGGACATCCACGACGGCGAGCTCGGCTCCGATTCAGAGAGCACGATGACCGACTGACAGAGCGACTTCAGCAACAGATAACTCCCAAACCAGCCCGAGTTAGAAGATGATGCAGTTGACAAAGTTGGAGTTCCAATCGAGTTCTACAACATTGTCAACTAGAGCAAAAGCCAAATCGGCCTAGATTGAGAGATATAGAGTTTTCAAAACCGATCGAGCAAACTGGTTTCGTTCCGGGACTTAGAAAATTTCCTAAGTGTTGGAAATAGCCCCAAATCTGCCTTGTGGGTCAATTTTGAGCTATTTGTGATCATTTTCATGAGATGGCCATAAAACAACTTTTGTTCCTTATAAAATTTTCTACAACTTTGATGTAGAAAGTTTTGACATGCAAACAATTTATGAAACACTTTTTAAAAGCCTAAGCAAAAGAGGTTTCTAGGGCCTATTTGTACAAGTATGACTTAGGTGATTATTTTGGAGAAGTGATCAACATGAACATTGTTCCCAAGGTTAAGTTAAGCATAGATAAACTAGTTACCAAGGCATAGATCACAAACACAAGCATGGTTCACTCAAACATAAGCATAGGAAGCCTATTTAAGCAATTTAGATCACATATTTGCATAGAATGACATGGCTCAAGATAGATGATGACCATGATATGCTTTGAGTAGATGATGATGCTCATGCTATGCACATGATTAATGCAACCATAACACTAGGGTGTTACAGCCCTCCCCCCTTACAAAAATCTCGTCCCGAGATTTGAAAGCTTACTGATTTTCGAAGAATGTTTTGTAAACTTCTTTTAAATAATCCTCCGTCTCCCAAGTGGCATCTTCCTCCCCGTGGTTACTCCCACAACACCTTGTAGAGCTTAACCACACAATTACGAGTCTCCCGTTCCTTGCGATCAAGAACCGCTATGGGTTTTTCTTCATACACCAAGTCTGACTTCAACTTGATATCTCGAACTTCCACTCGTTCCTCCGGTACACGAAGGCACTTCTTTAATTGTGATACGTGGAAGACAGGGAAAATAGCTCGAAGCGCAACAGGGAGTTGAACTTTGTACGCCACATTCCCTTTCTTTTCGAGAATCCGATAAGGTCCCACATAACGAGGTGCAAGCTTTCGCTTAACTCCGAACCTTTGTACACCCTTCATCGGAGACACCTTGATATACACATGGTCACCAACTGAAAACTCAATCGGCTTCCTTCTTTTGTCGGCATAACTTTTCTGATGAGCTTGAGCAGCTTCTAGATGTTGCTGGATGGTACGGACTTGCTGCTCTGCTTCATTCATGAAATCGATACCACAATACCTTCGCTCCCCGGCTTCTACCAAATTCAACGGGGTTCGACACTTTCGACCGTACAGGGCTTCGAATGGAGCCATCTTGATACTCTTCTGATAACTATTATTGTAGGAGAACTCAGCTAATGGCAACCACTTAACCCAAGAACCTTTTGAAGAGAGAGCACATGCCCTCAACATGTCTTCTAGGATTTGGTTAACCAGTTCAGTTTGACCAGCCGTTTGGGGATGATAAGCAGAGCTACGGACTAAATGAGTGCCAATCTGCTCATGTAGACATTCCCAAAAACGAGCAGTGAACTGTGGTCCATGATATGATACAATAGTTTGTGGCACACCATACTGATGAACAATGTGCTCAAAATACAATTCTGCATATTGATGTGGACGATAGTCAGTTCGAACAGGAATAAATCGAGCAACCTTGGTCAAACGATCTACAATCACCCAGATGGAGTCGTAACCCTTAACAGAAGTTGGGAGTCCAACAATGAAATCCATGCTGACTTCTTCCCATTTCCAACCAGGAATTGACAAGGGTTGAAGTAAACCAGCTTTCAGGTGAACAGCCTTCACACGACAACAATTGTCACAACGAGCGACAAAAGCAGCAATCTCCTTTTCATCTTTGTCCACCAAAACAAAGGTTTCAGATCCTGATACATCTTGCTACTACCAGGACGGATAGACAATTTGGATGAATGAGCTTCAGACAAGATCTGATTTCGCAGCTCATGGTCTTTTGGGACCACTAGTCGATCTTTAAACCAAAGAATTCCGTTCTCATCGACCCGGAAATGCTTGGTTTCTTCTTCCTTCATTTTCCTCTTTATATGGTGGATGCCTACATCTGTTTGCTACAATTCGATGACTCGATTGCAAAGAGTACTCTCTAGAGAAATCTGGTTGAGCACAAGTGGATGCATAAGATGTGACAACAACGGATCTTCCACTTGGATTGAGTGACAGTGCGCTTTCCGACTCAAGGCATCCGCCACCACGTTTGCCTTGCCCGGATGATAGTGCACTTGTAGATTATAATCTTTAATCAACTCAAGCCACCTTCGCTGCCGCATGTTCAGTTTAGGTTGAGTGAAGATATACTTGAGGCTCTTATGATCGGTGTAGATATTACACAGATTACCCAGCAAATAATGCCTCCAGATTTTCAAAGCATGAACAACTGCAGCCAATTCTAAGTCATGAGTAGGGTAATTGACCTCATGCTTTCGAAGTTGGCATGAGGCACACGCGATAACACGACCTTCCTGCATTAACACACAGCCTAAACCAATACCCGACGCGTCGCAGAAGACATCGAAGGGCTTTTCGATATCAGGTTGAGCTAGGACAGGAGCTGATGTCAGCAATGTCCTCAACTTGTGGAATGCCTCTTCACATTCAGGCGTCCATACAAACTTCTCATCTTTCTGAAGTAGCCGAGTCATAGGCTTGGATATTTTTGAGAATTCGGGAATGAATCGACGATAATATCCAGCCAGACCAAGAAAACTCCGAACCTCGTGCACCGAAGTTGGAACTTTCCAATCCAGCACTTCTTGCACCTTGGCTAGGTCCACCGATATGCCTTCTTCAGATAAGACATGGCCCAAGAAAGGTACTTTCTTCAGCCAAAACTCGCATTTGCTAAACTTGGCATAAAGCTGATGTTCACGCAAACGCGACAACACTATACGCAGATGCTCTGCATGCTCCTCTTCATTGCAGGAATATACCAAGATATCATCAATGAAGACCACCACAAACTTGTCCAATTCGGGCATGAACACCGAATTCATGAGACACATGAAGTGAGCAGGTGCATTTGTAAGACCGAAGGACATGACGAGATACTCATACAACCCATACCTCGTCGAGAAAGTTGTCTTAGGTACATCTTCAGGACGGATCTTGATCTGATGATACCCAGATCGCAAATCAATCTTGGAGAATACCTTAGCTTTAGACAACTGATCAAACAAGATATCAATGCGAGGAAGAGGGTATTTATTCTTGATGGTCACCGCATTTTGGGGACGATAGTCCACACACATGCGCAAAGATTGATCCTTCTTCTTCACAAAGATAGCCGGACAACCCCATGGAGAAGAACTAGGACGGATAAGAGCCTTCTTCAACAACTCATTTAGTTGGGTCTTAAGCTCAGCTAGCTCATTTGGCGGCATTCTATAAGGTCTTCTAGATATAGGAGCGGTACCTGGAATCAACTCAATTTTGAACTCCACATCCCGATCCGGAGGAAGCCCGGGTAAATCATCAGGAAATACATCCGGAAACTCACACACCACCGGAATGTCCTAAATAGCTTTAGATGTAACTGCATTCACAGTGCTACGGATTTGAATATCACGAGGGAGTTGCACTAGAAATGCCTCCTTGGTATTTGGGTCTTTCAACATCACTACACGAGTGGTGGTGTTGATAAGAACTCCATTGCCACTCATCCACTTCATCCCCAAAATTACATCTATGCCCACACCGGGTAGAACAACCAAATCAGCAAGAAACTGACGACCTCCTATTTCCAGAGTTGCCCCCAAAACCACTTGATTGGTGGAAATATCATTTCCCGCAGCACTAATACAATAACTTCCCTTATCAAGTGTAATTGCCTTGATATTATGCTTAGACACAAATTCAGAACTCACAAAAGAATGCGATGCTCCTGAATCGAAAAGCACAAGTGCGTCACATTGATTGACCAGAAACTTACCTACCGTGACTACCTCACCAGCAGGGATTGCCTCCACGGATGTGTAGTGAACACGCCCCTAACGGACGTTCCCTTGGTTGCCCTTCTTTGGCGGGTAAGGACAGTTGCTCTGCCAATGCCCGGTCTGATTGCAGTTCCAGCACGGACGGTTGGCAGGTGGAGTCTTGGCATAATTGGGACCCGTGTTGCCCCTAGGAAGAGCAATAGAGTACCCCTTGCGGAAACCCGTCTTCGCCTGATTCTTCTTCACCGGAGGGCGATACCGCTGGTTAGGCGTTGGAGCACAGAACGGTGGCTTAGCTGCCACTGGAGCCTTGGACTGAGATGACCCTGTCCCGGCCTCAAAAGCCCTCTTGCGAGTCTTGGTCGCAGTGTACACAGTGTTATAGTTCTCTTGAGTGAGAGCATCACTGACAAACTCATTGAAAGTTGCACACTTAGTGC
Organism: Sorghum bicolor; assembly: GCF_000003195.3. Taxonomy (NCBI): domain Eukaryota; kingdom Viridiplantae; phylum Streptophyta; class Magnoliopsida; order Poales; family Poaceae; genus Sorghum; species Sorghum bicolor. The sequence continues at coordinate 43,809,913 of NC_012879.2, read as the reverse complement.
GTCCCATAGTCTTCAGCAACTTGGGAACCAAACCTCGCTTGAAACTAGCAATCTTTTTCGCCTCAGTGTTCACAAACTCAGGAGCATATCTAGACAAATGATTGAAAGCATGCAAATACTCCTTCAAAGTTTTGTTGCCCTGAGTCAACTGCATAAACTCAGTATGCTTCATCTCCATGACACCAGGAGGAATGAAATGCCCTTTAAAAGCATCACGGAAAAGATTCCAGTCAAGCACAGTGTCGGCTGGAAGAGCTTCTCGATACTGATTCCACCAGATGCCTGCTGGACCTTGCAGTTGATGAGCTGCATACTCAGCCTTCAAACCTTCAGTCAACCGAAGCAAGCGGAACTTTTGTTCCACCGTGTTCAGCCATTCTTCGGCTTGAAGGGGTTCTTCAGCTTCTCTGAAAGGTGGGGGCTTTGTATCCATGAAGTCCTTGAAGCTACTGTACTGGTTAGGAGCTGGTCCTTCATGTTCATTACCACCACCCTGATGGGCCATCCGATTGATGGTCTCAGTGAGCATCCTCTGATTTTCCACCATCATTTGCATTAACTCAGCAGGATTTGGTGGTGGAGGAGGAGGGGGTGGGTTCATGTTTGCACGCTGTTCCGCACCTCGGGTGCCACGAGACATCTGTAAAGACACAGTCAGTGAGCATTGATGATGACAAGATTTGCCGCAGAAGAACTTATATTTATGCCTGAAAGTATTCGAGAGAATAGCTTTACAGAAAGGCACAATAATTCAATTCCACAAAACAACATCACCAATCCAACACATGACAGAGATATCCGCAATATGTACCACAACGGAAAACATCGTCATACATAACGAACATGTTAAGATTACACATTGGGTCCACAAAGTTATTACACCATCCCAGTACATGCCATGAGTCAAGGTCAAAGTCCTAGATTACAACATGGGTACAACAGCACCACGGCTGACTGGCATACTACAAAAGATCCTCACATAACACTACTCCCTACACTCCAGGCTCGTCGTCCGAGTCAGCATCGAACATCGCCTCTCCATCCTCGTCGCTAACCGGCTCAAGCTCCTCGTCTTCCACGTCCTCGTGCAAAGGTGGTGCAGCCGCTGCTGGTCCATCGACCTCCATACCATCATCATCGGCCACAATCACCTGAGGTCCCACCTCTGGATACATGGGTATAGGGCGAGGAATAGGGTGTAGCAAGTTGTTGAGACGGTGAATCTCCACAAGACCAGCCTCAATCTGATCCTGCAGATAGTTCTCCCGCTCAAGAGACTGAACCCGGTGCATTTCCCATGCCCGGCGCCTGTTCTCCGACACGCGGAGTGCAGTGTCCCTCTCATGAGTGATCTGCACCAAGCGCTCCTGTAAGGTCTCCCTCTCTCTAGCTAACTGACTCATCTGATCCTGCTTATGATCTCTCTCTCTAATGGCCTTCACCCACTGCTGCCTACGGTACTCCGCAATGTCTTCCCAGTCATTGCGGTCCTTCTGAGCTTGCTCTAGGAGTCTAGCTTACTTGCGAAACTTGCGAGCACGTTTTTCAGCCTTCCGTTGCATCTCCTGAGCCTGGCGAACAGCCACCATCACCTGTGCATAGGTGCCCTCTCGCTGACTGATCAGCTTGAGCACAGCCATCATAGCACTCATAGCAAGACTAGAACTCTCAGCTCGCTCTCCCCTGCCTCGAACCAAAGCACAACCATCAGCCTGTTTCCACTCTGCTGCTGCTGGGTCAGCACGGGGAATGGAGGCCGCTGGTCCTCCCGTCAGCTCATCGCCACACCTCTGACAGATATCGAGCAGGATAGTCTGGGCTGCAACCTGAGCTGCCTCCCAAGGAGTCTGCCCATCTGAGCTACAAGTCCAGCCTGTCCATGCAGGCTTGTCCCCATGTGGAGGGACAACTACCTGCACAGCAAACCACTGTATCCTTCCTATGCTCTCCAACTCCCAACAAGAGTACTGAGGTGGCTCAGTATACCCGACAGTCTGTAACACTCTCCAGAGCAGGGTAGGAGTGCCAAACTCGCTCAAGAAAGTGTCACTGGGATGGGGTGAAGCGGGTGCGTCCATCTGTGGAAAGGAATAGGAATACCAAGGGTAGAAGAGGATTAGTTTAAGCAACATTTATTTAATTAAAAGGGACGAAATTGTAAGGGAAGGAGTAGACAGAATATATGTATGAAAATGCGACATGATGCATGCACGAACCGTACGTCCTCACAAACTTATAAAATTAATATTCTAACGGATATACGGTGGCATACATTCGTCTCTCGATACGATAACTATCGATTTACACGTGCGCTGTTAGAGTACCTGCAGAAAACTTCATTTCAGCCCCACAGTTCCCAATATATCACTCAAGAAAGCAGTAAACTAAGTGCACATTGCTTAAACATGCCCAACATGCACAAACAATGACACCACAGCTACCCGAGAAATTAAATGCTTCCCAATTAAGTTTCTTTCGTGGTTCCATGGTTTTGACATGTAACCACTCTAGAAAACCACCACGAACACTCCCCTAGACTCCTGTTTGGACGATCATGCTCTCACAGCTCACCCTTACCAGGGCGTAGGTGCGACGTTGCATAATTTAAATCTAGCGACATATGTGGCTAATTCACATATGAAGGCTACCTCCACCATTAGACCACAGGGTAGCATAGTGCGGTCATCACACATCCATACCTGAGTACTGCCGGAGATGCATAAATAAAACCCCCCCAAGTCAGTACTTAAATAGCCACCTACAGTCCTTATGTGGGCAAGGAGGATTCGACCACTGGCATAACTTAAATATTGATTTACACCATTTTACTTAAAAACTCTTTTGTTTTTAAATACACAAACGCTGCATTTATAATGCTGAACTTGCTCCGATACCAGCTGTCACAGAACCGACCAAATTATAAGAGTTCAAGTGTAGAAACAATCGACAAGCAATCAAGTTTCCAAACTTGAGCCCATATAATCCCGATAGTCAATTGAAATCACGAAGGACTTCAAACCAACTTGCAACAAACCAAGATCATAATAATTCAGCACAACACAACAAATGTTACATAGTTATTCATTGCCGTCGAAGCGGCACCACATCGGAGTATTAAGTTATTACAACACTTGTTCGAAGTAGCGGAAGCAAAATAATTACACACACTTGTTCAAAGTTCTGTTCACAAGTTTTTGTTATTGCCAGAGTCTACACCATCCTTCCAAAAGCAACAGGTACGAGTTTGTTAGAGAACCGTGCCCAACGGTTAGTCCTCATCCCCAGCGGGATGGAGACAGGTCTTGCAGAAGCCGTCATAAAAGATGTCATTTGCAACAGGTGGGAATAAACCCTGAGTACGAGAATGTACTCAGCTAGACTTACCCGTCTAGTAAAACATAAAAGACACCAAGGATCATGCAAGGCTAATATATAAAGGTAGAGCTGGTTGACTCAATATTTGCCAAAAGCCTTTATTACAACTAACCTGTACTACAACACATCACTTGATTATTACAAACAATAATAACCATATCAAGTTCATCATATGTTCTTCTTTGCTATCATCATTATCATGAACCAAGTTCATTAGTGAATGCTACGTTTGCCGCTGCTCTGTCAAGTTCTCACTAACCGGGAGAGACGGCAATTCGAATCGAATTCCTATCCAGCTGGAGGGTTATTCCTAGCACTCACCCAAGCATCCCCCGTCGGAGAGCCAACGGGTCACCTTTGGTACAACTCAGGAATCACGGCTCCGATCAGCGCCGCACTCCCAGGGCTACCACTCTGCCAGGGAGGTCAGGAATTTTAACTCACCTGCCTTTGGGCTTACGCCAATGGTCCCCCGCACACCGCACTTCCTCCGGTAGTGCGCACTTTATACTTGCCGGTCTTCCGGCCTGAGTCATACTACTCGGCTTCGCGGTCGGAACGAGTTATCCGGCCAACTAAGTGTTAGGCATGCGTTCAACATGACAAGAGGACGTACAACGATCGGTCCTTAGCTGCCACAGACGGAGTTACTACGACCTTGCAAAACTCCGCCCGGCTTAAGTCAAATTAATCAGGTTCCATCCACGATAGCACATATAGACCATCGTGATCCGACACAACCCTATATCGCGCAGGTGACCGGAAATCACCCGACTTCTACCGATTAAGCATAGCTAAGCTGCTACTCGATCCTAACTCTACCATCAGGGTGTGGTGAGTTATCTGGACAAGGATGGAGTAAAATGCAGCAAAGGTTTCATCACAACTCCTATACTTAATGCAGCAATAGATATAACATATTAAATAAACTTTCAAAAGTAAAGGGAGGCTTAAAATGCTCCGGGGCTTGCCTTTCACGAACGAGGCTGGCTCGTGGTTTGGGCACTCAACTTCTTCTTCGGGCTCCTCGAGTCCGACTTGCTGGACCTCCACCTCCGGGTTGCCCTCCTGGCCTTCGGGGCTCACTTGCAGATCGAAGGAGGTTGCCACGTCCGATGCACCTATTGCATGCTCGGTGAATGAGAAGGTGTGCATACAAAAGAATGAATGCTTGATAACATAAGTGACCCACTGGACACTCATTTACGGAGCAATAGTTATAACAAGTTCACACAAGTTAACAAGTTAACTTAGCCCAAAACCTATCATGATAACCTATAACAGCAAGCAACATATAACAGGATTCGCTCAGTAAACAGGTCATAACTAATGCTAGGCAGATCCAACAAACATGAGTAAGGACATTTTGGAAAGCTTATGAAATTGTCTACAAATCATCTTTGAACATCACAGCAAGATTCATATATTAAACAAGTTATTTAAACAAAGTTCCAGGTTCTGTCCCAGAAAAACAGAGAACACCTATTTCTGGAACCTAACTAGGAAAGATCATAACTTCAAAACTACTGGACCAAATGATCTCAAATTTAAACCACAGCTAGTTCAATAAGTTTAAAACAACTTTGATTTAGACAAGTTTCCCAGAAAACTAAGTTGTCAACTAGTAAAAACTATATTACTCCCTTGCTGTCCAGAACAGCCTTTAACCCTTTAATTAATTATTTGATGACATAACTAAAACATAAACCATGCCAACCACATGGCTCATGAGCACAAGCATATCATAAGACAACCAAAACATCAGATGATAACCCTCAAACATTTACTTAACAAGGCATTTATTAATTAATTCTAGAAAGGAGCATAATTACAAGATACTAGTCAAATTGCTCAGAAAAATCTACAAAAATTACAGCAGCACAAGCATAGCATCAAAGCATCACCATAAAAATTTCAGAGCAATTGCACATACCAAATTAAAGATATGCATTTAACATGTGACAAGGTGTTTATTTCATAAATTCAGAAACATGACTTATATGGTGTCAAACAATAGATTTTAGATTATTTACATATTATGAATGTCATAAACAAGTTTACCACCAAAGTAGAACACCAGAATAAGCACCAATTATTTTATATGATTTAATCAAAGAAACAAGCCAAATCTCAAACATAAATTACATATCAAAGCTGAAGTACTCCAAAAATCATGAAATATTTATCATACCATTCTAGTATCACACAGAGACTACCATAAATGTTTCATGGCAAAATAAACAGTATAACCAGAGATATGAATTTATCCATGAATAACAAGATTAAATCCTTAATAAATATTTTCCTAGAAAACATGGTTCATTTTATATTTTTATTAAAAACTAGCCATCTCAAGGAACACCACAAAATTGGTTTCATAATTTTCGGATCTCAGAAACAGGAGATATGATTTTTGCAAGAAAGCCAAAATCAGGATTTTGAATAAAAGAAAAGGAGGGAAGGGAGGTGACACTGACAGTGGACCCCGCCTGTCAGGTTCTTCTCCCCCACGGTCGAGGCGACTCTCGCCGGCGATTTCTCCGCAACGGCGAGGTCTCCGGCCAAACCAAGGGCACCATTGTGATCCCCAGACTCTAGCGACTCGATTGATCCCCTTTTCCCCACGGCGGAGCCACCGGAAGAGGCTCGCCGTCGATCATGGCGGCTCGGCGGAGGTGCTCGGCGTTACGCCGGAGCCCTCGGGCCGGTAGAGCGTGACCTAAGGCCTTCTATAGCACCAGCGGACTAAGGTGAAGCTTCCTAGGTAAACGGCTTGACTAGAAACGTTGTGAAACGCGCTGGCCACGAGAGACCCCAACTCCGGCGGAAACACGGCGGCGCTGCGCGTCGTGTCCGGCGACGGTGGGTTTGGTTGAGCATCCACCAAGTGGCGCAAACGCATGCTAGGAACCTAAGCAACCTCTAGGACCTAACCAGAGAAGACGAGAGGCCCTGATGAGCTCAGCATTGGGCTCACCGGAAAAGATGGTCACGGCGACCCGATTTGGGGGAAGAAGGAAATGGCGGCTCACCGGTGGATCTCACGGCGAGATGATGGGTGGAGAATGAAGAGCGGTCCACGGCAGAGCTGTGAGTGGAATTTGGTGGACTGCGACGCAGCGAGGAGCGCACACGAGCTCGCCGGAGTGAGCTCGCGACGGTGAGCTCGCTGCGGGCGCTCTTCTGGCGAGAGAGGCGAGGCAGAGAGGAAATGGACGCGTCCACGCTGCTCGGGGCGTCGCCGTGGAGGTCATGCGCGTGCTGGGAGCTGACGAGCGGGGCCATCGCTGGCGTACGGGCGCCATCTGGCAGACAGATGTCGCTCGGGACATCCACGACGGCGAGCTCGGCTCCGATTCAGAGAGCACGATGACCGACTGACAGAGCGACTTCAGCAACGGATAACTTCCAAACCAGCCCGAGTTAGAAGATGATGCAGCTGACAAAGTTGGAGTTCCAATCGAGTTCTACAACATTGTCAACTAGAGCAAAAGCTAGATCGGCCTGGATTGAGAGATATAGAGTTTTCAAAACCGATCGAGCAAACTGGTTTCGTTCCAGGACTTAGAAAATTTCCAAGTGTTGGAAACAGCCCCATATCTGCCTTGTGGGTCTATTTTGAGCTATTTGTGATCATTTTCATGAGATGGCCATAAAACAACTTTTGTTCCTTATAAAATTTGCTACAACGTTTCTGTAGAAAGTTTTGACATTCAAACAATTTATGAAACACTTTTTAAAATCCTAAGCAAAAGAGGTTTCTAGGGCCTATTTGTACAAGTATGACTTAGGTGATTATTTTGGAGAAGTGATCAACATGAACATTGTTCCCAAGGTTAAGCATAGATAAACTAATTACCAAGGCATAGAGCACGAACACAAGCATGGTTCACTCAAACATAAGCATAGGAAGCCTATTTAAGCAATTTAGATCACATATTTGCATAGAATGACATGGCTCAAGATAGATGATGACCATGATATGCTTTGAGTAGATGATGATGCTCATGCTACGCACATGATTAATGCAACCACAACACTAGGGTGTTACATTGATGATGCATCGTATCACATTTCGAAGGAACAAGAGAAGAACAAGAAAAAGGCAAACAAAGACAAGGAGAGCAGCAACAAGAAGAAATATTCAGCCGTATCCTTTAATTATTCTTACTTGACTAATCGTGACCGCAAGTCATTCATTAACGTGCCCGCTGGGAATTTGCCTCATTTCGATGGGACAAACTTTGCCAAGTGAAAGCACTTGATGAAGGCTTATCTTATCGGTCTTCACCCCGGTCTTTGGGATATTGTGTGTAGTGGATTTCAAGCACCGGAGAACCCCGAAGAGCCAACAAATGAAGAGCTAGCTGCTGTCCACCTCAATGGTCAAGCCACAAGCATTCTCCTTAGTGCTCTAGATGGAAATGAGTACAATAGAGTGATGAATGTTGATGTAGCAAAACAGATTTGGGACACATTGGATCTTGCACATGAAGGTGTAGACAAAGTGAGAAGAGCCAAAATTGACCTATTGATGGCTAAGCTAAATAGGTTTGTGATAATTGATGGAGAAGGTCCTCAAGAGATGTTTGATAGACTGATGACCTTGGTGGGCAAAATTAGAGGGTATGGTTGTGAAGAGATTGATGATCACAAGGTGGTAAAAATCATGTTGGAAGCATACTCACCAAGAAATGAGACCGTAGTCACCTTGATTAGGGATAAGAAAAAGTTTGAGCACTTCACACCAAATGATGTGCTTGGAAGATTATTGACTTTTGACATGCAAAGAGAAGAAGCAAATGAAATAAGGAAGCTCGGTGAGCTGCAAGCAAAACTAGATGGCATGAAGATTAAGGAAGTTGCTCTCAAAGCCAACAAATCAAGCAAGAAAGGAAGCTCAAACAAGATCAAGGACAGCAAGCAAGCATCAACTAGTCAATCCAAAGAACCAAAACAAGTGCAAACAAGAGAGGACACAAGCTCATCTTCAAGTGAAGAAGAAGAAACACAAGGGGCTGATTTCAAGAAAATTGATGACATGGCTTTGTTTATAAGGAAGTATCACAAGGGGCTGAAGCAAAATGGGTATAAAGTTGTCCAAAGAAAGTTTCCAAACAAGAAAAAGAGAACTTGCTATAATTGTGGCAGCACCGATCACTTTGTTGCCAAGTGTCCTTATGAGAAGAAGGAGAATAACTACAAGAGGGACAACACTAGAGAAGGCAAGCATGAATAGAAGAAGAAAAATAAGCAATTGGGAGAAGCACACATTGGACATGAGTGGGATTCAACTAAAGAGTCAAGTGATGAGGATATGAAAGTTCCAACCTTGGCGATTCAAGGATCATCCTCAACACCGAAGCTCTTCTCCAACATGTCCGATGACGATGATCATATCTCCCCTCACATTTGTCTCATGGCAAAGGGTGAGAAGGTAAAAACAAAATCCAAATCCTCTCCAATCCCCAGTGATATATCAAGTAGTGAACTTACTGAAAGCTCTAGTGATAATGACCTTAGTGACAATGATGAGTTCGTTCAAATAACAAGAAATTTAGATCCTAAGACCAAAATATTCATCACTAAAACTATTGGAGGATTTAGAGAGTGTGCGAGCTGAGCTAGCAACAAGAGATGATGACTTACTTGAGCAAGAAAATATGTACATTGCTTGTAAGGAAGCTCTTGTGTTGGAGAGAAGTGAGGTGGACTCTTTGACCAAGGTCTTGACCGAGGAACAAAGAGAACATGCTCTCACAAAGAAGGCAAATATTGCACTCAACGATAAGTATTGTGCCTTAAAGGAAAAGCACAACAAACTCGAGAAGCAATATTATCTTCTTTTGGAGAGCAACTCACAACCCTCTAATACAAAAGGCACCTCTAATTCCTCCACTAGCTTAAAATGTGAAACTTGCCATAACGTTGACAAAAATACTTATGCTACTAACCTTATGAACATATGTGAAATGAGAAAAGAGATCTCAAGATTAAATGTTGTGATAAGTGAGAAGTGCAACAAGGTTAGTAGTGGCAAGGAGAGTCCATCAAAGAAAGCCCAATACAAGGATGGAAGACACCCCCATATAAAGGATGGACTTGGTCTAAAGAAAGGGGCCAAGACAAATGGAAGAAAGGTAATAAATGGATATGAGTGTGTGAAATTTACTTGCAAAGGAAAAATGGGTACAGAACAGCCTGCACAGAAGGTGACACCATGGCTGCCTCGAGCAGCACTGCCAACCAAGGGCGGCAGTGCCGCTGTGAATGGCGGCAGTGCCGCCCCCACAGAAAAGGGAAGGCTACCCATACTTCCTATGCTAGTAACAAGTCCAAGAAGCATATGCCCCAGCAAGAGAAAAGGATTCTGAAGCCAAGAGATTCAGTCTGGGGCACACCAAGCAAGCTTGAGTACCAACCCAAGGCACAGATATTTCAACAAAGCTTGAACTCTAGTTTTGTGTTGAAAAACAACAGCAAAGGGGAAGTGATTGCCAAATATATTGGCAAGGACAGAAATATTTATCTTCACACCTCTATTTGGGTTCCTAAGATTCTTGTGACTAACATGAGAGGCCCCAAGAATGATTGGGGACCTAAACCTAGCAATTAAATTTGTTTTGCAGGCATACTCCTCCGGTGGATCAAGTTGGGTGCTTGATAGTGGCTGTACAAATCATATGACCGGAGAAAGGAGTATGTTCTCATCATATTCCCCAACAACAAACTCCAAGACAACATTGTTTTTGGTGATAACTCAAAAGGGGAAGTGATAGGTCTTGGTAAAGTAGCTATATCACTTGATCATTCTATTTCAAATGTTTTACATGTTGATTCGTTGAGTTACAATTTGTTGTCCGTTTCTCAACTATGTGAAATGGGATACAATTGTCTCTTTACGGATAAGGGTGTGAAAGTCTTCAAGAGGGAGGATGCCTCTATTGTCTTTATGGGTCGGTTGAAAAATAAACTTTACCTTGTTGACTTCAGCAAGAGTGAAACCAAGATTGAAACCTGTTTAGTGGCAAAATCCAGCATGGGTTGGCTATGGCATCGACGGCTAGCTCATGTTGGGATGAGGAATTTGGCCAAACTCTTGAAAGACAACCACATCCTTAGACTAACAAATGTTAGTTTTGAAAAAGACAGGATTTGTAGCGCTTGCCAGGCTGGAAAACAAGTAGGTGTACCTCACCCACCAAAGAGCATAATGACTACCACTCAACCCTTGGAGTTGATACACATGGATCTCTTTGGACCGGTCGCCTACCTAAGCTTTGGGGGTAACAAATATGGATTAGTAATTGTTGATGATTATTCACGTTTCACTTGGGTGTTCTTTGTCTATGATAAGTGTCAGGTTCAAGACAAGGTGAAAACCTTCGTCAGACGAGCACAAAAGGAATTTAGTCTTCCTATCAAGAAAGTAAGAAGTGACAATGGGACCAAATTCAAAAACACTCAAGTTGAAGAGTTTCTTGATGATGAAGGCATCAAGCATGAATTTTCAACCGCGTACACCCACAACAAAATGGTGTGGTAGAGAGGAAGAATAGAACACTTATCGACATGGCAAGAACTATGCTTAATGAATACAAGACGTCGGATATATTTTGGTGTGAGGCCATCAACACCGCTTGTCATGCCATCAATCGCCTCTATCTACACAAGAAACTCAAGAAGACTTCCTATGAGCTTCTCACCGGTAACAAACCCAAGGTGTCTTACTTTAGAGTGTTTGGGTGTAAGTGCTTCATACTAAACAAAAGACCTAAAACCTCTAAGTTTGCACCTAAAGTAGATGAAGGATTTCTTCTTGGCTATGGATCAAATGAGCACGCCTATCGAGTCTTCAACAAAACTCTGAAGTGTCGATAGATGTGACATTTGATGAATCTAATGGCTCTCAAGTGGAGCAAGTTGATCTAAGTGTTGTAGGAAAGGAAGATCCACCTTGTAAGGTAATCAAGCAAATGTCCATCAGTGACATTAGGCCACTGGAGGGACAAGTCTCAGAAGAGGAGGATCCACCAGCTGTTGCTGCACAAATTTCTGCTGACGTACTCGACAAGGATGTGCAACACACACTTGCTGGAAATCAGCAGGGCGGCAATGCCGCACCTAAGGGCGGCAGTGCCGCCCCCTCCACCTCAGCAGCAGACCCTCCTGCTCCTACATCACAAGTTGAAGGAATCAACCTAGAGCCCATTTTTGAACAAGAAGAAGCTGTAGATTCAGAGGAGCAGACAAAGCTTGATAAGTATCCAAGACTTCGACAAACTATACAACAAGATCATCCCATCGACAGCATTCTTGGAATCATTCGAAAAGGGGTAACAACCAGATCTCATTTGGTTAACTTTTGTCAATTTTACTCGTTTGTCTCCTCTTTGGAACCACTCAAGGTAGAACAAGCACTTAAAGATCCGGATTGGGTCATGGCAATGCAAGAAGAGCTTAACAACTTTGAGAGAAATCAAGTATGGACCTTGGTTGAAAGGCCAAATACCAATGTTATTGGAACAAAATGGGTCTTTCGCAACAAGCAAGATGAACATGGTGTGGTGACAAGAAACAAGGCAAGATTGGTAGCTTAAGGATTTACTCAAGTAGAGGGATTGGATTTTGAAGAAACATATGCATCGGTGGCAAGGCTTGAGGCAATTCGAATGCTCTTAGCCTTTGCTGCCCATCATGACTTCAAGTTATTTCAAATGGATGTCAAGAGTGCATTCCTCAATGGTCCAATACAAGAATTGGTCTACGCTGAGCAGCCACCGGGATTTGAAGACCCCAAGTTTCCAAACCATGTGTTCAAACTCCAAAAGGCGATCTATGGGCTGAACAAGCACCAATAGCATGGTATGAATGCCTTAAGGAATTCTTGCTTAAACAAGGCTTTGACAAAGGAAAAGCCGATCCTACACTCTTCACTCATAAAGTTCGTAATGGTATATTTGTGTGCCAAATATATGTCGATGACATAATATTTGGTAGTACTAATCATTTGTATGTTGAAGAATTTAGTAGGACCATGACAAAGAGGTTTGAGATGTCCATGATGGGTGGATTGAAGTTCTTTCTTGGGTTTCAAATCAAACAAGTGAAGGATGGAACTTTTATAAGTCAAACTAAGTACACTCATGATATGCTCAAGAAGTTTGACATGGTGAATGCAAAGCCCATCAAAACTCCCATGCCAACTAATGGACATCTTGATCTAAATGAAGAAGGGACAGCCATGGATATCAAGGTATATCATTCCATGATTGGCTCTCTTCTCTACTTATGTGCATCTAGGCCGGACATAATGCTTAGTGTGTGCATGTGTGCTAGATTTCAAGCCAACCCGAAAGAGTGTCACTTAGTGGCTGTTAAGAGAATTTTACGATATCTAGTTCACACACCGAACCTTGGCTTGTGCTATCCTAAGGGTTCCAAGTTCAATCTACTTGGCTATTCGGACTCCGATTACGCCGGTTGCAAAGTAGATAGAAAAAGCACTTCGGGGACATGTCAATTCCTTGGATGGTCCTTAGTGTCTTGGAGCTCTAAGAAGCAAAATTGTGTAGCCCTTTCCACTGCGGAGGCCGAGTATGTTGCAGCCGGTGCATGCTGTGCTCAACTACTTTGGATGAAGCAAACCCTTAAAGATTTCGGATGTCACTTCACCAAAATCCCGTTATTGTGTGACAATGAAAGCGCCATAAAGCTTGCAAACAATCCTGTAAGCCACTCAAGAACTAAACACATAGACATCCGACATCATTTCTTGAGAGATCACGAAGCTAAAGGAGATATCAAAATTCGCCATGTGAGCACCGAAAAGCAACTAGCCGATATCTTCACTAAACCCCTCGATGAGTCAAGGTTTTGTGAGCTGCGAGTGAATTAAATATCCTTGATTCTCGTAACGTGACTTGAAATCCAGCACACATGTGTTTGTCAACCTAGCAACATAGGCAAAATCTTGAAAAACGGATTCACAAGTCTTTCAAAAATGTTTATAAAAATGTCTCTTAGTATTATGATCATAGTATGTATTGTTGATTGTTTTCTGATCATAATATTTAGAGATTATCATGTCCTTATCTAAAGTAAAGAACAGGAAAAGGTTTTAGCTGTAACCCTGCAAGTTGGGCAGGGCGGCAGTGCCGCCCATTAAGGCCGGCAGTGCCGCCCTTTGAATCCACAGCAGATTCGGGTCCAATTTGGCAGAGGTGTGGGGCCCATCTCCCTCTACCTCTTTTCTCTCTGGCTCTGCCTCTCTTCTTTCCTTTCTCTCTCAGTCGCGCACAGCACCTCCCCTCTCCCTCTCCTCTCCTCTAGGGTTAGGGCAAGGTGCAAGTGCTCTTAGTCGTGATCTCCACGGCCCTTGGCGAGTTCCCAGCCTCTCCTCTCGTTGCTGGTGACTGCCCCCCTCCCCCGCTCAAGCTTTGGGCATTGCTCTTCTTTCCTCTTCACTCAACGCATAAGGTAAAAGCCTAACCCTAACTCCTTCAATCCATGGAATGTGATGCTCTGACTAGGGATTTGAGTTTCTAGGGTGAGTATGGAGGTTTTGGAAATGGTTTGTGTGAATAAATCGAGTTGATTTGGAAGTTCACTGTTAGGGGGATCTCGGGTAGGGCGGCAGTGCTGCCCTCGGAGGGCGGCAGTACCGCCCCCAGCAGATTGAACCTACTGACTTGAGTTCTCTCTGGCAAAGGACTCTCAAATGAATTGGATTTATTCTTACAAAGTATTTCACAAAATCTCTCATACTTACCTTACCAAATCTCTAGTTAGGGTTTCACTTATTGTTGGATAGAACTGTGTTTCTGAAATTGTGATGTGTAGTAGTAGAGGTTGTTGAAACAAGGATTTAATTAGAATGAGAAAGATTGGACATGAAGTAGTGAAGCCACTGAGGGCGGCAGTGCCGGCCTCAGAGGGTAGCAGTGCCGCCCCTTCCAAGCTGATTCAAAATAGTTGGCTTCTCACTTCATATCCAATCTTCTTCTTCTAATTAAAACCTGTTGCAGCCATCTTTACAACATACTTAAACAGTTTCTTATCCAGTCCTATTACTTCTTGCCTAGATGGATCGAGGAGGAGATGATGCTAGAGGAAAGAGGAAAATGTTGACGAAGCAACTAGCTCGCAGAGGTAGGGGGAGGACAGCTGGAGGCAGTGGTGCAGCACCTCGAGCCACTGATAGAGCAGCACATGATCAATATGTGGCTGAGGAGGAAATGAATCAAAGGATTGGATACACCATCCCAATTATGCATGGCACACCAAATCACCTCACGGAGTTTGATGACAGCTATATGAGGGACAATGAGGATGAGTTTGTTCTCACAGAGCCTCACAACAATGTGAGACATGTAGTGGTTGACTATGGGAGGAGTTGGAAGGCTACTGGTGATGCCAGAGAGATTGATCCCTATGCTGCAGATAAGCTTTTGGGGGTTGATTACAGATTTTGGAATGTCTTCCACTCCAACTTCTATGCCACAGCCATCATGACAAAGCCTAGGGGCAAAATCTACAAAATGCAATATGTTGACTTCAATGAGTTGCAAGATAGAAGTGAGTTTGCTGCTGCCATAAAGACCTGTGACAGATTCCAGTTGACTGATATCATGAACTTCAGGTATGATTGGAATAGAGAAATCCTTGCACAGTTTCATGCCACATATTTTTGGAACAAAGATGAGGATGAGATTCACTGGATGACAGATGGTAGGCATTATCGCATTGATTTTGTCACTTTTTGTCGCATTCTTGGTTTTGGACAGATTCACAGATCTTTTAGTAGGATCCATGATGTGCGTCACCTTGAGCCACTTGAGGTGAGCTTTATGTGGGAAGATCCTAGCAAGGCTGATGGGAGAAGGATAGGGTTAAAGGCCATTTATTACACCATGAACAACCTGTTTAGAATCACTCTCAATCCTAAGGACAATGCAACTGATCTGTTGGTGCAAAACTGATCTGCAAACACAAAGGGCTAATACCCGATTCAAACGTTAAGGCGTGCCAGCCGATTTAACCTTACTATCGGCAAAGGTGATAACTCGAATACTTTAGTCCTGACAACAGCGATGCGCCCGGATGTCACGGCTAAGAGGTACTCACGCGGAACTCGAGAACACACCGAGCTTAAGTCGACGAATTCCTAAGAACTCGTAATAAAAGGAAAAAAGTATGACGAAGTCGTCGAAAAAGTAGATGCTGGAATATAAGTAAAAACGTATGTTTGATTGATTGATAGATAGATGTCCCATTACAAGGTCCTAGAGTCTATATTTATACCCTGCTCAAAGAGCTGCAGCCAGACACGATTAGAATTCGAATTCCAAATTAAACGGAATCCGCATACAAAACGATTCAAATAATTAAGGAAATAACAAAACTATCCCCCGTGACAAACTGAAACTCTGTCACAAACCATCGGCGGCTGCCGAACTCCTCCTTCGTATCATCGGCAGACTCCCTTGCCATAGTCATCGGCAGACTTTCTCATCATAGCAATCAGCACGGACACATCACCGCCTGTAGACTTAGTCACGTTCAACTTCTCCTTCATCGGCAACCACCCTCATCGGCAACTCATCCTGTAAACAAACACTGCCGTGTTATCCTGCCAACCTGGACACGTGCCCAAAACGGTGTCAACACATGCCCCCCAATTTCGGAGTATGAAATCATCAATGCTCCGAAATTCTCTGCAGTAATGATGCCTTTCCCCGTAATTAATGCTCCTAATCTGGTAACCGACAACCTCAATCTGAACAACTCTGATCCTATTCTTCCGCATATTCCTCGAAATCCTCAATTTCCTAAACGGGCATTTCCTTCTCAACCGTACATCGGCAATATTACCATTACAAAGATCTGCCGATGAACTGATCAGGACGTTCGTACAAACGGCTATCTTCACCTCACTTGCCTATCGACAATATGACCGTTACAGGACGCTGCCGATGGACCGACCAGGAGATCCCGCACAGTAAAATATCTCCAGATAATGACCGCTTCCCGTCAAATCACCTGCACAATCCCTCGATTATCGTGCGAACAGTTACCATATCTACCTGAACACCCTCGGATTTCTCAGATGCAGCAAGGAGATAAGTCAGATTTGCCCTTGCCCATTTTGTCTTATAAATAGTTCCTTCTCGGGTACTCCTTCTCCATCACATCATTCCATCATCCCAACTTTACTTTCCTAGCGGCGGCGCCATTCAACGTCTCCAAGACCTCCGGCAAAAACTCCTCCTCACCAACCCGAAGCCCCAGGCATCCTCCTCGTCGCAAGATGGCTATTAGCTTCATCGTCCCTGAGGTCAGTCCTTCATTCCATCCCCTGTTCTTTTTCTTCGCATCCCTGTTCATCCGCAATCCATTTTACTGAACATTTTCTTTTCTTTTCTTTGTGTTATTTTTCTTTATTCCAAAACCACCAGGAATCGTCTAACAAAATCGTCATTCCCACCGATCAACCACACCTCCCATGCCTCGGCCCTCTAGGGGATCCAGATCCAACCGATCTCATTAACGCAGAAACCAATAGGATCCCTTTCAGAGCCGAAAATTTTTCTTTAGATCTGTGGAAAGACACCTTCCGCTCTTGGCCCAGCCCTACCGTAGGGTGGAAAGACTGGTTCTTGAGAGTCAGCAACTCCAATGAAGTCCAATGGGGTGAGAGAAAACTAGATCAATGCATTAGGCTGTCCATTGCCGATATGCACAGGAATGAGTCACTGTTGATAGCTGCATCTTACTTTTGGTCAGACACCCTCAATGCTTTTGTCTTTGGCCATGGCCCTGCTTCTCCTACTCTTGCCGATGTAGCCATGCTCACCGGTCTAGATATATCTTCTGCCGATAGCACCCACTTTTTTGACACAGCTCCTAGTGCCAAAGTAGAGACTCGCGCTATCGGCGGCTGGTCAGGGTACATTCAGAAGTATCATGGGAAGGGACCTGTCAGCATAAAAGAACAAACCACCTTTCTGAACATGTGGCTAGACAAGTTTGTGTTCTATGGTCGATCGGCAGGACCGACTTCCGTCTATCTATCGGCAGCAGAGAGACTAGCTAACGGTGGCCGATTCCCTCTCGGCCGATACTTGCTTGGCGCCGTTTACCATCTTCTCCATCAGGTGGCCAAGAAACTCCTGCTCGGCCAGTCTACCGGCAACTTAGGTGGCCCTTGGTGGTTTATTAACATGTGGCTTAATCTGCATCTGCATAAGCGCCTCAACTTCATCCTGTTCACACAGCGTTTCCCAAGAGATATAACTGAAAATCATGTGCTGGGTGAAGAGGAATCGGCAACACGCGCTCCCTTGAACTTTGGCGAAGTTGTCATAGTTCTACCTGGTTCAGGGGGTAATCCAGATCAGATCGGCCGATTCTTCCAGACTCTGTATGAGGGCTTGGCCAGAAATGAACGACCATGGTTGGCCTATGACGACCCAAACAGTATGCTGCCCCTGGTCTTCAATCCATTTGATGACGCTCTTGACAGGGATAATGAGGTGATGATGGCAATTGTGACTCCTAGAGCCATACCAATGAATTTCTTTGGTAGCACAAAAACCTCTCCCCAGACTTATGAATTTTACAACCCATCGGCATTAGCTCGCCAATTAGCTTTCGGCCAGTTGCCGATTGCGCTCTGTTATGCCGACGTGATAAAACCCAGAGAGCCCATTAGCAACTTTCTTGAGTGGATTCGGGTAGCCCAACTACCACCGAATGCCGATACAGATGCAGATTTGTCAGAGTGGGTTCCAGCCGCTTTCATTACTTAGGCATACAAGCTATGGTGGGCAGAATGGAAAGAGCATCTATTCTGCAAGTCAGCCCTTTCATATCGCGGTACGATCGACCCCGAGTACAAAGTACCCGATGATGCTGTAAGTATTTCAAACTGGTGTCCCGATTTTTCAATCTTATTTTCATCGGTAACTCACCTTTGTATCCCTTTTGCAGGTTGACAAGATCCCTCCATCAGTTAGCAGAAGTGGTAAGCCGATCGACCTGTTTCCACCAGGCCCAATTTCTTCAATCGGCCACAATGCTCCCACTCTGGCTACCATTGTGCAACGAGGTGTGCGCCTTAAGAAGGTCACCACCAAGAGAACTCAGACACCACCACCAGTAGCCGCTTCCACTTTGGCACAAGCTTTCAAGGCAATTTGCCAACCCTTTTTCATTTATACCGATTACCTTTACATCGGCTATATTTGTATTTATAAACTCCTTTTTATTGCCGCAGCAAACCGGTGCATCGGCAAAAGCCAAACGTCAAGGTGTCGATGCCCCCAGTCCAGCCAGTCAAAGAGGAAGGGCGCCAAGAGTACCAGGGCTGGAACAAAGCGCCAGAAAGTGGCTACTCCTCCTCCTCCTCCCCCGGTGTCTCCTTTTCCGGTGGAATCTTCTCCCTCCCCTCCAGACGTGGAGATCCAGCAAGCACCATCTCCCCCTCATCCGCAGGAAGCACCAGAAGCAGACAAACCCCAGCAGGAAGAACCCCAAGTAGAAGGTACGTTAGCTGACATGGGCGGACAAACAACTGGCCCGGCAGGTCCAATTGCATCATCGGTAGTTCCCCCAATTCAGACAAGCATTGTTCTTCCTCAGGGTAACATATTTTATTATATTGCCACCGATGACCTTATTCTCATTCAGCCTCATAACTCTTTCTGTCTTCCTTTCAGTCGATGTTGTCCCATCGGTAACCCTGGCCGATCAACCTGTGGCCCCACCGGCATCTTCCAGTCAACGACAAGAAATAGCCTTGAAGCAAGTAAGTCGCTCAGCCTTCATCAGTATTATTTGCCGATTCTCCGAGCATGAACTAACTTACTCTGTTTTCCTTTCCCAGGAACAAGATTCTCCCGATAGCCTTTTCTCCTTCGCCATCGACATCTCTGAAGAAGAAGGTGAAGAAGCAAGCTCTTCCCAGACAGTTGGCCTCACATCGGCAGAGATCAGAGCCAAGCTGGAAGAACTATCGGCCCTCGTTCATCAGGACACGGCACAACTGGTTGATGACTCCGACCCAGCCAAGGTTCTGTTCAGGACTCTCAGAGGCCAGATCCCAACCGATGTTGAAGAAATCCTCTTCCAAGCCGCACATTTGGAGAGTCGTCAGCTGCAGTACCAGAGGGCTTCTCGGCGTCTTGCCGATAGAGCTGCTCAGACTCAACTCTCTGAAGAGATGAGGAAAGAGAAACTCCTGACCGATGAGAAGCATAAGAACATCGGCATCTTGAGATCTTCAGGAAACACGCTGAAGCAGAAGATATCTGACTTATCGGCAAAAAGGGAATCCCTGTTGGCAGAACTCAAACAAGTGGAGGACGCCTTGTCTGAAGCCCAACAGGAAGAAAGTCAACTGCCAGAGACCATCAAGCTCCTTGAGCATGAGCGGAACGTCCACGGTCGCAAGGCGCTGCAGTTGAAGAAGAAGCTGAAGCCGATAGAAGGTTCTGCCGATGATGATATCAAGGAGATAGAAGCAGCCAACCAAATCCGGCTACGCGCCGTATCGGCGATCCAGGCGCTGCTGAACACATGAAGCTTTCATCGGCAACACATCTGTGTTTTCCTGCTTTTTTAGCTTTTAGTCTAGCCGATAGGACTGTTATCGGCATTTAAACTTTTATGCATCGACCCATATGCTGGGGTAGTACTTCTTTAAATATTTGCCATTTAATGCTCTGGGAAATTCAACTCCTTCGAGAGTTTCTAGAATATAGGCATTTCTAGGAGCCGATCGACTTATCCGATAAGGACCTTCCCAATTAGGAGACCACTTTCCAAACTTCAAACTTTTAGTCCCGATTGGTAAAATTAATTTCCATACCAAGTCCCCATCGGCAAACTCCTTAGCCTTTACTTTCTTGTCATACCATCTAGCAACTCTCTTCTTATTTTCTTCTATACTCATTAAGGCTTTTAACCGATGTCCCGCTAGATCATCTAACTCATCGGTCATCAAAGTGGCATAATCATCGGCAGCTAATTGATCTTGAAAAGATAATCGCCTAGATCCAGCCTTAATTTCCCAAGGTAACACTGCATCATGTGCATATACCAATTGATAGGGCGACACCTTGGTTGATCCATGACAAGCCATCCGATAGGACCACAATGCTTCATTCAATAATGTATGCCACCGCCTAGGATTTTCTTCAATCTTTCGTTTGATAAGTTTGATAATTCCTTTGTTAGACGCTTCGGCCTGCCCATTGGCTTGAGCATAATAAGGAGAAGAATTCAACACTTTGATCCCCATACCGATTGCAAATTCATCAAACTCCCCTGATGTAAACATAGTGCCCTGATCGGTAGTAATTGTTTGAGGAATTCCAAATCGGTAAATGATATGCTCCTTCACAAAATCAATCATATTGGCCGATGTGACTTTCTGGCCTAACTTTCCATCATCGGCGAACCTATCCATTAAAAACCTTCGTCAGAACCGACTGCTTGGATCAGTGTAATCTCATAATCGGCAACCTTGAGAAAATCTTTCTCCCAAACTTCTCCTGAAATGCACCTGGTCTTTTCATAGGTATCCGCCTCTGCCGACGCAATGACATAAGAAGAATCTCCTGGGACAATCTCAATTTTGTCACCTACCCACTGAACCAAGCACTGGTGCATTGTAGATGGGATGCAACAATTGGCATGAATCCAATCTCTTCCCAACAATAAGTTGTAAGCACCCTTTCCACTGATCACGAAGAAAGTTGTCGGCAAGGTTTTGCTACCAATGGTCAATTCTACACATATTGCCCCTTTGACTGGAGACACGTTCCCTTCAAAGTCTTTAAGCATCATATCGGTCTTGGTCAAACCCTGATCCCCTTTCCCAAGCTTCCGATATACGGCATACGGCATAATATTGATAGCAGCTCCACCATCAACTAGGATTTTAGTCATTGGCTGCCCATCAACCCTTCCTTTGACGAACAGAGCCTTAAGATGTTGTCTTTCGTCATCGGCAGGTTTCTCAAAGATAGCTGTCATCGGATCCAGAGCCAGCTGAGCTATCTGATCGGAAAATTCCAACTCACCATCACTGGATGGTGCAAGAAACTCCATCGGCAACAAAAAGACCATGTTAACTCCTGCCGATGGACCTTCCCTCTTAGTGTCTGATGGCTGCTGACCTCCAGACTGACCAGAGTTCTCGCCCTTGCTTAGTTCCTCTTGCCTCTCGCGTTGCAATCTCCTTTTCTGTGTCTTGGTTAACCCTTCAGGACACCATGGAGGAAGTGGCTTCTGCCTTGCTGCTGGGCGTCGATTCTCTCTTGACTCCATCCGATACGTGTTAGCATCCCTGCAGAATATGAACTCATCGGGAACTCGTGCATTAGCCATTTCCTTGAGCTCTTCCTGGTTCCTGGGAAAATATTGGACACGATCACCAAGCCTATCGTGTACGCTGAGCCTGCCCCCCAGCCGATCATGAACTGACGCTCTTCCTCTGATCGGCCCATTAAATCACCGATTGTCATCATGATGACGCCGATCGGTCCTATCATACCGATCATAACCATTGCACTCAGGGCAGTCTCTGACAGTGGGAAGCTTAATATTCTCCTCCCAACAATGGATGAAGAACGGACAGTTCCAATGATCTCTATGCCGATTCCACTCCTGTCGGCGTCTCTCTTCCTCCCGACAATAATCTTCTTGCTGGCGCCGGTACCGATCTTCCCGTTGCTGCCAGTTCTCTCGAGGCCTTCTATGAGTTATAACGATGCCAGACCGAGGAGGCCTCCCTGAGTTGGTTCCTTCCTGGACCAAGCCCTTACCTCTTGCATCGGCAGTAGTAACTTGATGCTGAGGATCTACCGATGCACTTTTCTCGGCTGCTTCCGATGTTAAGACTTTGGCCTTCCCCTTGGCATCCAACATGTTTGTCGGAAAAGGATGTTGGTCTATCTTCATCGGCTTCTGGGTCTTGGAACTGTCAAACTTGATTCTCCCAGACTCTATAGCCGATTGCAGCTGCTGCCTGAAAACCTTGCACTCATTGGTGTCATGAGAAGTTGCATTATGCCACTTGCAATATTTCATCCTCTTTAACTCCTCAGCCGATGGGATCACGTGATTAGGAGATAGTTTGATCTGACGTTCCTGAAGTAGAAAATCAAATATCCTATCGGCCTTAGCGGTGTCAAAAGCGAACTTTTCTGGTTCCTTCTGCCCAAAAGGGCAAGACATCAGCTTTTTGTTCTTTACCCACTCTGCCAAGCCGATGACTGGTTCCTCATCAGAATCTGAGCTTGTTGCCTCATCGACAAATGATACCTTCTTGTTCCATGCTCTTTTGGGCTCGAAAGGCTTGATGTCTTGATCAGAAATCCTCTGCACCAAATGACTTAAGCTTTCAAACTCCTAAGAGGCATACTTATCCCTGATATGTGGCAACAAACCCTGAAAGGCCAAATTGGCTAGCTGCCGATCATCCAGAACCAGGCTATAGCATTTATTCTTGACCTCCCGAATCCTCTGCACAAAACCCTCAACCGACTCATCATTACGTTGCCTCAACTTGACCAAGTCGGTGATCTTCTTCTCATGAACCCCGGAAAAGAAGTATTTGTGGAATTGTTTCTCCAGATCGGCCCAAGTAATCACTGAGTTGGGTGGTAGTGATATGAACCAGGTAAAGGCCGATCCAGACAATGATGATGAAAATAAACGAACCCTTAATTCGTCCCTGTTACCAGCTTCCCCGCATTGAATAATGAACCTATTGACATGCTCCATGGTTGACGTGTCATCCTGTCCAGAAAACTTAGTAAAGTCTGGTACCTTGTACCGATGCGGAAGCGGGATCAAATCATATGCGGGAGGATACGGTGTCCGATAAGAGTAAGTGTTGACTTTGGGTTTTATCCCAAATTGATCCCTCATTACTTCAGCGATCTTATCGGCCCAATATGCATCGGCATCCTACCGATGAGGCGGTTGTGGGTCCGGCACCTGGTGGCGAGCCTCCACGTGTCTGTTTGGGGCATGATCTGCACGGAACATAGGGTTGATCATCTGGCCTCCAATCTGCGGACCACCAAACTGCTGTCCACCGATTTGCTACCCCCCGAGCTGCTGTCCGAGATTCATTGACTGGTTGGGAACCCCCTGGCTCTGGAATCCGGGATAGATCTGTCCTTGCTGGAACCCTGTAGCCTGGTAACTCTGTTGGGGTGTTTGGGGAAAGACTTGCTGTCCAAGCCATCCATTATTGCGTTCATCGGTATAGGCGCTGCCGATGATTGGTAATTGGGCATCATCATTGAATTGACATACCCCGACTGGGTCATAGACCTCTGTTGCATCAGCATTGAATCTGCCGATGCATTAGGCATCTGGAACATTGAATCTTGAGGATTCCTAGTGTGAGGCCTCACAGTAGTAGTTGTAGTATACCGAGGACTCTGGTTCAACGGCGCATTGGGAAGCGCCGATGTCATAGGAGTCTTGCCCCTCATGTCGGTTATCTGTGATGTACCCGGCGTCAACTCTGGAGGCATTCCATAACCCCACCAGTT
This sequence comes from Sorghum bicolor, assembly GCF_000003195.3. Taxonomy (NCBI): domain Eukaryota; kingdom Viridiplantae; phylum Streptophyta; class Magnoliopsida; order Poales; family Poaceae; genus Sorghum; species Sorghum bicolor. Next base: position 43,785,965 of record NC_012879.2, on the reverse strand, counting down.
GGGAGGGAGAGTCAGCCCTGACATTGCCGATGCCAACATATCTGTAGTCAGTTTATTCTGCCCACCTGAAGTCTGCGGGTTAGTTGTCATCGGCACAGATTGTGCATTAGTAGTTCCCGACGTACTTGGAGGGACGGCAGACTGTGCACTTGCAGCGGCCGTAGTAGCCGATGGAGCCGTGACCTCAGGTGACGTTGGTTGATGATGAGAGGGACCCACATAATCTGGTGGGATTTGTCCTTCCTTGAAAGTTCTTGCCACGGCATTGAAAACCGTATTATACAGTACGCCAGCTTGGTTGATCAAAGCTCGGTTGATAGCACTGTCAACCATATCTTGAAGCTTACCAGGATTGGCTTCGAAAGTAACCTGCCGTGGTGCCGGCAGTGCATCTTTCTGGATTACTTCACCGCTCCTGTTCATGCTGAAGGACTTTAGGCATTGCAACTTGTATTCCTCCATAGCTTGAGCAATAGCTTGCTTCTGCTCATCCTTGAGATTGGCTTCCGTCACGGGGATGACGTTCTCTTGATCAAAGTCAGAGATCGACATGTTGAACTTGATCTTGAATCTGTCCCACTGGGCGTGCCAAAAGATGTGTTGGTGCAAAACTGATCTGCAAACACAAAGGGCTAATACCCGATTCAAACGTTAAGGCGTGCCAGCCGATTTAACCTTACTATCGGCAAAGGTGATAACTCGAATACTTTAGTCCTGACAACAGCGATGCGCCCGGATGTCACGGCTAAGAGGTACTCACGCGGAACTCGAGAACACACCGAGCTTAAGTCGACGAATTCCTAAGAACTCGTAATAAAAGGAAAAAAGTATGACGAAGTCGTCGAAAAAGTAGATGCTGGAATATGAGTAAAAACGTATGTTTGATTGATTGATAGATAGATGTCCCATTACAAGGTCCTAGAGTCTATATTTATACCCTGCTCAAAGAGCTACAGCCAGACACGATTAGAATTCGAATTCCAAATTACACGGAATCCGCATACAAAACGATTCAAATAATTAAGGAAATAACAAAACTATCCCCCGTGACAAACTGAAACTCTGTCACAAACCATCGGCGGCTGCCGAACTCCTCCTTCGTATCATTGGCAGACTCCCTTGCCATAGTCATCGGCAGACTTTCTCATCATAGCAATCGGCACGGACACATCACCGCCTGTAGACTTAGTCACGTTCAACTTCTCCTTCACCGGCAACCACCCTCATCGGCAACTCATCCTGTAAACAAACACTGCCGTGTTATCCTGCCAACCTGGACACGTGCCCAAAACGGTGTCAACATGATCTAAATGAGTATATCACTAATGTGTTGTCTAGATTCACAGATGGTGAGAGATTCAATGTGGGAAGATTTATTTGGGTTGAGTTGGCCTATGCCATGGATGATGGAAGAAGGTCGCTGCCATATGCACCTTACCTGATGTTCATGATTGAGAGGGTTTTCGGACAGAGATTCCCCAATGACTGCTTTCATGGTGTCTACAACATAAAGAAGACACATGGGGGTAAGGATAGCAGTGGGGCAGCAGCTGGTTCACCCAATAGAGAGACTTCCTTTGCTCACAGAGATGTTCCTGAGTCCTCTAGGAGTGGCAGGAAAAAGAAGAGCAAGAAGCTGGGGAAGATGAGTGAATGGATTAAGGCTATTTTTGCTACATGCACCTATGCTGCAAACACTGCTTATGAGGATCGTTTGGAGAACAGAGAGGCAGTTAGAGAAGCTAGGGAGTTGGCTGGTCTTCCCCCTCTTACACCAGTTAGGCCTCCTCCTCAATTCCCTAACCTACCTAGTCTGTCAGACACATCTTCTGAGGATGAGCAGCCCTATGGAGATACACAGGAGCAGCACTTTAAGCAGCCTGATGGTGATGATAGTGATGATGAGGGGATCCGGGCAGCAGAGGAAGATCCACAGGTTCAGGAGACCTTGCTGCGTGTCTAGTCTCGTCGCCCTTGTGACCCTTCAGAGGCAGCTGGGCCTTCTTCATTAGCTCCACCCCGCCGTTTAGGACGCTTCACCTCGACCACTCACGTTCAGGGACGGGCTAGAGTTGACTCCAGCAGCGACGATGAGTGATTTCTCTTTTTTTCTCATCTCTTTTTGGTGCTTGACGCCAAAGGGGGAGAAAATTAGAGGGGTCAAATTTTTTTCGAGATCTAGCTGCGCTTCTTGTTTTATCTTTTGAGAGTAGTCTTTTAGCTTGTGAGAGAGAACAGTTGAAAAACTCTACTTTATGTATTATCGCTACCTTATCTCACTATTTGCTTTGGATATGGACATGTGTTTAAGACCAGCAGTTTCATTATGTTGTTTTAGTTCAATGTGTTGTTTCTCCTCTCTAGTTTCCGCTGTGTTTTTCTGTTTGTTGTCTGACTGATGGGTGATAGGCCGGCAGTGCCACCCTGTGCCTCAACAGCCAAGCAGCTTTGTTGTTTAACTTTCTGTGCTTCATGTCTTCTCTTGTGACACTTTCACATCACCCCACAGCAGGCATGGATGTAGGGGGAGGCCCTCCTACCTGAAGATGTAAGACCTTGCATCATAAAGCAAGTTCTTAGGATTCAATCCTCATTTACATCTTCAGGGGGAGGCCCCTATATACCTAGCTCGAAAATCTTAATTCTTGTTTATATTGTTGAAAGCTCTAATTAGGTTGTCATCAATCACCAAAAAGGGGGAGATTGTAAGTGCAATCAAGCCCTATTGTGGGTTTTGGTGTTAATGACAACAAAATTAGAGGACTAACAAGTTTTATCGAGTTAATGAGCAGGGGATCAAACTATAGAAGTGATGTACAGGTTGCTGGTATTCTGAAAACATGTTGGAGCTGATCTAAACTCAAGGACGTGTTACTTCGTTTTACATTCTTTATTTGAGTTTAGGAAAAGCCGTACTATAAAGGGGAATTCTAGAATTGTTGATCAACTATGCAACCAGATGCTCATCTTCTCAAAACAACTTCCTCTTTCTCAGCCAAATCAGCACGCAAAACAGTTTCCTTTTTAACCTGCTCTGGCCAGGGCGGCAGTGCCGCCCATCATGGGCGGCAGTGCCGCCCTCTTCTGACCGTTGGGACCCAGGGGAGGTATATACCTCTGGACGCTCCTCACAACGGTCATCACTGACCTCAGACGACTTATCTCTTGCTCAGACAGACTAGAGCTCTCTCTCTCTCCCCCCTCCATTGTTGCTCTTCATCCCTCAAGCAATCTTTGTTTCCATCCATCAATCCTTGAGAGAAAAGGCAGCAAAACTCGATTGGAGAGTAGATCCATCGTTTCCCAAAGTCTAAGAGCATTTGGTTCACGTTTGGTCGGCGGTTCTAGGGTTTGTTACTCTTGGAGCTTGCTCCCAGCCGGCTAGGCGTCGCCCATGAGCTTGCCCTCCTGTGTGGCAGCCTTGGGAGGTTTGTAAACTTGTCTTTGCAGCTAAGAAATTACCCCTCACTTCAAGAGTTTACTCTCTTGACTTGGGAACGAGGGTAGGGCAAGCCTTTGTGGCAAGCCTAAGCCTTTGTGGCTTCCTCAACAACGTGGACCTAGGAAAGCCTTTGTGGTGAGCTGAACCATGGGATAAATCTCTGAGTCTTGCGTGCTTCTTGCAGATTATTTCTCAAAGTTATACTCTTCTAGGGTTTGGTAACCCGATCTAGTCTTGTGAGACTTTTCTGTGGTATCCAGTCTTTCTATTGGATCTGTTCTTTGTTTTGCAGGATTGGACTCTTCTTTACCTAAGTTAACTTCTTGCAAAGTTCCACCACCGTGGGTATTTTATTTGTAGGCCAGCAGTGCCGCCCTAGAAGGCCAGCAGTGCCGCTCTCTGTTCTAACAGAGTTTTGAGTTAATTTTTAACAGGCCTATTCACCCCCTCTCTAGACCTCCTTTACTTCCAGGAGATCCTACAGATGTTCCTACTGCTAGTGCTGATGATGCTCAAGAGGAAGCTGTCCCTCCTTCGGACAACGGTCGTGGACGCCACAGCACTACCCGTCATGCGCTGCAGCGGTTCTTCTCTTATTTTTGCTATTGTCAGAAGAAGACAGATCAGCGTCTCCGTCGTCTTGAAGAGAAGGCAGCTCTTCCTCCGTCCTCTCCTCTTCGTGAGTTCCAGGACCCCTATGATGAATATGACAACATGCACAGCACTTTTGTTGATGAAGATGAGGAGCAGCAGGATCCTCCACCACCCTCTGCTTTTGATCCATCCTATGGTGGTGGGATCCCTGCTGGTTTCTCCATGGAGGACACCGAGGCCGGCTTTGCTTATCTGGACATTTTTGGTCCCGCGGATGATGTCACTAGGGCCTCTGCCTCTGCTGCACCCCCTCACGAGCAGTCTACCTCCGCTGATCCTCATGGTAAGGGGCCGCTGCATACCTTGATCGACTACGACGACGACGATGATCTTGATGATGATGACGAGTAGTCTATCTAGCTCTTCTCGCAACCTACCCTTTTTGGCACTTGCTGCCAAAGGGGGAGTGTTAGGCTTATCTTTGCTGTAATAAGTTAGTTGTTGGTCCTTTTCAAACCTTTCTAAGAGGTGAACTATGTGTGGTGAACAAGAACTACTTTTGTGTGATGGTTGATTGTAAGCTAAACACTTTTATTTCTTTATTATATCTTGCTTGTGTTAGCTTATTTGGACCTTTGTTGATGCAATGTTGTTTTTGAATGGTTATTGTGAGCCCTTTAGTTCTTGCATAATTATTCAAATTCTTCTTTTACTCTTTGTGATATATCCTGTCATACGCATCACGGTTTATTTCTTGTTACCCACACACTCTTTTAGGCACCCCACAAATTGCAAAATTTAGGGGGAGCTTGACCTTAATGTATGTCATCTTGATATAAATTAAGATTTGAAATTCCAAATCCAATGCATACATTAAGGGGGAGCCCAACCTGATTTTTGGAATTCAAAAGCTCTAATTCTTTCAATCTTTTATAAGCCTAAATTGGTTGTCATCAATTACCAAAAAGGGGGAGTTTGTAAGTGCATTTGCCCCCGATGTGGGTTTTGATAATTGATGACAATCAAATTAGGAACTAACATGTTTATCAAGTATATTCTACAGGTGTTAGCTCATTAATGGAATCAAACAAACACATTTGGTGAATCACAGCACCCCCAAAATTTCATCATTTGAGCGACGTTTCAACTCAAGAAGCTACCTAGTTTTATTTCTTGTTTGAGTTATAGGAAACGCCGCACTATCAAGAGGGATGCAAATTGAGTTGGTAAGATGAGGATAAGGGTGCTCAGGTCAACTTAGCTTTTGCGCTTGAGAGACACACTTGCACACACGAACAACTAGGAAGTTTCTTCTCTGCCAGGGTGAGCCGGTAGTACCGGCCCTCAGAGCCGGTGGTACCAGCAGTGCCAGTCCTTCTCCTGAGTTTTGCGAGAAAATGAACTACCGGTAGTACCGGCTACCGCCGGTGGTACCGATGAAACGCCGGAAGTACCGGCAGGCCAAATTCTCGCAGAACTGTTGAATGCGGGAATTTGAACTGCTGGTGGTACCGGCCTTCCACCGGTGGTACCGGCGCTGGCCGGTGGTACCGGCTCAAGGCCGGTAGTACCAGTAGGCCTTTTTCTCGCATCTTCCACAGCCCTCTCTCGTTTAGATCTGAGGACACCGGTGGTACCGGTGGTTGCACCGGTAGTACCGGCAAGTGTTCTGCACTCTAGTTTAAATAGCTCTCTCCTCTTTTCTAACCGTTGGATCGCTCATTCTAGCTATTCCACATCTGAGAAAACAGTCCCCAAGCTTTGTCTCACCCACTCTCTCTCCCTCTTGCTCCTAGACTTCACTTCTTGAGAGATTCGAGCTAGAGAAGTGAGATTAGAGAGTTGGGAGCTTCGATCTGTGACTTGAGCACTCGGTTCCTCATCTTGCCGGTTTGGTTTGCATTTGTTACTCTTGGGTTCTTGGAACCCTAGTCGGCTAGGCGTTCTTCGTGGTTGCCCGTGTTGATTCACTTGTGAGGGCACCCCGAAGTGTTTGTATTACCCCTTGATTCTTAGTGGAAACATCAAGCTAACCTTTGTGGTTGCTTGAGGAGGAGACCTAAGTGGTCAGACCTTCGTGGTCACCTCAACAACGGGGACGTAGGAACTCCTCAGTGGAGATTGCCGAACCTCGGGAAAAATAACTTGTCCTACTGTGGCGGTAGCTTTGACTACCCTTTGTCTTGTGTTCTTTGTGTTCTTTCTCTTCCCACTCTTTGTTAGGTAAACAAGGGTCGGTCTACGTTGTGGAGAAGAACCAAGCTAAGGAATCTTCAACAACATCCTCTCCTACATCTAGGAAACTGGGGTAACACTCAGATCTAAAATCTAAGCTCATTACACTCTAATTTCGTAGTTGTTTTAGGGAGTCGATAGTACCAGCAGTTTGCGTCGGTAGTACTGGCTGTTTTACACCAGTAGTACCGGCCCGTAGTGTCGGTGGTACCGACAGGCATTTGACTTCCGCAACTTGAGTTTTTGAGTTTCAGGTTTTTAGTACGCCTATTCACCCCCCCTCTAGGCCAATTAGATCCTTTCAATCACAAATAGCTGTGATAGTGACCCTTAGTTGCAACTATCACAAAGTTACTACTTAATTCTCAAACTATGACAAGGTCGTCATAGATTCAGTATGCGATGACGGTTTCACAAACCGTCACTAGAAAACCGTCATGTATCAACACATTTCTTGTAGTGCCTTCTTCCTCCTCACAGGCGGGGCACGAACGCCAAGGTGGGGCGCCCGCCCCTTCTTCCTCCTTGCAGGCGGGGCACGGACGCCAAGGTGAGGCGCCCTCCCCTTCTTCCTCCTCACAGGCCAGGCGCGGACGCCAAGGTGAGGCGCCCTTCGATCCCCTTCTTCCTCCTCGAAGGCGGGGCACGGACGCCAAGGTGGGGCGCCCTCCCCTTCTTCCTCCTCGCAGGCCGGGCGAGGACACCAAGGTGGGGCGCCCTCCCCTTCTTCCTCCTCGCAGGCACTGCTCCTGGTGCCGTGCGCTGCTCCTGGCTGCTGCGGTGGCGTGCGGCCGGCAGGGCAAGGCAGGGAGCAGGGCGACACGGATCCGCAACGGGCGCAAATCAGTTGCGTAAGCTGTTGGAGAAGCCAAGTTTTTGGGGAGGTGACCTTTTTACTGTGTATAACCCAAATTATTGAATGGGTATCTGATTTAGGTCTTGCCTAAAGCGCAGTAATGAAAGGCAGCAGACTCCAATCAGTCACAGCTATAGCGTCAATTTTGTCGCTGGAGCATTGAATGCACGATAGATGGAATTGACCTGTTGCTGTTTTTTTATTTTAGAAAGTAACGAAATGCTTGGAAATATATGGCAAATCATCATGAATAAATAATATTACTTTACGTCGTGTTGCATCTTGAAAGACCATGGCGGCTCCTTGAAAGGACAGTGTCATTGTATTTTATTACTAGTATAGTTATCAGATACGATTTGCAATTTACCGGTGCATGTCTAATATCCATATGCATTTTTATTACTATAATTATCATTGTCTTTCCTAAATAATTTTGGTCCGGCAGCTTTTATCCCAGGCGTCCAGCCTACGTGGTTTTCTTGCTCATTATTTTTTTATTATTCTCCATATTTAACTTATGACGCAGTTGGATGATTTTTATTACAAATATTATTATTTTGAGCTATAAATAATTCGTTCTTGACATATGCGTAAAAAATTTGCTGTGATAGTTACCGACGTATCAGATAACTGGTCAAGCTATTATTTATTACTATATGTCTAGACCCGCGTACAGTAAAATTTGCTATAATAATCATCAGCATGTTTGGTCTCTGGAAGGCTATTTTTTATTACTAATATTATCGTTTGGTCTGTTAATATTTATGTCAGGATTTGTGAGCATTAAATTTGCCGTGTTAATCAACCAAGCTGGATGGGGGAATTTTTGTTACTAATAGTATCAATTAAGTTTATAAATAATTCTATTCGCACATATGTATAGTAAAATTTGATATAATAGTCGCCAACATATCCAATCTCTGGTCAGACTTTTTTGTTACTAGGATTTTTCATTCTAATCTATAAATATTTCCATCCTTGCCTGTGAGCTGTTAAATTGACTGTCATAGTCATCCAGGCATGCTCTCTGGTCAGGCTATTTTTTATTACTGATATTATCTTTTGGACTAATAAATAATTTTGTCCAGACACTCTCATCTATAAAATACCTTGACGTCACAGCCTGGATAGATTCGTAAATATTAGAGCCAACTTCATATTGACCAAATTTATTTTATAATTTGCAATGACAATTTTAGTAATAAAAGGTTGCCTGTGTGCGGTAAATTTGCATCTACTAATCGATGGGGCATCTGGTCTGCAGATAGACTTTTTAATTACTAATCGTATCATTTTGTTAATAAAAAATCCGTACTGACATGTGAGTGGTAAATTTAGATATGATAAGCAACAGGTGTCTGGTCTTTGGTTAGATTAATTTTTATTACTAATAGTGTTATTTTTTATATAAAATTATTCTATCCTAACCTGTGAGTAGTAAATTTCTCTATGCTAATCAGTGTTTGATCTCGGATCAAACTTTTTTATTAATAGTATCATTTTATAACAAAAATAATTCCATCCTAGTCCGTGAGCAATAAATTTCTCAGTGCTATAAGCACCAGCATGTCCGATCTTTGGCAAAACTTTTTTATTATTGATAGTATCATTTTGTTAAGTTAATAATCACATTCTGGCTTTTGAGCGGTAAATTTACCTGTGTTTATCACGCGTGTGTCTGGTCTCCGGTTAGAAATGTTTTATTATTGATAATATTATTTCATTGAGTAAATATTTCCATCCAAACCTGTGAGCAGTAAGTTTGCATGTGGTAATCAGCGAAGTATTTTTTATTACTGATAGTACCATTTTGTTAAGTGAATAATTGCATTCTCGCTTTTGAGCAGTAAATTTACGTGTGTTTTTATCACCCGTGTGTCTAGTCTCCGGTTAGAAATGTTTTATTACAGATAATATTATTTCGTTGAGTAAATAATTTCATCCAAACCTGTGAGTAATAAGTTTGCATGTGGTAGTCAGCAAAGTATTTTTTATTACTGATAGTATCATTTTATTAGTAATACTTTTGTTTGGTCTGTTAATAATTTCATCGGGATTTTTGAGTAGTAATTTTGCCTGTGCTGATCTACCGGGCCGGATGGGAGGATTTTTATTACTAATAGTATCAATTAAGCTTATAATTAATTTTGTTTTTGGACATGTGTGTAGTAAAATTTGCTGCAATAATCAATAACATGTCCGATCTCTGGTATTTTGGTCTATAAATATTTTCATCCTTACCTATGAGCAGTTAAATTGGCTGTCATATTCATCCAGGCATTCGCTCTCCGGTCCCATTTTTATTACTAATGTTATCTAACTATGATCTATAAAATACCTTGCCATAAGCCTAGATGGATTCGTAAATATTAGAGCCAACTTTATGGTGACCAAGGTATATTTTATAATTTGCAATGACAATTTTAGTAATAAAAGGTTGACTATGTGCGGTAAATTTGCCTGTCCTAATAAATATGGCATCCGCTCTGCAGATAGACTTTTTGTTACTAAGGCCAGTCTCAGTGGAGAGTTTCATAGTGTTGTTTCCAAGGTTGCCATGTCATATAAAATGAAATGAAACTTGTATGAAACATCCACTCTTAATGGAGAGTTTCATTTCATAGTTTCATAGAGAGAGTTGGTAATCGTGCCAAGAGAGTTTCATCAAGATGAAATTCATTTCTTCTCTCTCTCTTCTTAAATACACTGCCATGTCATCCAAAATGCCTATGTGGCAGCCTATTTAGTGTGAATGAAACTCAAATAAAACTCCCACTGAGACTAGCCTAATTTTTCATTTTATTAAGAAATAATTCCGTATTGACAAGTGAGTGGTAAAATTGTGTGTAATAATTAACAGGTTGCCTGATCTTTAATCAGAATATTTTTAATTACTAATCATTGGGAATTATCACCAAAGTGAAGATACTACATCAATAGTGCATGAACCAAATTGAACCAAATACAAGATAATCATACACTACGTCAAAAATGATTAATCTGCCTAGCTCTTGTGGCACTTCCAAAACCACACCTGTTCAGCTATAACGAGAGCCCGACCTGTAACACATTCGCCTACAGCGTCATGGCCTACATTCGCCTACACAACATAGATAAATCTTAGATCGAGTCAAACAACAAAGGTTTAGAACTTTAGTTAGCCTGCGGTAGCAAATAGCAATCATCTGAAAAAAAAAATCATCAGGGGCACGCAGGAGTAGGACTGGCACACGTAGGAGCCATGACTCTCTACGCCGGAGAGGGCGGGAGGCCCATGGCGAAGGAGACTGTCAGGACCACCCAATCCATGCACGCTGGAGGGGGCTGTGTCAGCACCGAGACCTGCCGCCGATGAGGACACACCGCCGCCACTAGGCTATACACGACCGGTGCCGCTGGATGTGCAGGCGACTTCCCCAGGTGTGCCTGGCGCATGCCATCACACTAGCCTCCCTGTCGCCGTCGATCGATGGCGAGAAAGAGGCAGCTGATGGCCAGAAGAAGGCAGCTGCCGTCGCTGGTGAGGAAGGGGCTACTGCGGTGCTACCAGCCAGCGCGAGACGGAGGGGAGCCCCACGGCTGGTCTGCCCAGGCCACCCCAGGGGACCCGTGCCGCGCGTCTAATCGTGTCCCCGCTGAGGGTGCGCTGCCAACGCAAGCCAGGGCACGTCGTCCGCACCGCACGACGACGAGGGCACGCCACCACCGCCAGAGCACGTCATGCAGGGGTAAATGATGTGATACCCCAGGGGTTATGTACCCATACTATTGAACGACCCTGATTTAATGAATATGTACTGGATGATTGACGCGTGGCTCAAATGTTTTCCGCTTAGGATTCTGTAATCTTGTTTAAAATTGATGACATGGCGTATAGAATTTTCAGTGTGGCGGGATTTGGGTACCTCTTTCGAATTTTCACACTAAGTGGGGGCCACAATATACAGTACACTTAGTTGTCAATCATGAAATTTAAAGCCGCTTGATTCTATGTCGATCCCCTGCATCTTCTTTCATCTTCTTATTTCTTCATCACGCTGAGTCACATGAGTGGTCATAGAGCCACTGAGGTCGACCTATGTGTCGCCCAATCTACTGTTTGAATGGAGCTGCAACCGTCCTTCTTGATTGAAAGTTTCCAGGGAAATGATGGAATGTCCAGTCCGCTAATCGCAGGTAAACTTTTAATTTTTGGATGCCTAGTGCCATTAAGATCTGTTTAATCTCGTATGTATCAACCTATTCAATTTTGCTCGCCTCGATTTGGTAATTATGATATTTGTTGTCGTATTATATTGGTTTTCAGCGTCTGCGGCAAATCTGATTTATCGCGGGCAAGAGTCTAATGGTCTAAAGAGGTAATTAACAAAGACAATTCACAATTATATGCAGTATTCTTAATATACTGGTTTTAAGTAGTTACGGTTAACACACGGTTTCGTTCAGATATTTCTGTGACTAATTTACTTTTATTTACGCTATTGAGTTCGTATAGTTTCTTTATGTCAGGAAGAGGGCCAAGCATGGTCCTGACTCAAAATCTTCTCCGTTGGAAGAAAGTGCTATATCACAGGCTATGCGAACTGCAAGCAATCGACCTTTGGAGCCTGTTTTCATTCCAGTAGTTGGCATGGAGTTCAATTTGGCAAAAGAAGCAAAAGACTTTTATAATATATATTCTTGGGAAATTGGTTTTGGTATTAGAACTGGTCGAAGTAGAGTCAACAACAACAAGTATACAACTAGGCTCGACTTCGTATGCTCATGCGAGGTCCTCCTCATTCCAGCATCAGCAAGTTTTTTTATATGTACCACAGAGTCTCTAGCTAACTTTCGCACGAATGTTACAAGTTATTCATGTACTGATGTGTTTCATGTTTTTTCTCCAAAAGGGTCTCTGTCCCAATACCAGTGCAGCTTCGTACAGGACAGGTTGCAAAGCTATGATTAGGCTTCATCGTACACTTGATCATGGATGGGTAATTTCTCGTTTCGAGAGGGAACACAACCATCTCTGCTCTGCAACTTATGGACAGAATAAACATTGGCCATCACATAGTGATATTGATCCCATGACAAAGGACTTTGTTCGTAAGCTTCGTGAAAATAACATACCCATAGGTAGGGTATGTAGTATTTTAGGAGTTCATGGTTCAGATTCAGCAATTCCCATAACAAAAGAGTCTGTCAGATCTCTATGTGCTAGTATAGCTCAAGAGAATATCAAGGATGATATTGGGAAGACAATTGACCTGCTTGAGCAGATGAAAAATAAAGATTTAGGAATGGAAATCAGATTTAAACTTGATGACGACGGAAAGATTAAGTCTATGCTGTGGTGCACTGGAAAGAATAGGGCTGACTTTGCTAAGTTTGGCGATGTTGTTACATTTGATACAACATACCGCACCAATTTATATAACCTTCGTTTCGGGCTGTTTATTGGTGTTAATAATCATTTTCAGTCAATTGTGTTTGGTGGTGTGTTGACCAACGAGAAGGTACAGGATTTTGAGTGGGCATTCAGTAAGTTTTCTGAAATTATGTTTGGCAAGCAACTGCAGACAATACTCACAGGTTCGTGATTAGGCCTCACTTTTTGTATTATTTGACGTCACATTTTCATTTGGTTCAATAGAAGTTTTTTGATATCTTTGTTACAAATAAACTTTCAGATCAGTGTCAAGCCATGGCTGCTGCCATTAAATCTATATTTCCAGCTGCAAATCACAGGTGGTGTCGATGGCATGTTCTAAGGAAGACTAAGCAAAAAGTTGGTCTGGTATATAGCAAGAAAAGTAACTTTAAGAAAGAATTTAATAAACTTGTTACCGAAGAAACGAACCAAAATAGGTTTGAACGGAAATGGAGGCAGTTAATGCGGAAATATTATCTTATTGAGAATCAGTTTATGAACAGAATATTTAAGCACCGTGCAAAGTGGGCGAAACCATACTTCATGGGTATTTTTTTTGCTGGGATGACCAGTACGCAAAGGAGTGAAAGTGCAAATCATATGCTGAAGCAGTTTATACAGAGGTCTGCACCGATGCATATGTTTGTTCGGAAATTTAATGAGCTACAGATGGACCGCAACGAATCAGGAAGATAAGGAGGTTTATGTCACCAAACAGGTATGGCCCATAAACTTTACATGAGTAGCGACCTTAATATTCAATTGAAATTATTATGCAAATATTGATTTGTACTAGTATGATTTTATCTACTAACAGAAATGTCGCAAGCGACGAGTTGGTGTTCCTATTGAGCGACATGCTGAACTGGTTTATACAAGGAGAATTTATGAGAAGTTCTACAACGAATTGTTCTATTCTGGTTCATATGCTATCAAAAGTCGTTTGGGTAACGAGGTTTTTGAAGTAGCTCACAGTTCTTATGATGGGAATTCGGACCAGGTTTTGTATAAGGTGTCTTATGCATCAGCGGACAAGATTACTTGTCAGTGTGGGTATTTTGAACATATAGGTCTCCTATGGAGGCACTCCCTTAAGGTAAGATGCTGTGTCGATGATGCAAACTTTTCTTTATTTTGCCCGTTGACATCTTGTCATGCATGATGTTTTATTATTATGATTTGTTCCATGTTTAATTTTAGGATCTTGTACACTTGGATGTTAAAGAGATCCTGACCAATAATTTGATGGTTCGTTGGATGAAGAACATTGATGAAAGAACTGAGCACAGCAAAGTTAATTCCGGGCTTGAATCAATTTGTGGGTCGTCAAACTTATTGAAGAAAAGGTCATTAGTGAATCGAGTACTAGAGATGGTTTATGGTCCTGATCCAATCACAGATGATATGTATAGCGAAGTAATGGGTGTTATTGATCAAGCAAAGGCACAGTCAAATTCTATGGTGCAAGACATCTCTCCATTACAACCTATGTCAAGAAACACCAATGTTGGAAGATCTATCGGTGTGCCATCTAATATCCGCTGTCCTGATAGGCCCATAAAGAAGGGTAGGCCATCTCATTCTAGTCTTCAGTCCTGGGAACAAGAGCAGAAGCGTAACAAGCACAACAGCACCGATGAAGAGAATCCTAGTCGTGAGAAAACTCGTTTGATCGCTGATGTTCTTGCATCCTAGGTGTATTAAACTTCACTACCTGAGGTATATATATCATTGTTATTATTTTGTCTAAACCATTTCATTAAGTATCCAGTGTACCGTACTACTACAGATTACCTAGTATGAAACTTATATTTTTGTAATATCTTTCGGTTGTGTAACCTTGTAACTGAATATTTCTCTTGTAACTAAATTTCGTGAAACCAATTATGAACAAGATTAGTTCAGGAGATGCAATATATGTTATTTAAATCTTTTACTAATACAACCCGGCATGGCGTACTTATGGTAACATCAAGCATGGTTCGGAAGACAGATCTGGAGCAACAACAGGGTTTGCATCAGTAACGGATTGGTCCCTGATTACAACTTTGTACGTCTTGGATCCTCAAAAGCTTGAACAGATGCTTCCAGTTCGTATTCATGCCGATTTCTTGTTTATCTAGAGTGGCGTCGTTCAATTGAAGATCTTTCAACCTATCAAGACATTAGAGGTTGTTAATGTTAGTCAAGGCAATTACTCCTGTCACCGAGAATATGATAAAAGACGAGATGTCAAATGAAATCTCACCTTTTTTGTCATCAAAGTATACAAAGCGAGACAGAATTCGGCCTTGACTGCTGACACTCTAATCCTAGTGTTAGCCATTGAATGGAGTACTTCATTGGAATCTGAATGCATTGAAATTTTCGACCCCACTTCCTGCAACATCTTTGTAAATTGTTCTAAAAATGAATTGTTAAGTTTAAACAACTGACCAGCACACCTTGTAACCATTTTCACATGTATGTCAAATCCCTGTATCATGTTCTGTATGTATAGCCTGCTTTCGTGGTTCATGTCTAGTACGCTGCATCCATTCATTTCATTCATGTATTTAAGAGCGATGTACATCACCTTAGCCTTTGCTGATAGTTGGCTCTGGCATGCTTCGGAGTTGAAATGGTATGGTTCAACTGACACTGTAATTCTTGCCTTGTATTTTCCTTGAGAAACCACTGAAACCTCTGGCTCTGTTGCCTATACTCCTATTTTTGCAACAACCGCTTTGAACTCAAGTTTCATGATCTAATATGATGCCTCCCAGTTCAGCATCTGCAAAAATATAAACATTATTACAGTAATCAAGCATGATTTATAATTTTTATGGCACTATACAATTTCAAATATATACTAGGCATTTTAATATCAGCATTATTTGGTTCATTACCATTGGCATAGGTGCAGTTCTGATGAGTCTACGCAACCCTTGAGGGAAAGATTCTAGTGTAGATTTCACTGCAACCACATCTGCGTGTGTATTTTTCCCTTTACTCAGTGCATTTGAAGATTGAGTTGCGCAGTTATGCATAGCCTTCACAGCTGAAACTGTCGTTAC
The DNA here is from genome assembly GCF_000003195.3 of Sorghum bicolor. Lineage (NCBI taxonomy): Eukaryota > Viridiplantae > Streptophyta > Magnoliopsida > Poales > Poaceae > Sorghum > Sorghum bicolor. Next base: position 43,770,366 of record NC_012879.2, on the reverse strand, counting down.
ATCCGCTGAATCACTCCTTGAAGTTAACCACTTGCTCAAATCACATATGAAAACATTCAATGCATCAATGTATCCAGCAATAGATTCATTCATTTTAAAGTATGACTGTATGATATCTTCCAATGCTTCTTTCATTGCTTCAAACTGTGATATATTTTGTGATATCAATGCATAACTAAAATCTGCAGGGTAAATGCCAAACTCATTTCTTAAGGCTTCTACGACAACAAGTATTGGGCATTCTTAACGTCACTACCAAAAGTAGACTTAGTTTTCTAATTCTGATAACGGCGCCAAAAATGCCAAACCTATCCCTCATACCACTTAAGCCAAGTTGTCATCCCCAGCATGACATGAGAGACGTGGTATTGAAATATGCAATTGCTCTTCTAAATAAATAATAAATGAGATCTGCAAGCGCACAGATTAATACCGATGTAGCATTTTAATCGGGAAGTATTTCAGGTATCGTTATTTATATTTTTACCACTGGGAAGGGATTGCTAAACATCAATGTTGATTATAGAATGGAATATAGGATTGAGTATCTATCATTGCATGTATAATTGAGAGCATCTATCTATCTCTTTCATACAGGGATAAGTGTCACATAAAAGATATAGATAAAGTATAAATGGTGACAAAGATAATTAATCTGATCAGCATAACTTAGCCACATATAAATATGATAAGCACCTCAATAGATATTCTAGCAAGTCATTAGCATGGAATTAGGACGAACTACAAGAATATTTCCTAAGTTATTCTCAACTATACAGCATATCATAGTTAGTGCAATTATACTTGGCAATCATGGCGAGACAGGATTACGCCCATGCATAGTGATATTATCAAGGAATATGAGAAACATCGCAATCACTCCCCTGTAATAATGTTGCTCTGCCAGCCCAATACACGAGAGGAAGACTATATAAGAATTAATGGAGCTGTCACTACCACGAACTACCCCGTGATCTGGCATATAGGGTACAATCGTAGATAAAAACGGCATAGGCACCACGCCTACACAATACTTATCATTTACCCACTGTACACATGGATAAATGCTATACCATCCTAAACATGTATATAATTCCAATCTAATTAAGCCAAGTATATAACTATGATAAACTAAGAACAATATAATTGCGAATATAAACAAGTAGAGCAAAGTCATAATCAATATATTGAAGTAGAGCAAAGTCATATTCATAATATTGAAGAACAAAGATGAACAATTGAAGAACAAGAGAGGAATTACCAAGAATCCTCTTGACAGATCCGGAAACCAATCGAAGATTGACTCCTTCTAGTTCTAATCCTATGTAGCTATGCTAAACTAAAGATCTAATTGATGTGGTGGCTCTAGGGCTTGATCAGAGGCTTCTTCTCCCGAGATGAATAATGAATTAAGGGTCTGAGCTCTCCTCCTCCAGGGGCCAGGGGGTCTGGTTATATAGTCTTTCCAAGTGAATATGGGCCGTCAGATCAAACCGACATTAATCGCACGGTTTTCCTTGATCTTTTAGGTCGGTGGAGCATGATCCGCGAAGTTGGCTGTGATTGGCCCCGAGGCCAGGGCGAGCGCCCAAGGGGGGAGGGCGGGCGCCCTGCCCCCGAGCCCGTCCGGTCTCCCGTTCGTTTCCATGGCTTCTGGACTCTTCTAGATATAGGATAATTGCGCGGCACGTTAATATCTCTATGTAAACCTGACGTGTGGGCCTTTCTTCCATAATTCCTGATAACCCCCTGCAGAAATAGACAAACACCAAAACTCATGGAATTCTGTCAGATTAAACCCTAAGTCTGGATGTCGGTTGCATTTGGATCTTTTTCTTTATTTATTTGCTAATTATATTTGATACTTAAGGACCGTCAACAAACTCCCCCAAGCTTACCTCTTGCTCGTCCCTGAGCAAGGATAATCTCAGTGATGGATCAGAAGTTGCTAAAATGCCTTTAAAAGTTGACAGTACACATGCTTTTAAATGAGGTCTCATCTTTGAGTTAGAATAAACTGTCAAGACTTAAAACTTACTCATATTACCGTTAACCATGGGACTTGTAACCGTCACTTCTGTCTTGAGCAGTTAAAAGATAGAACGGTCTAATCAAGTGCCATGTCTCTTATTCTTGATCAGCTATAGCTCTGGAGTTTTTGTAGATTTTCAAATAAAACTCACAGATTCCTTGTATGACTCTCTCAGATCTCTCTTTTGTGGTATTTCTGGATCCTTACCAAGGCAGTGATGGTACATGCCTTCTCTCAAAATATGTGGTATTTGTGGTATAAGGCATAGTGACATTGCCTTCTCTCTCATCCTACTCTAATAAGGCTTTTGATATCTGGAGCTCATAGGTGGGAGATAAAGTATACATACTTACAAGATATTTATTGCATAGTCAAACCATGGATCCAGAGAAACAAGTCAATAAGTAAAATCAAGATGTGCATGTGTGGCGAATGAATGGTGTATGGTGATGATGGTGATGACAATGGTGAAAGTCTAATTCTACTTGTGCTCTTTTGAGGAGATATATACCTTTCTTGCTCTTTTGAAACTTTGAGGAGAATGAGATGGTCTATATTTTTCTTTTTCCTCTCAGGTGGCTATTTTGTACCCCTAATTCTACTGTCGGACACTTGTCCATTTTTACCTCTCGTCTCACTCTTTTCTTTTCTTTCGAGGTTCCGGGCACTTGCCCCTTTTTATTTCCTCGTATATTTTCTTAGAGCACTCATCTCTTGAAATAATATAGCAAGTGGTAGTAACCAAGATAACTTGAGCATTTATTTCACAGGGGAAAAATAGAAATGTTTTTGGCTATTCTCTCCCGGATTAGGAGTAGAATATTTTTGAGTAGTTCTGGAGATGGAAATGGGTGGATATATGTGGATGCGTACTTCCAGAGTAGAAGCAGCATGTGTGAGTGAACGTGCAAGTGAATCTTGATTTAACCACATGACAAGCTCCTAAGGGTCTACACAGCTTGACCACACTCAATGCTCATAAGCAGTAAAAAGTAAATGTGTGGCTCAAAATCTAGCAAGCATGTATATATGGCTGTGGTAGGAATTTAAACTCTCATCATACAGGAACTTATCATGTGATATTTTAAAGATTTTCAAAGATAAAATTCTCCAGAATTCTAGCATCTCTAGGAACAGATAAACAGCAGCTCAACCTTCCCATATCGTATCCGTTAACAACTTATACTTCAGATCAAGTTCTCTTCCCACAAGTTCAGATTTAGAGCAAGCTTTAAATTATAACAGTTATATCTAAACTTGAGAGAGAACTCAAATTTTAAAAATTAGGCAGAGCAACTATTTGTTGACGGTCCTTAAGTATCAAATTTAATTATCAAATAAACAAAGAAAAGGATCCAAATGAAATCAACATCTAGACTAGGGTTTTATCTAATAGAATTCCACGAGTTTTCGTGTTTGTCTATTTCTGCAGGGGGTTATCGGGAAATACGGAAGAAAGGCCCACACGTCGGGATTACATAGAGATATTAACGTACCGCGCAATTATCTTACATCTAGAAGACTCCAGAAGCCACGTGAACGAAGCGGAGGCAGAACGGGGCCTGGCCCAGGGCGCCCGCCCCCCTTTGGAGTCCAATCAGAACTCGTTTCAGGGATTATGCTCCACCGACCTATCAAGGATAACGTTCAATCAATGTCGGTTTGATCCGACGACCCATATTCACTTAGAAGGACTATAAAAAACCAGACCCCCAGGCCCCTAGAGGAGGGGACCTCTCAACCCTAATTCATTATTCATCAAGGGAGAAGAAGCCTCTGTTCAAGCCTAGAGCCACCACATCAATTAGATATCTAGATTAGCATAGCTACATAGGATTAGAACTAGGAGTCAATCTTCGATTGGTTTCCGGATCTGTCAAGAGGATTCTTTGTAATTCTCTATTGTTCTTCGATTGTTCATCTTTCTTCTTCAATATTATGAATATGACTTTGTTCTACTTCAATATATTGATTATGACTTTGCTCTACTCGTTTATATTCGCAATTATATTGTTCTTAGTTTATCATAGTTATATACTTGGCTTAGTTAGATTGGAATTATATACATGTTTAGGATCGTACAACATTTATCCATCGGATGGGTAAATGATATATATTGTCTAGGCGTGGTGCTTATACCGTATTTATCTGCGATTGTACCCTATATGCCAGATCGCGGGGTAGTTCGTGGTAGTGACAGCTCCATTGATTCTTATATAGTCCCCCTCTCGTGTATAGGGCTGGCAGAGCAATATTATTATAGGGTAGTGATTGCGATGTTTCTCATATTCCTTGATAATATCACTATGCATGGGCGTAGTCCTGTCATGTTAGAGATAGATAAATGTTCTCAATTATACATAGAATGATAGATACTCAATTCTATATTTCATTCTATAATCAACATTGATGATTACTAATCCCTTCCCAGTGGTAAAAATATAAATAATGATACCCGGAATACTTCCCGGTTAAAATACTACATCGATATTAATCTGTGCGCTTACAGATCCCATTTGTTATTTATTTAGATGAGCAATTCAATATTTCAATATATACCGAGTCTCTTATGTCATGCTGGGGATGACAACTTGGCTTAAGTGGCATGAGGGATAGGTTTGGCATTTTTGGCGCCGTTATAAGAATTAGAAAACTAAGTCTACTTTTGGTAGTGACGTTAAGAATGCCCAACAAGTATTTTTGGCGCCGTTGTCGGGGAAGGTTGATTACTAATCAGGAATGAATATAGAATTTTGAGTCATCATTCGCATCACTAATATGATTGAACTTATCAATTCTCTCATATAGTTTTATCCCGATATTTTTCTATTTTATTTTATGCAGGGTAATGTATAAATAGAAGACATCTTCGAGGAAATTTTGTTGACAATCCCGAAGCGTTATTCAGACAAACAAGAGCCGAGCTCAAGAAGAGATCATCAACACTTCAGCAAGAAGCTTCATCCAATCAAGAAGACCACCGGAACTTGTCTTCAGAATTCGAAGCCATGGGGAACAAATCAATCCGCGTGTTCTCAGCTCCCACTACGGACAACATCCGTACTGGACCTGCTGTAGATATCGACGGCAACTTTGAGCTCAAGCCTGGACTTATCAACATGGTGCAATCCGATCAGTTCTGTGGAGGCACATGAAGATGCTAGTGCTCATCTCCAACACTTCCTCGAAATTTGCAGCACATTCACCATATCAGGAGTCCCCAGAGATGCTATACTACTTCGTCTCTTCCCATTCTCACTGTTAGGAAGAGCGAAGTAGTGGTTCTACGCTACAAAGGAGAAGAATACTACATGGGCACTCTGCTCCACGAACTTTCTGGCTAAGTTATTTCCCATGGGCAAGACCATTGCTCTCCGTGAGAAAATTACAAGTTTTCAGCAACAACATGATGAATCCGTTCCAGAAGCGTGGAAGCGCTTCCAAGACTACATCCTAGAATGTCCCCATCATGGAATGGAGAGCTGGCTACTGATGCAGACGTTTTATCATGGGCTCGGCAACAGTGCCCGAGAGACCATGGATGCTGCAGCTGGAGGAGCATTCTTATCACTCACCATATCACAAGCCACAGCTCTTGTGGAGAAGATGACATCCAACAAAGGCTGGAATGAAGAGAGGACCCAGACACGCAAGAAAGGTGGAGGTATGCATCAGCTCAAGGAGGTAGACATGCTGTCTGCAAAGCTAGACGTGCTCATGAAGAAGCTCGATGATAGAGCTAGAGATAAGAAAGAAGTTATGCACATCTACGACTCTCACATGACTTGTGAGGAGTGTGGAGATACTGGACACTCAGGCAATCACTGCCTGAGTTGCTTGAGGATGTGAACTACATCAACAATAACAACAACAACTACTACAACCGTCCTCAACAAAATCAAGGTTGGAATCAACAAAGGCCTAACTACTCAGGTAATTATCAAGGTAACAATTCTTACAATAATAATAATAATTTTCTACCTTTGAGAGAGTTAGTGTCTAATCAAGGAAAGCTAATGGATAACCTATCTAAGAAATTAGCATCTAATGATAAAATGCTAGAAAATATAAATAATAGAATGGATAATTTCTCTACTACCATCAAGAATCAAATTAGCTTTCATAAAATTATTGAATCTCAGTTAAATCAAATAGTTGCTGTTGTTCCTGCTACTAACCCCGGTATACCATCACAACCGGAAGGATTAGAATCTGCAAATCTTGTAGACATGTTTGATGCAGGTAACTGGAGTAACCCCGTCACTGAAGTTACTATTGACCTTCTGCCGGTTAAGAGAGGCGATCCAGGACGCCCCGTCATCCCCATCTCCATCGGCATGGTGGACTTCCCAGAAGCACTCTGCGACTTTGGCCCTAGTGTCAACATTATGCCCAGGGTATTTTATGAAAAATTCTTTACATATCCTTTATTAGAAACAACCATGTGTTTGCAGTTTGCATATCAGACGATAAGTTTCCCAAAAGGAATAGTAAAGAACCTCTGCGTCCAAGTTGGTACCTTGTACGCCCCAGTAGACTTCGTGGTGATAGAGACCGGTAATGATGAGAGGGCACCCATCATCTTAGGGAGGCCATTCTTAAACACCTCGGGAGCTATAATCTACGCTAGTGCTGCCAAGATTAGTTTCTATATCAAAGGGAGGAAGGAGACATTTTCTTCAAGAACAAAACTACACAAATCCCAGAGCAATCTCGACATGAACCAAGGAAGAGGACCAACACGAGGAATAGAAACAAGCAAGTGTGGACCGAGTTAGCTAGAATGGTCATTGCAGTTCAAGGAGGTCAAGATCATCGACTAAGTCACCGTTTCTGACCAAGAAGGACAACCCAGGAATGCCAAGCATCTATTGCTCCATAAATGGATACAACTTCTATAAGACATTTTGCGACACAGGATCAGGCGTCAACATAATGGCCGCAGTCACCTATCGGCTCTTGTTCGGAACCATGCCCTTGAAACCAACATACATTCAGCTCCAGATGGCAGATCAGACATTTCGAGAAGTTAAAGGAATAGTAACTGATGTCCCTGTCAAAATAGACAGGTTATTGACATGGGAGAAGACGAATACGATCCACCCATCATCCTTGGAAGACCGTTCCTCAGCACCGTTAAAGCAGTCATCTATATTGGAACTGGAGAAGTCCATATGCACTTCCCCTCAGAGAAGATACGCCACTATTGTACTGACCCTAACTATATAGTTGAAGACTCTAAGTAGGTCAGGACAAGAAGAAAACGACGCAACCGCAACCAGAGGAGGCAAATCATCAAGGACGGATGGGCAGACTACGAAGGAGAAGTGGTAAGGTCTGAAGACATACAGCTTGAACAGAATTATCCAGAGGAGACCGTAGCACCAAGTCAGGTTTGGAGAGAGAAGATAACTATACATGAAGAAGAGGCGCCGCCGGAAGCACCGACTACGCCACCCAACAAATCCCAGGACAACTGAGAAAACAGAGAGTCCCGTTCGGAGGACTTAAAAACACCGAATGCCTTGCCAAGAGGTAAACTTGGTAGTTATCCTTTCCCTTCCAATTATTTAAAATAGTTTGTTTAGTTAATCATGTTCATACTATCCTAAAAAGAAAATAAAAATGTTAAAAAAACAGTAAGCCCCGTGTGAGTATACGAGTGACATAAAACCCATAAGTACATTCACTGTGGTGGCATAAAAATAAAATAAATAATTTTTTTCTATTCTCTATAAAATGAAAATATAAAAATAGAGAGTAATATTTATTGAAGAGGCTCAACATGATAAAGGCTAGATATTTATGCTAACACTTAATCAGTTCTATAAAGCTTTGTTGTCTATTTGAGCCCCACAGAATTTAAGAATCAAGAAGACTAGCAGACGGAGGACATTCTAATCGCTGTCAGGGTACTGTCGACTTTCAAATACACCTCTGCCACCTGCTAGCTACATCAGAAGAAATTACGTTAAAATTCAGCTTGGGGCAGAGCACCCCCATTTATCCCGCTAAGTATTTCTATCTATCTTTATACTTATACTATATTAAAATATAAATATACATAACTATGAAAAACCAAATAAAGGTTTTATGCTTACATATATATCTTTTGATTAGTGTGCTTAATAAATAAATAAAGTGTCTATGCTAAACTGAATCTTAATAATAAAACTCTAGCATGGATATGATGAATAGTTGCTCTGCCTAATTTTAAAATTTGAAGTTCTCTCTCAAGTTTAGACATAACTGTTATAATTTAAAGCTTGCTCTAAACCTGAACTTGTAGGAAGAAAACTTGATCTGAAGTCTAAGTTGTTAACAGATATGATATGAGAAGGTTGAGCTGCTGTTTATCTGTTCCTAGAGATGCTAAAATTCTGGAGAATTTTGTCTTTGAAAATCTTTAAAATATTGCATGATGAGTTCCTGTATGATGAGACTTTAAATTTCTACCACAGTCATATATACATGCTTGCTAGATTTTGAGCCACACATTTACTTTTTACTGCTTATGAGCATTGAGTGTGGTCAAGCTGTGTAGACCCTTTGGAGCTTGTCATGTGGTTAAATCAAGATTCACTTGCACGTTCACTCACACATGCTGCTTCTACTCTGGAAGTACGCATCCACATATATCCACCCATTTCCATCTTGAGAACTACTCAAAAATATTCTACTCCTAATCCGGGAGAGAATAGCCAAAAACATTTCTGTTTTTCCCCTGTGAAATAAATGCTCAAGTTATCTTGGTTACTACCACTTGCTATATTATTTCAAGAGATGGGTGCTCTAAAAAAAGATACGAGGAAATAAAAAGGGGCAAGTGCCCGGAACCTCAAAAGAAAAAAAAGAGTGAGACGAGAGGTAAAAATGGACAAGTGTCCGATAGTAGAATTAGAGGTACAAAATACCCACTTGAGAGGAAAAATAAAAATATAGAGCATCTCATTCTCCTCAAAGTTTCAAAAGAGCAAGAAAGGTATGTATCCCCTCAAAAGAGCAAAAGTAGAATTAGACATTCACCATTGTTATCACCATCATCACCATACACCATTCATTCGCCACACATGCACATCTTGATTTGACTTATTGACTTATTTCTCTGGATCCATGGTTTGACTATGCAATAAATGTTTGCTGGGGCGTACAAGGTACCAACTTGAACACAGAGGTTCTTCAATATTCCCTTTGGGAAACTTAACGTCTGATCTGCAAACTGCAAACACATGGTTGTTTCTAATAAAGGATATGTAAAGATTTTTTCATAGATTACCCTGGGCATAATGTTGACACTAGAGCCAAAGTCGCAGAGTGGTTCTGGGAAGTTCACCATGCCGATGGAGATCGGGATGACGGGGCGTCCTGGATCGCCTTTCTTGACCGGCAGAAGGTCAGTAGTAACTTCAGTGACGGGGTTACTCCGGTAGTTACCTCTATCAAATATGTCTACAAGATTTGCAGATTCTAATCCTTTCGGTTGTGATGGTATACCGGGGTTAGTAGCAGGAACAGCAGCAGCTATTTGATTTAACTGAGATTCAATCATTTTATTAAAGCTAATTTGATTCTTGATGGCAGTAGAGAAATTATCCATTCTATTATTTATATTTTCTAGCATTTTATCATTAGATGCCAATTTTTTAGATAGGTTATCCATTAGCTTTCCTTGATTAGACACTAACTCTCTTAGAGGTGGAAAATTATTATTATTGTTGTAAGAATTGTTACCTTGATAATTACCTGAGTAGTTAGGCCTCTGTTGATTCCAACCTTGATTTTATTGAGGACGGTTGTAGTAGTAGTTGTTGTTGATGATGATGTAGTTCACATCCTCAAGCATCTCAGGGCAGTGATTGCCTGAGTGTCCAGTATCTCCACACTCCTCATAAGTCATGTGAGAGTCGTAGATGTGCATAGCTTCTTTCTTATCTCCAGCTCTATCATCGAGCTTCTTCATGAGCAGGTCTAGCTTAGCAGACAGCATGTCTACCTCCTTGAGCTGATGCATACCTCCACCTTTCTTGCGTGTCTGGGTCCTTTCTTCATTCCAGCCTTGGTTGGATGCCATCTTCTCCACAAGAGCTGTGGCTTGTGGTATGGTGAGTGATAGGAATGCTCCTCCAGCTGCAGCATCCATGGTCTCTCGGGCACTATTGCCGAGCCCATGATAAAACGTCTGCATTAGTAGCCAACTCTCCATTCCGTGATGGGGACATTCTAGGATGTAGTCTTGGAAGCGCTCCCATGCTTCTAGAACAGATTCATCATGTTGTTGCTGAAAACTTGTAATCTTCCCACAGAGAGCATTGGTCTTGCCCGTGGGAAAGAACTTAGGCAGAAAGTTTGTGGAGCAGAGTGCCCACGTAGTATTCTTCTCCTTTGTAGCGTAAAACCACTGCTTCACTCTCCCTAACAGTGAGAATGGGAAGAGGCGAAGTAGTATAGCATCTCTGGGGACTCCTGATATGGTGAATGTGCTGCAAATCTCCAGGAAGTGTTGGAGATGAGCACTAGCATCTTCGTGTGCCTTCCCACAGAACTGGTTGGATTGCACCATGTTGATAAGTCCAGGCTTGAGCTCAAAGTTGTCGTCGATCTCGGCAGCAGGTCCAGTATGGATGTTGTCCGTAGTGGGAGCTGAGAACTCACGGATCGTTTTGTTCGCCATGACTTCGTATTCTGAAGACAAGTTCCGGGTGAAACTTCGGTGATCTTCTTGATTGGATGAAGCTTCGTGCTGAAGTGTTGATGATCTCTTCTTGCTTGGCTCTTGTTTCTCTAAATAACGCTTCGGGATTGTCAACAAAATTTCCTGGACGATGTCTTCTATTCATACATTACCCTGCATAAAATATAATAGAAAAATATCAGGGTAAAACTGTATGAGAGAATTGATAATCTCAGTCATATTAGTGATGCGAATGATGACTCGAAATTCCATATTCATTCCTGATTAGTAATCAACCTTCCTCGGCAACGGCGCCAAAAATGCTTGTTGGGCATTCTTAACGTCACTACCAAAAGTAGACTTAGTTTTCTAACTGTGATAACGGCGCCAAAAATGCCAAACCTATCCCTCATACCACTTAAGCCAAGTTGTCATCCCCAGCATGACATTGGAGACGCGGTATTGAAATATGCAATTGCTCTACTAAATAAATAATAAATAAGATCTGCAAGCGCACAGATTAATACCGATGTAGCATTTTAACCGGTAAGTATTGCAGGTATCGTTATTTATATTTTTACCACTGGGAAGGGATTGCTAAACATCAATGTTGATTATAGAATGGAATATAGGATTGAGTATCTATCATTGCATGTATAATTGAGAGCATCTATCTATCTCTTTCATACAGGGATAAGTGTCACATAAAAGATATAGATAAAGTATAAATGGTGACAAAGATAATTAATCTAATCAGCATAACTTAGCCACATATAAATATGATAAGCACCTCAATAGATACTCTAGAAAGTCATTAGCATGGAATTAGGACGAAGTACAAGAATATTTCCTAAGTTATTCTCAACTATACAGTCTAGCATATCATAGTTAGTGCAATTATACTTGGCAATCATGGCGAGACAGGATTACGCCCATGCATTATTATCAAGAAATATGAGAAACATCGCAATCACTCCCCTGTAATAATGTTGCTCTGCCAGCCCAATACACGAGAGGAGGACTATATAAGAATCAATGGAGCTGTCACTACCACGAACTACCCCGCGATCTGGCATATAGGGTACAATCGCAGATAAATACGGTATAGGCACCACGCCAACACAATACCTATCATTTACCCACTGTACACATGGATAAATGCTATACGATCCTAAACATGTATATAATTCCAATCTAACTAAGCCAAGTATATAACTATGATAAACTAAGAACAATATAATTGTGAATATAAACAAGTAGAGCAAAGTCATAATCAATATATTGAAGTAGAGCAAAGTCATATTCATAATATTGAAGAACAAAGATGAACAATTGAAGAACAAGAGAGGAATTACCAAGAATCCTCTTGACAGATCCGGAAACCAATTGAAGATTGACTCCTTCTAGTTCTAATCCTATGTAGCTATGCTAAACTAGAGATCTAATTGATGTGGTGGCTCTAGGGCTTGATCAGAGGCTTCTTCTCCCGAGATGAATAATGAATTAGGGGTCTGTGCTCTCCTCCTCCAGGGGCCAGGGGGTCTGGTTATATAGTCCTTCCAAGTGAATATGGGCCGTCAGATCAAACCGACATTAATCGCACGGTTTTCCTTGATCTTTTAGGTCGGTGGAGCATGATCCGCGAAGTTGGCTGTGATTGGCCCCGAGGCCAGGGCAAGCGCCCAAGGGGGGAGGGCGGGCGCCCTGCCCCCGAGCCCGTCCGGTCTCCCGTTCGTTTCCGTGGCTTCTGGGTTCTTCTAGATGTAGGATAATTGCGCGGCACGTTAATATCTCTATGTAAACCCGACGTGTGGGCCTTTTTTCCATAATTCCTGATAACCCCCTGCAGAAATAGACAGACACCAAAACTCGTGGAATTCTGTCAGATAAAACCCTAAGTCTGGATGTCGGTTGCATTTGGATCCTTTTCTTTATTTATTTGCTGATTATATTTGATACTTAAGGACCGTCAACAGCAAGCATAGCAGAACGCTCTCATTCAAAACCTCTTGAGTAATCTCCTGAAACTTCGAGATCTACTCGTCCACATGGTACTAGTTCAGTTTCACAGTGGATTTTGACCGTTAGTCTGTCACGGACTTCTCCATCAACTTCTATGACGTGGTTCTCTATGCTAAAACCACTTTCATTTTGATTTTCTCCAACTACTCTGTAAATAGATGTCAGAAGTTGTAATGGCCAAACAAATATTGCCTCCTGCACACTGAGTATGATGGGAAACAAAGTAAGGCTCTAATGGCGAACCATCCAAATATTAATTGAGATTTCTATAGCATCCAAATGTACAAGAACCTTAGCATATACAGTCGGACAATCAAAATGCAAAAACATAGCGACTTCATTAAACCGTGCCATAGTGCTTCATCCATGTAACCTTTCTAATGCATATCTTTTGCCTCTGTTTCCTATATCGCGTCCACTCCCATAGCCAGATTGGTTGTCGCCCGACTCCATTCTGCCCGCATTCGTCTCCATCCATCCCTGGGCTGACTTCATCTTTTTTACTAGCTGGTGAGGAACCCTAATTTTATCCTCCGCCGTCAATCCCCTAGTAGGCAATGCAAGATGTATCTTGTTTGGCTAAATCGACGGTTGTGGCTTAGTCCTTTTGACCCATGGGAGTTGATATTTTGGTAGGAGAACGAAGGCCATAGTAGTCATCTCCACTACTGTTCGAATCTGGTACATCTAGAAGCAGCATACACTGTTCAATTTTGTTGAGGCCCATTTACACACTCACCAGGTGTCATCGGCCCAGCCCATTTGTGACGAACCTTACTGAATAAGTAATCTCCCCTGGTGTGTTTCGCAGCAAGCTCCCGTCTCCTATTGACTTTCCACCAGTTCAACCATCTGTACACAGTACCCTCTACTGCTCGCTGGAGAACATCGCTAGTAGATCTATGGTCTTTTAATCGGTGAAAATCCACCAACACGCTTAACAGGTACTCTTTCCATACCTTACTATTGATTTGCATGGCGCATCCACTCTATATCTTTGGCTCAACTTAGTATTTTGTCTTGTAATTTTTGTATCTTTATAATGAGTCCGATCCGGCCTATTTACACTGTCTTATATTTTCGTCATCTATAGATCTGCATTTATATTATTCTCGTGGCTAAGCATCATGTTTGAAGTGGACGCTAAACAAGGTGGCGTTGGTGACGGAGATGCGCGTCGAGGGACCAACCATCCCATCGATCCCGTTACAAAGTTGCCACTTCTGATATGCCCTGATTGCAAAGACATAAATTTTGTTGCATACACTGTACGCAAACCTGACAGTCCTAACCTAGGGAGGAGGTTCTTCAAATGTCCTCGGAACAATCCTGGGGTGATTTCTATTTTTCAAAATTTCTTAGCATGTATTATATTTATTGGTTGATGAACAAGCTCATTAATCTTCCTCTGCAGGTTGATAAACTATGTTCTAGGTTCTACTTTCAGGAAGAATACGAACGATACATTCTAGCCGCAACAACAGATCATGGAGTCATCCAGGAAGCTGAAGTCACTCTTTCTACAGATCTGTCGCCCACTGATCAAGAGAACCTTGCAGAAGTTGTTGGTGATAGGGACTACCATTCTGAACCTGAACCCAATCAGTCGTCTGAACCTGCCAATTCATTTGCCAAGGATGGAACTGTTTCCACGGTCTCTTCTAAACAATCTCAGGAAATCGGACTGTATGAATCTTCTGCTATGTTCTGGATGAAGTTCATTGCAACTCAGTTGCTTATATTGAACTTCCTGGTGTTCCTCCTAGTTGTTATTGCTATTAGTGTGTAGACCCTACAAATTCACAACATCTTTTGTTCCGAGACCACAAATCTAAGTAATGTTTGGTCGACTGTACTCGTCCCCTTCCATGTTTCCAAATGTTCAGGCTATATGGGCCACCCTAGCTTTGTTAATGAAACTTCTACTGCACGTAGTAGAAATCTGTATCACGAACTACTACTTTAAATGAATTTCTGATGTCTCGTTCCTTTTTGAAATTTTCATGTGCACTTTTACATGCTTTCATTTCTTTACTGTCTTATTCCAAACTGGAATGTATACATCAATGCTCCTACACAATTCTTTGTAGTGTATTACAATTCATATCTGTTGCATCAGGCACTTGAAACATGCGATTTTTTCTCGTACAAATTGCATAACAGAAGTTCACTCAGATCTGAGTTACATTATACACTTTACTGGTAAGTTTGATATCGACGCATCATCGTCAACTGAGTTGCAATTAACTTCAGATTAGCAGCTTGTAGTGCAAATAATCAACTGTGTTGTAGACTTCACCTTCATTTATGATAGAATTGAAAATTGGTGAGGCTTGAAAACTGGACTGTGATCAGTGTAGCTACAATTGTAATGTTGCAACAATATCATGGAAGTGGTTTGCATTTTGCATTCCTTTGCTTAGTTTTCATCCCAACTAATCTTGTTCATAATTGGTTTCACCAAATTTAGTTACAAGAGAGATATTCAGCTACAAGGTGGCGAATATATAGAGTGTGGCTGAAAAAGCACCCACAAAGTATGGTTGGTACCTCACTACGGTTGGAGACTTCTACCTCCATGCAGATTTTCCTTGATGTCAGACCGATCTCCATCTGTTGACTTCGTAGAACTCTCCTAATTGCACCCTTGCATAGCTCCTTTTTCGCCCACTCAACATTCTCAGGTTTATTAGCAATCTCCTTTACTCTACGAGACAGGTATAACGTTTCTTGTATGGTGGACAAGAAGTGCTCAGTTATTTCATTGTAGTCGACTACCTTCCTGTTAAAAGATTTTTTTCGATCAATGTAGTAATACATTTATATAGATAATTATACTAAATTGAACTGGTATTCCTATGAACCATGTAATTTATTAAACAATCTTGCCTAGCGCCTAGTGTGCTTAATGTAACGCCATTTTCGATGAACGAGATCGTCCCATTGATGAGGTAATACGCACCCAAGCTTTATTTGCACAATAGTCATTAGATCCCAAATTGGTTCATCGACCATACGAAGGTAAACAGGCTATGTCTCAAACAAATAATTACTCTTATTTACTATTGATGCATCTACCTTGCTCCACTGATGTAAGTCTTCCCGTCTAAGCCGCTGCACCTATAATTTTTACAATAATTGCACACCGTATATATAACTGTGTTTGATCTTTTATGGATTGTATTTAGTAGTGGTTTAGTGAATTACCAGGCAATGGCGCCTAGGTCCCTCGATCCATCATAGATATTGCATGATGTCTTCTCAGCCTCTTGTTCGATTCTATGTATGATTCCACACACTTGGACCTGTTGCCATTGAATGTTTAGTATATCTAGTAAATCAAATAGGTTCAAGGGGGAGACAGGTGTTGACGGTCCTTAATGCTCACATTTAACCGTCAACTAATCATGGAAAAGGATCTATATGCAACCAACATCCAAAATTAGGGTTTTATCTGACAGAATTCCACGAGTTTTGGTGTTTGTCTATTTCTGCAGGGGGTTATCAGGAAACATGGAGGAAAGGCCCACACGTCGGGTTTACATAGAGATATTAACATGTGCGTCAATTTTCTATCATCTAGAAGACTCTAGAAGCCACGGGAACGAACGGAAGGCCGAGCGGGCCCGGGGGCTAGGCGCCCGCCCTCCCCCCTTGGGCGCCCGCCCTGCCCTAGTGACCAATCAGGGCAGGTCTCGCGGATCGTGCTCCACCGCCTCTAATCTTCAAGAATAACCGTGTGATTAAGGTCGGTTTGATCCGACGGCCCATATTCATTTGGAGGGGCTATGTAAGCAGGCCCCCTTGGCCCCTGGAGGCATATCTCTTCTACAGAATCAAAGCTAAGGTTTCAATTATTCATCCAAGTAGAGAGGATCCCTCTAGTTTATCTAGTTCTAGTTCTAGTTCATCTAGTTCTAGTTCTAGTTAGTTCTAGTTGTAATCTAGAAAATAGGGAGAGAGAAGAGGAGAGCGGAGGAGGAGTTGGATCTGTCGGATCTTCCTCAACATTGTACTTTTGCAGCAACTGGTTCGTTCTTCATCGTTCTCCAAGTTCTTCAATTCATAATTTCTGAGTTCTTTAATTACTTTTATTTACATTCAAGTTATTGGATTCCTGCTTGCATCAAGTGCTCTAGTCTTTGCAACGCTAGAGTAGTAATTAATAGATTAGACGTGGTGTTTAGTCTTGCAATTACCTGGAATTGCACTCAATCCTACGGATTGTTGTGGTAACCCTAGGGTAGTGACAGCCCTAACGGTCGACGTATTCCACCTCGTTCGGATCGGTGTTTGTAGGATTGTAGTCAGAACTTCCTAGCCCCCTTCTCATCTCTTTCTGTGGTTAGTGTTCTGATGTCCTGAAATAAATAATCTTCTTGATTCTTAGATCAACTAGAGAACTCTCTTCCTCTCTTCCCAATAATTATATAGTTATCCTTGGGCGATCTTGAATCTTAATTAGTACACTTACGTTCCCTGTGGAAAATCGATACTCTGGAATACTCCCGGGTGAAAGCTACATCGGTATCCGTGCGCTTGCGGATTTTTCTGTTTGCGTTTAAAATAGCCAACAACAGGAACAACATAAGCATGTGCCTATGGTGTTTTTATTGGTAGATTACCGTGTGAACCATTGATCCTCCAATCATCAGGCGACCCAAGTGAGTCGGCTTCTTTGACGCATCGATTAGTTGTTTAATGGTCACCTTAAGCCTGTTGGGGCCGCAAATTGGCAATGGCAGGGCTTTAGCCACTTTGCAGGGTGTCATGGCGACATCTTGATCTCCAGCAACCCTTCCATGGGGCTTCATTACAAGCTCGCAAGTCGCCGTCGGCAGATCCATACTCTTCTATATGTAACTATGCCACAATAGGAGCATGTTTTGGGGATTCTATTGTGAATATACACAACCGTCTTCCAGATTCTATTTTTATAGCCTAGTAAGCATTAAATTCATCAAGGTTTTTTCTTTTTATCTACTTATTTTTTTATTATTTTTGTCTTATTCAGCAAAAGTTGCCTAGTACAGCTATCATTTGAAATTCAAAATACCATGGCGCGGTAGCTTTGAAAAATTTGGCGGTTAATATTTCTCTCTTTTTTCTTGGACCTTTGTCAAGTTTATTTCTCACTTTTTCGAAATTAAAATACATTTTGTAATGAGTAACAATCGTTAGGGTTATTTTAGAATTTTCATATTTTCAGCATGTTAATAAAAACTTGATTTTTTTTTTAAAGATTCCAGGTCGTCCTGAGTTACACGGCGTCTCAACCATTGCTGTATAAATGTAAATGAATTATGTTTTTATTTATCATCATCCCATCATTATTGGGTTTTATAATTTAGTTTGTACATTAAAACTGTGAATTTAATTTAGTTTGTAATTAACGACACTTCTTTAACTATGCTTAAGTTTTCCATAAACTCGCCGTACTCATAGTGTTGGGTCCAATAGCAAAAAGTTACATATGTTTGACCACTTACTTTTAATTGTTTAGTTGTGTACACTGTAAGCTTATCAGTCTCTAGGTTTTACATTCTATTACGAGTGGGTCCACTCCTTATACCGAAGCTACTTAGGCCATTTTAAATTTTATTCTTTTGTGAATTGTTGTCTCTTGTTGTTTATTAGCTCTATTGGTTTTTGAAAAGATTTTTATACTCATCTGACTTGCACGTTTCGACAATCAGCCTAGTTCTATACTTGTTCTCGATTGATTTTGTATATTTACCAGGGTTTATAAGCATAATTCAACTAAATTATAGAGTATCGCAGGTCATCACTGATTATGATAAGACAGAGGAAGTAGAGGCGCACAAATCAGGGTTTAGTGCAATGGATTTTCCGGTTTTGTTGACATGATAAATATTGGACCACATACTATAATGGCATATAGTTATTACTCAAACAGCAACATCAAAAGGCAGTAGTTGGCCGATACTTTCTACTTGTCCACAGACACTTATGGTCTGTTGTCTTGTTACAAATAGAATTACTAAAAGGAAGCAATTGATTGCTAAGTTCGTAGCGCACACACACACACTGTAATACTTGTAGACAATGCAGCGTTTACAGACGCAACTAGACGAATTATTGGCTGATACTTTGAACAAGTGTTGAAGTAGTAAATCGAGTTCAGCATGATCTTAGGCATCACCAGCTATCCATCTTCAGGCTAGAACTTTGAAGATCCTGATATGGTAGGCACCCTCAAGCTCACGCATTCTGACGACAAGGATGTCTCCTTCTTCAATGCCGTGATCCCTCACGAGTGTGCCAAATCCCGAACTAAGCCTCGCCAGGCCATCATGTCCACTTTTCGTGATGGCACCTATGATCACTTGGTTTCCATCTCCATAGAAGACTGCTGCAGGAGCTCGATAAGACTGTGGTAGCATTGCTGAGAACTTGCTGCCAAAGTACTGCCAAACAGCAATGAATTTTAAACCATGGTAATTATGTTATTCTTTAGTTCAGATGGTAGTATATATTTATGTATTCTGGAGACAACGCACCAGTGCCTTTTTTTTTTGTATGTGGCTCTTGATCACCTTGCAGGCGTACAGTGGATTGTTGCATACACGTGTTGCCCAGACGTTAGCCATTTGCTGCATGATCGCAGAAGTCATCGACAGCTTAGGCCCAAGTTCGAACTCCATCCCAAGGATGTGTGATGGCACTGCACGACGTAGTTTCATATTGGATTATTATATTCAACTCACTGTATTATGATTTGATTTTATCAGTGTTACATGTTTAAAAAAATGTTACCGTAAATGTTTGTGCCGGATGGGGGCGGAACGTCAGGATCGACGCCTACCACACGTGCGCTCAATGGTTTCTCTAAGCCACTGCGGTAGTAGAGGCGCATGCATATCTTTCGAGGAGCAGTTACTATGAAGAGGCCAACATCATCTGGCTGAATTCTTTCAGCAAGCACAAATTGCTCCCATCCATTAGTAAAGTAGAGGCGCCCCCCCACATCTGTCACATTGACAGGATATGGAAGTGAGTTGTCCCCGACTAGATTCACCACTGGCATCAATTCGTCCCTGATGCTGATCCCAAATCCACGTGGTAAGGCCTACATTTTTTAAAAAATAAAATTACATCCTTAGATGAAACCAAATAAATATTCACCAAATACATTGTTTATTATATTGGTTACCATGAAATTTTTTATTGGGCGTTGAAACATCTTGAGGAAAGATCTACCAGTTTGTAGGTAGTGCATCTGAAAATTGTTGACATTGCGTACAGAGTTGAACAGGGCGCCATTGATGATATCCTAGAAACCATTTATATATATTTTAATAATTTTAACCTTTAAATACCAGCATAGTAATATGTAAACTGTGTAAATGTGAGACAAGTAGTTACACACATAATTATTTTTGAAATAATCTAGCAAAGGACATTTCTCACTTGGTAACTCAGCGGTGGCATTGTGGTGCTCTTGGTGGGTTGGTGCATTAGCTGATGGCATAACTCCATTGCCAATTGTCTAGACAGTTGGCGTCGCCGGTCGCTGGGCCGCGCCCCCATCCACTGGAATCACTCCATGCCCCATAGTATGGATCGTAGCAAAGGCCGGCTGCTGGCCTTGCCAATTAGCTGGATGCATCACATCTAGGCCCATCATCCCGACTTTGTTTTTTACATTTTTCTGTTGGTCAACAGTTGAAACAAATCAGGTTATCTCTATTGGATTTTTCAATCTTTTCTGATTTTTGGCATATCGTAAGAAATCATAAATTTTAATCAAATCTTTATCGGTCATGAAATTAAATGTGGCAAAGGACATACATAGATGATGTATATAAATGTATGTAACAATTTAACACAGCTATAATAGGAGCCACTTTATTTTGAGATTTTTAAAAAAATCGATAGTAGTCAATAATATTATCCAAAAAATGCAGATCTGCCTTTAACTTGCCTCAGATGTCGGCGTGGTCTCGTTGAGGTCTGCAAAAAGAACTTGGCTTAGATGGCGTCTGCTGTTAAACAGGGAGATTGCTTCCTGCAGCAGTCTCGTGGAGCCACCGTTCTCCACGTCTGCTGCTTCAACTTTTCACTGGCTGCTAGCAGAGATTGAGCCAGCACATCCCGTAGTTGGCAGACATCCCAAGGCAGGCGTTTCTGGAATGCTCGCCCATTTACCCTATATGCTCCGTTTATAAACACGATCATAAGTACTACTACTTAATCTTCATAAAAAAACTTCAAATCTTTCTCTGGGCACGTTATCAAAACTTGCAAATAAAAACTATTTTAAGCGCAGCAACCACAAAATATTAAAAGAGCATCCACAAAATATTTCTACCAACATGAATATTCGCAATTCAAATGATGGTCAACTATATATAAAATTATAAAATTGAAGCACAAAATTAAATAAATCATATATATTGACAGCGTGTTGCCAATTAGATTCATCTATATTTACTTCCAGCTTGATTGACTTTCCGTTTGTAAACATAGTTAATGTCAATCGTACCATCTTAAAAACTATGCTCTGTAAATCTCTACAACTAAAAAAAAGACCAACGGCCTGCCTCCTCCGCGTTGCATGCGGGCGTCTGACGGTTACCTGTTCTCTCTCCCGTCGCCTGCCCTCATCCTCCACAGAAAAAAAGATCGAGCACCCATGTCTGCGGTCTGCCTACTCCGCCCATGCCCACGGCCGCCCCTGACGCAATAGCTCAGCCCCGCGCGCCCTTGCACACGGATTCGACCACGCCCAACCTCTCGTGCTCCAACTGCCTACCGCCCATGGAGGCGCACCCCTTCCGGTGGTGGGAGGACGAGCTGAGAGCTCGTGTCCATCAATACTGCATATGCAGAGCTGGAGGTGGATGAGGCCGACGACGATGAGCCACCCTGGTTCCACCCGCCCCCGCTGCAATAGCTCCATCCCGCCCTTGCACACGGACCCGGCCTCCGCTCCCCGCCCTCGCTCCTCGCCCTTCGCCGCGGCTGACGAGGCACGGATCCTTCCCAGTTCCCACCCGTAATCCACACTCCACAGCAGCAGCCAACAGCGAGCGGCGGCTGACGAGGCGTTCAAGGTATCTTCCATCTCTTCTCTCCCTTCCTTCGTCTTTTCTCTTTTGTGAAGAAGAATCATCTGAATTGCTTGATAAGAATCAACGTGACGGATCAATATTGAACAAATGATGACTCATTGGCCACCGCCATTCCATGCCCACCAATTGTTTGTTTCGATGCCAACGTTGTGAAGCCGTCCGTGGATGCGTGTATGGTTCTGCCAAACATGGTGATTTTTCTATCCACGTTACAGGATGCATGAATGGAATCTCACCCTCGGTGATTGTTTTACTTTTTTCCTTCCTTCAATGAATGATAGATTAATCATGCTCTGTTTTATTAATCATGCCCGTGTGTTTGAGAGGAAAAAAATAAT
The DNA here is from genome assembly GCF_000003195.3 of Sorghum bicolor. Classification (NCBI taxonomy): domain Eukaryota; kingdom Viridiplantae; phylum Streptophyta; class Magnoliopsida; order Poales; family Poaceae; genus Sorghum; species Sorghum bicolor. The sequence continues at coordinate 43,748,208 of NC_012879.2, read as the reverse complement.
AATATTCATGACTGCACTACATTTGTCATAAGTTAGAAATCACTGGGTTATGCAACGCATTAGTGCACTGAGCATTACCAGAGCAGAGCTTAAGCTCAACGCCGACGAATGTTTCAGTAGTTAGAAATCACCAGCAGGTTCAGAGCAGAGCTTAAGCTCAATGCCGACGACTGACGAGTTCATGGAACAACCATTGAATTATTTTAATTTTAACTAATTTATTAGGAATCGCTCCAGAAGTTAAACTGAATCCTTACATTTTTAAATACCCCTATATCAAGTAGAGACTTCCAGTTTTTCTATGCCTTTCTTCTACCACATCCATAGTCTTAGCAACTTAGAAACTGAAGAACCATTCAAGAATCATTCCTGTCGACAAGTGCATTTCATTTATTTAAGATTTTCGCATGCCTTGTGGCCTGGATGAAATAACAAATTGTGAGCGGCCTACTAGCTGTTATCTAGGGATGTGTTGTATGCCTGTGGTTTTAGCACAAATGGGTTTGGAAAGCATTACTTTGCTATTATGAAATGACAATTTTATATTGTCTGTAAATTTAAAACAAGTTTTTGGATGTGTATCGTTTTTATGGAGACTTAACCAACTACTCATTTCTATTAAATATTTAAATATGGGTGATCTATGTCTATTTTGTAATTATGCACTTGAATGATCCTGTTTTACCTCTTCTTTTTGGTCTGCACAGATTTAGGTACGAACTCCTGAATCCAAGTGCTCAGCTGAAATGGTTGTCCCTGAATAAGGATAAGGACCGGTATGCATCAGTAGTACAAGCCATTCATGCTAAATGAGAACTTAAGAGCCTGCTAATTATTGGATCATGAGTGAGAAGAAGGTACCCGGAGTTGTGTTAGTTGTTTATTTCGGTTATCCGATAAAATTCTATAGTTATAATAAATACGTTAGATAGTATCATAAGAGTTCTCTTCATATGTCATCTTGGTATCCATCTGTAGATAAGAGCTGGCCTGTTTAGAGCACCAATGCTAAGTGGGTTGCAGGGTGTAACTTTTGCCCATGGTTTATCTTAGCCAGCTTTGGTTGTTCACAATTTGATGGAACAAGTATCTTGTGTTGCCACCAGTACTCTGTCATGTCTGGCATGCATCACTGCCATAGTGTATATCGGTTTTGTTCACTTATCGGCTTTGCTAATGATTCAATGGACCGTGAGTTACTTGCTTATTGGTACAATTTTACAAAATAATGGTAAACTCTGTTAGGTCATTGTTACCAACTGTCTTTGTTGATGTCTTGTGCAGTAAAAGCCCAGTAAGGGATCACTACTCCTGTTTCCCTCGAAAAAAATCACTGTCGCCCTTAGCAATCCATATGAAAAACTTATTCGCTGACCCAATACGCATGCTTGGTTTCTAGGTTTGATGTTTCTCAGTATTCCCTTCTAGAGCCGCAGAACATAAATTTTTGTTCTTTGTAATGTCGTGGGTATCTTCTTCACAGGTGCCTGGATGGAGTGGACTGTCAAACACACAAGTTTCAACATTTGGTGATGTTTACCCTTAAACAGATGAACAACAGTTTTCTATTTAATCTCCTTTTGCTGCTTGATTTTGTAATCAATTAGGTAATTAGTTTTCTCTTGACTACATGCATTTTTAGCCATATGAGAGGGTTCTGGTTGATTTCCGAATCCTGTTGTAATTTCAGAATCCTATTGTGAAGCAACTATTCTTTGGTACGTAGTCTTTCCTAGACTGAGATTTTTCAACAACAAATGTCCCTAATTGAAAACTTTTGTGTGAGCTACTATTTTTGGAATCGGTAACACTTTCTCATAGATGAGAAGAGAAGGGAACGATTGCTTTTTCATGCTCTTGATACATGATTTGAATTTGGAATGTATGATGTATCTTGAAAACCGTTAATATAAAATGTTGGGTCATATTTTGTTAATATGAAATGTACGTGTAAAAAAGATCATTGTCCCGTTGCAACGCACGGGCATTTCACCTAGTAGTAAGTAGAAGGTTTGTTGACTTGCCTCGTCCATGGACAATTTTTCGTTCAGGTCTGCAAGGATGCGCCGGGGAACTTGGCGTCTCAAGTTCACCAGCTGCGATGTCACGTCGTAATGCCTCTTTTTCGCGCTCCCCTTCCCCCCCCCCCCCCCCCCCCCCTCTCCCTTCAGCTGCCATGGCTTGTTCCTAGTTACTTCGTACTCTCAGCAGCGATGTGGCCAAACTCGTAGTTGTTGCTGAGTTCTCTATTCTATTCTGCACGAGGCTGTATCGCGTTTGACCCCTTTCCCGCTACCAATCTGGCCTTTCTTATATATGTCGCTAGAAGCACTGTAGCGCTTGTACTGCAAGATTTAAGTCGGTTCCTTTACGACCTGTATGGATCGGATTTCAAAGTTAACTTATCTATATGCGCTGAGCAAGTTTTTCCCTTTTGCTCTTAAGGGCATTCATAATGCAGACTCTATCATATAGTTTAAAGTTACTTATTGACCCACTTATAGATAAAATTTGAGTCTAAATAATACTTGGAGTATTACTTTTTATATTTCTTTTTTTCTTAAATAAATATGCCGCCACACCATCAAAATATCATAAATAATATGTAATTAATCTTTTATAGAGTTTTGTATTGTGAGTGCTATTATAGTGTAGTAGCTATTTGTGCAAAAGTTAGTTATAGGTAAAATTATAAATAGGAATTGATAAACCATCCAAAAAAAGTATGAATTTTTCGTGATGAATCTGTTTTTAGATTAATCAGTGCAAGCTTGAAAATAACAGTAAAAAAACAAACGTACAACTGTTTTAAATTGATAGTTTTTTTGTAAATTACAATTCTGCACTGCCAGATTTTTGCATCATTTTGCTGGGGTCGTTTTTGACATGTGTATATTTGTCATTGGGAATCAAAGTCAGGACGTGACTAGTGTCAGGTGGGTCTGCCGGTCGTGCTGTCCTTTGTACGTAGTAAACCATGAACTGTAGCCGCCGAAACATGTTCCCTCTTTTGTATGCAAATCCTTCATTGACTCCAAGTCTGGAACTCCATCTCTCGCCACATGTCGGGTGCAGTCTACAAATTCAAACACTTCTCATAAATTAGCATAGACATTGAGTTGTTTAGAGAATCACTTAAAAGTGTTAGAGCAACTCCATACCAAGTCCCTAAATTAAGCTCTTAAACTTATTTTTACAGGCTATGATAAAAAAATAGGAGCTCAAATTAAGACCTAACTCTGGAAAAAACAGACCAAGTCCTTATCTCGACCCACTGTTATTGTCAAATCCTACATCAACTACACCATTTGTAATTCTTGTCTTGATTTATGGGTGGGGAGACGGAGGTGGATGGGACCCACTGGATAGGGGGTTCTGGATGTGAGGGGCTGTAACTATAATTTAGGAGGGCATAGAAAATGGGAGCCCAAGTAGGAGGTGGGTTGGAGTTTATTTTTTTAGATCAAGTCCCTAGATTTAGAATAAGGACTTGTTTAGGAGGTGGACTGGAGTTACTCTTAGTAATATGTAATTCCTGCTCAATTTCCCTATAGATAAATTGATATATTTTTCAATATATAATTTATAGAGTGGTTTTATAAAAATAGTATCTCAAATAGATGTACTAATATATCTATATATATACAAGTGCTATTCTACACCCTAGGTGTAGAATACTATTCTACACCAAAGTGTTATATTGAACAAAATTCAGTATTGTTCAGTACCCGTATTTCAGTATTGTTCAGTATTTCGTAGTCCTGAGCGTACGACTGGATGATACTGAACGTTGCTCAGTATTTTTTCTGCTCAGTTTTGACTTGCGGTGTAGAATAATATTCTACACCAAAAGTGTAGAATAGCGCTACCATCTATATATATATATATATGTATTTTCGCAAGATACTCCACTATAGTGGTAATAAACATTTACCGGTACGGATGGTCTACTAAATGTTATACTAGGGGAGTGTCCTTTGGGTTTAGCTCATCCTCATTAAAAGATGCTTGGCACCGAAGCCTCTTTTGTTATAGCAAGTATATAGTCAAGCAATTGTTGGTAAAGAGGATAGGGATGATAGATTGGCTCTCATCTAGCGCTTAGGCAGACACGGATGCAGTAGTAGTGGCATGTTCAAATAGCAAGTGTTCTGAAAAAGACTAGGAAAGAGATAGTGTTTTTGAGACAAGTATGAGACAACTTATTTTAGGGCACTCCCAATGCAGAAACCACCATAGTTTCTATAGACATTAAATATGGTGCCATCTAAGCATTTTGCTGATGTGACAAGGTAGTTATTGAATAGAGAGTACAAAAATCATAGAAAATGGGTCTAAGTTAGAAACCATACCTACACGAAATCCAAAACATGAAGTGATATGATTGGTTTAGAATTGAGAGAGAATGAATGTGATAGGATAAAAATTTATTGTATAGAAACTATCCATTGTTTTGTAACCATAGTTTCTATATATATATAGTGTCTATAGAAAATATATATATAGAAACTATATATAGTTTCTAACATTGGAAGTGCCCTTATAAAATACATTTTAATCCCTTGGCGTATGCTCATTTACTTGGATCCGGTTCCAACTATGTAAACTTCTTAATAAATGCAGTGAGTCATTGTAATATTCCAGGGGAGTGTTACTTGGTCCGGTTTCTTTCAAAATTAATGTCGTCTCACTGTTTTGCGAATGCAGTGATCATACTATATAATGAAGCATAGTTTTATATTTCAACCAAATACATTATTTCAAAGTTAAGTAATGAAATGCGATATTTACATATTTTATTCAACTTATATTAAAAACATATTTATTCATATATTCTTTTAGATGGTCAATTATAGGAAATGCATAGTTACTGACGATTTTATAAAACGATAGAATGCTACTCAAAGGACAAATAAGCCTCCAATTTTGAGCTATGATCTACTCCCTCAGTCTCAAAATAAGTCTCGTTTGCGCGTCTTGAGAAATAACTTTAACTAAATATATAGAAAAATTATTAATATTTATAAGTATATAATTACTATCATTGGAAAGACCTTTAAATCTAGATTTTTAATAAATTTATTTAGAGATACAAATATTACATATATTTTTTTACAAAAGGAGTCAAACTTATGAAACAAAAACCTAAAATGACACTCTTTTTGGGACGGAGGGAGTATAGATTTAGCCATTTTAATTCATAAATTCAATGGTAGGAGCAATATATTAAAAGATTATGGCCTTGTTTAGATCCAAAAACTTTGTGGATTTTGACACTGTAGCACTTTCGTTTTTATTTGATAAACATTATTCAATCATGGAGTAACTAGGCTTAAAAGATTCATCTCGTGATTTACAAGTAAACTGTGCAATTAGTTATCTTTTTTATTTACATTTAATGTTCCATGTATGTGCCGTAAAATTCGATGTGATGGAGAATCTTGTAAAGTTTTGGGTTTTTGGATGTATCTAAACAAGGCCTATGTATATTTGTACTATCAGGCCAGAGTCTGCTCTCACCAGACCGTGTAAGCAGCAATTGCACGTTGATTTGGTTTTGCCGCTGTATTGTCTAATCTGGTCCCCGCCGCTAGCATTCAAAAAATGAAAAGAATTGCCTAGGCTAGCGCTCTGTAGGGTTTTTTCAGTCTATTTTCCACCTTTCCCACCGCTCTCGAAACCAGACTTGCACACATGTACAGCCCTAAACGGACAACATGTATGATTCAGTCGCAGGCAAGCACCTTCGAGGCAGTGTCGTCTTGTTGGTTTGTTCGTTTGGTCGTTGAAGTCGGACCGCTGGTCCCCTACTGTTCAACCCAGTTCATAGGAGTTCGATGCCACGCTCATATGTACGCCTTGTAGCGTGCAACATGTATGCTTCTTGCTGACAAGCATTGCGACGGATCGCTCATACAGTGGAGCCCGTGATGACCGACCGTGCAGTATCTACTGTTCATTTGAGTCGAAGGTAGGAATCTAGAAACCACTGTACCCACCTGCAGGAATGATACACTCAAAGGCTCTACAAGTAGGCTACTAGCTCCTACTTGCTCTCATCCGGAACCAATCTCAGTCCCATCCATGACGTAGCTTCTGTATTCTCCGCTCGAACTAGATCCATTTTGTCCCTGTCTCCTCAAGCTTCCCCCCAAATCCGCCATTGCATACCATGGCGCAACAACCACCCCCCTGCAGTCGCTCCCGTCTCCATCTCATCAGATTCGCAAGGCGACTCTGATTTCACATCATCTACCCGCAAGAATGCTAGATGCGCCTCTTCTAATCCCCGGCTTTTAACAGCACCAATCAGCCAGCTTAGAATCAATTCCAACCTATCCACCAACTTCCTCGTTGAGGTCAGGGACATCTTCACCAATGAACAAAAAGAGCTAATCCGAGGTGCTGGATTTTCATTTGCTCTCCATTACCCGGTGACATAAAGAACCGACCGCAACTTTGCTATCTGGCTCTTGGCTCATCTGAGTTATCGCCAAGGTCGTCTGGTGTTCCATGGCCATGGATACCATCAGGTTTCCAAGGCCGACCTCAAGGAAATACTTGGAATCCCTGGCAGTGGGAACTCTGTGAAGGGATCTAATTTTCTTGGTGTGGGATCTTCCCGCTCCATGAGAAAGTCAGAAATCATATTTGGGCCAATCAGCCTCAATTCTAACTTAAAAAAAGCTCAGGACGTTATTAAGGACCAGATGACACCAGAGCAGAAAAGCGCCTTCTTAGCTGCAATCATGATATATACAGTTGGCACCTTCCTGGACCCATCAGATCGTAATACCACAGAGGTGGAAGAATCTGTGTTGTTGACAATAAGTGGAAAATATATGATCGATTCTTATGATTGGCAAGGCTATGTACTTGCGAAGCTGTCACAAACCGCTGCCAAAGTGCGTGGTCAGCTTCATAGTGGTTGTCCGGTGGCAAGATCAACCTGGCTGGCTGCACCCACTTTCTTCTGGCAAGTTGACAAGTTCTGAAATGATTTAGAATTGTATAAATGTTTATGAATACGATTGATTGTGATTTGCAACTACCAATTGGCAATCTATCTCGGTTAGATGGTTTGATAGTTAATATGTTGGTTAGTATGTAATTAAGATAGATATAAAATCACAACAAATTAGTTTGTCCAAGTAATTCTGACAAAACGCATTATCTGTTTAATCATTAGCATTGATGGTAATTAATCTCACATTTGTATAACTAGCCCATTGGCTTTTGTTTTCCATCTGCACTAACTTGTTGTAAGCCTCACTATTTTCTATTTTGTCTCAGCTATTCTTTTACACTCGGTGCATTGGTGTCACATTTTCTGTACATGAATCTGGGAAGCCCCTGATTGCTTATTTTACAACCAAAGAACTGAAGGCACTCGAGAAATCTGACGATGAAAGGAAGAAGAAATCACCTAGTTGGAATATTTTGACTTGCAAGTCTCAAGTAAGTAGATGCAGTAGTAGCAGTAGATGTTTTTGCACTGCCTCCTCTGGTTGTGCATACCGTTGCATTGTTTGTCAGTAGATGTATCCATCCATCTGCTTTTCAACAATATGCAGTAGTAGCAGTAGATGTATTTTGACTTGCAAGTCTCAATTGAGTAGATGCAGTAGTAGCAGTAGATGTCTTCACCTCCTCCTCTGGTTATGCATACCGTTGCAGTTCTTGTCAGTAGACGTAACCATCCATTATGTGCTACTGATCGGTTGTGCTTGTGCAGGGCAATTTTTCTATAGACAAGATTCTTAATTGCTCTAAGTGATAATTTTAAAGCACACTCAATTCTTAAAATAAAACCATCATTTTCCCCACGCCATTATATGACATCTATCGCAATGAGTGTATTAACACAGCTCGACTGCTTTGTTGATAATCCTTGTATGACTGCTAACACAATTAATTTCTGAACACAGCTCGACTGCAATGCACTTATATCGACTATAAATAAAATAGCTAATGACGCAGAACATAGAGCAGCACGCCGTAGTAGTATCTTAACAAGATCTTCGGTGAGTCAGTTTGATTTACACCACACTCTGTGAAGACAACAAATGAAGTCGCTATGTTTTTATTTTTATTTTTTGTGTGCTTCTATATTCACATTTGAATTTTATCTAATGAAGCAGCAGCCCAGGCAGAAGCAGAGTATATGCAACACTCCTCTTTCTACTTCAGTTGTGAGGATGGTGCCGCTGTCTGTCGGTGTGAGTAATTTTTAATCAATTTCTATGAATTTAGTATCATGAAGTGTTGGTCACATAATTGTTTACAAACTCTGGAGTTTGAAGTTTTTTGTCTGTAATGTGTTAGGAATCTGAGATGCATAATATTGTGGAGAAACCATTTCGTGAGATCTTGCGGTTAGTAATGAAGGAGGTTATGTGGATGCAGTCCAAGCTGACTGGAGACAGTCCTCGTTCCATTTCAGTATGTTCCCTTTATGCTCAATAGATATGTACTTTTGCATTATACTTTATACGAACACAAATAGCTACATCTAGCCATATGCTTATATCAAATATTAAGGTTTATTATGAAATCATGTATTAACTAATCCAAATGAATTAAATTTCATACAAATTGAGACACTCTTTTATTAAAATTCATTGTTACAGATTAATTAGCTGCATTACATCATGCCAACATTCATTTGAATCTTATAAACAGGGCAATCAAAAGCTTCTATATACTGCACTTGAATCTCAAGTAACACAGTTACGGAAGGACTGGTTGATGGAGAGACAACTCGAGAGATCCCTCCCTCAATTGCTCTCCACACCACACAAGGTGCAATTAACCCCAAGCGCGCTGGTAGTTTGAAACCCCTAAACGCCTTGTTATATTCTTTTTTCCACTAACGTTCTATATTACTGCAGATGATTAATTTATGTTCACTTCCATATCAATGATATTTTGAGTGATGTGTTTTTCAGATACATCCTGCCCAATATCCGGAAGCATGTCAAAGAAAAACATTGTTGTTGCATCCAAATTTCAACCTTATCAACCATCCTTTTCCTCGCACAAGCATGACAGCTCTGGGAAATATAGAAGTATTCATAAGTATATCTAATGAGCTAAGACAAATATCGCAGCTCCAATTGACCGCAACAAACTTTTAGGGAAGTTTGCTTCAATTAATGGTTTGTAATTTGACCTGCACTCTCAGCAATTTTAAATGTAACAAAAATGAATTAAATGAATAAATGTCTCCTCAAATTTATATAATGATCAGTAACTTTGAAGTTTATTATTCTAATATACAAATTTATATGGATTTAAATACCTTCTAATATAATAATTACATCAAGTAACTATTAACCTAGAATATATACTACACCACTGCAAGCCCAACATAAATCAATAATTATTGTTTAGTTCTGATATTCTTTTCAGACTCAGTAAACAACTCACCGATAGGAGAGATATAACTTTTGTTGTTTATATTAACCATATTTAGTTGATTCAACCAATTTTACTACAGTTCAAATTTAGATTTCACTAGTTAAATACACTAGTACTGCAGAAAAGATCGATTACTTATTTCTGTATAAGTAATCATTGCATTCTAATTAGTTTACTCATTTATAAATTGCAAGCTTCCATTTTCATATTTTGGATTGCTTGTGTAGATTGTTTCACCTCACCATCATCTACTCACACACCTGAAACGATGAAGTCATATGTTGGTCCTCCTGTTTAATGATAAATCTGGATCCCAACAAGGAGAGCATTATTGCGGGCGAGCCAAATCTCAGCAAGGTCTCTACTTTTATTTGTTTGTAAGACTAAATTATATTTTATATCTACATCCTTGTTTAGCATTATCCATATTATACTGTCTTAGGAACTCCTGGGTTGAACATGCTTGTTGATGTGATCGATTTCGTAGAGGGACCTGTGAGCAGTAAAAGTAAGTATAATTACCCAGATGTATCTCCATAGCAATATTTGGTGTAATCTATGTGTCTGTGTTTTGTATTTTGTTCAGTTTTGACAACACAATTTACATGTATGCTTCATAGGATTGAGAACTCACGAAATTTTCACTACTAATCGAATTGACAATACTGATGGCAACACACGCATTGACGGCAAGAAACAAAAACGAGTTAAGAAACCATTTGATCTCATGAGTATGTCACTTTTCCCCACCGACACACAGGCCATACTGCTGATGACGACTCTAGGAACAAAAGAAATAAGCAGAGCAGATAAGAATAGCTATTTATCACTTTAATCTAGTGCGTACTATGCCTAATAAATCGTCAATATCTAATATATTTCCATCTAAATCTGTTTCAACAGGGTATGGGTTCGGTTTGATTCTCCAGTTACCATTGAAATAAGAGGGGAAGAAATCATCAAACATTTTGTGCAAGGTGTATCGTACTCCACCAAGATGATGGCTGTTATAATAGCATTGTTCAAAGAACTTGATGATCATCTGTACCTGAATTATCAAGGCTCACGGTGGAGATTTTTTGTTGATCCAAGGTTCACCGTGGGCATCCTTCACTGCTATTGTACATTGTTATCATTAAATTAAAGATCTAATCGAGTTTTTTGCAACATGTTTGGTGCTGTGTAATACACATTACATTAACTGAAGGCTGCATGTATGTCTGCTGAAACTATAATCAAGCCTCGCGAATTCTATCCTCTATTTCGATCACCATATCTCTGCTTTGATCCTGCTCAATGTGAATTGGTTAGTTTTTTCTTTTGTGTAATAATTTTATTGCATTCTCACATTGTACTTTGATGTCTCTCTAAACCATTATTAGAAATAATAGTAATTACAACCGATAATTATTTTTGTTATTAGCTTACGTAATATACATTATTAAATGCAGTGCTTTGCACCTACAAAAGTGGGAGGTTCTTGGACGTGTTTTGCTGTAAACATGAGGGAATTTAAGATTACGCATTTCAGCCACACTCTATACATTCCCCAAGCTACATTGTTGAGACGCAACTTAGGAAGGCATCAGACAGGTTCCTGAGGACCATGCTTTCGCTGTTGGGCTCGTCATCATCTTTTGCTTTCCCAACTGTGGATAAGTGGTCATTTCAGATCTTTCAATGGGGTGGCTCACTAGATCTGAGGTCAGTAAAATTTGATAGTTGTAATGTTACTGTTTCTCTTGGTTCGAATTATATTTTTGTTACAAGTTGCCCTGTGTTAGCTAAATTATTTAATGATGGTGATTAAGTGAGCAGATTAGATAGGGTTTAGTTACAGAGTTATATGATCAGGTCTCTGGGTTGAGAAAATGCAAAGGTCCAATCACAATCTCATGCGATACTGACTTCCAAAAATATATTTTGTATGTGCATAGTCCCATTGAAATGTACAGGTTTATTATGTTGTTTCTGCCACTTTTATATGTTTACTATTGACTCAGTTTCTGAAATCAGACAATATGAGCTGAGAATGATTCTTATTCTATCACTGTCAGTTTTCAGACATGTGTAGTGTGAAATCTCCGCACCCAGAACCTGCTTTTTCTGCAGCTCACACTTGACAACATACGCACAGCAGCTGACCAATATATACTTCCGATTCCAGTATATCATAGTAGCCCATATTTCTCAAAAACTAAGGTTATTAGCGCACATAATGCTTACACATGTATAACAACACAATCAACATCAGCAGTCCTGATTTCATTCAAAACAAAGTACATGTCAAATGAAAGACAAAACTTGTTCTTCATGTTTTGGAATTCATATGTTAACATCAACTAGCATATTGCTTTCTGTTACATGATTTTTAATTACATTTTTAAATTGTTTTTTTAATCTCTGCTCTTCAGTTCGACGGACCACCAAGCTATCCTTGTTTCAATGTTTGCCTTCCTTTTTGACGGGGATTGTATGGTTCGAGATTTGTCAAAGGAAATTTCTACATTATCTTATCGTGGACCCCCGAGGAAGGTGTGTGAGTTAGAAGCTATACTGAGATACACCTCACCACATATTTGTCATACTTCAGAATAAATCATTAATATTACTTAAAATTATGTGTTTTTCTTGCTGCAGCGTCTTGATGTTACATTCAAGTGGTCCGTTTGTTCTCTCCTCCTTAGGCGTCAGCAAAACCAAACAAGCCTGCACGACATTGATCTTGAATAGCAGCAACCTTAGTGTGATGCTCTGATTGGCAGTCGCTTCAGCTTTTGGCCATTATCTCGCACTTGGAGTTTGTAATGGTAGCGGCATTAGCTTTTGTCATGAACTAAAACAAGTTCGGAATACTTATTATTTCTATATTTGTATATGACAAATTGCGAACAATCACCCCCCCTAAATCCCCTCCTTGCATAAAAATGAACCTACCCATATATATATATATATATATATATAGAAAATTCCTTTGTACACGTACGTGTAGTTACTCTCATCTTTAATAAACTACATTTTGTATGTATTCATACTTGTTTATCGGTTTGAGTATGTTTATATACTCATATTAAGATACTATAGATCTTACCACACGAATTTTTTTTTTAAAAAAATTATATTTTAAATATATTACTAAAATGCCACTAATATATTATATATAATAAGTATAACCATATACTCTATGTATGCATGCATACTTAACATACATATCACTCTAGATGGTCTAGTATGATCATATACTTTGTCTATATACATTTCGTTCGGTCATATACACCTTAAATCTAGAGATATATAGATGAGAGTAACTACACGCGCGTGTAAAATAAATGCGATATATATATATATATATATATTGTTTGGAATGAACCAACTGTTGTTTGAATCAGAATCCTGAATTACCTGGTGGTCATTCTTTCAATTTAATTGTATACCGTACATCCTCTTTGTGGTGCACACCTTCACCAATTTTCGTGGAACGACAGCAGTATTGTCCTAATATTACAAATCCCCGTACCATAGATTGCATTATATCAACACAGCTGTGATTTGCACTCATTGAAGCTGGTTGTTTCAGATTGCCATGATCGGTTATGTGAGCAGGTAATGGACTGCTGCTTTTGTGTTGTATCTCAGTCTTCTCAGGCTGTAATAACTATCTCAGTCTAGCTTTATTAGGTGTCTCATATCAATACATTATTACGTCTTCTGCTTGAAAGCAGAACATGTCATTACTTTTCTGAATTAAGGACTGGCACTCAGCTACATACCATTATTAGAACCATGCATGTAGATTGTAATAACATTGTATTGTTTGACTAACCATAGGATGAAGAGTGGCACAAGATATACATAATCAGTTGTTCCTCTCTTTCTTTTTGTAGGTGACTGCTTGCCATAGATCAGCTCAGAATGAGCGTAGAGTGATTACAATATAACTGTTAAATAACCAACTTTGTCTAAATTTTCTAAAATATCCAAAAACTCCTGATTGATCTTGCCAGATGAATCATGAGCCAAATTGTTTACATTCATTCGACAACACTAGGATGTTCGTGCCCTTCTTTATAGCCACCACTACCGCTTCCAACGTTTGTGTACATCTAGATCTTCATGTTGCCTTTACTAGTCCACTAGCTTCCGCAAACGAAGCTGTTGCGATCTGATCCACTTGCCCCTGCAATGTGTTTTTTTACAAATATAAATTACAAGGTTCAAGCAAAAAGGTTAAACATTCATGAAGCAGTGCAAGATCATTTTAGAGATAAGTAATACTTCTTCCAAATCTTGTATTAGGCGTTGCCCATCATAACATCGGCAGAAGTATGCACAAAGGACACCAGTCTGGTTTGAACTGTCACAATATATAAAAAAGCATTAACCTTAAACCTTCCAATACTCATAGCTATGGTTTTAGTTTGTTATTTATATGAATTCATTTATTTATTTGTAAATATACCAAGTGAAGATGTGTCAGAAGCTTACCATATCATTCCTCTTGTGCGCCAAGGGAAATGAAGTATGTTGGCTGCACTCCAATCATGATCCCATCCCCGGTATAAAATTGGCATCACACATGTAAGAGTGCTTTTTAACATATCTACTACCTTCGTGTATATACTCTGTCTTGATAATACTGTTCTATTATCGCAAGCTGGGTCAAAAACTACAATTTTGTTGCAATCGAGGTTCCAGGCGAAACAAACCCACCGCTGCTGCAAAATCACTAGGAAGAAAGGCTGTAGGAACAACATATCAGGTCATGTATACAAAGTTGTTAATTGTAAGCCATGATCTTGATTTACATAATTTATATATAATAGCCGATAACATACCATGGTGCAGTTGTAGAGGCCATATGTAATGTTCGAACCTATGAACTGGTTTCGCACTCCTGGATCTTGATGTCAAACCACCCCGCAAGAACTGAACCCTGTCAGCATAAAATTATGAATGACAGTGATTTATTTCCCAACCCATATGCTACTTGTACCAACCTTCAGGATTCGCTGCAATAAATTAATGTTTTTCTATAACCACAGACAATGTTTTATAAATATTTGAGGTGTATGAAAAGTTTACCAAAACGTCTGTCTCAAAGAAGTGACGCCACCCCAAATTTCCTTCTCCAGCATACAACCTATCGTCACTATGTTTAAAACATCTTAGTATAGCATCAAACATGTCCATCTCCATCTCACATACCCCGATCCGTTGGTCATGTGCTGATTTTGGCATGACCTCGATATATTTAGGGTAGTAGTCTACAATTTGCATCCTTCACAATAAGACAAACTAATTTTAGTAAATTAACAACCCGAAATTATATAAAACGCAATGCACTTATGCTATGTACTTCATTCTCACATCGTTGACGATGATGCGTCAATGACACTAACACCCCCTTTATTTATTAGAGCGAATACATGCCAATCATCTCCCAGTTGCCATGGTGTCTTGGCAAAACACCTCCTTGGTTCCTCCTCACAGTTGCAGAAATGTGGGCAATCCTCGTAATTATTTGTCGTGGTATTGAGGTCAAAATGGTTGCGCTCTCTTAAGTAACGCAATAGCATGTAAAACCTCGACATCGACTTGATTACTGTATAGTCAACTTCACAAATACTACTTCTAGGAAGGTCAAATGTTACCATTTCCCTTGGTTCGAATTCTGTGAGTCTGGCTCGTTTTGTGAAAATTTCAGCAGCATATTCCATATCACTTACTGGACTTACACATACAGCACTACTAAATTTTTACCTATTGCATCAAGGCCTCTTACATCAAATACAAATCTAATGCAAGAGGTGGACGCTATTGCATCAATTTTAGAAATTTGATGCAATAGGTCGTTCTTATTGCATCAAAAATTAGATGGATGCCATAATAATTCGTGTCGATGCAATAGCTATGATCTATCGCATCATTTCAAACAAGGGATGCAATAGTAGACATTATTGCATCGGACACCGTTGGTTGCGTTAGGACTGATTTGTCGATGCATTATGTTGGTTATGGATGCAATTAGGAAGTACTGTTGCAACAGATTTGTGTTTGATGTAAGGTTAAATAAAAAGTGAATTGTTAATTAAAAAAATAGCACATGTAAGAGGAGTTGAACCTATGCCCTAGGGTTTGTTCACATCATGCATAACCACCAGGCTAGTTATTTGTATATGCATGGACTAGTATATAAAATCTTTTATACTGCTATCGAATCATGTTTGGACTCCATATGTATTTACGTAAGATCTGTTTTCTCGTTCTTTTTGTTTTCGGTCCGACGTACGTGGGCGAGGGGACCGGCAGGCGACGCCGCGCATCGTCCCGCTGGCCCTAGGAGGTGAAGCAACGCCGCATACTCCCGCTGGCCGTAGGTGGCGCATCTTCTACTGCTAATCTGTGTCAACATGACATCCTGCCGCTGACCAAGGAGGCGCAGCTTCTGTTGATGATCTGCACCAGACGACGCCGCATCCTCCTGCTGACCCTAACTAGGAGGTGCATCTCCTGCTGCGTCCTTGCTCCTTGTGCCGATCAAGCTTAGGTTGTCGCGGTGATCGAGCAGGCCCCGGCCCTGTGCCGATTTCTGCATCAAATCATCTATCAGTTCGTCAATAGTCACCAGGTGATTAGCCGATCTGTCCTGACTTGTAGGTATTTTTTTCATTGAATTGTTTTTAACTAAATTAATTATTTCGGACTGGTAGTACTCATCAGTACTCATGTAGTCATATTTTTCTTCTAATTTAGTTGTCAGAATCTTAGAGTGATCCTCGATAATTATGAAATATGTTAATTGAATTGAAAATATGTTTACTTGATTTGTTTTTGCTTTGCAAGATAAATTAGTACATATATATATTATAAGATTTATATATAGTCTAGAGGGTACGTACATGTTAATTTTGTCATACATTCGTTTGTTTTTTATATTATTGTTCTTGCTGCGTATTTAAATAAGGTGCTGCCCGAATTTTCTATTATGGTAAAAATATTAATTGTTAGAAGTAGGTTGTTATAATCGATCAATCATATTGCTATTTACTTTGACTTTGTTTGCAATACGTAGCATGTACTTATTTATCTTTGCGTGTGTTTGCCAGGTGTTGGAAACAATGTCACATGAGGGTAGTAGTTGGATGCGGCTGGATACGGCATCTGCAGAGTGGCAACAAGGATTAACAGATTTTCTTGATAGCACCTTTGGAGGCAACTCGAAAGGAGGAACGGCGCCATGTCCATGTTCAGCATGCCGTTCCATGTCATTCAGAAAACGGTCAGATGTCCAGAAGCATTTGCTTAGGAAAGGTTTTGATGAAAGCTTCATCCGAGAGCAGGAAAGTATATGTGAAGGTTCAGGTATTGATGGTGATGATGATGTTGATGATATGGCTGGTACCCAAGAAATGTTACATTCACTGATCAGGGGAGAGATACGTGGAGAACTCGACGAGGAACATCCAAATGAGAAGGCAAAGAAATTCTTTAAATTGTTGCAAGAGGCCAAGAAGGAGTTGTTTCCAGGTTGCACAGAAGCAACCCAAGTGTCTTTCATTGTCAGAATGTTTCAGATGAAGTGCATGTTTGGTTGTAGTAATGCTTGCATGGAGTTCGTGCTTGGGCTGTTCTTGTTAATTCTTCCTAAAGGGCACTATCTGACAGATAGTATGGAGAAGATCAAAAAGGTTGTTAGAGATCTTGGTTTAAATTATGAAAAGATAGATGCATGCTATAATGATTGTGTGTTATTTAGAGGGAAAGAATATGAGGGCCTGGATAATTGCCCAAAATGTGGTGAGCTGAGTCAAGGTGGAGGCAGTCTAAAAAGGTACAAGATGTTGGCAGTAGTTGTGGCTCAGACAAGCGTGTTCCACGTAAAATCCTACGGTACTTCCCACTGATTCCACGGCTCCAAAAGATATATATGTCAGAGAGTAGAGCATCATATATGCGTTGGCATAAGGATGAATTGGTGGTTGATGGAAAAATGCGACATCCCGCGGACTCCAAAGCATGGAAGCATGTGGATGCAACCTATGAATGGTTTTCAAATGATCCTCGCAATGTCAGGCTTGGTCTAGCATCTGATGGATTCAATCCGTTTGGTATGTTGAATGTGTCATACAGTTGATGGCCTGTGATTTTAATTCCTTACAATCTTCCGCCATGGTTGTGTTTGAAACAGTCGTATTGGATGTTGTCCATGATGATACCAGGAGCGAGGTCTCCTGGCATTAGCATTGATGTATACTTGCAGCCTTTAATTGATGAGCTCAATGTTCTCTGGGAAGAGGGTATCGTGACCTGGGATGCAAAGGAGAGGAAGAATTTTGATTTGCATGCAATTCTACTATGGACAATTAATGACTTTCCAGCATACGCAATGCTTTCTGGATGGAGTACGAAAGGTAAGTTTGCATGTCCATACTGCCATGTGGAAACAGAATACTTATGGTTGAAACATGGTGGGAAGCATTGCTATATGGGGCATCGTCGGTTTTTTCCTATGGACCACAAGTGGCACAAAAACAAGGTCAGCTTCAACAACAAGATAGAAAATAGGGAGGCACCACAACCACTAACTAGAGAACAGGTGTTGCAACACTATGATAGTTTTGATCAAGTCCAATTCGGTCCTGAATCAAGAAAAAGGAAGCAGCATGATGAAGAAAAGAGATGACACAACTGGAGGAAGAAGAGTATTTTCTTTCAGCTTCCGTACTGGAAAAATTTGCTTATTAGGCACAACTTGGATGTGATGCATATCGAGAAAAATATATGTGAGACCATATTGGGCACTTTGCTAAACATAGAAGGTAAAAGTAAGGATAATGAGGAAGCTCGGCTTGACATGCAACATCTCGGGATAAGGATGGATCAACATCCAGTGCGTGACAATGGTAAGTTCACCTTACCACCTGCTTTGTACAAATTAGGAAAAGATGACAAGAAACTTTTATGCAAATTTCTTCATGAAGTTAAGTTGCCTGATGGGTATGCGTCCAATATTCGAAGATGTGTGGATCAAAATCGGTGTCCGTTGTCTGGTCTGAAAACTCATGATTATCATATTATATTCCAGAAACTTTTACCATTAGTACTATGCAACATTGTGCCTGAAGAAGTTGTTGTCCCATTGAATGACTTGAGTAGGTTCTTTAGTTTGCTTTGTTCAAAGGAGCTAGATGAAAAGGAGCTTGCTAACATGAGTACTTCGATTAGGGAGACTCTATGTCGGCTTGAGATGATATTTCCACCTGCTTTTTTTGACATCATGGTACATTTGCCAGTTCATCTAGCTGAAGAGGCTTCACTTGGTGGACCTGTATGCTATAGATGGATGTATCCTGTGGAGAGATATCTGTGTACGGTAAAAGGTTATGTGAGGAACAAAGCACATCCTGAAGGCTCAATAGCAGAAGGATATATCACAGAAGAGTGCATGACATTTTGTTCTGAGTTCTTCAAAGATATGCCAAGTCGCCCAGAGCGCCATGAAAGCGCCGCAGTGCTTGAACCACCATCTGGTTTGAGCGTTTTTGGTGACCTTGACTACAGTAGGAAAGGTTATAGTTCTGAGGTGTTGGACGACTCTGAGATGTTGAGAATAAGGCACTACATACTAACAAATACGGATGAGTGTGCTACATTGCCTGAGTTAGTTAAATTTAACATTTGAGCATGCTATTTTATTGATTATATGATATATTACTAATTCTTTGCATTAATTTTGTTTGGTCTACCCACTGCAGTGTACATAAGGCTTTACTAAAGAAATATAATCCGCATAATGTTGAGAGAAAACAAACGGGTCCGCTAAGCACCCGTTAATTACTCCGACCCTAATATAGCCGCCTGTTGACGGTCCTTAATGCTCATATTTAACCATCAATTAATCATGGAAAAGGATCCAAATGCAACCAACACCTAGACTTAGGGTTTTATCTGATAGAATTCCACAAGTTTTGGTGTTTGTCTATTTCTGCAGGGGGTTATCAGGAAATACGGAAGAAAGGCCCACACGTCGGGTTTACATAGAGATATTAACGTGTCGCGCAATTTTCTATTATCTAGAAGACTCCAGAAGCCACGGGAACAAACGGGAAGGAAATCGGGCTCGGAGGCAGGGCGCCCGCCCAACTCTCCTGGGCGCCCGCCCAGCTACAGTGCCCAATCAGGACACGTTTCGCGGATCATGCTCCACCGACCTAATACTTCAAGGAAAACCACACGATCAATATCGGTTTGATCCGACGGCCCAGATTCATCTGAAAAGACTATATAAGCAAGGCCCCCTGGCCCCTAGAGAGAATACCTCTTCTACAGAATCAAAGTTAGAGTTTCAATTCTTCATCCAAGTAGAGAGGATCCCTCTAGTTCTTCTTGTTCTACCTCTAGTTCATCTAGATCTAGTTCTAGTTCATCTAGTTCTAGTTCTAGTTCTATTTCCTCTAGTTCTAGTTCTAGTTAGTTCTAGTTGTAATCTAGAAATAGGGAGAGAGAAGAGGAGAGCGGAGGAGGAGCCGGATCTGTCGGATCTTCCTCAACATTGTACTTTTGCAGTATCTGGTTCGTTCTTCATCGTTCTCCAGGTTCTTCAACTCATAACTCCTGAGTTCTCTAATTACTTTTATTTACATTCAAGTTATTTATTGGATTCCCGCTTGCATCAAGTGCTCTAGTCTTTGAAACATTAGAGTAGTAATTAATAGATTAGACGTGGTGTTTAGTCTTGTGATTACCTGGAATTGCACCCAATCCTACGGATTGTTGTGGTAGCCCTAGGGTAGTGACAGCCCTAACGGTCGACGTATTCCACCACGTTCGGATCGGTGTTTGTAGGACCGTAGTCAGACCTTTCTAGCCCCCTTCTCATCTCTTTCCGTGGTTAGTGCTCTGATGTCCCGAAATAGATAATCTTGAAGTAATTCTTGATTCTTAGATCAACTAGAGAACTCTCAGGAAACTTCCTCTCTTCCCACCAAAAACAATTATATAGTTATCCTTGGGCGATCTTGGGTCTTAATTAGTACACTCACGTTCTCTGTGGAAAATCGATACTCTGGAATACTCCCGGGTGAAAGCTACATCGGTATCTGTGCGCTTGCGGATTTTTCTGTTTGCGTTTAAAATACCCAACAAGCTTTCTGGCACCGTTGCCGGGGAACGGTAGCTGTGCTAGTTTCGAACCAAGTCGTCCGTGTATCCTTTTTATTTTCCTTTTTTACCGCACTCACCATATCATTTTCACCATACCACATGGATTTCACTCTAAGCATTAATGAACATGGAATTTATTTCATAGCCACTTCATTTACTCCATGCTCATATGCAACATCTTCCCAATCCATTGGTTTTTCCAACATCACCACATTCGAGATCTCGAATCCTCTCATCCTTTCTATTTATAAAAACTTTAAAAGGGCGGTTGTCGATGCATATGTCTATAATAAATATTGCAAATCTCGTTGAGTTGATCTTGATATAGGTCAGAGTTGGAGGGGAAACCACTTCTCTGACATAAATTAATGGTTTCCCAAGGACAAGCTTAGTGTCCTAAAACAAGCACTGATCAGATTGTAACATAAGCTCTTAATTATTTACAACATTACCTTGTGTATTGAGCATATAAGGATAATTGTAAAAAATTCCTTCGGGTATTCTTGTCACTAACCTTTTCAGGATTAGAGCAAGAAGATCGGATGAATGACAAGCACAAGGTATGTCCAACCAATCATCATACAACATTGAATTAAATTCATCCAAACTTGAATTTTGCAAAATTCAAGCTTGGGGGAGTACTTTACATAAAAACATCATTTGCCATGTTGCTACGTTGGTTGTCCCTACCTTTGAGACATGCTCAATCTGTTAAATACTAATCACACTACTTCATCTTCACTTGAGTAGATCTCTATAAATGCTCTCATGCTACCTTTATTTGCTTTAGTATATGTCTAGGCTTGGAGTAGTTTCATTTATCTCTTAATTAAGCATGGTGCTTAGTTTAGGAATGATGATCTTACTTCCAAAGGATTTTAAATTAAGCATGATGCTTAGGTTAAAATTCCCTCCTAAATCAAATTAGACATGGTGTCTAGGTTGATCTATGAGCCGATAGTATGCTATAGTAGATATTGGATATTTTGTTGGACTAACCCCTACTGGAAAACTTTCAATATCGACCTGGGAAGTCCTGAGATAAACTCACATTGGAGACAAAGAGAAAGACACATGAAGTTTAACAATTTGCACGAGGAAGGCATAGCTCACAAGAGATGATCCATGGAGGGTGCCACAAACACGATGCACAACCGCTAAGAGAGGAAAGCTTCCACAAGGTGATACTGTACCATCACTCTTCAAGTAAGGTAACATCTTAAGGTACTTGACTATCACTTCTATAAGCTTCTCCTTGGTTCTGGCGTTCACATGAATATAAGAGACAAACATGTATGATTTACAACTCTAGATTAACCAACCCAATCGATTCAACATGTTTAGTCCTTCCACCTTTGTGATCCCACACTCCTAATCATATGAGCTAAAAGGTTGCACACTCAATCTTTGGAAGATATATATAAAAAACATAAGTATATATAGATTATCTTTCCATTAGGTTGAGCGATCTTATCTGACAAATGTTTTAAATGCTACACTCATGATCTTATTATCCATCAACTTTGTCTTGCTCACTATGCTTGAGGTTAGAGGAGAACAAATACACTTTTGGTTCTGTTGGTGTTTTCCACCAACAGGGCCCATGCACTTGATCTCTGCCTTGTCTCTATGAGCAGGTACACTTTGAGCAAAATATGAAGGAGTTTTACAACTCCCAAACTCCACCAAAGTGAAGAACCTAGGTCTATGAGCACACACACACTGGAGACACTGGACACTCAGGCAATCACTGCCCTGAGATGCTTGAGGACGTAACTACTGGAGTAACCCCGTTGTGGAAGTAATTACTGACCTTCTGCCGGTCAAGAGAGACAATCCAGGACGCCCCGTCATCCCGATCTCCATCGGCATGGTGGACTTCCTAGAAGCACTCTGCGACTTTGGCTCCAGTGTCAACATTACGCCCAGGGTACTCTATGAAAAATTATTTACACATCCTTTATTAGAGACAGCCATGTGTTTGCAGCTTGCAGATCATACGCTAAGTTTCCCAAAGGGAATATTGAAGAACCTCTACGTCCGAGTTTGTACCTTATACGCTCCAGCAGACTTCGTGGTGATAGAGACTGATACTGATGAGAGGGCACCCATCATCCTAGGGAGGCCATTCCTGAACACCTCGGGAGCTGTCATCTACGCTAGTGCTGCCAAGATTAGTTTCTACATCAAGGGGAGGAAGGAGACGTTTTCCTTCAAAAACAAGACTACACAAATCTCAGAGCATTCCTGACATAAACCAAGGGAGATGATCAACAGGGGGAACAGGAACAAGCAAATGTGGACTGAGTCAGCTAAGATGGTCACTGCAGCTCAAGGAGGTCAAGATCGTCAACTCAAGTCGCCTTTCTTGATCAAGAAGGACGACCCTAGTGTTCCAATCATCGAGTGCACAATCAACGGATATTCTTTTCAGAAGACACTCTACGACACCGGATCTAACGTCAACATAATGGCCGCAGTCACTTATCAGCTCCTGCATGGAACCATGTTCCTACAACCAACATACTTTCAGCTCCAGACATTCTGAAAGATTGAAGGTTATTGACATGGGAGAAGACGAGCACAATCCACCCGTCATCCTTGGAAGACCGTTCCTCAGCACCGTTAAAGCAATCATCTACATTGGAACCGGAGAAATCCACATGAACTTCCCCTCTGAGAAGGTACGCCGCTATTTAACTGACCCTAACTATATAGTTGAAGACTCTAAGCAGGTCCGGACAAGAAGAAGACGACGCAACCGCAACCAGAGGAGGCAAATCATCAAAGATGGATGGGCAGACTACGAAGGAGAAGTGGTAAGGTCTGAAGACAAACAACTTGAACAGAACTGTCCTGAGGAGACCGTAGCACCGAGTCAGGTGTGCAGAGAGAAGATAGTTATACATGAAGAGGAGGCACCGCCGGAACCACTGACTACGCCATCTAGCGAATCCCAGGACGACTGAGAAAGCAGAGAGTCCCGTTCGGAGGACTTAAAAACACCGAACGCCTTGCCAAGAGGTAAACTTGGTAGTTATCTTTTTCCTTTTAATTATTTAAAATAGTTTGCTTAGTTAATCAGGTTCATATCATCTTGGAAAGAAAATAAAAATGTTAAAAATAGTAAGCCCCATGTGAGTATGCTCATGACATAAAACCCATAAGTACATTCACTGTGGTGGCATAAAAATAAAATAAATATATTCCTGTCCTATAAATATAAAATTATAAAAATAAATTTATGATCCTACTAAAGAGAGTAACATTTATTGAGGAGGCTCAACATGATAAAGGCTAGATATTTATGCTAACACTTAACCAGTTCCACAAAGCTTTGTTGTCTATTTGAGCTCCACAGAATTCAAGGATCAAAGAAGACTAGCAGACGGAGGACATCCTAATCACTGTCAGGGTGCTGCCAACATTCAAATACACCTCCGCCGCCTGCTAGCTACATTAGAAGAAATTGCGTCAAAATCCAGCTTGGGGGAGAGCACCCCCATTTATCTAGCTAAGTATTTTACTCACATTTATACTTTACTCAAATAATAAAAAGATGCATAATCATAAAAACCCAAATAAAGATTTTGTGCTTAGATATCTTTGCTTAGTTTGCTAAATAAATAAATAAATAAAGTTAGCTATGAACCCTCATGATAAGCTCTCACATGGAAATGATGAATAGTTGCTCTGCCATGACTAGTTCTCAAAATTGAAATCTCTCTCAAGTTTAGGCATGACTGTTATTAATTAAGATTTGCTCTAAACCTGAACTTGTGGGGAGAGTACTTGATCTAAAGTCTAAGTCGTTAACGGATACGATATGGGAAGGTTGAGCTGCTGTTTATCTGTTCCTAGAGATGCTAGAATTCTGGAGAATTTCATCTTTGAAAATCTTTAAAATAACACATGATGAGTTCCTGTATGATGAGAGTTTAAATTCCTACCACAGCCATACATACATGCTTGTTAGACTATGAGCCACACATTTACTTTTTACTGCTTATGAGCATTGAGTGTGGTCAAGCTATGTAGACCCTTAGGAGCTTCTCATGTGGTTAAATCAAGATTCACTTGCACGTTCACTCACACATGTTGCTTCTACTCTGGAAGTACGCATCCACATATATCCATCCATTTCCATCTCTAGAACCACCCAAAAATATTCTACTCCTAATCCGGGAGAGAATAGCCAAAAACATTTCTGTTTTTCCCTTGTGAAATAAATGCTCAAGTTATCTTGGTTACTACCACTTGCTACATTATTTCAAGAGATGAGTGCTCTAAAAAAAATAGAAAAAAAATACGAGGAAATAAAAAGGGGCAAGTGCCCGGAACCTCGAAAGAAAGAAAAAAGTGAGACGAGAGGTAAAAATGGACAAGTGTCCGACAGTAGAATTAGGGGTACAAGATACCCACCTGAGAGGAAAGAAAAAGAAAATATAGAGCATCTCATTCTCCTCAAAAAGTTTCAAAAGAGCAAGAAAGGTATGTATCCCCTCAAAAGAGCATAAGTAGAATTAGACTTTCACCATCGTTATCACCATCATCACCATACACCATTCATTCGCCACACATGCACATCTTGATTTGACTTATTGACTTGTTCTTCTGGATCCATGGTTTGACTATGCAATAAATGTCTTGTAAGTATGTATTAGCTGTCTCGCACCTATGAGCTCCAGATATCAAAAGCCTTATTAGAGTAGGGTGAGAGAGAAGGCAATGTCACTATGCCTCATACCAAAAATACCACATACTTTGAGAGAAGGTATACACCATTACTGCCTTGGTAAGCATCCAGAAATACCACAAAAAAGAGACTAGAGAGAGTCATACAAGGAATCTCTGAGTTTTATTTGAAAATCTGCAAAAACTCCAGAGCTATAGTTAATCGAAGAACAAGAGACATGGCGCTTGACTAGACTGTTCTATCTTTTAACTACTCAAGACAGAAGTGACGGTTACAAGTCCCATGGTGAAAGGTAAATGAGTAAGTTTTAAGTCTTAACAGTTTACTCTAACCAGAGATGAGATCTTGTTTAAACGCATGTGTATCTTTAAGTTATGAAACCACTGCAGAAACTCTTGAGTTCATCTTTGCTCAGGGACGAGCAAAGGTTAAGCTTGGGGGAGCTTGTTGACGGTCCTTAATGCTCATATTTAACCATCAATTAATCATGGAAAAGGATCTAAATGCAACCAACACCTAGACTTAGGGTTTTATCTGACAGAATTCTACAAGTTTTGGTGTTTGTCTATTTCTACAGGGGGTTATCAGGAAATACGGAAGAAAGGCCCACACGTCGGGTCTATTATCTAGAAGACTCTAGAAGCCACGGGAACGAACGGGAAGGAAATCGGGCTCGGAGGCAGGGCGCCCGCCCAACTCTCCTGGGCGCCCGCCCAGCTACAGTGCCCAATCAGGACACGTTTCGCGGATCATGCTCCACCGACCTAATACTTCAAGAAAAACCACACGACCAATGTCGGTTTGATCCGACGGCCCAGATTCATCTGAAAAGACTATATAAGCAAGGCCTCCTGGCCCCTGGAGATCATACCTCTTCTACAGAATCAAAGTTAGGGTTTCAATTCTTCATCCAAGTAGAGAGGATCCCTCTAGTTCTTCTAGTTCTACCTCTAGTTCATCTAGATCTAGTTCTAGTTCATCTAGTTCTAGTTCTAGTTCCTCTAGTTCTAGTTCTAGTTAGTTCTAGTTGTAATCTAGAAAATAGGGGGAGAGAAGAGGAGAGCGGAGGAGGAGCCGGATCTGTCGGATCTTCCTCAACATTGTACTTTTGCAGCATCTGGTTCATTCTTCATCGTTCTCCAGGTTCTTCAACTCATAACTCCTGAGTTCTCTAATTGCTTTTATTTACATTCAAGTTATTTATTGGATTCCCGCTTGCATCAAGTGCTCTAGTCTTTGAAACATTAGAGTAGTAATTAATAGATTAGACGTGGTGTTTAGTCTTGTGATTACCTGGAATTGCACCCAATCCTACGGATTGTTGTGGTAGCCCTAGGGTAGTGACAGCCCTAACGGTCGACGTATTCCACCACGTTCGGATCGGTGTTTGTAGGACCGTAGTCAGACCTTCCTAGCCCCCTTCTCATCTCTTTCCGTGGTTAGTGCTCTGATGTCCCGAAATAGATAATCTTGAAGTAATTCTTGATTCTTAGATCAACTAGAGAACTCTCAGGAAACTTCCTCTCTTCCCACCAAAAACAATTATATAGTTATCCTTGGGCGATCTTGGGTCTTAATTAGTACACTCACGTTCTCTGTGGAAAATCGATACTCTGGAATACTCCCGGGTGAAAGCTACATCGGTATCTGTGCGCTTGCGGATTTTTCTGTTTGCGTTTAAAATACCCAACACCGCCGCCCCCAGCCATGCGGTTTTTGTCTTCCACTACTACAGAATGAGGCATTGGTCGATGCCCAAAATGGCCAAAAACCTCGGCCTTTTTACGGCCCGGGGTTAAAGACCCCTTTAACACCGGTTCGTAACACGAACCGGTGCTAAAGGGTCCTGCCCAACGGCTACTGACAGGTGCTGTCGGGGCAGAGACCCTTTAGCACCGGTTCGTGTTACCAACCGGTGCTAAAGGGTCCCCTTTAGCACCGGCCAGCGCCACAGGCCGAGGCAAAGCCTTTAGCACCGGATTTGTCCCTGAACCGGTTTATAGGCTTATAGGCTGGATCACTCCTCCTCTCTGCCCATTTGAAACCGAGAGCACCATTCACCATTGTTGTTCTTGGAGCTTCTTCTTCCTCATTTGTTCTTCATCTCCGACCCCCATTGTTGATCTTCTTCGACTCCGTCATCGTTTCTTCGTGTTTGGAGGTGACTAACTTTTGTCTTTCTTGTCTTTTTCATGTTGTTTTTGGCTTGTGATGTTCCCATTATTTTTAGCTCAAATCCACGTTGTTATTTTGAATCATTCACATGAATTAGTATCCATATATATATATATATCATATTTCATGGTTGACCTAGTATTAATGTAGTTTGCAAGAATGAATTATAGTATCTTTTTATGATCTTAGAAAGTAGGATAGTTCAAATTAATTGGTTTGTTAATATCACTTGATTTATTTTTATTACTACATAATGTCCATTGTATAATTTAGAAGATTTGTTCAAGTAACTAGACAAATAAAGGATATTATTAGGTTCTTCTTTAATCATACATGTTTACTAGTAAATGTGGAATTTATAATTGTTTAAAAATTGAGTATGGATAGTAGATGGCAACCGTGACCGGGTCTTCGGTCTCTCAACGGGTTCAAAAGCGATACCGTCCGGAACTCCCTCTCATTTCTTGTGGCAAGTGTGGGCAGAAGATTTTGATGGAGTACAAAGTGTCGAAAGAGGGAGTAAACAAGGGTCGTATATTCTACAAGTGTCCGGATCGTAATGTGAGTTATTTCCAGACATTTGCTTATATATGTGCATATTTTTTTTTAAATGATATTAATTAAACTTTTGATTCTCTCTTTTAATTTTAGTGGGACGGTACCGGTGGATGTACAGGTTGGTACTGGGAGGAAGAATACATTGAACACATTAAGAAATCATTTGCACAGATGGTTGAGGCTGAAGGTGGTGAGGCAGTGAGCCGACGAAAGGAGTTCAATGATGTTGATCAAGCGAATGATCTATCTATTATAGTTGGGATCGGACGCGAACTAATTATGTTGCTTAAGTGCATTTTAGTTTTGGTTTTTTAGTTCTAGTTGCGATTGTATTTGTTGTAGCCAAAGCTTTCCTAAATTAATCAACTATGTATCTTAGACATGTTGTGCAATAAGATGAGAAACTATATGTGTGCATGGATTTCATAATATATATGTTATATTTAATGCAGATGGTAACACGTAATTGGATGTATAATGCCGATCGGCGCTCCGAATAGTTCATTAATGGCGTGCACTATTTCTTAAGTGGCCGAGACAAATAAGAGGGATGGTTTCATGTGCTGTCCATGTGCCGTGTGCAAGAATTTGACGGAATATTCTAACTCAAGAACTCTTCATTCACACTTATTAAAGTTTGGTTTCGTACCAAACTATATTTGTTAGACCAAACATAGAGAAAGCGGGATTATAATAGATGAAGGTGAAGAAAAAGAAGAAGAATTGGACCATGCCAATATTATTGCTCAGTACGGTGGCTTCAATGATGTTGCAATGGGGGGAGATAATGAAGAAGAGGTAGCGGCAGAAGATGATCGGGGCGATGATGCTTTTGGTGATGTCATCCGTGATGCACAAAGAGAATGTGAAAGTGATAAAGAGAAAGCCAAGTTCGAGCGCATGCTAGAGGACCACAGGAAATCGCTATATCCCACCGCTGAAGAGGGGCAAAAAAAGCTGGGTACCACACTAGAATTGCTGCAATGGAAGGCAAAGAATGGTACATCTGACAAGGCATTTGGGCAGTTATTGAAGATCATAAAAAAGATGCTTCCGAAAGGCAACGAATTGCCCACCACTACGTATGAAGCAAAACAGGTTGTCTGCCCTTTGGGATTAGAAATCCAGAAGATACACGCATGTCCTAATGACTGCATCCTCTACCGTGGGGAGGAATACGAGAATTTGGATGCATGTCCAGTATGTAAGGCATCACGGTATAAGATTAGACGAGATGATCATGGCGATGTTGAGGGTGAAGAACGTCATAGGAAGAAAATTCCTGCCAAGGTTATGTGGTATGCTCCTATAATACCATGATTAAAACGTCTGTTCAGAAATAAGGACAATGCAAAGTTGTTGCGGTGGCATAAAGAAGACCGTAAGATAGACAATATGCTGAGACACCCTGCCGATGGATCCCAGTGGAGAGCGATAGACAGAGAATTCCCAGATTTTGCAGATGATGCTAGAAACTTGCGGTTCGCCTTAAGTACAGATGGTATGAATCCTTTCGGTGAGCAGAGCAGTAGTCACAGCACTTGGCCAGTTACTCTATGTATCTACAACCTTCCTCCATGGCTATGCATGAAGCGGAAGTTTATTATGATGCCGGTGCTTATCCAAGGACCGAAGCAACCTGGCAATGACATAGATGTCTACCTAAGGCCATTAGTTGAGGAACTTCAACTTTTATGGAGCAAACCAGGAGTTCGTGTGTGGGATGAGTACAAACAAGAGCACTTTGACCTGCGAGCATTGCTGTTTATAACAATCAATGATTGGCCAGCTCTGAGTAATCTTTCATGCACACATTGTTATGAAGACCTTGACTATGTATTTTTGAAAAAATGTCGAAAGGTCGTGTACCTTGGCCACCGTCGGTTTCTTCCTGTGAGCCACCCAGTACGAAAGAAAGGCAAGCATTTTAAAGGCAAGGCAGACCACCGGACCAAACCTCTCAATCGAACCGGGGATGATGTACTCAAAATGGTCAAGGATATAAAAGTGGTATTTGGAAAGGGACGAGGCAGCGAACCTATTCCCAAGGATGCTAAGGGACACATACCCATGTGGAAGAAGAAATCCATATTTTGGGAGCTACCTTACTGGAATGTCCTAGAGGTCCGCAACGCGATCGACGTGATGCACCTGACAAAGAATCTTTGTGTGAACTTGCTCGGATTCATGGGTGTCTACGGGAAGTCTAAGGATTCACTTGAAGCATGACAAGACTTGCAGCACATGAAAGAACGAGACAACCTGCATCCAGAAAAGACAGATGATGGACGTCATTACTTAAGCCCTGCTAGCTACACTCTGAGCAAAGAAGAGAAGGAAAGCATGTTTGAATGTCTTAGCAGCATCAAGGTCCCATCTGGATTCTCCTCCAATATCAAGGGAATAATTAATGTGCCAGAGAAGAAATTCCTGAACTTGAAGTCCCATGACTGTCACGTTCTAATGACGCAATTGCTGCCGGTCGTTTTAAGAGGAATTTTACCTCCACACGTACGTCTAGCCACCATAAAGCTATGTGCATTACTCAATGCAATTTCTCAGAAGGCAATCAATCCAGAGCAACTAGCTACTCTGCAGAATGATGTCGTTCAATGTCTCGTCAGCTTTGAGTTGGTGTTCCCTCCATCCTTCTTCGATATCATGAAACACCTCCTAGTTCATCTCGTCAAAGAGATTCATATTCTCGGTCCTGTGTTCCTACACAACATGTTCTAAAGAAATATGTCCATAGTCATTCCCGGCCAGAAGGAAGCATTGCCAAGGGCTACGAAACAGAGGAGGTCATAGAGATCTGTGTTAACTTTATTCCAGACCTTGACCCAATTGGCATTCCTGAATCTCGACACGAGGGCAGACTCAGTGGAAAGGGAACACTTGGGAAGAAAACATACATTGGTATGGGAGACGATTACTTCAATAAAGCACACTACACAGTTCTCCAGAACTCCTCATTGGTGGAACCATATGTTGAGGTACACAAAGATTTCCTACGGTCCCAGTGGCCCGGGAAGAATGAAGCTTGGATAATGCGTCACCACATGGAAACTTTTGGCGTTTGGTTGCACAAAAAATGTCAAGGTGATGAAAACATTAATGAGCAGCTTTATTTGTTGGCCAGGCAACCATCATGGCATGTCCTCACGTACAAAGGGTACGAGATAAATGGTAACACATTTTAGACAGTTGGCCAAGATAAAAGGAGCACCAACCAAAATAGTGGTGTACGCGTGGATGCCACAGATCCAAATGGGAACAGACAAACATATTATGGACGCATAGAAGACATATGGGAACTAGTCTATGCAGCTAATTTTAAAGTTCCTTTGTTCCGGTGTCAATTGGTGAAGATGACCGGAGGTGGGGTAACAGTCGACAAGGAGTATGGGATGACAACAGTGGACCTTAACAATAGTGGACCGTAACAAACTTTGTATGAAACTGTATTTGAGAATTGTGAATTTTGATGAGTGTAACAAACTTTGTATTCATGACTTTTCCATTTGGGACAATCTAGAGTTCGGTCAAAGAGTGTTTTTGTAAAAACCAATGCTTTGAGTTTGGTCAAACTTGATCAAATGGCCCATTTGATGACTTCAAATGAAAAAATTTTGAATACAAAGTTGTTAGAGATCATCAAGATCTACATTTTATATATTGTCTATTTTCCATTTGGATAATTTTTAGCCAATCCTAATCACATTTCTATAAAATCCCACACGGGTTTTGGTCAAACTTGGTCAAATGACAAACTAAATTACTTAAAATGAAAAAATTTTGAATACCAAGTTGTTAGATATCATCAAGATCTAAACTTTTTATATACACAACTTTTTCATTTGAGAAAGTTTAAGTTAACAATACCCACCAATTCTTGAATCTCACACAAACTATATGAAACTATATGTGTCAATTGTGGATTTTCAACTACACCTTCCTAAAACTTTGTCAAATTCAAAAGTGGTCTATATATTAAATGTAGATTTTGATGAGTGGAACAATATTGGTATTCATGACTTTTCCATTCGAGACCATCTAGGGTTCCAAAACCGTTGCGTGGCCATGAATTCTCTGAAAATTCAAAATTTAGTGGTTCAAACTTTTCCAAAAGAAAAGTTGACCATTAGATAAAATGTAGAACTTGATGAGTGTAACAAACTTTGTATTCATGACTTTTCCATTTGGGACAATCTAGAGTTCGATCAAAGAGTGTTTTTGTAAAAACCAATGCTTTGACTTTGGTCAAACTTGATCAAATGGCCCATTTGATGACTTCAAATGAAAAAATTTTGAATACAAAGTTGTTAGAGATCATCAAGATCTACATTTTATATATTGTCCATTTTTCCATTTGGATAATTTTTAGCCAATCCTAATCACATTTCTATAAAATCCAAGACGGGTTTTGGTCAAACTTGGTCAAATGACAAACTAAATTACTTAAAATGAAAACATTTTGAATACCAAGTTGTTAGATATCATCAAGATCTAAACTTTTTATATACACAACATTTCCATTTGAGAAAGTTTAAGTTAACAATACCCACCAATTCTTGAATCTCACACAAACTATATGAAACTATATGTGTCAATTGTGGATTTTCGACTACACCTTCCTAAAACTTTGTCAAATGCAAAAGTGGTCTATATATTAAATGTAGATTTTGATGAGTGGAACAATATTGGTATTCATGACTTTTCCATTCAAAACCATCTAGGGTTCCAAAACCGCTGCGTGGCCATGAATTCTCTGAAAATTCAAAATTTAGTGGTTCAAACTTTTCCAAAAGAAAAGTTGACCATTGGACAAAATGTAGAACTTGATGAGTGTAACAAACTTTGTATTCATGACTTTTCCATTTGGGACAATTTAGGGTTCGGTCAAAGAGTGTTTTTGTAAAAACCAATGCTTTGACTTTGGTCAAACTTGATCAAATGGCCCATTTGATGACTTCAAATGAAAAAATTTTGAATACAAAGTTGTTAGAGATCATCAAGATCTACATTTTATATATTGTCCATTTTTCCATTTGGATAATTTTTTGCCAATCCTAATCACATTTCTATAAAATCCAAGACGGGTTTTGGTCAAACTTGGTCAAATGACAAACTAAATTACTTAAAATGAAAAAATTATGAATACCAAGTTGTTAGATATCATCAAGATCTAAACTTTTTATATACACAACTTTTCCATTTGAGAAAGTTTAAGTTAACAATACCCACCAATTCTTGAATCTCACTGTTGACGGTTCTTAAGTATCAATTTTAATTATCAGATAAACAAGAGAAAGGACCAATATGCAACCAACACCTAGAATTAGGGTTTGCTCTAACAGAATTCCACGTGTTTTGTTGTTTATCTATTTCTGCAGGGGGTTATCAGGAAATAAGGAAGAAAGGCCCACATGTCGGGATTACATAGAGATATCAACGCACCGCACGATTTTCTACCATCTAGAAGACTCTAGAAGCCACGAGAACGAAGCAGAGGCCGAAAGGGGCCAGGCCCAGGGCGCCCGCCCCCTGCTGGATCCCGTTCGGGACTCTCTTCACACACGATGTTCCACCGACCTAATGGATCAAAGATAATGTAGTACCACCTCGCCTACCGACCCAAAAACGCATAGAGGAGAAGGACTATATAAGGAGACCCCCTGGCCCCTGGAGAAGACAAGAAATTGTCATACAGATTGAGGGGTGCCCTCGAAGGAAAACCTCTTCTCTAATTAATATTTCTTTTTAGGCTTAGCAACCAATGTAAAGTAGAAATAGATCTTCTAGTTTCTACTAGATTGAGAGAGATAGAGTGGAGGTGTAGATTGGAGGAAGCCCGGCCTGTCGGTGTCTACTCTAAGCTTGTACCTACGGGATCAAGTTCTCCTAACCCGAAGCTTGCTCCTAGGATTCTTCAGTATTTCGACTTCTAAATTCTAGTAAGTTCTTGTTTTATTGTTCTTCTGGTTTATGAGTTTACTTTAATCTCTTCGCGTAGAGTTTAGAGTAATCATTGCTGGCGTAAACGTGGTGTTTAGGCTGGGGTACTCATAGATATTCCCTGACTAGCTAGACCGTGGTAGTAGCGAGGAACGTGACAATTCCGAGTTACCTTTGCACACCATATCTCGTTAGCAGGAAGGATAGGGTTTATAGGTGCGGGTTGAACATCCTTTATGGTGTCTAGATTCCGTTAGCCTCCCCAATAGAACAGTAGATCATCCTTACCAAGGTTAGAAGAAGACTACGGTTGCAGTCTTCTCTATTTATCACTCACATCGAGAGACATCCTTTGTTGCCTCAAGGGTTAGTAGTAATAGACCGGTTAGTCAGATGCACTCTTTCTCCTAGTGGTAAAAAAAATAAATACGATACTCTGGATAATTTCCCGGGTGAAGTGCTCACCGATATCCGTGCGCTTGCGGATCAATTCCTTATTGCGTTCCCAAATATCAACAAGCATTTATGGCACCGTTGCCGGGGAGAAAGACAGTTTGCTGAGATAACCTTGAGTCTTACTACTAGCTTGTATCTATACTTTTATCTTTTCTTATCTTTTATATTCTTTATTTATTTTCTTTACTCTTACCTTATGGAAAACCAAAATTCTAAATCAATCCATGAGTCTGCAATCCTTTCAGTAACTGACCTTTTACCATGGGAGTCATCACAACCTATCCAAACATCCCAGTATAAGTTAAGTTCTAGGTTGATTGCCATGATTCAAATCCTATCTTTTTCGGGAAAGGAAGACGAAAACCCTTACCTTCATATTAGAGATTTTGAGCAAACATGTGATTGTCTTCGCATTGAAGGCATATCTGATAAAACTTTACATTGGAAGCTTTTTCCTTTTTCCTTAAGGGGAGAAGCTAGACAATGGTACAGTCAGAAGGTAAGTCAACAACGAGGTGAATGGGGAGTTTTACGAGCTAACTTTTGTCTAGATTTCTATTCTCTTGACCGTATAGCCGACCTTAGACTCGAAGTCCTATCTTTTAAACAAAAAGATAATGAAACTTTGGGAAAATCCTGGAAACGTTTTTCTGATCTTTTAGAATCTGGTCCAAACCTTAATCTTGAAGACCCTGTTCTTTTATTTCACTTTTTTCGAAGTCTTCAGAAAAATCACAAACAAATGCTACACACAATGTCTAGAGGTTCTTTCTTTCGCATCCCTACTGATGAAGCTAGAGTGATCCTAGATAGAATCCTAGAAGCTGAGATGGATAATACCCTTCATGATGAAACCTACGAAGCCGAAGTAGACACTCTGCCAAATTCTTCATCTACTTTAGCTATCCCAAGTTCTGAGCCACAAGAGGAAGAAATTCCACCACCGGACTTCATGCTGGATATAGAATCCGATCTTTTTGCCGATTTTCGAAACATTTCAAACTACCATTCTATTGACAAACCCCAAAACGGCCAGTTTAGCATTTATTTGCCAAGTGAATATCAATTGAGAGAGCTTATCTCAGTCATGAGTAGCGAATGGTTGGAGGAATCAGAGCTTTCCTCTGATATGATCCGTTTGGACACACCCTCTATAACTATACGCTGTGCTTATAATTCTGATCGATTTAATGCTCTTTATAATCCTGTTGTGGGCATCAACATCATGTCTAAATCTTTTGCACTTAAACTATTTAAAAATCTTGTCTTAACCCCCACAACAAAGGTCATAAAGGAATCTTCGGGACGATTAGTCCCCAGTCTTGGAATTATTAATGTCCTACCTCTTACGGTAGAAGGCTCCATGGTTCATTTGAACTTCTATATCTTTGATACATGGGACTTCGACCTGTTGATAGGACAACCTTTTAGAAGACTCCTTTATGAAGGTCATACTGGAAAGCTACACATTTCTTTTGGAAAAGCCTTTAAATTCCCAATAACAATTTCACACTCCTTAAACAATAAGGCCGAATCATATCTTTTGCCTGATCCTATGGAGGAGGTAAAGGCTGCATCTCTAGAGCTTTTAGAAGAATCAGACTTAGAAGACGAAACTCCTTTCTTCATAGAAGAAGAAACCGAACCTTCTGAACCTGAACCTTTAGATGAGTTTGCAGAAACAACTAGACCCCCCATAGAGCTTAAAACTTTACCACCCGGTCTTACCTATGCTTTCCTAAACAATAATCCAGAGTTTCCTGTGATCATTAGCAATAAACTCACTCAGGAGCAAACTCTGGGATTAATGACCATTCTTGAGAAACATCACTCAGTTTTCGGCTACTCACTCCAAGATCTTACAGGAATCAGTCCTATGATTTGTACCCATCGTATTCCAACAGATCCTTCTGTTTCACCCTCTCGAGAACCCCAACGTAGACTTAATAACACTATGAGAGAGGTAGTTAAAAAGGAAGTTATAAAGTTGCTGCATGCAGGGATTATATATCATGTGCCGCACAGTGAGTGGGTAAGCCCAGTTCAAGTTGTGCCTAAAAAGGGAGGCATGACTGTTATTATGAATGAAAAGAACGAGCTAATTCCGCAACGCACCGTCACAGGATGGCAGATGTGCATAAACTATAGAAAACTAAACAAAGCCACGAGAAAGGATCACTTTCCTTTACCTTTCATAGATGAGATGCTAGAGCGGTTAGCGAACCATTCATTCTTCTGTTTTTTAGATGGATATTCAGGGTATCATCAGATCCCGATCCATCCCGATGATCAAAGCAAAACCACTTTTACATGCCCATATGGAACTTATGCTTACCGTAGAATGTCTTTTAGGTTATGTAATGCACCAGCTTCTTTTCAAAGATGCATGATGTCTATATTTTCTGATATGATTGAAGAGATTATGGAAGTTTTCATGGATGATTTCTCTGTTTATGGAAAAACTTTTGATAGTTGTCTTGAAAACTTAGACAAGGTTTTGCAAAGATGTGAAGAAAAGCACTTAGTCCTTAATTGGGAAAAATATCATTTTATGGTTAGAGAAGGAATAGTGCTGGGACACTTAGTGTCTGAAAGAGGTATTGAGGTAGACAAAGCTAAAATTGAAGTAATTGAACAACTACCTCCACCTATGAATATAAAAGGAATTCGAAGCTTTCTTGGCCATGCTGGTTTTTATCGTAGATTTATAAAAGATTTCTCATTCATTGCTAGACCACTTACTCTTTTGCTAGCCAAGGATGCTCCTTTCGAATTTGATGATGCATGTCTAACATCTTTTAATTTATTAAAGAAAGCACTCATCTCTGCACCAATCATTCAACCCCCTGATTGGTTGTTGCCTTTTGAAATTATGTGTGATGCTAGTGATTATGCTGTGGGGGCAGTTTTGGGACAAACTAAAAATAAGAAGCATCATGCAATTGCTTATGCCAGTAAAACTTTGATAGGAGCTCAACTTAATTATGCAACCACTGAAAAAGAGCTTTTGGCTGTTGTCTTTGCCATTGATAAATTTAGATCTTATTTAGTTGGAGCTAAAATAATTGTTTACACTGATCATGCTACACTAAAATATTTGCTCACTAAAAAAGATGCTAAACCTCGCCTGATTAGATGGATCTTATTACTCCAAGAATTTGACTTAGAAATAAAAGATAAAAAGGGAGTAGAAAATTCTATTGTTGATCACTTGTCTAGAATGTATTTTAAGAGTCCACAGGAAACCCCCATCAATGATTCACTCCGGGACGACATGCTCTACGGGATTAACAGGTCTGACCCCTGGTATGCAGATATTGTTAATTTTATGGTTTCAGGGTATGTACCACCAGGAGCAAACAAGAAGAAGCTTATTCAAGAAAGTCGTTCACATATATGGGATGAGCCATACCTCTTCCGAGTATGCTCTGATGGCTTACTTAGGAGATGTGTGACCACTGAGGAAGGATGGAAGATCATCGACAGATGTCATTCATCACCATATGGAGGTCACTATGGAGCATTCCGCACACATTCAAAGATCTGGCAGTGTGGATTCTACTGGCCTACAATGTATGAAGATACGAAGCATTATATCAGAAGATGTGGGCCATGTCGAAGACACGGAAACATAAATACAAGGGATGCAATGCCACTCACCAACAACCTTCAGATTGAGCTCTTTGATGTCTGGGGAATAGACTACATGGGTCCATTTCCTCCATCAAAGAAATTGTGAGTATATCTTGGTGGCAGTTGACTATGTCTCCAAGTGGGTAGAGGCATTACCTTGCAAGCATGCCGACAACGTCAGTTCAAAGAGGATGTTTGAAGAAATTATATTTCCAAGATTTGGAGTCCCCAGAGTAGTGATAAGTGATGGAGGAGCACACTTCATCGACAAACGCTTCAAGCAATATCTATCAAAACATGGAATCCGTCACAACGTCGCTACCCCCTATCATCCGCAGACAAGTGGCCAAGCAGAGACTTCCAACAAAGAAATCAAGAATATTCTTCAGAAGACAGTAAATGAAATGGGAACGGCGTGGAAAGACAAGTTACCCGATGCACTCTGGGCATACCGGACAGCATACAAGACCCCAATTGGAATGTCTCCATACCAATTGGTGTACGGGAAGACTTGCCATCTACCCGTTGAACTAGAGTTCAAAGCACACTGAGCCATAAAGAGATGGAATATGGACCTAGATGTTGCTGGAGATTATAGAAGAATGCAACTATCAGAATTGGAAGAATGGCGAGAGAAGGTATATCACAATTCAAAGATCTACAAAGAAAGAGTCAAAAGGTGGCATGACAAGAGAATCAACAAGAAGGAGTTCACACCCAGAGATAAGGTATTGCTTTTTAATTCCAGGGTGAAGCTTTTCGGGCATGGAAAACTCCGGAGCAAATGGGAAGGACCATTCAAGGTAATTAATTCATCATCCCACGGAGCTATCACACTTCAAAATGACGAAGGTACGTTATTCAAGGTAAATGGTCAACGTCTTAAATTATTTTTAGATCCCAATAAACAATTAGAAGAAATAGACGTAGTCCATTTTCACCTTCCCATGGAGAATTTGAAGCCCGACCTTTTTATTCTAACGTTTTTGGGTCATATATATATTTTTCTAAATAGTTTTGCATCTAATAACGCGCTCGAGGAAGTGGACCCACAGAGGGGCCAGAGAGAGGGCGGGCGCCCAGATCAGGTGGGCGGGCGCCCAGCTCCTGTTCCCCCTCGGTCCCGATTTTCTCTGTTATGGAAAATGCACTTATGGTAATCCGAATAATCCCTCAGATGGAAAGCTTCGCAAGCACATCGACGGGAGCAACCCGAACAACCCATAGAGACACTTTTTGACCCCTATATAAACAGACCCCTGACATCAGTTTTCAAACACCAAACCATCAAGCCTTCTTTTCTTCTTCAATTAGAGCTTGATTAGTTCCTTGCTGCTCCAATGGCCGAGAAGTTCCACAATGATTGGGAAGTCGTCCCCTTCAACCTCAACATGGAGCCTGTGGAAGACCTCGATGCCCGTGCTCTCGTCCCGGCCAACACAGAGCGACAGCTAGAAGCCATGCCATTACGCCAACGTAGCTTCGCCCAATCCTATCATGCTCAACCAGTTCTCACCGCACCGCCACAACCCCTACTCCTTAAGGGATCATCATCCAAGACAAAGACCAGTGCCATCCGGCACAAGGATCCTTCCACCTAGACCCAATAAGAGTCTCGTTGGAGTCAAGACCAACCGGAGCGGCGAGATCAGCAGTATTCGCTACACTACGGAGGAGGAGAGGCCTTACTTTGAAGGGATTAGAGCAGCCAAAGTCCGTTTCATCCCTCCAAAGGCAGCCCCGAAACACGCTCTCAGTGCTTTTGAGACACCTCCCAAGCGTCGCAAGACTATAGTCGATATTGATGAGGACATTCGCATGCTAGACAGAGTTATCATAGACCTCCAGTCCTCGATTAATTCCCTCACTAGGCAGCTCTCTAACCACAACACTATTATACTAGGCCTTAGGCATGATCTTGCCAGTGCCAACAAGAAGATTAAGGAATTAGAGCGCCGCTAAGTTATCTAGATTAGACCTTGAGGCAATGCATCTTAGTTATTTATCTTTAAATTCGGTTTAGGTTTACTATTATCATCAGTTTGCTACTAGTCTTTTGTAATAAATGCCTCAAGATTAATAAAGAGTATTACTATTATTATGTCTTGTGTGTCTCTACTTTATTTTTGTGCAAGAAAGCAGAAAACAAGTATGGGAGAGATCCATCGACACGCCAAACACACTTCGACTACACCACTCCACGATTCAGGTACACACTCTGCACACTTTACTTTACACTTCACATATCTTGATTATGCAGATTACTGTTTCCGACATGATACATTAAAAAGATTAAAATATTTCTAATCATGATTAATCTCAATCTGTGATATTTCTTGAAAACTTGCAATTATTGAAAATCATTTTTAAAACCCTGTATTACTTAAGTCAATATGGAATATGTAATGGTAGAGTATGAGTTGCTTGGAGAATTTATTTCAAAATCTTCAAAATTCTAGCTACCATCCTCAGTATTTTATATGCCTGATAAAACTGAAAATATTAATTATGATTATAAAAGCTATCTACTCTGTATTGAGTTTGTTCAAAATGAGTTAGACCCTTGTTGAGAGATTTATCATACTCCTAAGATCAAGACATTTATTCAGAAAGATTCACTCTTCCGAAGTATTATTACATTAGAGGCATGGGCTATGCAAAAAATAAAGATATTTCGAGGAAATAAAAAGGAGCAAGTGCTCGACAACCTCGCAGAAAAAATGGACAAGTGTCCGG
Organism: Sorghum bicolor; assembly: GCF_000003195.3. Classification (NCBI taxonomy): domain Eukaryota; kingdom Viridiplantae; phylum Streptophyta; class Magnoliopsida; order Poales; family Poaceae; genus Sorghum; species Sorghum bicolor. The sequence goes on along the minus strand of NC_012879.2, from coordinate 43,707,416 downwards.
CAGTAGAATTAGGGATACCTCGGTATCCATTAAAAAAAAGAGAGAAAAAGAAAATGATAGCCCATGGTCCCTCTAATAAGCAATATGCCAGCAAGATTTGACAAAGTTTTAATTTCCAAAGTCTTTGATCTAAGAGTATGACATTCCCCTCCTTGGATCCCGTTTTGATCAGGCAATAAATGCAAAGTAAATATGCTTAAGAATTTTTGCAAATTAAAACAGCCTCAGTGAGATATATAAAAGATAATGAGTAATCTGAGAGAACCTATGAGGATAAAAGGTATGCTAGCTTTCTTTCAAAATTATACAAAAACTCCAAGTAACAGGATTGAGAAGAAAGAATCTTTACTCTTAATCATATACTTCCCTAACTACAGTACACAGTGGATTCTAATACCCTGCAAATATAAAGAATGTTTTAGAATGCTTTACCCCAAGTATTGTTCTTAACCATCCTTTTCTCGAGGACGAGTAAAAGCCTAAGTATGGGGGTATTTGTTGACGGTTCTTAAGTATCAATTTTAATTATCAGATAAACAAGAGAAAGGACCAATATGCAACCAACACCTAGAATTAGGGTTTGATCTGACAGAATTCCACGAGTTTTGTTGTTTATCTGTTTCTGCAGGGGGTTATCAGGAAATAAGGAAGAAAGACCCACATGTCGGGATTACATAGAGATATCAACGCACCGCGCGATTGTCTACCATCTAGAACACTCCAGAAGCCACGAGAACGAAGCAGAGGCCGAAAGGGGCCAGGCCCAGGGCGCCCGCCCCCTGCTGGATCCCGTTCGGGACTCTCTTCGCACACGATGTTCCACCGACCTAATGGATCAAAGATAATGTAGTACCACCTCGCCTACCGACCCAAAAACGCATAAAGGAGAAGGACTATATAAGGAGACCCCCCTGGCCCCTGGAGAAGACAAGAAATTGTCATACAGATTGAGGGGTGCCCTCAAAGGAAAACCTCTTCTCTAATTAATATTTCTTTTTAGGCTTAGCAACCAATATAAAGTAGAAATAGATCTTCTAGTTTCTACTAGATTGAGAGAGATAGAGTGGAGGTGTAGATTGGAGGAAGCTCGGCCTGTCGGTGTCTACTCCAAGCTTGTACCTACGGGATCAAGTTCTCCTAACACGAAGCTTGCTCCTAGGATTCTTCAATATTTCGACTTCTAAATTCTAGTAAGTTCTTGTTTTATTGTTCTTCTGGTTTATGAGTTTACTTTAATCTCTTCACGTAGAGTTTAGAGTAATCATTGCTGGTGTAAACGTGGTGTTTAGGCTGGGGTACTCATAGATATTCCCTGACTAGCTAGACCGTGGTAGTAGTGAGGAACGTGACAATTCCGAGTTACCTTTGCAGACCATATCTCGTTAGCAGGAAGGATAGGGTTTATAGGTGCGGGTTGAACATCCTTTGTGGTGTCTAGATTCCGTTAGCCTCTCTAATAGAACAGTAGATCATCCTTACCAAGTTTAGAAGAAGACTACGGTTGCAGTCTTCTCTATTTATCACTCACATCGAGAGACATTCTTTGTTGCCTAAAGGGTTAGTAGTAATAGACCGGTTAGTCAGATGCACTCTTTCTCCTAGTGGTAAAAAAATAAATACGATACTCTGGATAATTTCCCGGGTGAAGTGCTCACCGATATCCGTGCGCTTACGGATCAATTCCTTATTGCGTTCCCAAATATCAACACTCACACAAACTATATGAAACTATATGTGTCAATTGTGGATTTTCACTACACCTTCCTAAAACTTTGTCAAATGCAAAAATGGTCTATATATTAAATGTAAATTTTGATGAGTGGAACAATTTTGGTATTCATGACTTTTCCATTCGAGACCATCTAGGGTTCCAAAACCACTGCGTGGCCATGAATTCTCTGAAAATTCAAAATTTAGCGGTTCAAACTTTTCCAAAAGAAAAGTTGACCATTAGACAAAATGTAGAACTTGATGAGTGTAACAAACTTTGTATTCATGACTTTTCCATTTGGGACAATTTAGGGTTCGGTCAAAGGGTGTGTTCATCAAGATATATATTTTTATATGATAAATAGATTTTTATTTGATGAAAACAATACCCTACTAGCATTCCGAGTAATAAATAACAAAAATAAAAAGTTTAACGTCAATATGATGTGAAAATAGATTTCCAGTTGATTGGATATAGTTTTTGTAAATTTATTGGAATAATATATTTTTGCATTAACAAAATAGTAAACATTTCTTACAAAATCATTGCAAATTATAAAAAAACAGTAAGATATTTAAGGTTAAAATTTTTCATGTGTACATAAAAAAAACTACAATATATGTCACTGTTTAAAAAATATTATGGACAATATTTAATTTAATATACAATTTATAATATAAACTGTATATATAAACAATTGAAAAACCCTAAACTAAAAAACAAGGCCTTTAGCACCGGCCCATAGTGGGAACCGGTGCTAAAGAGTCCTGAAAATTTCAGGAGCCCACCCTAGCGCGCGCAGGACCCTTTAGCACCGGTCCGTGGCTGGAACCGGTGCTAAAGGGTCCGCCCCTATATAAGCCCCAGGCGCCCTGGATCTGGGCAGTTGCCTTTGTCTTCATCTTCGTCGAGCAGAGAGCTCCGCCGCCGCCGTCCAGCGCCGCCCGTTCGTCTCCCCAGCGCCGCCGTTCGTCTCCAGCGCCGCCGCCGCCATCTCCAGCGCCGCCCGTTCGTCTCCCCAGCACCGCCGTTCATCTCCAGCGCTGCTGCAGCGGCTATCTCCACCAGATCCTACGTATATTCTTCATCGATCTATATATATATATATAAATGCCAATAGTTTATATGTATAGACTAAAATTGTATATATGAATTGTATATATATATGAATACCAACAGTTTCGATGAATAATATGTTATATATATATATATCTTATATATATATATGTATGTGTATGTATGTATGTATATATATATATACTATTATTCTTGTATCATTTTGTTCTTGTATCATTATTTTATACTATTATTTTGTATCATTATGTATATATACTATTATTTTATATGCACTTAATTATGTACTATTATTTTGTATCATTATATATGCACTTATATTTCATACCAACAGTTTATATACTATTATTTTGTATTATTATGTATATATATATGCACTTATATTATTCTTGTATCATTTTGTAGTAGTATTAATTTTTAGTATATTATTGTAGGTGCAAGTGTATTACTTGGCTTAAAACATATACTATTAGTTTAGACTATTATTATAGTATTATTTTTTAGTATTATTTTTTAGTATTATTTTTTAGTATATTATTCTAGTATATTACTTGGCTTAAAAGACTTTTTAGTATGTTATTCTAGTATATTATGAATTGTAGTGTTTTGAATTGTTATGAAATATATTGTGCTAGTATATTATTCTAGTATTATTGTACGTATTATTTTTTAAAGTATTATTTTTTAGTTTGGAGCACTCTAGCACTTATATTATTCTTGTATGATTTTGTAGTATTAATTTTTTTAGTACATTATTCTAGGTGCAAGTGTATTACTTGGCTTAAAACATATACTATTATTGTTTATACTATTATTCTAGTATTATTTTTTAGTATATTATTCTAGTATATTACTTGGCTTAAAACATATACTATTATTGTTTATACTATTATTCTAGTATTATTTTTTAGTATTATTTTTAGTATATTATTCTAGTATATTACTTGGCTTAAAAGACTTTTTAGTATATTATTCTAGTATATTATGAATTGTAGTGTTTTGAATTGTTATGAAATATATTGTGCTAGTATATTATTCTAGTATTATTGTCCGTATTATTTTTTTAGTATTACTTTTTAGTTTGGAGCACTCTAGCACTTATATTATTCTAGTGTTATTGTTCATATTATTTTTTTTAGTATTATTTTTTAGTTTGGAGCACTCTAGCACTTATATTATTCTAGTGTATTTCTTATCTTATATAGAATATATATATATATATATATATGGTTGCAGACATAGAAATGGTTGATCGTGCTCATGATGATCCTAAATATATGGAAGATGCCATTCAAAATATAATCGACGACGGTAGTCAGTACTTTATTGATTACCACAAGATCACGCAAGGCAATCCTACTGAGCAACAAGAGAGCAATGCCCCTGAGCAACAAGAGAGCAATGCGCCTGAGCAACAACTTGTCGTGCAACAAGAAGAAAATACTGGCAAGGTATGTAAATGTAAACATATATAATTAATGCATCTATTACATTAGGTTTTAGACTTACTTGGTTATTAATTTAGTATTTTTGTTTCTATATCTACGTGTAGCCTTCTGGATCGACCTCTACGGGGAGAAGCGTACCTCCACGAGGGCCAAAGAAGCCGTTGGAGGTCCGCTATGTAATCTCTGAGTTTGAGATAGCTACAGGCAGACCACTTGGTGAACATGCAAATAAATATGTTAGTCACTGTGGATATCTTGTGAGAGATCAAATACCGATCAGTGCTCGTGAATGGAGAGAGAAGCGAGGTGCTCCTGAGATCAGTTTTGTCTCTGATCGTGACAAGGAGTTAGTTTGGAAAGCCGTCACAGACGTTTTCACCTTCGACACCAACGATGAAGAGTTGAAGGTGCGAATTTATGACTGGACTATAAAGAAGATGGCAGTACTCTTCCAGAATTGGAAGAAGACTTTGTACAATAAATATGTCAAGAAAAACGAGACTCCAAATTTCAACCTCAAGCAATATGTAAAGCTGAGGGCCTTCTGGGATGACTTTGTGCAGTACAAAACATCAGAAGAGGGCGAGGAACGAGCCAATAGAAACAAAGAGAATGCAAGTAAAAAGACATACCACCATCACATGGGATCAGGTGGTTATAAGAGTGCTGTTCTCAAGTGGGACCGAATGGAACAGGAGATGCTTGCTAGGGGGGTCACACCCGAGACAATAGCAAAGAATTGGAGCGAGCGCTCCAAGCATTGGTTCTACGGTCATGGGGGAAGCGTGGACCCAGACACCGGGGTGCTAGTTTGGGGCCAAGAAATATCTAAAGCAGCAGATAGACTAGTCCGTGCACGAGAAGTGGTTCAGTCTGGTGAGTTCAGGCCTAACAGGGAGAAGGATGAACTCACCTATGCGCTTGAAAATCCTGAGCACGGTGGGCGTACGAGAGGCTATGGGGCAGTTCCGTGGCTGCAATCATTCCAAGTCGATCAAGATACGTACAGAAGCCGCCAGAGAAAGAAGGATGAGGAGGCAGAGCGGATCCGCCGCCTTGAAGCTTTTGTTCTGCAGTCAGAAGAGCGCGAGAAAGCTCGTGAAGAATGGATGCAGGCGGAGATTCAAAGGCAAGTGCAAGCAGCACTTAGTCAAATGACGAAAGGGCAAGGTACATCACAGCCTGAGGTCAACGTTAGCCCCCCAGGCCAGTTGAAAAGCAGCTGCGCATCCACGGAAGTACCAACCATTCAGGATGACACGAAGCTACACTTCCCCGTGGATGATGTCACAGAGGCTTTTGCTACCTGTGAGCTGCATGTACCAGATGGAAATGCAACAAAAAAGGTGGCTATCGCTGTTGTCAACCCTATCGACCGAACGAGAACTCCAAGAATCCATAATCGACCAGTACCTAGTGGATATGCTAGCGTCTCGGTTGATAGGGTTGAGAAAGGTTGTGGCAATGTGCCTCTAGACATAGAAGGGGGAGACGGAGAGAAGACCTTAGGTGAAGCTGAGAAGACATTTATTTGTTGGCGCAAGCGCTTCATAATTATTCCTCAACATAGGTTTGTGTGTGATTTTACATCTTATATTATTTATTATGTATTGAAATTAAAAAAAAGTTTGCTCACAAAACTTGTAATTGTTTTCTTTGCAGGGACTCCTCCAACCTAAGTCCAGTTCTCTCCCCAGCGCATCATAGTGCTGCGGGCGGTGACAATGCGGGATCTCCTCCAACACCTGCGGCGGCCACACCGACCCCGCCACCGCCTCCACCATGGTCTCCACCTCCTCCACCGCGTTCTCCAACGCCGAAAAGATCGGCCCCACCACCTCCACTGCCTGCACCGCCCTCTCCAAAGAGTGCACGGTCGGTCCCCTCGCCTCCAAAGCGAGGTAGTCAGAAGCGGTCCGCCCAAGAAGGACCGAAGTCATCGGTCCCACCTCCAAAGAAGGCTGCCTCAGCAAAGAGAGCTAAGACGCCAGAAAAATTATCTTATGAAAAGAGTGAAGAGGAGTTAATTGCTGCATCCAAAGCTGAGGTCAAACAATTTTTTTATAAATTGAAGGAGGATAGTAAAAAGTGGCAAAACCCAGAAAAGCCGTACTTTTATGTAAAGCCATCGGAACTGAGGCAGAAGGTGGCGGACCATCAAAAGAAGCAACGCGAAGCTCAGAAAAAGCCAGCACTTTGAGACTATGAGCGGTCTCTGGTCAAGTCTTCACAGCCTAAGAAGAGAGTAGGAAAGGGGGTCCCACAGCTCGGAGAAATATCAAAACCGGTGCCCCCTTTGATTGTGCCAAATCAATACGGCTCAAATGAAGACTTGATGCCAAAGAAATCCTTAGCGTTGTCTGAGCTAGACTCGCTTGAGCGTTACTTTGGACAGAGCGGTTTAAATATGGAAGAAATTGCCGCCATTCTTGGATGTCAAACATTTGAAAAAGCCGAGGTAGTTGATCAATGGAGGGCAAGATATGAACCGAGCAGGAGTCTATTCGACCCTAAGCGTTTACACGAGCTCGGCACACAAATGTTTGCAATAAACAAATGGTGCATTGAGGCGTCTAAAAGGGGAGAAAATTGGATTTCAGTTCGTATTAGACAACATCACTACTTCCGTGGAGATGACCTTATATACGTGCAGTTCGAAGAATTGCACCAATTATGTCACCTCGACACTCTCGACAAATCTTTTGTCAGCTGCTTTTGTCTGTAAGTATTTTTTTCTTTTTATTATACTTCTAACTTCTTTAATTATATGTATATAATCATTACACACTTAGGATTTGTATGTATATATGCAGGCACCAAATGAGAGAGCTCAGAATGAGAAATGACAATAGTATTGGGTTCGTTGACCCTTATATTGTTTTCAAGGCTCCGCAGGGCAGTGTGGACAGAAGCTCATGAGACAGAAATCTGCACCAATCTTATGAGGTTCTTTGTGAACCAAAAAGAAAAACAAAAAATACTCTTCCTCTTCAACTTTGAGTGAGTTATATAGTTATTAAGTGCATGCATATTTTATTTTACATTATAGGACTGACTATATATATATGTGTGTAAACAGCTTTCACTGGATACTCATGGTCATTGAAATTCCCAAGAACCGGTTGATAATCTTTGACTCCATGAGAAAACCACAAGAAAATTATCAACAAATGGTAAACATTATTCAAAGTTACGTAATGTCGATCTCAGCTAGAAGAATATCATAATATGACTCTGTAATTATTAGTTCACGATCCACAATGGCTGTGTGTAGGGTTTGGGAAAGATTCATTGACCGTGAACATCTCAGTGGATGTAAAGCGCCGCTTAACATAATACATCCACAAGTAAGTTCTACTAGCTAGCAAACTTTCGCTAACTTGTAGCCTTCTTATTGTCGTAGTCGTGAATATTTTATATATATATATCGTACAGTGGTGTTTAAGACAAGAAGGGGGGAACAATCTATGTGCATATTACGTGTGCAAATTCATGATGACACAAGTCAATCAAACACCTACAGAGACGCTCAGAGTACGTTACATGTCTCTTTTCATTATCTCCTGAATTATATTGAATAACTTAGATAACTAATACCTTTTTTATTTATTTCAAATTAAAGACGGAATGGTTGAGGGAAAAGGTCCTACAACAAGACCGAATCAAAGCTATCCAAGAGACGATAGCAGGATTTCTCCGCGACCAAGTGATCAATCTAAACGGCGAGTTTCACTTCAACGGCAACGAAACTCTTATTCCAAACAACGATGACCATTTGTAGACATTGGGAGAAAAAACTCTATGTATATATGTGTTACGAATTTTGTACATATAAAATTATATATATATAAAGCTTTTTACATATCTATTTAATTTTTGATGTGGCCTATTCATTTTATTATAGGCAAAGCTTAATTATTAAGGCTAAGCCTATAATTTTCATTTATTTATGCTTAATATGCGTGTAATATAAATATATTATTGTATCAGAAAAACATGTATTGAAAAATCTATTATTATATATTATATACTAACAATAAACAGAACCAAAGAAGTGAACCAAAAAAAAGAAAAAGAAACCCTTTAACACCGGTTGGTAAAGGGTCCTGCAACGTGGCAGCCCTGGCAGGACCCATTAACACCGGTTGGGTGTTAATGGGGGGGCTTTAGCCCCGGTTACCCGAACCGGGACTAAAGGATGGGCCTTTAGTCCCGGAAGGGCAGCACCGGCTCGGGAACCGGGGCAACAGGCCCTTCCCGACCGGTGCTAATGCCCGAACGTGTGGCAGTGTTCGCACCTTCTCCACTCCCGGCCGCAATGGAGAAGACCACACTAAGGCTGTCATCGCCACCACCTCCGCAGCGGCCGTTCACCAGGAGCTCGACGTCGCCACCACCACCGCGGAGGCCGTCCACCACGAGGTTGCCGACTCCACCGTCCTCGCCGTCTCCTCCGTCCATGAGATCCCCATCTCCTACGTCCAGGTCCAGCAAGAGGTTCTCGTAAAATCCCAAAATTCCTAATTCCAAATTGCTAATTGCTAATTATTTCTTGAGTTACTCATGAATTACTCCCTTCTATGTCTTAAAAGGCAATTGCTAATTGTTTCTTGAGTCGGCAATAACCTCAGATTTAACCTCTGAATTAGCTGATAGAAATTAGCTGCCATGGGTTTGTTATTCTTGAAGTGCCATTGATTTCTGAATGAGTTGGAGTATTCTAAAATTAAATTTGCAGGTCACGATAGATATAGGGGGCATGGGGATGGTTGCTCATGGAGTTGGCATTCAAAAGCTTAGTTGCTGCAAAGATTAATATTTTACCTTTGTTTGTGGATGCATATTGAACATTTTAGTTTCGAAAATAATTTTGTTTTCAAGACTTCACTCTGCCGAGCAGCTTGATGCAGCACACCAGTATATTGATAATTATTATATTCAATTAACAAGTGTTTCTGGATGTTATCATCATTTTTTAGTGGCGTCTACATATCATTCTCAAATACTGATTATTATTGTCTGTAACTTAACATGTGTTTGCGACCTATTATAACTACTTCCTGAACCAAACAAGGCCATGGCATTCACTGTATTTCCTGAACTTATGTTGAGTTAAAATATTTTTTCTGTAGGAAAATGGGAGATATTTGGCAAGTACTTATTGATTTCTCAGGGGGCCCAAGGACCAGAGTCGTGCCATATTGGACATTGACCGTGCTAGAGTCACCTTTGCCAATTTATTAAAGTTCAAAGTTAAGATGGGTTATTCTTCGAGGGACTTCATGTACTTTTTCAAGAGATGTGGCAACGATAGAGCTTTGCTGCTGCCTATAGATTACGAAGAAGATGCATTAGCAATGATAGAAGATTGTTTAGAAGAAAATATAGTTAGGTTAGCAGTTTCAACAACTCAGCAAGATCGAGAAGGACAATATTCAATTACACCCATTAAGCAACGTAGTACACATGAGAAAGTTAGTGGAAATGGAATTCAGGATGAAGACATTGATGCATACAAGGTGTGGCTTCAGGAGCTGCCACAGGATGAAAACAATCTAGGTAATAATGTACTAGAAAAATACATCTAAATGAACTTTAGGTATTGTTCTAAAACTCACACTACATATATAACATCTATATGTATTTCGCAGAATTTAAGGATGACACCCGGCTGAATACTGTTGCAACATATAGAGAATGGTTGAGGCAGAATGGGCTTCTTCAAGATATTCGTAATCTGAATTTGAATTATCTTAGCACTAGTACAACTTGATGTATATATTTCCAACTCCATTGTAAGTGTGTACTTTCACTTGTTTGTATGTGCAGATGGATTTTTAGATGATGAAACCATTGAAGAAGATGGAAGTGGTGACAACAGCGTAACACCAATGCAGTTTCCATCTCATGCTCGCAGGCCAAAGGCCTCTCAGAAAGGTATGCAATGGTCCAGAGTGTTCAGACAATACTATAATATAAAAATGCTGATTTTTAATGTTTACAAACGTTCAATTTTATAATATCATTTTTATTGTAGGGGTTGGCGACAAGAGAAAGATTGGGCGTGGAACCGTTAAAGGTTTATCGGTCGATGCTAAGAGATTTAAACTTGGTAGTCATAAACTTAGTATAGATTTCTCATCCACGCAAGGCGGCCCTATAGGAGAAAACTATCGCGCGTTTATTGATGAAATAGTAAAGTTTACAAGGAAAAGGACTCCACATATTGGAGTTCAAAAGTGGGGAGATGTAGATCAAAATGTTAAAGATAAAATAGCACGAGATATAATGGTATGTTACAGTCTTCCTCCCGCATATGCTAAATTAATTCTTTCTAATATCTAAATTGTTCACAATTTGTTGGTCATGAGAAGGTTAGGTGGAACATTGAAAATAATGATGTTGAGAAGGCTAGGATATGGAAGATTGCAAAGGAGCATTACAGAGGATGGCGAGCTCAATTGAGTTCCACGTACAAGGCATACAATAGTTACCATCAAAGAATGAGTTATAAGCCAGAAGATTTGGACATTGTCGAGTGGCACTACTTCGTGTTATATTTTGGAAGTGACAAATTTCAGGTTCCAGACCTCTGACATATATGTCATTATTTTCTGTATTTTTTTAGTGCAACTAACATATCTGTGTTTATATTAGCGAATAAGCAACACAAACTCTAGCAATTCTCAGCATCGACAGACACTACATCTTACAGGATCAAAACCTTTTTCACAAGTTAGTTATGAGCAGGTAAGGATATGTTACCTAATCTTATTTTTTACCTAAACAGTTACATTATTCAATTTTCTCATATCAGAGAAACCTAGAGACTGGTGATAAGCCAGATGATTTGGCACTTTGGAGGAGTACACGCAGCAAGGAAGGTCGATGATCTTCTGATGCTGCTAAGGAAATATATGTAAGTACTACTTTGTTCGTTACTATACATGTCATATAGTTAACTCATGAGTTATCTGAACAAGTTTTTTTCTGCTGTAAATATGTTACGTGAATGATATAGTTATCTATCCTCAAACTTGTGTTCAGTCCTCTCTTTGTCCTTGTGTTCGTTATCTCTTGAATGTGATATAATTCTTTAAAATGCTAGTGCTCAACTGTCCATTGCTTTTTAGCTCTCAACATGCTTTGCTAAGCAAACATATTTCCATGATTAACATGGACTTCGATGTTTAGAGGAAGTAAGTAGTACATGAATCTAATTGATATAGTTCAATTTCCAAAGTATCCATTTTACCTAATTCTTATTTTACTTGAACTGCAACTCCTATTGCTACTTGCTAAAGCTAAAAACACTAACTGTGTTCTTAATTTTAGGAAAGCACCTTCTCCAAAATTGTAGAGAGAATTGAGTTGGACGCTTCTATGATTTCAAAGGAACAAGAAAGGCACATTCTTCGTGAAACCTACAAGGAAACCGCTGGATGCAAGAGCATGAAAGGTCCTGGACATGGATACTTGGCAAAGTATCCGACCCGAAGCCAACTGATGAATGAACGAATTGAAGAGCAAGCTCATGCAGCTGCATAAGCAGCAGCAGCCCAACAGAAGAATACTGAGATGCAAGCTGAGGTACAGAAGTTAAAAGAACAGCTTTCCATTGAAGCCGCAGAGAGGGAGAAAGACAAGGAAAAAATTCAGCAGCTAGAACAACAACTGGAGAGTACAGGCAACAAGATTAGAGAAGAACTAAGGCAAGAGTTTTTTTGCTAATCAAACAACACAATCAAGCACCGCCTTTGGTAATAATTCTAATTCTCAACTGTAAGCAATATCATGTATTTTAACAATGCTTCAGTGCTAATGTTTCTCCTTATAACGCAAATGCAAGAATGCTGCACCAACCACTACAGCCCCTCAGCCTGAAGAATTCACTACCAATACTACTACTAGTATTTATAATAAAGTTAGTGAAAATGAAGTTGCAGATTTGGCACAGGTATTATTTTTTGATAAATGGAACCTGCAATGTATTGGATACATACATTTAATCTTGAGGTCATGTGTGCATCTTTTTTTTTCAATATGAAGGCTGGTACAGAAACTGCCCTGGCCACACATAATGAGCCTTCTAATGGACCAACTATTGTTCCCACCCCCAGCCAAGGACCAGAACATGTGCAACAGGTAATATCAGTTTTTTGTCTATGTTTGTACCTCTACTGTTTGGGCAGCATATGCAGTTTTGATTGTGCAATTATTTTTGAGGTGGAAATGATGTTTTCTATGGTTTTAATAAATACCAAAGTTGTAGATAATTATCTTATCTTGGTTGTGATAAATTTTCATGTTCCTAGGTCTGATGGTTTATGAGTTACATGCTTAATAAGTTTGTTGTCTGGTTTTGATTGTATTTCGGGACAATTTTAAAAACTTTGCAAAATTCACCATGTTAATTTGATTCTCTGAAAAACATGTCAATACAAAAGTTGTAGACAATTCATGTATCTATCTGCTTCTAAAAGTTCATGGTAATTGACCCTATGGTTTGCATACCACAGCTGTGCAAAGTTAGGTGATACGTTTGGTTGCTCTCTGTCTTGACATGATAGATTTCTGTACTTATGTAATTTCGACCTGTTAAACTTGAGAATAATGTTTGTATGATTGAAGATGAAATGTAGGCAATTCCATAAGATTTCCAGAATGTCTTGCTGCATGTCATTTGGACTTGTAAATCTCTAGTTATGATTTATTTACTTGACTACTGCATGTATACCTATAGTTTAACAGATTCATAGAAATGCTAAAGTCGTGATTGCTCCTTCAAATCTTCTGGTTTTTGCAGACCGTAGCAGACAGTGTATTATTGACCAAACAAATGAGAATCCCACCTTGTCGCCTAACTGGCAGCAATGCCAACAGATCACTTTTCACAAATGACAAAGGCAGTAGTGAGTCAGTGAGATTTATTACATCACAAACATTGAGGAATAGTGCTGCAAATAAAAAGCGAGATACAAGAAAGAAAGGAGGAAAGGTATGAGCTGGAAATCTTATACATGAATCAGGTGTCATCTTAAGTTGTTGTCCAGATTATTGACATCAACTTTGTCCACTTATACATGTATGTTTCTGTACGATATAATATGGAAGATGGAATATCTATTCTCTTCTTTCATTTATCTGGTACAGAACAACCTTTCTTTTGCATGGGCTATGAGCTGTCTATTTTTGGTTCCACTGTGTGATCAACTATATATTACTAATGAATGTCATTTTGACTTTTTTAGGACAATCAACATTGAGGGAGTCTTGGCAAGCTGAATTGAATCAAATATTATGCAACGAGAAAGATGTCATGTTCACCTATGCTAAGAGACATGTATTTTTGTTTATGATTGCCTTTTTGTAACATAAGTTAGTGGTTTGTAATGCAGTTTGAACTTTGCAATTATCTTCTTTGAAGTAGGAAGGCCTTTGACTTTCTTATATTGTACAAACTATTGAATGATGATGATCCAAGTTATTAATATGATTGCCTTTCTGTGCCATTGAATTTTGTAATTTTATGAATTTTTGTGCAATTAATTCATTATGTTCCCATAAACACCATATCGATGCAATAGTTCCTTGTGCATCAAACCTCATGTCGATGCAATAGTTTGTATTGCATCGAAGCTCATGTCGTTGTAATAGTTTGTATTGCACCCAACCTCACGTCGATGTAATAGTTTGTATTGCATTGAACATAAAGTCGATGCAATAGTTCATATTGCACCGAACCAAAATGGTGATGCAATAGGTTCTATTGCATCAAACATAATATTGATGCAATATACACTATTGCACCCAACGTTAGTTGTTGCAATTGATGTATTGCATCAGTATGATTTTGATGCAATAAGCTATTGCATCTCTCATTTTTGATGCAAGAGACAACGGATGGACGATGCAATAGCTGCTTCTCACATCAGCCACAACAAACCGATGCGAAAGGATATTGCATCAAGACCACTTGCATCGGCTCCCATCAAACGAGAAATTGATGAGATACTGAGCTATCGCATCAATTTTAGCCCTATAACATCAAAAATTAGGCAGTGCAATAGGGTAAAAATTTAGTAGTGCAGGCCTTACACACCCTGAGCTCGATGCTGCATCACCCTGTTGGATATCCCCCTATTGCCATTCCCATTTGCAGTGTCATTATTGTTTGTACATCGATGACAATATTTTTAGTGCTATCTGTTATATGAAAAGTAGCAAATTAAGAGAATTCAATATTGATACAGTATTTAAAGTCAAAACAATAATTGCTATAGTACTTATGTGATAGCACAACATTGGAAAATAGCGCATCTCACCGTTGATTTGCACTCCAAATCACAGTTGTATCTGAAACCTTTGACAAATGGTGCCATTATGTCCAGCAATATATTGATGCACTCTATTCCAGACTGTGGGTTGTTGCTTTGACTCTTTTTGTGCAACTCAGCTGCAGCGAGGAAAAGGGGACCTGTCACCTTTTTCGTATCGTCCAATAAAACAAAATCAGATTTTGTGCATAAAATTTGTTGATAAGAAGTATTATGATCTCAAGTTGAAACTGCATTAATTTTTTACCTCTAGTGGCACTCTAAGAATTATGGCCATTCTAACTACAGCATGTGTAAGCTGTGAAACGGATTAGAACAAGATAGGAAGCACAGCAACAAGGATAGGTTCAGATGAATCTCGTAGAACAGAGGAGTGGCAATAATATTACAGAGTTGTTCTTGTTTTTCATCTCCCTTCTCTCCCAGCCAACCAATACTTAAGCTACCGGCTCACGGCACTCTCTTACAGCTGGCTTCTACTTCCACTCTGGACCCTGGATTCTTGTACTGGGCCTCCGTTTCCTGGTGCCACGCCTGGCTTCTGGCCCATTGAAGCTTTCCTGGGCGACGTCGTGCACTTGAGTGTGGACGTCGATGTTCTTGTCGCCGTTGTGTCTAGGTGCAGTCGGAGCAGGGTTGCTGATATCCCCTCTCCGATAGGATCCAGCTTGCCCCCAAGCTGGTGCTCGAGGGAAGCGCTGACGAAGGGCCTCGACATCCTCCCATGTTGCTAGAGCCGAAGGTAAGCCGCTCCATTGGATCAGGGCCTGGAGGCGCACCTCCGAACCAACAGCAGCAACACGCTTCTGAAGAATGCGTTCTGGAACCTGCAGACCAGCGAAGGATACTGGCAAAGGTGAAGTAGTATGAGAAATTGGGATAGCACCTTTCAGTTGGGATACATGGAACACTGGATGGATCGAGGACTCTTGAGGCAGCTGTAATTTGTAAGCTACAGATCCAATCTTCTCCAGAACCTTGTACGGGCCAAAGAAACGATATGCCAATTTCTGGTTTGCTCGAGGGGCGACAGATGTCTGTATGTAAGGTTGCAGCTTGATGTATACCCAATCGCCAACCTTGAAAATACGCTCTGTGCGTTTCTTGTCAGCCTGAAGCTTCATACGATTCTGGGCACGAGCCAAATGATGCTGAATCAGTGCTTGCATCTCTGTTTTCTGTTTCATCCACTCCTCAATCGAGTCCACAGAACAGGCTGCTGAAGAATCAATGCCCAATTGGCGAGGCGAATGTCCATACAGCACCTGGAATGGTGATCGTTGCAAGGAAGAGTGCCAAGTTGTGTTATACCAGAACTCGGCTAAGTGTAACCAGTCGAACCACTTTGAAGGAGTAGCATTGGCGAAGCAGCGAAGAAAAGTTTCCATGCATTGGTTGACCCTTTCGGTCTGGCCATCAGACTGGGGATGGTAGGCCGAACTCATTCGGAGTTCGACACCTGCCAAACGAAACAGCTCGCGCCAAAGTTGGCTGGTGAAGATACGGTCACGATCCGACACCATAGCTGTAGGAAGACCATGAAGGCGATAGATGTGCACCATGAACAGTTTAGCGACTGACAGAGCGGTGAAAGGATGCTTCAAAGCCACAAAATGACTATACTTAGAGAAAAGATCAACGACAACCAAAATGCAGTTGTAACCGTTGGACTGAGGTAGGCCTTCCACAAAGTCGAGTGATATCACCTGCCAAGCTGCCGTTGGAGTCTGAAGGGGCTGAAGGAGACCTGGGTAACGAACTCGTTCAGGTTTGGCTTGCTTGCAAACTGAACAGCTCTGGACGAACTCAGTGACATGCTTCCGTAGTCCTGACCAGGCGAAAAGTGATCGAATGCGCTTAACTGTGGCAGGAATGCCTGAGTGACCGCCCACTGGAGAACTGTGCATATGCTGAATCAACTGTTGTTGCAAGACTGAATTATTTCCCACGCAAATACGGCCCTTGAAGCGAAGGATGCCATCTACCAAGGAGAAGTGGGGTACTGATGTTGGAGAAGTAGCCAATTTAGTCAGCAGCATAGTCGCTTGAGTGTCGGTCTGATAACTCTTTTGGAGATCAGAGCACCAGGATGGTGTAACTATGGAAAGAGCATAGCATAACTCAGGGGGATGCTGACGCCGGGAGAGAGCATCGGCTACGCTGTTCTCAGTACCTTTCTTGTAAACAAGTTTATAATGCAAGCCCAAGAGTTTAGTGAAAACTTTTTGCTGCCACACTGTATGCAGCCTCTGATCATTTAAGTGAATGAGAGCTTTTTGATCAGTATGGATTTCAAATTCAGCAAGCTGGAGGTATGAGCGCCACTTCTCAATGGCCACCAAAATTGCCAAATATTCTTTTTCATAAGTTGAAAGGCCTTGAGTTTTTATGCCCAATGGTTTGCTGACATATGCCAGAGGATGACCAGACTGTAAAAGCACAGCACCGACACCATTGTGGCAAGCATCAGTCTCGATGGCGAAGGGCTTGGAAAAATCCGGAATGCCAAGGACAGGAGCCGAGCAAAGGGCCTGCTGCAGGGCTTGAAAGGCAGCTTGATGTTCTGAGGTCCACACAAAGAGCGAGTGCTTTTTAAGGAGATCGGTGAGTGGTCGGGCCAGAATAGCAAAATGTTTCACAAACTTTCTATAAAAGCCAGCCAAGCCTAGAAAGCCACGGAGCTCACGGACATTCGCTGGTGGTGGCCAATTCAGAACTGCAGCCACTTTGTCAGGGTCAGTGTGTACCCCCTGTGCACTCAAGATGTGGCCGAGGTAGCGAATCTCCTGTTGAGCGAATTTACATTTTTTTAACTTGACAATCCACTGATCTTTGGCTAATAAGGTCAGGACCTGATGTAGGCGTTGCAAGTGCTCCTCATAAGAATTGCTGTACACCAATATATCGTCGAAGAATACAACCACACATTTCCGCAGGAGTGGGGTGAGAGTCGTATTCATGGCCCCTTGGAATGTCCCTGGAGCCCCTGACAGACCGAAAGGCACCACAGTAAACTCATAGTGACCAGCATGAGTGGAGAATGCTGTCTTGAATTCTTCACCGGGTTGCAAGCGAATCTGATGATAGCCAGAGTGTAAGTCCAGTATAGAGAACCACTTGGCCGTACCGAGCTCATCAACCAGCTGATCAAATACAGGAATCGGATACACCGACTTGATGGTCATGGCATTGAGGTAGCGATAGTCAACACAAAAACGCCATGAACCGTCTTTTTTGCGAACCAAGAGTACTGGGGATGAGAAAGGAGATGAGCTCGGCTGAATAAAACCCTTATCCAACATATCTTGAACCTGCCGCTCAATTTCATCCTTCAGAGTTGGTGGATACCGATATGCTCGAATATTGACTGGCGTAGCACCGCTGACCAAGGGAATTAGGTGATCACACGACCGAGGCGGTGGTAAGGTAGTAGGTGTGGAACAAACTGATGGAAATTCGGTCAGCAAGGCAGCGATATCCGCGGGCAGGTCAGCATCATTCCGAGAAGTCTCTGGAACATGAGCTACTAGCTGGAATACCAAGTCTGAGTCAGTTGGTGCTGACAGGCCTTGAAGCAGCACCGTTGTTTCATTGTGTGGCAGAGAGATCCACTTAGCTTGCCAATGAATTTGCATGGGGCTGTACAACTCAAGCCAGTCCATGCCCAAAATCAAGTCATATGAATCGAGATGGAGAATACGTAGATCATGTTGAAATAGATGACCATCCAGAAGCAACTGACAACCCAGAATTGCGGAATCACAACTCATCAACTGACCATTGGCAATCTTGACAGAGGCTCTCAATGGGGAACGCTGGAGCTGTGGAAGTTGATCAGCTACAGAAGCGGCTAAAAATGATGCCGAACTGCCAGAGTCAACTAAGACTACGATTGCCTTACCATGAATAGTGCCATGGAACTGAATCGTTCGAGGCCCATTGGATCCCATCCGAGCATCAGGGGACAAGGCCAGCAACAACTGTTCAGAGGTATCTTCAGCTTGTTCAGGCAGCTCCTCTTCACTAGCAAGGAGATCCCACAATTCCTGCATAACATGGAGCTGAATAGTTGGAGGACATTTGTGTCCCCTAAACCACTTTTCTGCACAACGGTCACACAGTCCCTGAGCTCGGCGAAACTGTCGCAGTTCTGAAAGTTTGTCAGCAGCAACTGGAGTGACCTTGGGCAGGACTGCAGCAGGCTCTGGAGGCTTGTCTGCATGCGGTGGACGAGGTAGCGGTAAGGCATTCTTCAGATGGTTCTTGAATCCCGAGGTGTTGCCAAACCGGGGATAGTCACTCTTGGGCGGCGGCGCCGACACCTCCTCCTGCAACAATGCCAACGAATACGCAGTATCGAGGTTTGGTGGACGTTGCATAGCAACAACAACACGAATGTCAGAGCGAAGACCATCGACAAAGCGAGTAACATAGGTATGCATATCTGGAGTTTTAGTGTAGGCTTTCAGTTGATCAACTAGAGAGGAGAAACGTTCCACATAATCAATGACAGTTGTAGACTGGGAGATGTGAAACATTTGACGAAGGAAGGTTTCGTGCTGATTGCGTGCAAAGCGATCCAGTAGGAGCTGACAAAATTCAGTCCAAGGTATTAGGTGACTTGGGCGGTCTAAGGACTGAATCCAGCGCTTGGCAGCACCATTAAAGTGCATACCGGCAACTCTGACCCACAACCGTGGTGGAACTCCATACATATCAAAATAATCCTCGGCTTGGGAAATCCACAATTTAGTAGTGTCACCATCATAGGTAGGGAAATTGAATTTGGGTAAGCGATGGGAATTGGGTTGGTTTTCCTCATAGATGACATTGTTGGAATGGAATGCATGAACAGGTAAGGGATGTTGCGGGTTGACATGCATACCATTGGCCGGGGAATGGATTTGGGAGAAAATTTCCCCAAGTCCATCCACCCGTGTAGTCGGAAGGACGCCGTGCCCGCTGGGCCGAGCAGCCGAGTAGTCCGCAGGTGTGTGCGCGGCGGCGTGCTCAACAGACGATGGAGCCGATGAGATCACGCCAATCGACGCAGAGGGGTTGTCGATGACGGAGCGATCCATGTACTTCGTGAGCTTGCTCATCTTCAACTTGAGATCATCCACCGCTCCCTCAGACTCCTGGCGCCAGGACTCCAGAGATCCGGTGGCCTTGACAACGGCGGTGAGGCGCGCCTCCTGTCGCAGCTCAGCCGCAACGACGAGCTCCGCTTGGCGGATCTCCGAATCAGTGATGCGCCGCTCCCAGTTGAGGTCGGACTCGGCGAAGCGCGTGGTGAGGGCGTCGTCGGCATCGGAGAAACGCTTGATGATGGATTCGTCAATGTCGCCGAGACGCTGCTCCAGATCACAGCTGCATTCCGCGAAGCGCGCGTCCCACTTGCGGTCCGCATCCGCGAAACGCGCATCCCACTTGCGGTCAGACTCCTGGAACAGCCGGTGCATCTCGTCGAGCAGCATCTTCGAATCAGGATTCATCGCGTCGCGTCGGCGAGCGAAGCGCGTGTAGTAGGGGTGTGGCGGCGGCGGCGGCGGTGGTGGAGTGCGCTGGGAAGTGTACTCCAGCGCAGATTGCGAATCGGACCAGTGGCGTGCTGGGAATTACAGAGATCAAAGATCGAGCAACTCGATCCAATCTCGAACCCGGGGCTGTTGCAACCGATCAACGAAACGCACAGGATAAACAGAAGGAGAGCGGAAAGGATAGACTGTCTTTGATACCAGATGTAAGCTGTGAAACGGATTAGAACAAGATAGGAAGCACAGCAACAAGGATAGGTTCAGATGAATCTCGTAGAACAGAGGATGAATCTCATAGAACAGAGGAGTGGCAATAATATTACAGAGTTGTTCTTGTTTTTCATCTGCCTTCTCTCCCAGCCAACCAATACTTAAGCTACCGGCTCACGGCACTCTCTTACAGCTGGCTTCTACTTCCACTCTGGACCCTGGATTCTTGTACTGGGCCTCCGCTTCCTGGTGCCACGCCTGGCTTCTGGCCCATTGAAGCTTTCCTGGGCAACGTCGTGCACTTGAGTGTGGACGTCGATGTTCTTGTCGCCGTTGTGTCTAGGTGCAGTCGGAGCAGGGTTTCTGACAGCATGCCACAATGATACTTGAGTCCCTTTTTCATCAACTACGTGCTCACCCACATTGCCAGTTGCCCATGTGTAGCATGAGTGCTCCCGTTGTCTTACCTACAATCATATAGAATTAGTTGTTTAGCACCAAAGTTGATTTCTTTTTTATTTCTCATGGAAAACATTCTTTTTTCATTATCTAATTAGTTGTTTGGCACCAAAGTTGATTTCTTTTTTATTTCTCATGGAAAACATTCTTTTTTCATTATCTAACCTTTGATTTCCCAAACAAACACCTAGTTTCTCCTGGAATCTTATCTTGTGTGTCAGCTGCGACCATACTCCGTATTCTATCATATGTGAAACAAGAAATCCTTGGAAGCACAGAATGATCAAGTCCCCACTTGCAAAGCTCAATGTTGTCTAGGTAGAACAACTGTATATATGGACATTGTGAAGATTAAAAAATACTGGTTAGTTCCAAAAAAAAGTCGTAGTGTTTCAAAATTGACCACAATTGCTATTCCTAGTTGAATAATTAGCTGAAGGAATAGGTAGCATCCAGTTATATTTGGTGATCTGCTCCCTGTCTTGATGTCTGCCTTAAACTTTGCAGCTGCTGCTAGTAATCGTTTATATACATAGGCAGCCCAGTCGAACTCATGGATAGTATTTGGGTTGGTTCGGGCACCCTAGTAGTCCACATGGACATAATCATGTTTTGCCCCTGGGACGAACAGAGTTGACATCACAAATACCACAAAAGCAACTCTGAAAGCATCTTCTTTCTCAGGTGTCATACTATCTATGTAAGTAGTACTGACTAGTTCTTCAACTACCTTTATACTATGTTGATCTTTTCCTATTAATGGCCAGCACCGAAGTTTCATTCTCTCCTTGTCCGTTGACCAGCTTCGCTTACCTTCTTCCCCCTGAGGGAATGCCGAACACAAGCCCTATATCTTCACTGTAGAATTTCAAGGTGGTCCCATCAAGCAATTGTAAGCATGAATTTCTCACATTAACCAATCCCATCAACCATGCGGAGAACCGTCTATTTGTAGACTTTATCTAGGGAAATTTTTTTTTCTCGAACACGCAGGAGAGCTGAGTATCATTGCATTAAAAGAAGGAAGAGGAGTCATACATAGACACACACACAAATAGAAAAACACACACATCCACACACATATCTATGCCAACCCTGATCACTAAGACTTAAGCGTCAGAATCTAAGGAAACATCGACCGAGCAGGCTGTTGACGGTCCTTAAGTATCAAATTTAATTATCAAATAAATAAAGAAAAGGATCCAAATGCAACCGACATCCAGACTTAGGGTTTTATCTCACAGAATTCCACGAGTTTTGGTGTTTGTCTATTTCTGCAAGGGGTTATCAGAAAATACGGAAGAAAGGCCCACACGTCGGGATTACATAGAGATATTAACGTGCCGCGCAATTATCTAACATCTAGAAGAGTCCAGAAGCAACGGGAACAAACGGGAGATCGGACGGGCTCGGGGGCAGGGCGCCCGCCCTCCCCCTTGGGCGCCCGCCCTGGCCTTGAGGCCAATTACAGCCAATCTCGCAGATTATGCTCCACCGACCTAAAGGATCAAGGATAACCGTTCAATCAATGTCGGTTTGATCCGACGGCCCATATTCACTTGGAAGGACTATATAACCAGACCCACTAGCCCCTGGAGGAGAGAGACTGTCAACCCTAATTCATTATTCATCTTGGGAGAAGAAGCCTCTGATCAAGCCCTAGAGCCACCACATCAATTAGATCTCTAGATTAGCATAGCTACATAGGATTAGAACTAGAAGGAGTCAATCTTCGATTGGTTTCCGAATCTGTCAAGAGGATTCTTGGTAATTCCTCTATTGTTCTTCAATTGTTCATCTTTGTTCTTCAATATTATGATTATGACTTTGTTCTACTTCAATATATTGATTATGACTTTGCTCTACTTGTTTATATTCGCAATTATATTGTTCTTAGTTTATCATAGTTATATACTTGGCTTAGTTAGATTGGAATTATATACATGTTTAGGATCGTATAGCATTTATCCATGTGTACAGTGGGTAAATGATAAGTATTGTGTAGGCGTGGTGCCTATACCGTATTTATCTACGATTGTACCCTATATGCCAGACCGCGGGGTAGTTCGTGGTAGTGACAGCACCATTGATTCTTATATAGTCCCCCTCTCGTGTATTGGGCTGGTAGAGCAACATTATTACAGGGGAGTAATTGCGATGTTTCTCATATTCCTTGATAATATCACTATGCATGGACGTAGTCCTGTCTCGCAATGATTGCCAAGTATAATTGCACTAACTATGATATGCTAGACTGTATAGTTGAGAATAACTTAGGAAATATTCTTGTAGTTCGTTCTAATTTCATGCTAATGACTTGCTAGAATATCTAATTGAGGTGCTTATCATATTTATTATGTGGCTAAGTTATGCTGATCAGATTAATTATCTTTGTCACCATTCATACTTTATATATCTTTCATGTGACACTTATCCCTGTATGAAAGAGATAGATAAATGTTCTCAATTATATATGCAATGATAGATACTCAATTCTATATTTCATTCTATAATCAACATTGATGTTTAGCAATCCCTTCCTAGTGGTAAAAATATAAATAACGATACCTGGAATACTTCCCGGTTAAAATGCTACATCGGTATTAATCTGTGCGCTTGCAGATCCCATTTATTATTTATTTAGAAGAGCAATTGTATATTTCAATACCGCGTCTCTCATGTCATGCTGGGGATGACAACTTGGCTTAAGTGGTATGAGGGATAGGTTTGGCATTTTTGGCGCCGTTATCAGAATTAGAAAACTAAGTCTACTTTTGGTAGTGACGTTAAGAATGCCCAACACTGGCTAAAGAACTAGGAGCCCCATGCCGTGAGCAAGGAGAGACCCTTTGCTGCTGACAAGCACCACCAGTGGGCTTCATTTCTAGCCATACTTAGGGCTGCGGTAATGTTTGGATCAGCCCCATTCAAGACACAGTCATTACAATGTTTCCAGATGCTCCAGGCTCCAAGGATGATGATGGAGTTTAAGCCTTTTCTTACATCCCCAGTGGTAGCGGCTTCATCTTTTCCCCACAAGTCCTCCCAAGATGAATCATCGGGCTGAGGTGTTAGAGAGGAGAGACCAACACGCTCCAAGAGGGAAAACCAGAACTGCCTAGCGAAAACGCACCCAATCAGGAGGTGATGAATGTTTTCCTGTTCCTGGTCACAAAGCAAGCATTTGTCCGGGTGGGGGAGACCTCGCCGAGCAAGCCTATCAGCAGTCCAACACCGGTCATGGGAGACCAGCCACATGAAGAATCAACATTTGGGAGGAGCCCACAACTTCCAAATTCTCTCATATGATCTGAAATGAATGGAGCCCTGGAAGAGTGCATCATATGCCGACTTTGCTGTATATTCTCCTTAAGCCGAAAATTTCCAAATGTGCTTGTCGTGTATCCCACCATGCAGTTCAACATTCGAAATTAAATTCGACAATTCTAGAAAATCCAACAAAGCTTCAACAGAAAGATCACCTTGGATATCCTCAATCCATTTCTCAGCAGTCACCGCCTCCATTAGAAGGCCACCAAATCGTATTGATTCAACTAGTTTTCTCTTCTTAGTATCAAATCTAGAAATAATGTCGTGTACTGCTTTGATTAAGCACCTTGCCTGAATACATACTGGATTCTTCTTCTTGCCAGCGCAATTCGTCTTCCTCACCGACACATCTGAGCAATCTGTTACTCATGCAAACCCTGTTGTTGCTCCAGATCTGTCTTCCAAACCAAAAATCACTAAATCCCTTGCACACAGCTCACCGCTCTGATGGCCCGCCATCTTTACATTAGAATCTGCAAAGGTCGTCAACTTATTATCACATATAGAGTTCAAATGAATCGATCAGCGTGATCCAACCAGTAATTGATACACTTCATACAAATGAACTCACACAATTGCCTCCCACAATTGGGACGCCGCGAAACTCTGGAGTTCAGATGCCCATCCGACTCCATTGCGCCACCAGATAAGTACAGGAACACGTGTTGTTCTCCAACTTTCTTAATCTGGATGCTTTCGGAAGAAGGTGTTGTTAGTGGATCCGGAGGCTTCTCTACATCTGTAGTCAAGGAAGCTGCCTCACAGTTTACCACCAAGTTACGAGTGCATAGTTGTTGATATTTGGTAATGTCATCAGGAAATGATCCGCAAGCGCACGGATATCGGTGAGCATTTCACCCGGGAGGTTATTCAGAGTATCGTATTTATATTTTTACCACTGGGAGAAAGCGTGCATCTGACTAACTAAATCTATTGCTACTACCCTTTAGGCTACAAACAATGTGATTCGATGTGAGCGATGTATAGAGAAGACTACAACCGCACTCTCGTTCTAACCTTGGTAAGGATGATCTTCCGTTCTATTTGGGAGGCTTACGGAATCTAGACACCACAAAGGGTGTTCGACCCGCACCTATAAACCCTATTGATCCTGCTAACGGGATATGGGCTACAAAGGTAACTCGGAAATGTCACGTTCCTCGCTACTACCACGGTCCGGCTAGACATGGGATATCTATGAGTACCTTAGCCCAAACACCACGTTTACGCTAGCAATGATTACTCTAAACTCAACCGGAAGAGATTAAAGTAAACTCATAAACCAAAGAACAATACGAACAAGAACTTACTAGAATTTAGAAGTCGAAATACTAAACAATCCTAGGAGCAAGCCTCAGGTTAGGAGACTTGATCCCGCAGGTACAACCTCGGAGTAGACACCGACAGGCCGGGCTTCCTCCGATCTACACCTCCACTCTATCTCTCTCAATCTAGTAGAACTAGTTCTACTCTCACATTGGATGCTAAGCCCTATGAGGTGGGAACCCTAAGGAACCTCTCTTTCTGAATCCTCTCTGGAAAATATGCTAATGAATAATGGGATTGCCCTCCTCCAGGGGCCAGGGGGCCTGCTTATATAGTCCCCTCAAGTGAACATGGGCCGTCGGATCAAACCGACATTGATTGAACGGTTCTCCTTGATCCTTTAGGTCGGTGGAGCATAATCCACGAGACGGGACCTGATTGGCCTCTATAGCAGGGCGGGCGCCCAAGGGGGGAGGGCGGGTGCCCTGCCCCCGGGCTCGCTCGGCCTCCCGTTTGTTCCCGTGGCTTCTGGAGTCTTCTAGATGATAGAAAATTGCGCGGCATGTTAATATCTCTATGTAAATCTGACATGTGGATGTGGGCCTTTCCTCCATATTTCCTGCTAACCCCCTGCAGAAATAGACAAACACCAAAACTCGTGGAATTCTGTCAGATAAAACCCTAAGTCTAGGTGTTGGTTGCATTTGGATCCTTTTCTTTATTTATTTTATGATTATATTTGGTACTTAAGGACCGTCAACAACTCCCCTAAGCTTACCTCTTGCTCGTCCCTGAGCAAGGATAGACTCAAGAGTTTCTGTAGTGGTTTCATGCCTTAAAAGTACACATGCATTCAAGCAAGATCTCATCTCTGAGTTAGAATAAACTGTTAAGACTTAAAACTTACTCATTTTCCCTTTCACCATGGGGCTTGCAACCGTCACTTGTGTCTTGAGGAGTTAAAAGATAGAACAGTCTAGTCAAGCGCCATGTCTCTTGTTCTTTGATTAACTATAGCTCTGGAGTTTTTGCAGATTTTTAAATAAAACTCAGAGATTCCTTGTATGACTCTCTCAAATCTCTCTTTTGTGGTATTTCTGGATCCTTTCCAAGGCAGTAATGGTATATGCCTTCTCTCAAAGTATGTGGTATTTTTGGTATGAGGAATAGTGATATTGCCTTCTCTCTCACCCTACTCTAATAAGGTTTTGAAATCTGGAGCTCATAGGTCGGAGACAGATAATACATACTTACAAAACATTTATTGCATAGTCAAACCATGGATCCAGAGAATCAAGTCAATAAGTCAAATCAAGATGTGCATGTGTTGCGAGTGAATGGTGTATGGTGATGATGGTGATAACAATGGTGAAAGTCTAATTCTACTTTTGCTCTTTTTAGGGGATACATACCTTTCTTGCACTTTGAAGCTTTTTGAGGAGAATGAGATGCTCTACATTTTCTTTTTCTTTCCTCTCAGGTGGGTATCTTGTACCCCTAATTCTACTATCGGACACTTGTCCATTTTTACCTCTCGTCTCACTTTTTCTTTTCTTTCGAGGTTCCGGGCACTTGCCCCTTTTTATTTTCTCGTATTCTTTCTCTCCTTTTTTTCTTTCTTTTTTAGAGCACTCATATCCTGAAATAATATAGCAAGTGGTAGTAACCAAGATAACTTGAGCATTTATTTCACATGGAAAAATAGAAATAGGAGAATGTTTTTGGCTATTCTCTCCCGGATTAGGAGTAGAATACTTTTGGGTGGCTCTCGAGATGGAATTGAGTGGATGTATGTGGATGCGTACTTCCGGAGTAGAACTAGCATGTATGAGTGAACGTGCAAGTGAATCTTGATTTTAACCGCATGAAAACCTCCTAAGGGTCTACACAGCTTGACCACACTCAATGCTCATAAGCAGTAAAAAGTAAATGTGTGGCTCAAAGTCTAGTAAGCATGTATATATGGCTGTGGTAGGAATTTAAACTCTCATCATACAGGAACTCATCATGCAATATTTTAAAGATTTTCAAAGATAAAATTCTCCAGAATTCTAGCATCTCTAGGAACAGATAAACAGCAGCTCAACCTTCCCATATCATATCCGTTAACAACTTAGACTTTAGATCAAGTACTCTTCCCACAAGTTCAGGTTTAGAGCAGGTTTAAATTATAACAGTTATGCCTAAACTTGAGAGAGGGCTCAAACTTGAAAACTAGGTACATGGCAGAGCAACTATTATCATATCCATGTAAGAGTTTATCTTTTAAGTTCAGTTTGGCCTAGACACTTTATTTATTTATTTATTTAGCAAACTAAGCAAAGATATATATAAACACAAAAATTTTATTTGGGTTTTCATGATTATGCATCTTTTTATTATTTGAGTAAAGTATAAACGTGAGTAGAAACACTTAGCTGGATAAATGGAGGCACTCTCCCCTAAGCTGGATTTTGACGTAATTTCTTCTGATGTAGCTAGCAGGTGACGGAGGTGTATTTGAATGTCGGCAACACCCTGACAGCGATTACTATGTCCTCCGCCGGCTAGTCTTCTTTGATCCTTTAATTCTGTGGAGCTCAAATAGACAACAAAGCTTTTTAGAACTGGTTAAGTGTTAGCATAAAATCTCTTAGCCTTTATCATATTGAGATTCCTCCTAATAAATTTTATTTATTTAGCAGGATCATGCACTTATTATTTTTATATTTTTATTGTAAGATGAAAACATATTTATTTTATGCCACCACAGTCAATATACCTATGGGTTTTAAACCACAAGTCTACTCACATGGGGCTTTAAATTTTATGATGCAGTGCAACGAACAAATATTTTTGTTTTCTTTTCTAATGCTAATGTGGAAAAGTAAATATGTTAATGCAAGTGATGGAATAAAAAGGAAAAGGAATGCAGAAAAGATAAATATGGATAAATACCGATTTTACCTTCCGGCAAGGATTCAATGTTTTAAGTCTTCTGGACAAGACTTCTCACCGTGTTCATCCTTTAGGTGCATCATTTGATTAGGTGTAGGCCTTGACATTTGCACCTCTTGATACGGTGTCACCCATGTTTTTCGTTTGTCTAGCAGTTTGAGGTGCGGCATTGGCAGTATCTTGCTCAGTGTGTTTGTGCTCGTAGATCCACTTCCTTCACTTGGTAGAGTCTGGGAGTTGAAAAATCCTCCATATTTCTCAAAATGTGTCCTTGATGCGACACGTTGTCCCGATCTTCATGACGTAGGAAGAACACCGATAACGAGCTAAAGAACAGCCGGATAACTTGCTGCAAGCAGCGATAACTAGTGCAACCTGGCAAATAAAACTCAAAGCCAACCACCGTCTTTAACCGGCAACGTGAATCGAGGATTCGCCCAACCACACTCTCAAAGAACCAACCAACACAGCCTACAATCAATCAAGGAATACCTTGAAGGGAGTAGGAGCACCAATTGGGAGCGGATGAAGCCGCCGCCTATGTAATCCCGTGAGGAAATCACAAGAGCAAAGGGGTAGAGATCACTCTCTGAATATTTGCTAGCACACAGCTAAACAAAAGGGGTTCTGTATTTCAATTCTCAAAAGTCTGAGATTACAATGAGTCTTAGGGGGTATTTATACTAGCAACAGCCCTGCTAGACAGGTATGAAAACAAAATAGAGTTTCTGAGGGAAGGCAATGTGAAAGGTCCCATCGAAATGGATTCTCGAAGTGGCTTCGCGTGACTGTTGGCCTCTAGAGCAGTTTCTAATAAACTGACCACAACTTTTTATTCGGAAGTCCAAATGATGAACCTTTTTATTTGGAAGTCCAAATGATGAACCGTTTCTTGGGTGTGAAACTAGACTCAAAGAGATTTCCAGAAATGTATGCCAACCAGTAGGAAACGTTGTAGATTGGTACAGTTTTACTTGGCAAGTTGTACCAACATTCTATCACGACAGACTGTTGACCTTCTAAGCAGTCTGTACTAATTCTGGTCTACAGGCAATATGGAGTATCCAAACTGGTCGCCACTAGATTCATTGGAAAGTAGACTTGTCAAGCTTTCCAACTAGTGCTCTTGGATGTTCATAGCTTTTGTGAGTTAAAAGTTATGAAAATTTCTTTGCACTGGTCCGTTTTTGACTTCCACTGGTCCGTTTTTGACTTCTTCTGGAACTTGCACTGGTCCGTTCTTCAGGTCCGATTCATCATTCTCTTCTTCTATATACCTGAGTACAATCAAGGTACAACACTTAGGTAGTATATAATTCTCATTAATGTTAAAATGAATCTCACAAAGTAGCGCGTGGACCTCTTGTTATAGCTTCTTTGCACGACTACGTGTAATCGGTCCATCGATGACTTGGGCTGGTGTCGGTGTAGGTGAAACTTGAGTGGGTGTAGCTTGACTTGGAGCTTGTGACATCTTGCTTGGTGGCGTGGTCATATCATCCTCCCCCCCTTGAAAACAAGTCGTCCTCGACTCTAAAGTGTCTTCATTTGTGAATGGTGAGAGATCAACAACATTGAAGGAGTTGCTCACGCCATAACTTGTAGGAAGATCAATCTTGTATGCATTGTCATTGATCTTCTCAAGAACATGAAATGGACCATCTCCTCGTGGTAGCAATTTTGATTTGCACTGCAGAGGAAAGCGATCCTTGCGCAAGTGTATCCACACCAAGTCCCCGGGTTCAAATAACACCTTCTTCCTATGTTTGTTCATACTTGTAGCCTTGCGTCCTGCCTTGAGTTCAATTGCTTCCTTGGTCTTCTTGTGTACCTTCTTGATGTATACAGCACGCTTGGAGGCTTCCACATTGGTTCTTTCCTGCAATGGAAGGGGCAACAAATCTATCGGAGCAATAGGTTTGAACCTATATACAATTTCAAAAGGACACATATTAGTGGTAGAGTGTACTGCCCTGTTATATGCAAACTCCACATGTGGCAAGCATTCCTTCCAAACCTTCAGGTTCCTTTTCACCATAGTTCGCAGCAACATTGACAATGTGCGATTCACCACTTCAGTGTGTCCATCAGTTTGAGGGTGACAAGTGGTGAAGAACAAAAGCTTGGTTCTGAGCTTTGCCCATAATGTTTTCCAAAAATAGCTCACAAACTTGACATCACGATTAGATACAATGGTTCTAGGCATTCCATGCAGCCGCACAATTTCCCTGAAGAACAAATTAGCAATATGTGAAGCATCGTCGCTCTTGTTACAAGGAATAAAATGAGCCATCTTTGAAAATCTATCAACCACAACAAAAATTGAATTTTTTCCTCTCTGAGTTCTAGGCAACCCCAAGACAAAATCCATGCTTATGTCTTCCCAAGGAGTTTTAGGAGTAGGTAAAGGAGTATATAAACCATGAGGGTTCAGTTTACACTTAGCTTTGTGACAGGTAACGCATCGCTCCACGAATCTGATGACATCTCTTCTCATCTTGGGCCAATAAAGATGATCTTCTAGCAGCTCATAGGTTTTTCTTTGTCCAAAATGGCCTGTCAATCCTCCCCCATGAGACTCCTGCAACAAAAGCAATCTAATCGAAGAATTTGGAACACAGATTTTGTTAGCACTAAACAAAAATCCATCATGTATATGATACTTTTCCCAACCTTTTCATTTTTACAATGATTATATGGTTCTGAAAATTCAGGATCATTACTGTACAGTTCTTTCAAACTTTCAAGTCCCAAAACCTTTACCTCAATTTGGTTTAGCAACACACTCTTTCGTGACAGAGCATCAGCAACAACATTGTCCTTACCTTTCTTATATTTCACAATGTATGGAAATGTTTCGATGAACTCAACCCATTTGGCATGACGACGGTTTAGTTTTGCTTGTCCTTTCAAGTACTTCAAAGCTTCATGATCAGAGTGAATAACAAATTCTTTTGGCCATAAGTAGTGCTGCCATGTTTCAAGCACACACACCAAAGCATATAATTCTTCATCATACACAGAATAATTCAGTTGAGCACCTCCTAGTTTTTCACTAAAATATGCTACAGGTTTTCCTTGTTGCATTAAAACTCCTCCTATCCTAATTCCACTAGCATCACATTCTACTTCAAAAGTTTTAGTGAAATCAGGAAGAACAAGTACAGGTGCTTCAGTCAAACGTTTCATTAATTCTTGAAATCCATTTTGTTGTGATTTCCCCATTTAAAGTCAACACCTTTCTTTGTCAATTCATTCAAAGGAGCAGCGATGGTACTGAAATCTCTCACAAACCTCCTATAAAAACCAGCAAGGCCATGAAAACTTCTTACTTGACTTACATTTGTTGGAGTTGGCCAATCCTTGATGGCTTTCACCTTGCTTTCATCCACTTCTATGCCCTTTCCTGAAACAACAAAGCCAAGAAACACAACATGGTCTGTGCAAAAACTGCACCTCTCAAGATTAGCAAATAATTTCTCCTTTCTAAGCTCTTCCAAGACTTGCCGAATATGATTCACATGTTCCTCAAAAGACTTACTGTAAATTAAGATATCATCAAAGTATACAACAACAAATTTTCCAATGAAAGCTCTCAAGACATGGTTCATTAATCTCATGAAAGTACTAGGAGCATTAGTCAAACCAAAAGGCATAACTAATCATTCATACAACCTAAATTTTGTTTTAAATGCAGTTTTCCATTCATCCCTTGTTTTCATTCTTATCTGATGGTATCCACTTCTCAATTCAATTTTAGTGAATATGGTGGAACCACTTAATTCATCAAGCATGTCATCTAAACGTGGGATAGGGTGGCGATAGCGAACAGTGATGTTATTTATAGCTCTACAATCAACACACATTCTCCAAGAACCATCTTTCTTTGGTACTAAAATTACAGGAATAGCACAAGGACTTAAACTTTCACGAACAAAACCTTTATCAAGAAGTTCTTGCACTTGCCTTTGTATCTCCTTTGTTTCTTCTGGATTGGTTCGGTATGGTGGTCGATTAGGTAGTGCAGCCCCTGGAATGAGATCAATTTGATGCTCAATCCCACGAATTGGAGGTAGTCCCGCCGGTGTTTCTTCTGGAAAGATATCTCCATAGTCCTGCAAAAGATGAGACACAACACTAGGAAGAGAGGTCATGTTGTTAGTTGAAATTAAAATATCTTTGTACACAAGTACAAAGAGCACTTGTTTGGGGTTGTTCCTCACTTCTCTTATTTCAGATTTTGTGGCTAGCATGACTAAATTCTCTCCTTCTCCTTTCTTTTTCTCCCTCAAATTTGGCTTGTGGCACTCACTCACCGAATTGTGGATGGCACTCAATTTCTTTTGCTCTCCTTCCTCTCTACTCACTGGAACAATTTCAGATTTCTTTTGTAAATGTTCAGCCATGATTTGTTGGAGTGTCATAGGCTTGAGAACAAACTTCTTCCCCTTTAGATTGATATTGAACTGATTTGTTCTCCCACAATATTGGCTATATCGATCATATTGCCATGGCCTTCCAAGCAGCAAGTGACACACCAACATAGGTGCCACATCACACTCTACTGTGTCAACATATTCACCAATCTTGAATGGAACGTTTACTTTATATCCAATCTTGATATCTTTCGAATCATTCAGCCAGTGTATATTATATGGATGAGGGTGTCATAGCAGCTTCAAGCCAAGTTTATCACCCATCTCACGACTAGCAAGATTATGGCAGCTCCCTCCATCAATAATCACCTTCACCTCTTTATCGTGCACCTTTGCTCTAGTTTGAAATAATTTATGTTGCTGCCCATTTTCAGCTTCATTTGTCTGAACACTCAAGATTTGAGTCATCTCAAGAGCAGCTCCTTGCTCAAACTAACAACAAATAAGGTCCTCATCTCCATGGGCTTCCTCCTCAATTCCCTCTTCACTAGCTGATTCAAATTCTCCATCATCATTCATAATGATCACCTGAGTATTGGAGCACTCCTCACTTATATGCCCAAGGCCTCCACACTTGAAGCTCTGAATTCCACTACTCCTAGAAGTAGAACCCACTGAAGTAGTGGTTGATGCTGCTGGTTTTGAACTTGGGACAGCAGTGTTCTTTCCACTAAAAGTACCCTGAAAATTTAATCATAAGCCTCCACTTGAGCCTTTCACCGTGGATGATTCAGCAGCAAACTTTGTGTTTGATTTGCTTCCTCCAGAGAAATTCCTCGTGGATGGTTCAGCAACAAATTTTGGCATGGTAAATTTCAGTTTGCCAAATCTTTCTTCATGGTTGCCTCTTCTATGACACCGACGACCAAAACTGAGTAGGAAGCGGTTGTCATCAGCCTCATCTTTAGATTCATCATCATTTCTTCCACTATGTCTCCTTCCTTTACCATTTGCAGCCCTTTGGTTCCTCCGACCTCCTCTTCTTCCATCACTATCTTCTCTATCTCCACTATGGTTGCTTGCACCATCATGAGGTGGACGATGCCTTCTGATTTCAGTCATAAGATTCTGAAGATCTTGTGTCAACCTCTCTTGCTTTTCTTCCATGCTTTGTCGGAGTTTATTAAATTGTGTTATGGTAACACGATCTTTGATGTCCACTCGACCCATCTTCCTGTAAGGTTATCTGAATACAAATAATTTGTATTTGTGGAATATGAAAATTTGGTGGCTCTCACAACTCACCTCTCTAACCACCAAAGCTCTTATGAATTCCTCTGCTGCAGATTACAAGGAAAACAAATGTGTGGTGCCAACTGAAAGTGATGGCGAGGCGAATACAAGAACAGAGACTACCGATTACGATGGTTTTTAGGTGGAGCTTGGTGGGAGTAATACACAAGGAATGCAATCTGAATTCTAGTTGTTGTAAAGTTAAGTAACGATCTAAACTAGAAGTTCTCTGCCTAGTGCTGATCAAAAGATTCGAAGTGTATAAATATATTGTAATGACCCAGAAATTTTCCTAAAATACCCAAAAATACCACCTAAAATTTTTTCTAAAAATAACCCTTGTTTGGTGAATTCATACTAGGAAAATCCCTTGTAGATGCACAAGTAGAGCCTATTTAATTTTTGAGCCTGTGCATATTTAATTCAACATGTGATTTGTATTTTATTTGATTTTATATGATGAGTAATAAAATCCGACCCGTGGATTAGTGTCCATAAAACACTAGACCCCTAGAAGACTTCCCTTTTAGGGCGTAAACATGTTGGCAGCTTGTTTATGCAATTAGGGAACCAAGGGTGGATAGAAGATTTAGCAGAAATTAGAAAAAGGGATGAAGCTAGGGCTGGAAAAATGAAAAGCAGATTTGGCCCGAGAGGAGCTCGCAGCCCAGCTCGCTGCCCCACCCGCGCTCGCGTTCGCCGCGGCCCAGCACCGCGCGCGCGGCCCAGCACGCGCACCCCACCCGCGCTCGCGTTCGCCGCGGCCCAGCACCGCGCGCGCGGCCCAGCACGCGCACCCCACCCGCGCATAGCCAGCGGCCCAAGCGCTAGCGCGGCCCAGGACTCGCGCGCGTGGCCAGCGGCCGGCCGAGCGCTCGCCCAGCGCCCGCGCGGCTGACAGGCGGGCCCCGCCCGTCATCCCCCACCTCATCTCTGTTTCCCTGCTTTTCTTCCCCGGTGCCCCTGCAGCGTGGTGACGACACTGCGCTCGCCTTTTGACCGGACGAGAGCGGACGGGAGAATGCCAGGGCCTCGCCAACCACCACCCCCCCCCCCGCGCGCCTCGAACCCTAGCCCTGCGGTCGCGGACACCCTACACGTGTCCCGATGTCATCCCCCGCCGTACGCTGCAACCATGGCCGGGAATGGCTATAAAAGCCAATTCCCGAAGCCCTAGCGCCTCCCATCCACCCCGCCACCACACCGTGGCTCAGCCACCACGCACCGAGCACCGCAAGCAAGAGGGAGAAGTAGGGAGGGGCAGGGGCGACCACGCTGCCAGAGCCGCCCAGGACGCCGGAGCAGGGGCGACCTCGCCGCCGTCTTCCTCCCCTACCTCGCGACGAGCTCCACGGCGCTGCGAACCCGTCTCGTCACGACCCCAACCCCCCACTGCAGAGCCATCCGCCAACCATCGCCACCCCCGGTATGTCTTCGATTGTCATCTCTGTGCGCCACCAAGCCGAGCGCTTGCGCCATGGCCGCACGCCACAAACGCACCCAAGGCGCTGCCTTTGCACTCCCCGCGTCTGTCTCGCTCTCACACACCGCACACCCGCGCGCACGCAGCACACGCACATCCGGGTCGGGAGCAAGGCTCGGCCTTTGCTGAACCACCGCGAGAGCTGGAGCGGGAGCGCGAACGCACGATCTCTGAGGACGTGCCCTGAATAGTGGCACGGACTCACCTGAGCAGACCTCAAGGCACCCGTTTCGCGCCCGCCTACGCACCGCGCCACTCGTGCGCGCCATCTGCCGCGACGCGCGCGCCCGAGCGAGCACGCTCGTGGCCGCAGGCGCCACGAGCACGATCACCCCTGGCATGTACGCCGTCCCGGCCGCTGCGCATCACTAGAGGGTCCCAAATCTCCTTTAGTGTTCCTGCCTTGCTCTAGAACGCTCTAAGCACGCGCCTTTGCCAAGAGAAGAGCACGGAAACGCCGAGGGTGAGGCGCGGCCGTGCGTCCGCCATGGCCGCCCCCCGCCTCGGTGCAGGGCGCCCCGGATCGCTACGGTCGGCAAGGAAAGGAAGAGTGACGCCACACGAGATGCGCAGAGGGAACGAAAGTCGAGGTGCCACTTAGGGTGGAAGAACAAGGGGGAAAAGGGCACCGGAGCACCGCCGGAGCATGGCGCTGCCCATCGGCGTCGTGGGAGAGGGGGAGCAGGGGAGGGGAGGGAGAGAGAGCCTCCTGGCTGCACCCGGTCCGCCGTAGACCGAAGAGGAGGAGAGAGCAGGTGGACCAGGTCCACGAAGACCCAGCCAACGGACCACAGACCCCGCCGTGTACCCGTGCACCCGTACACCGCGCGCCCACTCCCCCTGGCCACTGGGCCGAGCCAGCCAAGGCCGAGGCCCAGGAGCGTCAGCCCACAGCAAGCAGGCGGCCGCGAGGCTATCCTGGGCCGAACGCGCCAGGAGTAAGCCCGCGCTCCACTCCCCTTGGCCGCTGAGTTGGGCCAGTTTGAGCCCAAGCCACTGAACCAGCTTCTTTTCCTTTTTCCTTTCTTTTTCCACAACCATAAAATGCATAAATCATTTAAACCCTCAAATGATTTCTGAAAAATATAAACCAAGAGTCCAAATTCTTCTAAAAAGAAGCTCTACGTCTTAGGCTTATTTATGAGTGCATTTGGTTCTTTCGATTCTTCTATTGGATTTTTGTGATATCTATAGGAGTCGCTTATTGCGACCATATGTCTCGTTGGACAGACCAGGAGGAGCCGACGACTGAGGAGTACGACCCCGACTACACTGAGGAGCTCGAGGACGACTTGCCAGGTGCCACGTCCCACCCAACCTCGTAGAATCCTATTAGTCATGCCATGAATGTAGAAGCTAGCGCTTTACTTTTATGCAATAATCTGGGATAGGATGCATGGTAGAAATGCTTGTGAGCCGTTACCTTGTCGCAACCTACTACCCTTGCTTACCCGCAGTTAGGTTAGAAGCTTGCATCTTACTACTGGTACTTTACTCTGCATTATATCTGTGATGTGATGCTTGGTGGACAGTGGTTGGGTTGGTTAAGGCTTGGAATGCGGATATCGGAATTTGGGGGAGATCTTGGCGTGTGTTTTGGGTGTGTGGTGAGGGTTGAGTCGACCGAGCAGGAATGTACGACGAGTCTTGGGACGAGTCATGCCGGGAGATGCTACCTGGGCATTTCCCAAGAGAGATGCCTGTGGCGGGCACATGTGACAGGGTGAGGTCCCGGAGTGGAGTGTCTTCGTGGGACGAAGCGCCGGGATGGGAGGTGCTGTTTAGCACGGGGTGACCGGATGTCTCGTTGAGCGGGGCATCGGCCGACCCCACGTGAAGATGTCTTGCTTGGTTGCTTAAGGACTGATATGTTCTGTGGACCGGGTCTTAGGAAGCCTTGCACCCTCACTCGCCTTCATGGGAGGGGGACGGATGTACGACCATCTAGGGCGATGCCACTACTACTAGGTTGTTAGCGGATAGTGTAGGGAGGTACGGGCATGGGACCCACACCCTCCTAAGACAGCGTAGTGACCCTGGGGGCCCGGTACTACGTCTCACAGTCTCAGCATGCCGGTGGTACTCCGGTATGGCCCCAGTTCTGAGTGGTAGGGTGGCATCGTGTTAGTTGGAAGGCAGCCCGGAATCAGCCTAGACGATGTACAGCGTCGATGATGGTGATCTTGTGAGTGGTGTAAACCTCTGCAGAGTTTCTGGTTGATCGGTCGATACATACGCCGTTCGCGGCTATGGACCTTTCCTAAGTACAGCTTCACTTGACTAGAGAGAGGAGTCCTTTCTACCTTCCCCTGGGTTTGTGTTGGATCCGGCGATGGCCGCTGAGGCAAGGCACGAGCGGGAGTCGTCCTTGCCGCCTAGAGAGTGAGAGTGTGGTGAGATGTGTGTGCTGGGATGGGAAAATGTGTGTGAAAGGAGTTGGAATAAAAGTTGACTTATTAATATAAAGTTTGACTTATTCGCATAGGAAACTACAGGCATATCTTAGGTCTTTTGATTCATCCCCTTGCATTCCACCTACCTCAAAGCTTCGCAAAAAGCATAGGGTGGGAGCCAGTGGCTAGTACAAATCGTACTGATACTTTGGCAGCAGGTTCTGAGCCTGAGTACGACTACGCGGGCGACGATTGGGAGGAGTAGGTGTCTCATCCTACGCTCAAGTTTGGAGGATCCGGAGTTCGCGCCTTCGCTATCTACCCGATGCTGTTCCGCATGCTGTGTGTGTGAGTGTGATTCCGCCAAGTGGCGATGTAATAATGAGTAAACCCCTCTTGTACTCTCTTTTGTTCGTGTATGACTTGTATAACAGCTGAAATTCAGGTATTTCGAATTGACTCCTTCGCGCGTTAATTCGTTTTACAATTCGAATCTGGGGATTTCCCTTCATGGAAATCTAGATCGTTTCAATTGGTATCAGAGCCATACTTGACCCTAGGACGAGACCCTTAGGATCGGATGACAAAAATTAGGAGTGAGACTTGTCTTTTCGGCCTATATTCGCTGACCTTGCATCTTTTATGCATGGCTTAACTTACATCTACGCTTTCACTACCTAAATCTCACTACATTCCTTTCTAACCCCCTTCTCTTTGGGTAAATGCAGAGCACCATGTTGATCGTTGAGATGGCTGTGGACGCCCAACAGTACGGTGGCTTTGTGCCCCTGCTGTACGACGTGCTGACTGAGCTTGGAGTCCCTACCGAGCCGATCCGCTACGTCTGTCGTGGAGAGGAGGGACCGGACGGACAGCTTCAGGGTCACATTGTGATCAATCTCACCGTCCCCACCAGCACGACGCTTCCTGGAGTGGCAGCTTTCCAGGAGCTGGCAATCGAGACTTCGGTCGCCAACTGCGTCCAGGCCGCGACTCGCCACGCCCTCCGCCACGTCGTTCAGGACACGTGGGAGCACATCCAGGGTGGCAGATTCCGTCTACTTCCTCGTGTCCTGGACCTCACCTACGTCGAGGGAGCCACCGTCCGAGTGTTGGCTGCGGACCAGCTCGCTCAGGAGGAGACAGACCCATGTCTTCAGTTCTCGGGCCGCTACATCTTGGCCCAGGATCGCTACATCACGGCGGTCGAGACTGAGAACAAGTGCTACCGAGACTTGGTGTTCACAGCCGACCACATCATCGAGATGGAGCAGGTGAAGAAGAGGATACTGAGGGACGCTATCCTGACAGAGCGCCACAGCCATGACCGCCTGGAGGACTTCAGCCGAGCTCGCGAGGTCGCCTTTAGGCAGGAGATCCAGGAGTGGCAGAACAAGGCCAGAAACTACGAGCTCCGGGGCGACCACTTGGACGCCAAGGTGCTTGAGCTGGAGGACCGACTTGAGCGCCAGCGGGTGCTCTTGGGCGAGTTCCGTCAGAGGGAGAAGGAGAAGATCTTCAGCAAGCTGTGTCTGGAGACCCGCTATGAGCGTATGTCACAGGAGAATGAGATGCTGAGGGCTGAGTCCACCCACAACACTCGTCACCTAGCTGAGCTCATCAAGACCACGGAGTACTTCAGGGACAAGGCCCAGAGGACCTGTCAGGCTTGGATCGCTTCTGACAACAAGTGTGTCCAGGAGATCGCCCGTGTCCAGGAGCCCCTTCCTCCCAAGATGCGCAAGGAGGCGCGCAAGCACTCCTTCCGTCCTGCACCCACCACCCTCAACCTCACTGCTTGCCCTTCTGAGCACTACCCTGAGGTACCGAGGACCATACAGCTCGAGGCCGCGGAGGGGTACGCCGGCCGACTTCACCGCACTGACGCCGAGCTCGAGGCTATGGACAGGGACTCTGAGGAGCAGCTCCCTAGCTCTCGCCCCACCACACCACCTTACGTCCCTACCCAGTAGAGTAGAGTAGTCGTCCTGATGATGTGCCCTGCGTGGCGAATAATGCGACATGTAACTCACTATCTGTAGTAGAGCGGAATGTCCTGTTCTTTTGGAGCCTACCTGCGTGTAGAGCGATTCCCGCGAGCCCTCTGGTGTAGTTGCCCAAGGCATCGCTGTGTAATGAACTCATGTAATGAATGTTTGGGTCTTAATGGATTTTATCGATGTTATTTGCTTCTTTGTATGAGTGTTGGATAGAATGTTTTATGAATTAAATTGCCTAATTATCTAAACATTGTTTTAACACATTAAATCATGACCTAATCCATGCAGAGAGATGGCGTGCCGCTGTTCTGAACGCCTCAACGTTCGTTCCCCTTCACCCGAGGTGGAGTACCGTGGTCGTGGACGTGGGCGTGGTCGAGGAGCTGCCTCTCCTGCCCCTAGACTTGAGCGGGAGGGGGAGGAGCCCGCCCCAGGAGAGCCTGCCCTAGAGGAGCCCCACAGGAGAGCTAGGTCCCCTCAGCTCGGGGACAATGATGCACCACCACCGCCGCCACCGTCTCTGTCTGAGATGATGGATCGCCAGACCCGCCTTCTGGAGGCACTGGCGGATGGCATACTGCGTCGTCCTCGAGGAGGTCCGCCCAATGACTTCCAAAGGAAGCTAGAAGGCTTCCTCAAGCTGAGGCCTCCTACGTTTGACTGTGCTGATGATGATCCCATCGCTGCCGAGGACTGGCTGCGTGAGATCGAGAAGAAGCTGGACCTCACCACTTGCACTGATGAGGAGTGTGTGGGAGTCACCGCTCACCAGCTCACTCACGCTGCACGCGCATGGTGGGACAGCTACAGTGACACCCATGAAAGACCCGGGAGCATAACCTGGGCTGAGTTCACTGAGGCATTCCGTGAGCAGCATGTACCTGAGGGTGTCATGGACGCCAAGGTGGAGGAGTTCCGCAACATCTCCTAGGGCACTCAGAAGGTACAGGAGTATGCCACTCGCTTCACCCGCACCATGAGGTATGCTCCAGATGAGTCCAACACTGAGAAGAAGAAGATGTACTTCTTCAAGAAGGGTCTGAGTACGCGCCTCAAGGTGGCCCTCTCGGGACACACCTGCTACACCCTCCGGGAGATGATCAACAAGGCCCTGGAGATGGAGAGGGACCGCCTGGAGGCCGATGCTCAGTACAAGGAGAAGAAGCG
This sequence comes from Sorghum bicolor, assembly GCF_000003195.3. Classification (NCBI taxonomy): domain Eukaryota; kingdom Viridiplantae; phylum Streptophyta; class Magnoliopsida; order Poales; family Poaceae; genus Sorghum; species Sorghum bicolor. Next base: position 43,666,395 of record NC_012879.2, on the reverse strand, counting down.
CCGGTCCGAGAGTTCTTCTCGTGGCCCGGCACCCCAGAGGCCACGTGCTCACGTGCCCCCTCTGTCACGCCCCCGCTCTGCTCAGGGTGCTGCACCGGCTCCGAGTCGAGGAGGTGGTACCCACACCGCCAACTACCACCGCCCCACTCAGAGCCACCCTGTGCAGAGTACCAGCATGTGGAAGGCCGCTGCACCCACCTCCACAGGCAGTGTGCCTTTCGCTTGCTTCAACTGTGGTCAGCCAGGCCACAAGGCTGCCTACTGCCCGGCGAAGACTGCTCCACCACCTGCCCCAGCTGCCGCCAGGCAGACACCTGCTCAGGGCACACTTTGCAAGCCAGCTGTGGGAGCCACCCGCGGCCGTCTCACACACCTGACAGCACAGGACGCTCAGGACGCCCCCGACGCGGTGTACGGTATGTTTTTGGTACAGGGAGTTATGGCATCAGTTCTATTTGACTCTGGTGCAACTTGCTCATATGTATCCTCCAGATTCGCACGAGAGCACAACCTACCCGTGTCACCACGGAAGGTACCTATAGACACCATATCTCCTTTAGGCAACCTCAGATGCACCCAAAAATGTCAGGGAGTGAGTATCACCATTGAGGGTTACCCTTTTCTAGCCGACCTCACATTACTTCCGTCAGATGGACTGGATGTCATCTTAGGAATGGATTGGCTGACCCAACACAAGGGAGTGATATCTTGTTCACCGAGGTATGTAGAGATAACGCACCCGAGCGGTCGTGTGCTTCGATGTGAGCCTAACCATGAGAAGAAGGCGCCCATGATATGCGCCTTAGAATCCAAGTCAGTAGAGGAGGTGCCTGTAGTGAGTGAGTACCCTGACGTGTTTCCAGAGGAGTTGCCGGGTATGCCACCTGACAGAGATGTGGAGTTCGTGATCGACCTTCTGCTGGGTACGGGTCCCATTGCTAAGAGGCCCTACCGCATGTCAGTCGATGAGCTGGAAGAGCTCAAGAAGCAACTCAAGGAGTTGGCAGATAAGGGGTACATTAGGCCTGGTGCTTCACCATGGGGTTCCCCTGTCTTGTTCGTGAAGAAGAAGGATGGTTCCATGAGGATGTGTATTGACTACCGAAACTTAAATGCCGTGACTGTCAAGAACAAGTACCCTCTCCCAAGGATCGATGACCTATTAGATCAGTTGAAGGATGCCAAGTTCTTCTCAAAAATTGATCTCCGATCCGGGTACCATCAGATGAAGATCAGACCGGAGGATATACCTAAGACAGCCTTTGTCACAAGGTATGGGCAATATGAGTTCACCGTTGTGTCCTTCGGACTCACGAATGCCCCGGCCTACTTCATGAATATGATGAACAAGGTGTTCATGGAAGAACTAGACAAGTTCATTGTGGTGTTCATTGATGACATTCTTGTCTATTCAGCCTCTGCCGAAGAACATGAGCAGCACTTGAGAGTAGTTCTGGAGAAGTTGAGGCAGAATCAGCTCTATGCCAAGTTCAGTACGTGCGAGTTCTGGCTTGAAGAAGTCGCCTTCCTTGGGCATGTTCTCACAGCTGAGGGGGTTGCAGTTGACCCAGCAAAAATAGAAGCCGTGAAAGAATGGGAGCAACCCCGTAATGCGACTGATATCCGCAGTTTTCTAGGTTTGGCCGGGTACTATCGCCGATTCATTGAGAATTTCTCTAAGATCGCCAAGCCAATGACCAACCTCCTCAAGAAGACCAATGAGTTTGAGTGGACACCTGAGTGTGAACAGAGTTTCTAGACCTTGAAACAGAAGCTTACCACCACCCCTGTGCTAGCCTTGCCTGACATTCAGAAGGACTTCATAGTCTACTGTGATGCTTCGAGACAGGGACTCGGATGTGTTCTGATGCAGAGTGGGAAAGTCATAGCATATGCGTCGCGATAGCTGAATGACCATGAGCAACGCTACCCCACCCATGACCTTGAGCTAGCAGCCGTAGTGCATGCCCTGAAGATCTGGAGACACTACTTGATCGGCAACAAGTGTGACATTTACACTGATCATAAGAGCTTGAAGTACTTTTTCACTCAAGAAGATCTGAACATGAGACAACGTAGGTGGTTGGAGCTCATAAAGGACTACAACCTGGAGATCCACTACCACCCAGGAAAGGCAAATGTAGTTGCTGACGCCTTGAGCCGCAAGAGCTATTGTCATAGCCTGTCCATGGAAGCCATACCGTCAGAATTATGTCAGGAGATGGGAGACCTACGACTGGAGATCATACCCAGGGGTTTGCTCAGTGAGTTGCGGATACAATATGACATAGAAGATCGAATCCGCAGAGCCTAGCAGGACTGTCCTTAGATCCAAGAGGTCCACGAGCGCATGGAAGGGGGGAAATGCCCCGAGTTCCGAACATATGAAAGAGGGACATATTGGTGCAAGAACAGAATTTGTGTACCTAGCGACGAGGCCTTGCATGAAGAGATCTTGTCGGAGGCACACGACTCTAGGTACTGCATACACCCTGGCAGCACCAAAATGTACGCTGATTTGAGGAAGGTCTTCTGGTGGAAGGATATGAAGAAAGACATCGCTGGACATGTTGCTCGATGTGACACGTGCAATAGGGTCAAAGCAGAGCACCGAAGGCCAGCCGGGTTGCTCAAACCCCTAGACATACCACAGTGGAAATGGGACAACATAGCCATGGACTTTATCGTGGGGTTACCCCGATCCTCGCAAAGCCATGACTCCATCTGGGTGATCATCGATCGACTCACCAAGGTAGCCCACTTCGTGCCAGTCAAGATGGACTACCGAGCCGACAAATTGGTAGACTTGTACATACATCACATCCTCAGGCTTCACGGGGCACCTGCTAGCATAGTCTCAGACCGTGGCCCCCAGTGGGTATCCAAGTTTTGGCAGAGCCTGCACAAGGCAATCGGCACCCGCTTAGACTATAGCACCGCATACCACCCGCAGACTGATGGGCAGACTGAGAGAGTGAATCAGGTCCTGGAGGATATGCTCAGTGTACTGAAGTATGGGTTAGATTGGGAAAAAAGTCTACCTCATGCAGAGTTCTCCTACAATAACAGTTATCAGGCCAGCATTCAGATGTCACCTTTTGAAGCCCTATATGGAAGGAAATGTAGAACCCCGCTGATGTGGTCACAGGTGGGAGAGAGAGCGTTCTTTGGCCCTGATAAAATTAAAGAAGCCGAAGAAGGAGTCGCCCATGTGCGAGAGAACTTGAAGATCGCTCAGAGTAGACAGAAAAGTTACGCAGATAACCGTCGAAGGGATCTCGAGTTCAAAGTGGGGGATCATGTGTACCTCAAGGTCTCCCCGCTACGTGGGACTTTCAGATTCCATGTGAAAGGGAAGCTGGCACCCAGGTTTGTAGGCCCCTACCGGATCGTTGCAAGTTTTGGCAAGTTAGCATACAAGCTAGAGTTACCAGAAGACCTAGACAGAGTGCATCCAGTGTTCCACGTATCTCAGTTACGCAGGTGTTTGAAACTGTCAGAGACACAGGTGCCCGTTGAGTCACTAGACCTACAGGAAACACTAGAGTACCGGGAGTACCCAGTCAAGATTCTAGACAGAGCCACCAAGGAAACTAGAAGCTCTACCACTCCCATGTGCAAGGTTCTGTGGAGCAACCACACAGAAAGAGAAGCCACTTGGGAGAAAGAGTCTGAGTTGCAGTTACGATACCCCTACCTCTTCGAAAGGTACATCACACCTTAAATCTCGGGACGAGATTCCAATGAGGGGGAAGGACTGTAATGACCCAGAAATTTTCCTAAAATACCCAAAAATACCATCTGAAAATTTTTCTAAAAATAACCCTTGTTTGGTGAATTCATACTAGGAAAATCCCTTGTAGATGCACAAGTAGAGCCTATTTAATTTTTGAGCATATGCATATTTAATTCAACATGTGATTTGGCTTTTATTTGATTTTATGTGATGAGTAATAAAATCAATAACCTTTATTTACTAAAAACCCGACCCGTGGATTAGTGTCCATAAAATCCTAGACCCCTAGAAGACTTCCCTTTTAGGGCGTAAACATGTTGGCAGCTTGTTTATGCAATTAGGGAACCAAGGGTGGATAGAAGATTTAGCAGAAATTAGAAAAAGGGATGAAGCTAGGGCTGGAAAAATGAAAAGCAGATTTGGCCCGAGAGGAGCTCGCAGCCCAGCTCGCTGCCCCACCCGCGCTCGCGTTCGCCGCGGCCCAGCACCGCGCGCGCGGCCCAGCACGCGCACCCCACCCGCGCTCGCGTTCGCCGCGGCGCAGCACCGCGCGCGCGGCCCAGCACGCGCACCCCACCCGCGCATAGCCAGCGGCCCAAGCGCTAGCGCGGCCCAAGACTCGCGCGCGTGGCCAGCGGCCGGCCGAGCGCTCGCCCAGCGCCCGCGCGGCTGACAGGCGGGCCCCGCCCGTCATCCCCCACCTCACCTCCGTTTCCCTGCTTTTCTTCCCCGGCGCCCCTGCAGCGTGGTGACGACACTGCGCTCGCCTTTTGACTGGACGAGAGCGGACGGGAGAACGCCAGGGCCTCGCCAACCACCCCCCCCCCCCCCGCGCCTCGAACCCTAGCCCTGCGGTCGCGGACACCCTACACGTGTCCCGATGTCATCCCCCACCGTCCGCCGCAACCATGGCCGGGAATGGCTATAAAAGCCAATTCCCGAAGCCCTAGCGCCTCCCATCCACCCCGCCACCACACCACGGCTCAGCCGCCACGCACCGAGCGCCGCAAGCAAGAGGGAGAAGCAAGGAGGGGCAGGGGCGACCACGCTGCCAGAGCCGCCCAGGACGCCGGAGCAGGGGCGACCTCGCCACCGTCTTCCTCCCCTACCTCGCGACGAGCTCCACGGCGCTGCGATCCCGCCTCGTCACGACCCCAACCCCCCGCTGCAGAGCCATCCACCAACCATCGCCACCCCCGGTATGTCTTCGATTGTCATCTCTGTGCGCCACCAAGCCGAGCACTTGCGCCATGGCCGCACGCCGCAAACTCACCCAAGGCGTTGCCTTTGCACTCCCCGCGTCCGTCTCGCTCTCACACACTGCACACCCGCGCGCACGCAGCACACACACATCCGGGTCGGGAGCAAGGCCCGGCCTTTGCTGAACCACCGCGAGAGCTGGAGCGGGAGCGCGAACGCGCGATCTCCGCGGACGCGCCCTAAACAGTGGCATGGACTCACCTGAGCAGACCTCAAGGCACCCGTTTCGCGCCCACCTACGCACCGCGCCACTCGTGCGCGCCGGCTGCCGCGACGCGCGCGCCCGAGCGAGCACGCTCGCGGCCGCAGGCGCCACGAGCACGATCACCCTTGGCATGTACGCCATCCCGGCCGCTGCGCATCACTAGAGGGTCCCAAATCTCCTTTAGTGTTCCTGCCTTGCTCTAGAACGCTCTAAGCGCGCGCCTTTGCCAAGAGAAGAGCACGGAAACACCGAGGGCGAGGCGCGGCCGTGCGTCCGCCATGGCCGGCCCCCGCCTCGGTGCAGGGCGCCCCGGATCGCTACGGTCGGCAAGGAAAGGAAGAGTGACGCCACACGAGATGCGCAGAGGGAACGAAAGTCGAGGTGCCACTTAGGGTGGAAGAACAAGGGGGAAAAAGGGCACCGGAGCACCGCCGGAGCATGGCGCTGCCCATCGGCGTCGTGGGAGAGGGGGAGCAGGGGAGGGGAGGCAGAGAGAGCCTCCTGGCTGCACCCGGTCCGCCGTAGACCGAAGAGGAGGAGAGACTAGGTGGACCAGGTCCACGAAGACCCAGCCAACGGACCACAGACCCCACCGTGTACCCGTGCACCCGTACACCGCGCGCCCACTCCCCCTGGCCACTGGGCCGAGCCAGCCAAGGCCGAGGCCCAGGAGCGTCAGCCCACAGCAAGCAGGCGGCCGCCAGGCTATCCTGGGCCGAACGCGCCAGGAGTAAGCCCGCGCTCCACTCCCCCTGGCCGCTGAGTTGGGCCAGTTTGAGCCCAAGCCACTTAACCAGCTTCTTTTCCTTTTTCCTTTCTTTTTCCACAACCATAAAATGCATAAATCATTTAAACCCCCAAATGATTTCCGAAAAATATAAACCAAGAGTCCAGATTCTTCTAAAAAGAAGCTCTACGTCTTAGGCTTATTTATGAGTGCATTTGGTTCTTTCGATTCTTCTATTGGATTTTTGTGATATCTATAGGAGTCGCTTATTGCGACCATATGTCTCGTTTGACAGACCAGGAGGAGCCGACGACTGAGGAGTACGACCCCGACTACACTGAGGAGCTCGAGGATGACTTGCTAGGTGCCACATCCCACCCAACCTCGTAGAATCCTATTAGTCATGCCATGAATGTAGAAGCTAGCGTTTTACTTTTATGCAATAATCTGGGATAGGATGCATGGTAGAAATGCTTGTGAGCCGTTACCTTGTCGCAACCTACTACCCTTGCTTACCCGCAGTTAGGTTAGAAGCTTGCATCTTACTACTGGTACTTTACTCTGCATTATATCTGTGATGTGATGCTTGGTGGACAATGGTTGGGTTGGTTAAGGCTTGGAATGCCGATATCGGAATTTGGGGGAGATCTTGGCGTGTGTTTTGGGTGTGTGGTGAGGGTTGAGTCGACCGAGCAGGAATGTACGACGAGTCTTGGGACGAGTCATGCCGGGAGATGCTACCTGGGCATTTCCCAAGAGAGATGCCTGTGGCGGGCACATGTGACAGGGTGAGCTCCCGGAGTGGAGTGTCTTCGTGGGACGAAGCGCCGGGATGGGAGATGCTGTTTAGCACGGGGTGACCAGATGTCCCGTTGAGCGGGGCATCGGCCGACCCCACGTGAAGATGTCTTGCTTGGTCGCTTAAGGACTGATATGTTCTGTGGACCGGGTCCTAGGAAGCCTTGCACCCTCACTCGCCTTCATGGGAGGGGGACGGATGTACGACCATCTAGGGCGATGCCACTACTACTAGGTTGTTAGCGGATAGTGTAGGGAGGTACGGGCATGGGACCCACACCCTCCTAAGACAGCGTAGTGACCCTGGGGGCCCGGTACTACGTCTCACAGTCTCAGCATGCCGGTGGTACTCCGGTATGGCCCCAGTTCTGAGTGGTAGGGTGGCATCGTGTTAGTTGGAAGGCAGCCCAGAATCAGCCTAGACGATGTACAGCGTCGATGATGGTGATCTTGTGAGTGGTGTAAACCTCTGCAGAGTTTCTGGTTGATCAGTCGATACATACGCCGTTCGCGGCTATGGACCTTTCCTAAGTACAGCTTCACTTGACTAGAGAGAGGAGTCCTTTCTACCTTTCCCTGGGTTTGTGTTGGATCCGGCGATGGCCGCTGAGGCAAGGCACGAGCGGGAGTCGTCCTTGCCGCCTAGAGAGTGAGAGTGTGGTGAGATGTGTGTGCTGGGATGGGAAAATGTGTGTGAAAGGAGTTGGAATAAAAGTTGACTTATTAATATAAAATTTGACTTATTCGCATAGAAAACTACAGCCATATCTTAGGTCTTTTGATTCATCCCCTTGCATTCCACCTACCACAAAGCTTCGCAAAAAGCATAGGGTGGGAGCCAGTGGCCAGTACAAATCGTACTGATACTTTGGCAGCAGGTTCTGAGCCTGAGTACGACTACGCGGGCGACGATTGGGAGGAGTAGGTGTCTCATCCTACGCTCAAGTTTGGAGGATCCGGAGTTCGCGCCTTCGCTATCTACCCGATGCTGTTCCGCATGCTGTGTGTGTGAGTGTGATTCCGCCAAGTGGCGATGTAATAATGAGTAAACCCCTCTTGTACTCTCCTTTGTTCGTGTATGACTTGTATAACAGCTGAAATTCGGGTATTTCGAATTGACTCCATCACGCGTTAATTCGTTTTACAATTCGAATCTGGGGATTTCCCTTCGTGGAAATCTAGATCGTCTCATAGATCACACACACGCAAAGAAATTTCAGAATTGATGCAAACAAGGAGTATGATTGGGATGCAAGTGTTGCAATCAGACCCAACCAAAGTTTTGCACCAAACAAAGATAGCAAACTGGTTGCAGAACTTGATATGAAACTTTCAGCACTTGTGCACATAAACCAACTAATCTTTCAGACTTTCTCTCTGAACCTTTCTCAACTTTTTTTTCACTTCACTTTTTTTTGCACTTTCTTTTCTTTTTTTTGACACACTTTTTTTTATATATAGAACTAAAAAACAGGGATCAGATTATGATACTTACACAACTAAAGACAGAAATAAAACAACAACCAGTAGCTAGATATGATAAAAGTTAAAACAAAGTATGATATAGGCTATAGAGATTTTTTTGTGGGGATTTTTAGATATAAAAGAGGCACAAAGAATACGTGAAGGATAAATGATCAGCAACTAAAACAAAGACTCTAATGGACTGCGACTTAACCGAACTCACTAAAATAACATATTGAAACAAAGGTCTAAGCAATATATTTTTCTGGCATTTTGGTGGATAGGACGAAGCAAAATATATATGTAGCTAGGGATAAAATTCCTACCGTGGCAACGAAAGCTTTGATACCAGATGATGCGACACGTAGTCCCGATCTTCACGACATAGGAAGAACACCGATAACTAGCTGAAGAACAGCCGGATAACTTGCTGCAAGCAGCGATAACTAGTGCAACCTGGCAAATAAAACTCGAAGCCAACCACCGTCTTTAACCGGCAACGTAAATCGAGGATTCGCCCAACCACACTCTCAAAGAACCAACCAACACAGCCTACAATCAATCAAGGAATACCTTGAAGGGAGTAGGAGCACCAATTGGGAGCGGATGAAGCCGCTGCCTATGTAATCCCGTGAGGAAATCACAAGAGCAAAGGGGTAGAGATCACTCTCTGAATATTTGCTAGCACACAGCTAAACAAAAGGGGTTCTATATTTCAATTCTCAAAAGTCTAAGATTACAATGAGTCTTAGGGGGTATTTATACTAGCAACAGCCCTGCTAGATAGGTGTGAAAACAAAATAGAGTTTCTGAGGGAAGGCAATGTGAAAGGTCCCCTCGAAATGGATTCCCGAAGTGGCTTCGCGTGACTGTTAGCCTCTAGAGCAGTTTCCAATAAACTAACCATAACTTTTTGTTGGGAAGTCCAAATGATGAACCGTTTCTTGGGTGTGAAACTAGACTCAAAGGGATTTCCAGCAATGTATGCCAACCAGTACAAAACATCGTAGATTGGTACAGTTGTACTTGGCAAGTTGTACTAACATTCTGTCACGACAGACTGTTGACCTACTGAGCAGTCTGTACTAATTCTGGTCTACAAGCAATATGGAGTATCCAAACTGGTCGCCACTAGATTCATTGGAAAGTAGACTCGTCAAGCTTTCCAACTAGTGCTCATGGACCTTCATAGCTTTTGTGAGTTAAAAGTTATGAAGATTTCTTTGCACTAGTCCGTTTTTGACTTCCACTGGTCCGTTTTTGACTTCTTCTGGAACTTGCACTGGTTCATTCTTCAGGGTCCGATTCATCATTCTCTTCTTCTATATACCTGAGTACAATCAAGGTACAACACTTAGGTAGTATATAATTCTCATTAATGTTAAAATGAATCTCACAAAGTAGCGCGTGGACCTCTTGTTGTAGCTTCTTTGCACTACTATGTGTAATCGGTCCATCGATGACTTGGGCTGGTGTCGGTGTAGGTGAAACTTGAGTGGGTGTAGCTTGACTTGGAGCTTGTGACATCTTGCTTGGTGGCGTGGTCATATCAATCCTGCTCATAGAGACAAGGCAGAGATCAAGTGCATGGGTCCTGTTGGTGGAAAATACCAACAAAACCAAAAGTATATTTATTCTTCTCTATCCTTAAGCATAGTGAGCAAGACAAAGTTGATGGATCATGAGTGAAGCATTTGAAACATTTGTCAGATCAGATTACTCAACCTAATGGAAAGATAATCTATCTATATTTATGTTTTGTTTATATCTTCCAAAGATTGAATGTGCAACATTTTAGCTTATATGATTAGGAGTGTGGGATCACAAAGGTAGTACTAAGAACAAATATTAAAGGACTAAACATGTTGAATTAATTGGGTTGGTTAATTTGGAGTTACAAATCATACATGTTTGTCTCTTTATTTTATGTGAACGCCAGAACCAAGGAGAAGCTTATAAAAGTGATAGTCACATATCTTAAGATGTTACCTTAATTGAAGAGTGATGGTACCATCTCACCTTGTGGAAGCTTCCCATTCGTAATGGTTGTGTATCTTGTTTATGTACTTTGTCTCCTTCTGTGGATCATCTCTCTATGATGAATGAGCTATGTCCTTCTTGTGCAAATTGTTAAACTTCATGTGTCTCTCTCTTTATATCTGATGTGAGTTTATCTCAGGACTTCCCAAATCGATATTGAAAGTTTTCCTGCAGGGGTTAGTCCGACAAAATATACCAATGTCTACACAAACAATTTTTAGTTCAATAACCGAACTAGACTCCATGTCTAATCAGATTAAGGAAGGCTATTTAACCTAAGCACCATGCTTAATTTAAAAGCCAATAGAAGTATGTGTAGTACTTCCAAACTAACACTTACTAGGATAAACAAAGGTAGCGTGATGGCACTTATAGAGATCTACTCAAGTGGAGATGAAGTAGTGTGATTAGTATTTAATCAATTAAGCATGTCTCAAAGGTAGGGACAACCAACATAGCAACATGGCAAAGGATGTTTTTATGTAAGGTATTTCCCCCAAGCTTGAATTTTGCAAAATTTAAGATTGGATGAATTTAATTCAATGTTGCATGATGATTGGTTGGGCATACCTTGTGCTTGTCATTCCTCAGATCTTCTTGCTCCAATCCTAGAAAGGTTAGTGACACGAATACCCGAAGGAATATTTTTACAATTATCCTTATATGCTCAATACACAAGGTAATGTTGCAAGTAATTAAAAGTTCATGTTACGATCTGATAAGTGCTTGTTTTAGGACACTAAGCTTGTCCTTGGGAAACCATCAAATTATGTTGGTGAAGTGGTTTCCCCTCCAACACCAACCTAAACGTGCCTATATCAAGATCGACTCAACGATATCTGCAATATTTATTATAGACATATGCATCGATAACCACCCCTTTAAAGTTTTTATACATAGAAAGGAAGAGGGGGTTGGAGATCTCAAATGTGGTAAGGTTGGACAGACCAATTGATTGGGGAGATGTTTTATATCAGCAAGGACTTGGTGAGGTATTTATGAAATAACTTCCATGCTCTCTATTGTTTCTCTCATTCTCAAAATCCAAGGATGATTCTTCATAAATGCTTAAAATTCCTCTAGGATTGTCTCTCAAGTTTGTTTTATCCATCCATTCAATGGTGATAGCACATGGATTTTTAATGCCCTCTAGCCATTGATGTTGCTCTTCTCGATCCTCCTTGTGGTCTTGGTGACTCTTATGCATGGGATGTCTAGAGAGATTCATAGGATCATCGGGAGGTTCAAGAGAAAGAGCATAGTAGAAATTATTAAGCTTAAGGATGGATTTAAAGATAGGTTCGAATGAGTCATCAAAAGTGGGTGTAGAAGGGGAGAAGATGAGATTGTCTTCTAAATGGCTTCGCTCTCCTTCTATTGTATCACTTAAGATGCCATCCTTGAGTCTTTCTAGATGTCCATCAAAGGGATTGGATTTGAGATGCTTTCTAAGAGATCCCTTCTTAGGAAGGTTCAGACTATATGCACTCAAAGGTCTCTTATGAAGCAGGAAGTTTAAGCTCATCCCAAAATGAATTTCCAAAGGTAGAATTTCTTCTTCCCTTAGATGATTTTTTAGCACTACTAGTTTGGGTTGGATAGCTGAATCTTGGGATTGAAATGTTCGGAAATCGGCCATTGAAACTTCCTTTCCTCGTCTAGGAGATGATTCCTTCTCTATCTCTAGGATTTTTTATGAAGACTAGTGCAAGAAGGATGTCCACGGATGAAGACATACGTTGCTTTACTAACAGATAAAGAAAGAAAAACTCTACCAAAGGTTATATGATCAATACCAATGTGAAAATATCGAGGAAAAACATGGTCTTGTAGGGCTAGGTCTAAACTAGAATTTATAGAAAGATTAAAAGATTCCCTAGGTGTAGCTAAAAGTTCATTATCTTCTTGATTAAAAGATAGGACCTCGGCTATAGGAAAGGGTTGGTTTTGACCTATTGCAATCAACTCCGGACACAGATCATAATTAGGGGCAAAGAAAGGACTTGTTGACTCCCATGGTCTATGGCTGGTCTCCGAAGGTGCAAAAAATTCAATAATAGGTGTGGAATTTGAGTTATCCATAAAGATGGAAAAAATAAAAAGATAAAAGAATAAAAGTATAAAAGTATAATACAAGATAATAGCAAGACTAAAAGTTATCTCAGCAAACCATCTTTCTCCCCGGCAACGGTGCTAGAAATGCTTGTTGATATTTGGTAATGTCATCAGGAAATGATCCGCAAGCGCACGGATATTGGGGAGCATTTCACCCGAGAGTTTATCTAGAGTATCGTATTTATATTTTTACCACTGGGAGAAAGCGTGCATCTGACTAACCAAATATATTGCTACTACCCTTTAGGCTACAAACAATGTGATTCGATGTGAGCGATGCATAGAGAAGACTACAACCGCACTCTCGTTCTAACCTTGGTAAGGATGATCTTCCGTTCTATTTGGGAGGCTTACGGAATCTAGACACCACAAAGGGTGTGTTGACACTAGCTAACACCACTTAGATACTAGGTTGTCATCCCTAGCATGGCGCCAGAGTGTACGAAGGTATTTATAAATGTAAAGGCTCTCTAGAAAATAATCTATTCTATCCGCAAGCGCACAGATAAAACACCTCATTGTAGCATTTCACCAGGATAAGTATTCCAGGTATCGTTATTTATAATTTTGCTCAAGGGATCTCAAGAAAATAAAATTAAATCAAGGGGCAGAATCTATCAAGGCATAAACTAGAGATAAACTTGCAAGAACATGATTACTAATGAGAAACTCGTCACACAGTCACATACTTTAGCAGGGGGTAAACCATAAAGATAATGATAATGAATTATAAGTTCATGGGTAGATAGCACAGCGATTAGAAAATAGACTACTCCTCATATATGTAGGTGATGTCGGATTAGCTAGAGAATGGATTCTAAGTTATCTACTAACTACTAAGTCATAATCTACTCTAGTTATCTACAAGATCATATATAGCATAAAAGACTCTTCATTCATGTATAAGGAACATTGATAAAGTAAATCAGAGCATCGCATGACTTACTCCACAATACCGGTTCTGCCTGTCCTATCAACGGAGGGTGGACTATATAAGAACTTCAACGAAGCTGTCACTATCGCGAACTACCACACGACCCAGCCAATAGGATACATTTGCAGATAAATAACATCTAAGCACCACGCTCACATGTGATCTATCACCTAACTCCCTCGCGTCAAGAGCTAAGCGCTTTGCAAACTTATACATAAACTCATTATCAATTAAAACTATATCAAATATAGAACTAGAGCAAACTAAGAACATAATAATTAGAGACATAATGCAATTAGAACAAAGAATTAGAGAAAGATATGAATAATACCAATCTTTATTACCGAAGATCCGAATCCAGAGCGTAGTGCTCTACTTCTCTAATTGCTATCTAATCAACCTCTAAACTTGAAGGATTAGGGAGTAGCTAATTCTAATTCTCTGTGGGAGAGAAGCTCTAAACCCTAACTTTGATGGCTACCTCTGAATAATGATTTATCCTCTCTCCTCCAGGGGCCAGGGGGTCTGGTTTTATAGTCCCCTCAAGTGAACGTGAGCCATTGGATCAAACCGATATAGATTGTATGGTTTAGATTGATCCTTTAGGTCGGTGGAGCGTAGTCCCGAAGCAGAGTCCTGATTGGACTCCAACCCTGGGCGGGCGCCCAAGGGGGGTGGGTGGCCGCCCTGCCCCCGAGCCCGATCGTGCTCTCCTTCGTTGCACGGCACGTAATTATCTCGTTGTAAACATGACATGTGGGCCTTCTCTCCATATTTTCTGATAACCCCCTGGAGAAATAGATAAACACCAAAGCTCGTGGAATTCTGTCAGATAAAACCCTAATTCTAGATGTTTGTTTCATATTGATCCTTTTTCATGTTTATTTGATTATTGATTTTAGTACTTAAGGACCGTCAACAAACTCCCCCAAGCTTACCCTTTGCTCGTCCCTAAGCAAATAGCTAAACTTAGACGAATCAGAAGTTGCTTTGATGTTTTCTTTCCTGACAGGCACACATGCTTTTACATAAAAATTCTTCCAGATTAAAGTGAAGTGTTATGGAGTTTAGTACCTGCACTTAAATCTTAAGTAATCGAAAGACAAAATAGTTAAGTCAAGCACTATCCCTCCTGTTTATACTTCACCTTTGTTCTAGAGTTTTTCATAGGTTTTCAAAATAAAACTCAGAGTTCCCAGCAATGATTCTCTCAAGTCTCTCTATATGTGGTATTTGTGGATCTTTACCATAATGTCACTTACCTATAGCTAATGAAATATTTATGTGGAGCTCATAGGAGTGAAAAACAGCTCATACATATGTTGTCTAATCGAGCCATGGAACCAAAAGAACTCAGCATATAATTAAATCAAGATGTGCATGTGTGATGGAGTAAATGATAGTGATGGTGAAAATGTATAAGTGTTAATAAAACTTAGTTCTCATTGCTCCTCATATTGCTATCTCTCCTCCTCTATGATCTTTGCTTTGGGAGAACATGGGCTATCTTTTTTTCTCTCTTTTTTTTCAGGTGGGTAGTAGATACCCCTAATTCTACTATCGGACACTTGTCCATTTTTTCCGCTCAAGTGGGCATCTTTGTACCCCTAATTCTACTTCGGACACTTGTCCATTTTTACCTCTCGTCTCACTTTCTTTTCTCTCTTTTTCGAGGTTCCGGGCACTTGCCCCTTTTTTATTTCCTCGTATATTTTTGCATAACCCATGCCTCTTCTGCATTGAATCTTTTTAGAGAGAGAGAATAACAATATTCGGGACAGTGAGTGATAATATTTTTAGCAATTTTAATGATTGATGATGGATGCTGTGGTAGATGTGTGCAAGTGAATATCTTAATTTAACCACATGAAAAGCTCCTAAGGGTCTACACAGCTCGATCAAACTCAATGTGAATATAGTAAAAGATGTTATAGCAAGTATGGCTGTGGTAGGTAGTTTTGTATGCTAGGAACTCATCATGTGATTTGTAAGTTTTCAAAATAAATCTCCAGAACTTAGTGTAGTAGGAACAAGATAAACAGCAGCTCAACTTTAT
Source organism: Sorghum bicolor (assembly GCF_000003195.3). Classification (NCBI taxonomy): domain Eukaryota; kingdom Viridiplantae; phylum Streptophyta; class Magnoliopsida; order Poales; family Poaceae; genus Sorghum; species Sorghum bicolor. The sequence goes on along the minus strand of NC_012879.2, from coordinate 43,651,060 downwards.
ATCATGCCTTTCTTTTACCTAGACTTTAGTTTTATGCTTCCCAAAGATAGTAATTTTAGTTTTAGTAATTCCTGGAAGAATTCTAATATAAAAGCTAGGTACTTGTAAGTAAGCAAACAGAGCAACTGTTCATCATTTCCATCATGCATCTTTTTGGTCTTTTTATTTTTTTTCTAGAGATTAAACTTAGCAGAAAAATAAAGCACACATATCTACACACTCTTTTTATTTTGTTTTCATGTTTATTAAAATGCAGTAAATTAAAGCAAGAAAATATTTATTTGGTTTTCTAAATTTTTTTTTCTTCTTAAGATAAAATAGAAAAGAATAAATAAGAAGAGTAAATAGAAACTTACTTGATAAATTGGGGAGGAACTCCCCCAAGCTGGATGTTGCCGTCGGTCTTACCCGATGTTCCAGAACCGCATCATGGTTGTAATGTTGTCGTTCATTGTTGTTGTATCTTGTCTCAGCTCTTCTACTGCAGCTGCATGGTCCTGGTTCCATTTTTGTTGTTCTTCCAGGAGTCTTCCATGTTCTGCTTGCGTATTCTGGATGTCGAGGAGGGGGTTGTCGGTACGAGTGAAGAAAGAACCGGCCTCTTGATAGTAGTCATTTGTGAAAGCGTAGGAGGCGTCGGAGTATCGTCCTGCATCAAATTGGGGCGGAGGTCTGGATCCTGAAGCTCCGTATGGATCAGTGGAGTACCTCCCCGTATGGAAAGGCGGGTTTGTCCACTGGTGATCTTGGCTCTCCGGCCATGTCTCCTCTATTGGCTCTTGTGGTTGTGCATGTCGAGCCCATGGGTCTCGAAGGACTCGAGGACTGTAATCGCAATAATGCAGGTGCGCTGCTTCTTCTGGTCCAGGGTCAGCTCCATACCAGGTGCGTTCTCGGTGAGTGGTTATCCTTTCAGATGCCACTCGCTGTGGAGTTCTCTGGTTCACTGGTGTTGCTGTAATCTCAATCAAAAAGTTTTGCACAACGTAGAGGCCAAGGTTCGGGTTAGGTAACCGAATCTTGCCTTTATCCTCATATAGCATATACATTATATTCCCCTCTTTCTTTAACATCCGAGCTTGTCTAAATGTGTCATAGCCATGATAAATTCTTAATTCTTCTATGAAGTCCAGTGACGAGTTTTCTAGTAAGTGAAGATTAGTGGCTAGACGAGTGATAAGTGAAGTACATCCTACTGGTCCCTGAAGACTAGGTATACTAAGCCAATGAGAAATTAATAGTGTAATAGGTGAAGTGGGTACTTTACTAATAGCAGCATATAAAAGTTGTAGATCTCCTACTCTTACTTTCCTAATATCATCACGATAGAAAAGATTGTACCCAAGCTATTTGTGGAACATCCTAAGAGTGGGGTGTTCCATGTCACTGGTTCGGGCTTGACTATAAAAATTATCTCTATATATTTCTCTCCAGAACTGGTGTCTCTCAAAATTGGGTAAATCGGAGTCAATGTTCAGGATGCATCTTGAAGAGAAACCAAGATGGTCGCTCAGTTCTCTCCAAGATAACATAATTTCTTGTTTGAACATCCGAAAAACAATTCCTCCCTCATAGTATTGTAAAGTGCAAAGAAATTAGAGGGTGAGAAGACGAGAACCCAGCTCAGTTATATTTCAAAAATTTATCCAACCTAACATCTAGAAAATTAACTCAAATTCAGTGTCCATACCTGTTTCTTGTAGTAAGATTGGATCGATAGTAGGGGTGTGAATGAAATCTTTGTTCTTCAACTGCTGATAGACTTCCTTCTCTCTTCGAGTCTTCAGTCCAAGGTCTCCTATCTTGAGAAGGACCTTAACTTGCTGACCTGATGAAGATGATGGAGCTTGTGTGGGTGTCGGGTCGACGCTCATTTCTGATGGCTGTGAGGAGTGTCGGGATGAACTCCTTGTTCCAATGTTCTTGAGAGCCTTTCCTGCATTCTTCACCTTCTTAAACATCCTGCAAACAATAGTTGGCAAAAACAAAACTAGTGGAAAATGTGAGATAAAATGTTAGTAGTCAGCCGTCCGGAGTGTTAGTAGTCCAGGGGTTAATCGTTCAAGACAAATTTCTATTTTGGTAGAGCCTCCCCCTAAACAACTTTTGCTTCCGCTTAGACAACTACTTACTAGGTGATAATTACTCTCTCAAAAGAACTCCAACCTTCCCTTCCACTCACCTCTTTCTCTCTACTCTCTTCTCTTCACTACAAGAACTCCTTCTCGGGAAACTGAAACTTGTGTGATTTTCTGGAGTGTTTGTGTGAAGAGAAGGGGAGCTGGAGGTGGCCTTTTATAGGAGGAAAAAGGGACAGGGCGGGCGCCCTTGCTAGGTGGGCGGGCGCCCACTTGTGATGCCCATCCTGGGTGTGCCTCCTCCACTTGCTTCCTTGCTTTGATCTCACGCAGAATAATGTTGTGTTGGTAGTGGTTGGACGGTGGAAAGATGTCAGGTGAGTGGAAACATATTGGTGGATGAAATTATATGATGGGATGTATGTGAGGTGAAGTGTATGACATGTGGGACCCAAAGAGTGTGGGTCATGCTTCTAGAAGATTAATATAATTAAATATAATGCAGGAAAATCTATGAGAATTAAAACTTATTGAAAATGATTATGGAAAATATTTTTGTGCCTCCACAATAATTAATAAATATGGGCTGTTACACACCACGAATATTATTTATATGGGGCTTTTTGATTATTATAATTATGCTATGAATATATATGACTAATGCAAGAATGCAAGAATTTAAATACGAGAAAATTAATAATGCGGATAAATACCGATTTACCTCCCGGTGAGGGTTTGGGTTTTTAGGTCCCCCAAGCTGGACCTCCAAATCTTTAATCTTCTGAGTTACCTTCCTCCGGAGATGGTGTCTCCAGTGGTTCTTCATGAACTTCCTTTACTGTAGAGTCTCTCTCTGGTCTGGGTTTGAATGTGAAGTGTTCTTCTTGACCGTTTATGTTGAACTTGATTTCTCCTTTTCCGACATCAATGTGGGCATTGGCAGTGCTCAGAAATGGCCTTCCAAGGATGATGGACACTTTTGAGTCAGGACTCATGTCCAGTACTACGAAGTCTACTGGTACCAGGAAATCTCTGATCTTGACTGGAATGTTCTCGGCGATGCCCAACGGGTGTCGAACCGATTGATCCGCTAGTTGTAGGCACATTGATGTTGGTTCTAGGGTTGCATGATCAAGCTTTGTGTACACTGATGCTGGCATCACACTGACACTTGCTCCGAGATCACAAAGTGCATTGTTGAAGTGTTGGTTTCCGATCGAGCAGTCAATAGTGGGGCATCCGGGATCTTCCTTCTTCTTTAGTGGTTTATTGAGGATGGCCGCACTACATTCTTCTATCATCTTGATAACCTCAGTGGTGGGCAGTGGTCTCTTCTTGTTAAGAATATCTCTGATGTACTTTGCATATGTAGGTACCTGTATGGCATCGAGCAGAGGTATGTTGACATATAATTTCTGAACGACCTCTACAAACTTACCAAACTGCTCATCCGACTGCAGTCCTCTGTTTCTTCTGGGAAATGGCAAATAGTTGGTGTCGTAAAAATCTTTCCTCATTTCTCCAGTTCTTGGTGGTTGTAGCAGATCTTCTGCTTCAACTGGGCTTTCTTCTTCTATCACTGCTGGTTGCACTGGTGCTGATGTTCTTTGTTTCTCTTTTGGGTATGGTGGATCTCTGGTAGCTTTGCCTCCTCTAGTAGTTATATTCTTTACCTGCTCAATGTTAGTAGCAACAGGCAGTGCAGCAGCTATCGTCATTAATTTAAGCTCTACCCTTTTATTAAGAGTGTTTTGCTCATCAAAGGCAGTTAGTAGAAAATCCATTTTATTGTGTATATCTTTTAGAGATGATTCATTTGTATCTAGCCTTTGTTTAACTTCATCATTAATTTTGGTTTGTTGAGCAATTATCTCTTTTAATGAAAGTTGCTTGAAAGTATTACCTGAATTCATACCTTTGCTATTGGGTTGACTCGAAGTTGGTTGATATTTGTATGCTGTCTCAATGGCCCTTTGATCTTCTTTAAACTTGGCCCTCTGGTCAATCCAATGGAGCAAATTTTCCATCTTAGTTGATAATGCATTTACTTCTTCTGGTATTTCTTCAGTTTGATGACAATGTTGAGCTTTATCTTGGAACCAGCTTTGGTTTTCTGCTATCTTATCCAAAAGTATCTCTGCTTTTCCAGTTGTAAGCTCCAAAAATGATCCTTTAGCAGATGCATCTAGGCACTCACGAGCCTTCTGTGTTAATCCATGGTAGAAGGTCTGCATAAGTAACCACGTGGCCATTCCATGGTGAGGACAATCTGATATGTATCCTTGAAAATGCTCCCATGCTTCTGGAATGGCTTCTGTCTTCTGCTGCTAGAAACTGACAATATTTCCTCTTAAGGCGGTTGTTTTGCCTATAGGGAAAAACTTTGATAGAAAGGCATCTGATAAGTTCATCCAATTGTTGATGTTATCTTGATGAGTGTAGAACCACTTCCTCGCTTTTCCTTCTAGTGAGAATGGAAAAAGGCGAAGCAGTATGACGTCTTTGTCAACTCTGTTGATGTGGATTGTGCTTCCAATCTCTAAGAAATTCTGCAAGTGTGCACTGGCATCTTCATGTGCCTTTCCACTGAATTGTGTAGCTTGCACCAAATTGATGAGGCTTGACTTGAGTTCAAACTCAGGTATTCCTTCTTCTACTGCAAATCTTGGTCCAGTTGGAATGTTGTCAAGACTTGGAGCAGAGAATTCTTGCAAGGTCTTTTGTGCCATAGCTTCAGCAATTGGTAGCTAGCTTCTTCTTCTCTTGATTGCTTTGGTTCTGATGATGGAGAGTTGAATGTACCCAAAGTCAATCCTGTTATACCCTGTATAAAAATATAAACATAGAAAAACAACAGGGTGAACCTACCAAAACAGAGGTGCCTTGTTATGATTTCTCACTTAGTAGCTGTTTTTATGCAATTATTTCTCTATAGTCTAGTCTAATATTTTATATGAATAACCTTGATTGATTTTCTGGCTTCCCTTACCGTTCCTATTTATGACTTATTCCTGAGACTCGTATAACTCCCCGGCAACAGCACCAGAAATGCTTGTTGACACTAGCTAACACCACTTAGATACTAGGTTGTCATCCCTAGCATGGCGCCAGAGTGTACGAAGGTATTTATAAATGTAAAGGCTCTCTAGAAAATAATCTATTCTATCCGCAAGCGCATAGATAAAACACCTCATTGTAGCATTTCACCAGGATAAGTATTCCAGGTATCGTTATTTATAATTTTGCTCAAGGGATCTCAAGAAAATAAAATTAAATCAAGGGGCAGAATCTATCAAGGCATAAACTAGAGATAAACTTGCAAGAACATGATTACTAATGAGAAACTCGTCACACAGTCACATACTTTAGCAGGGGGTAAACCATTAAGATAATGATAATGAATTATAAGTTCATGGGTAGATAGCACAGCGATTAGAAAATAGACTACTCCTCATATATGTAGGTGATGTCGGATTAGCTAGAGAATGGATTCTAAGTTATCTACTAACTACTAAGTCATAATCTACTCTAGTTATCTACAAGATCATATATAGCATAAAAGACTCTTCATTCATGTATAAGGAACATTGATAAAGTAAATCAGAGCATCGCATGACTTACTCCACAACACCAGTTCTGTCTGTCCTATCAACGGAGGGTGGACTATATAAGAATCAACGAAGCTGTCACTATCGCGAACTACCACACGACCCGGCCAATAGGATACATTTGTAGATAAATAACATCTAAGCACCACGCTCACATGTGATCTATCACCTAACTCCCTCGCGTCAAGAGCTAAGCGCTTTGCAAACTTATACATAAACTCATTATCAATTAGAACTATATCAAATATAGAACTAGAGCAAACTAAGAACATAATAATTAGAGACATAATGCAATTAGAACAAAGAATTAGAGAAAGATATGAATAATACCAATCTTTATTACCGAAGATCCGAATCCAGAGCGTAGTGCTCTACTTCTCTAATTGCTATCTAATCAACCTCTAAACTTGAAGGATTAGGGAGTAGCTAATTCTAATTCTCTGTGGGAGAGAAGCTCTAAACCCTAACTTTGATGGCTACCTCTGAATAATGATTTCTCCTCTCTCTCCTCCAGGGGCCAGGGGGTCTGGTTTTATAGTCCCCTCAAGTGAACATGAGCCATTGGATCAAACCGACATAGATTGTATGGTTTAGATTGATCCTTTAGGTCGGTGGAGCGTAGTCCCGAAGCAGAGTCCTGATTGGACTCCAACCCTGGGCGGGCGCCCAAGGGGGGTGGGCGGCCGCCCTGCCCCCGAGCCCGATCGTGCTCTCCTTCGTTCCCGTGGCTTCTGGATCCTTCTAGATTGAGGAAAATTGCGCGGCACGTAATTATCTCGTTGTAAACATGACATGTGGGCCTTCTCTCCATATTTTCTGATAACCCCCTGCAGAAATAGATAAACACCAAAGCTCGTGGAATTCTGTCAGATAAAACCCTAATTCTAGATGTTTGTTTCATATTGATCCTTTTTCATGTTTATTTGATTATTGATTTTAGTACTTAAGGACCGTCAACAGGGTGTTCGACCCGCACCTATAAACCCTATCGATCCTGCTAACGGGATATGGGCTACAAAGGTAACTCGGAAATGTCACGTTCCTCGCTACTACCACGGTCCGGCTAGACAGGGGATATCTATGAGTACCTTAGCCCAAACACCACGTTTACGCTAGCAATGATTACTCTAAACTCAACCAGAAGAGATTAAAGTAAACTCATAAACCAAAGAACAATAAGAACAAGAACTTACTAGAATTTAGAAGTCGAAATACTGAACAATCCTAGGAGCAAGCCTCGGGTTAGGAGACTTGATCCGCAGGTACAACCTCGGAGTAGACACCGACAGGCCAGGCTTCCTCCGATCTACACCTCCACTCTATCTCTCTCAATCTAGTAGAACTAGTTCTACTCTCACATTGGATGCCAAGCCCTATGAGGTGGGAACCCTAAGGAACCTCTCTCTCTGAATCCTCTCTAGAAAATATGCTAATGAATAATGGGATTGCCCTCCTCCAGGGGCCAGGGGGCCTGCTTATATAGTCCCCTCAAGTGAACGTGGGTCGTCGGATCAAACCGACATTGATTGAACGGTTCTCCTTGATCCTTTAGGTCGGTGGAGCATAATCCGCGAGACGGGACCTGATTGGTCTCTCTAGCAGGGCGGGCGCCCAAGGAGGGAGGGTGGGCGCCCTGCCCCTGGGCCCGCTCGGCCTCCCGTTCGTTCCTGTGGCTTCTGGAGTCTTCTAGATGATAGAAAATTGCGCGGTACGTTAATATCTCTATGTAAACCCGACATGTGGGCCTTTCCTCCATATTTCCGGCTAACCCCCTATAGAAATAGACAAACACCAAAACTCGTGGAATTTTGTCACATAAAACCCTAAGTCTGGGTGTTGGTTGCATTTGGATCCTTTTCTTTATTTATTTGATGATTATATTTGATACTTAAGGACCATCAACAATAGTGAATCCTATGTTTACCTGATTTGACTGGACGCCAGAGCATCCGAGGCGCCGTGTAACTCTCAGCCATATTGCTACGCGCACACGCCCCTTTCCACCATCTGGATTCTACTTCTAATTACTATTGACCATACCCTGTTACCTTGTTTTGTATTATTATATTTCCAAATCTCAAAGACGAAATGGACGGGGACGATTCCTATGAGTACATACCCCTCGGGGTACCATATCCGCGTTGGTCATGCAGGCGGATCATTACGGCGACGGTGATGCGTGCAGCCGTGGTTTTGCGATCCGAGGTGACGGGAAGGGCGGGTGTGGCGACGTGGAGCTAGGAGGAGATGAATGAGGGTTAGCAACGACAGAGGAGGGGTTAAATCCGCCCGGGATGGCAAGGACGGCAAATCAGCGAACGCTAGATGCTCCGCGGGGTTCACGGGTCAACTGTGCGATGTTCAGGGGCATGAGAGGATTCCACAGTAAAGGCAGGATATAATTGCGGGATAATTATTACATACTCAATTGATTACGTGGTAGTAAGGCCAGTCTCAGTGGGGACCAGGATGTTATGCACATTTATTAGAGCACCATGTCAGCAAAACTGCACTTTTTGCATAAAACGAAGAGGAGAGAGAAGGAAGTAGTTTCACCATGGTGAAACCCCGCGGGCGTTGTTTTCCACACGGTGGAATGGGATGAAATCCCCACTGAGAGCTAAATCGTTTCACCATCTTACATGTGATCCAATCATTTTGCAGTAATTAAATGTTTTGCCCAACCTAGGAAACGTCAAGGTGAAACTCATGCATTGTGGAGGTTGTTTCATTATTCGTTTCATTGATGCCCTGTCAGCAGATTTGTTTTAGAAACAGTGCATTGAAATGGGCCACTGAGACAGGCCTAATAAATACTTTTGTGCTCACCTGATTCGTTATCGTCGGGCAGAGCGGTGCACCGCCGGGGCGCTCAATATTGTTCAAAACGTAGGCTTCAGAATAGTATATATATATATATATATAATTTCTAATCTAATCTAACCACATCATAGCATATATATAATATTAAATCTGACCACATCACATCACAAACATCAAATTCAAGTTCCATCATCGAATTTACAAATTCAAAAGTTCTATCATAACAAGTTCTACAAGTTTGTCAAATCCACTAGTTCCACTCTTTCTACAGATCTAAAAATCCATGAAGAAATCTAATATACTAACAAGCTAGAACTACAATTAAAATCCATCACCGAAGAGTATGAAATAAGATCCTTTACAAGCTCAGGCTTGTAGAAGATCAATGGTGTCCTCGTTCTACATCTGGCTCAGCTCTAGCAACGGCAGATCTTTAGCTTTCTGTGTTTAGAGATACAAAGAAATGAGAACTTAACAACAGATCTCCAGCGACCAAATCTTGCTAGCAGTACACAATTATCTCTTAAAAATCAAAACTTATCTTTTAAAAATCAAAACTACGTTGCAAGGAGGATATATATTGTTCAGAGCAAGAACCAAGTACAAGTGCATTCTAATTTTTAGTATAAGGCAATTAGCAAAATATATTCATTATGCAGAGAAACAGTGAGAGGAAAGCAATTAATAAAAAACTATTTTACTACTTATGAATCCAGTAAGTATACCTCAAAGAAACATGTGTCAAAAAATAGCAAGCACACAGGAAGTGGTGAAATACCTGAGATAGGCGCTGGTTTGTTGTTATAACATTAAGCCCAATCATTTGATTAAGTATACATTAACACAACATGTTCTGGTCCTCATAAAACTTAAGGAAACACAAAAATAAGTCATTGTCAACCTTCACATATATTACAATAGCATTATGGACAGCAATACTCATAAGCTTGAACATTTTTTTCCTATATAGGTGGTACTCCTTCAAAACATCCACTGCACTAGGTTCCTAGTCTTTTTACTTGTCTCCTTTAAAATACACATGTGCACAGATTAACTCAAATGTATGCAAAGTAAATCGTAGGCATGGAACAAGGCGTCTAAGTCATGTACAATAAGAATATAGAAGGAACAACCATATATTCAACCATAATAAACAATGACCTATACAATTCCATATGCCATGGACATATCCTAGTTTTAAGTTTAATGATAACAAATATTTCAGACATATATGTCTCTATATCACTTAATATAACTCAGCCTAGTGCTAAATAAAACTAGATGGACAGATGGTCAACATAAAAAAATACTAGTTGAAGGGGTATCCTCATGCTGCCAATTTGCCATGAACTTAAAGCGCAAATCAGAGAACCAAGCACATAATGGAATCAAATTAGGTTACGGGCCCTTTATTACCTCCCGATTCAAAGTTCTATGTTAGAAGAGGGGAAGTGACATCACCATGCTCTAGCCGTTTGAGAATCTCATACTCTGTAATTTGAGGAAAATGTACCAGCTTATGTTCATCACAGGCTTTCTAAAACACATATTGTTAATCTACTAAAAGGATTAATCTAGGAAAGTGAAAATCACCATTTGAAATAGAGTATATTACAGTAGCATTCTAGACAGTTGGACACTCCTTCAAAAATCCATTCCATTAGGTTCCTAGTTTTTCTACTTGTCTCCCTGGAAATGACAAATATGTAGGCAAATTGCATTGAGTGTATGAGCAGAGTAAGAGGATTTTTCTATTAAACACTACATCATTAGACTACTGCAATTCAGAAACTTCTATAGATTCAATGACTGAAATTTAATTCATTGGACAGTTCAGAAGCTGGCTGTGTGCATAATCTCCAAACACGATAGGTCATCAAATTAGATTGGGAAAGGATTCTATTCCTATATTTTACACTAGTTGTAGCTCTAAATTGCTGACAACCACAATGACAATATGTGCAAGTTACAGACATTGCAAAACTGAGTGATCCTCTATTTGATAGTCACTATTTATTCGTTCCAAGTTTTCAGATAGATTCAACGTAAGCTAGAAATAATTTAGCTAGGAACAGAGTCAGAATCTAACCATGGTATTAAGATTGTCAAGTTTTTGGATCGCCACCAGAACATTACTCAATTGTACTGCCCTCTTAATCTCCATTCGATCCATGATGGTTGCTAGGTAAATCTCTGTTGCAAAAAAATATCCATGAAATCCATAAAGAGTTCAACAGTAGAGGAGAGAAAGGGCTACCTCCTAGATCTGCATCTGGTGGAGGGGGCATAGCTCAAGCTCCATATCCAAGGGCTGGGAGGCACTATCGCAGAGGGGGGAAAGGCCCGAGCTTCTCATCTGATGGAGCAAAGATGGATGGGGAGCCGCTACGAGAGGGGTTCTACAACCATAGGGGGACCCAAGCGCCGCATCTGGTGGAGGGGAAGGGTCTTGAGATCTGCAGCCAAAGGGGACAGGAGTTGCCATTGCTGGAGAGGGTCGCTGCTGGAGGCCTCTAGATGTCGCATCTGGTGGAGGGAAGCTAGAGGGTGTGGTAGTGGTGGTGGTCGTGCCAATGTGCTGATGAGGGAGAGCCCAAACCAGGAAACCCTAGGTCATCGTATATATACTCGATACTTGTAATGGGTCGGTTGTAGATGTCCACACGAGCCCATCGATGATCCATGACGTTTTCTAAATACGTCACTCAGAAACCGTCATGTAAAGTCATATTTTATGATTATTTTGAGATTTATTATGATTTTTCAAAGATTCAGTGAAAATAAATAAAAAAGAAAAAGACAAAATGTCAAAACCACCCTCTAAAACCACATGAGAGGGTTATTTGACCGGCTTTGAAAGTTGAGGGGGTAGAATTCTGGTTTTGTAGTTCGGGGGGTGAAGTAGTCCACCCTAGATAGTTTGGGGGTTATGTAGAATTTTTCCTTAACAAAAATACACTTTGATTGAACCATAGATCATCTCAACTACAAAAGTAATGAATACAAATAATATCAAACTCATTAAGATCTATATTTGGTGTAATTGTTAACTTTTCATTTGACAAAGTTTGAACCACTCAAATTTTGAATTTTAAAATTTTCACACCTACATGCTAGTTTTGAAAACTCTAGATGGTCTCAACTTGAAAAGTCATGAATATTGGTCCACTCATTAAGATCTATATTTGATACATAGGTCATTTTGCATTTGACAAAGTGTTAGGAAAGTGTAGTTCTAAATCCACAAGTCTCACATATAGTTTCATAAAGTCTATGTGAGATTCAAGACATTGTGACTAATGTTTACTAACACTTTCTCAAATGCAAAAATTACCTATGTATCAAATGTAGCTTGATAAGTTCTAACACCCTTGTACTCAAAAGTTTTTCATTTGAGGTCATTTAGTGCCTTATTTGACCAAGTTTGACCAAATCACATCTTGGATTTTTAAAACATGTGACTAGAGTTTACTAAACCTTTTCTAAATGGTAAAATGAACTGTGTATAAAATGTAGATCTTGATGAGTTATAACACCTTTGTATTCTACACTTTTTCATTTGAGGCCATTTAGTGTCTCATTTGACGAAGTTTGACCAAGTCAAATCTTAGATTTTAACAAAAATACACTTTGACTGAACCCTAGATGGTCTCAACTACAAAAGTAATGAATACAAAGAATATCAAACTCATCAAGATCTACATTTGGTGTAACGGTCAACTTTTTATTTGACAAAGTTTGAATCACTCGAATTTTGAATTTTAAAATTTTCACACCTACATGCTAGTTTTAGAAATCCTAGATGGTCTCAACTCGAAAAGTCATGAATACCAAGATTGGTCCACTCATTAAGATCTACATTTGATACATAGGTCATTTTTGCATTTGACAAAGTTTTAGGAAAGTATAGTTCTAAATCCACAAGTCTCACATATAGTTTCATAAAGTCTATGTGAGATTCAAGACTTTGTGACTAGTATTTCTAACGCTTTCTCAAATGCCAAAATTAGCTATGTATCAAATGTAGATCTTGATAAGTTATAACACCCTTGTATTCAAAAGTTTTTCATTTGAGGTCATTTAGTGCCTTATTTGACTAAGTTTGACCAAGTCACATCTTGGATTTTTAAAACATGTCACTAGAGTTTATTAAAACTTTTCTAAATGGTAAAATGAACTATGTATAAAATGTATATCTTGATGAGTTATAACACCTTCGTATTCAAAACTTTTTCATTTGAGGTCATTTAGTGCCTCATTTGACCAAGTTTGACCAAGTCAAATCATGGATTTTAACAAAATACACTTTGACTGAACCCTAAATGGTCTCAACTACAAAAGTAATGAATACAAAGAATATCAAAATCATCAAGATCTATATTTGGTGTAATGGTCAGCTTTTCATTTGACAAAGTTTGAACCACTCAAAATTTGAATTTTGAATTTTTCACACCTACATCCTAGTTTTTGAAACCCTAGATGGTCTCAACTCAAAAAGTCATGAATACCAAGATTGGTTTACTCATCAAGATCTAAATTTGTTACATAGGTCATTTTGCATTTGACAAAGTGTTAGGAAAGTGTAGTTCTAAATCCACAAGTCTCACATATAGTTTCATAAAGTCTTTCTGAGATTTAAGACTTTGTGACTAGTGTTTACTAACACTTTCTCGAATGCAAAAATGAGCTATGTATCAAATGTAGATCTTGATAAGTTCTAAGACCCTTGTATTCAAAAGCTTTTCATTTGAGGTCATTTAATGCCTTATTTGACCAAGTTTGATCAAGTCACATCTTGGATTTTTCAAACATGTCACTAGAGTTTACTAAAACTTTTCTAAATGGTAAAATGAACTATGTATAAAATGTAGATCTGATGAGTTATAACACCTTTGTATTCAAAAACATTTTCATTTGAGGTAATTTAGTGTCTCATTTGACCAAGTTTGACCAAGTCAAATCTTAGATTTTAACAAAAATACACTTTGACTGAACCATACATCGTCTCAACTACAAAAGTAATGAATACAAAGAATATTAAACTCATCAAGATCTACATTTGGTGTAATGATCAACTTTTCATTTTACAAAGTTTGAACCACTCAAATTTTGAAATTTAAAATTTTCACACCTATATGCTAGTTTTCGAAACCCTAGATGGTCTCAACTCAAAACGTCATGAATATCAAGATTGGTCCACTTATTAAGATCTACATTTGATACATAGGTTATTTTTGCATTTAACAAAAGTGTTAGGAAAGTGTAGTTCTAAATCCACAAGTCTCACATATATTTTTATAAAGTCTATATGAGATTCAAGACTTTGCAACTAGTATTTACTAACACTTCCTTAAATGCAAAAATTAGCTATGTATCAAATGTAGATCTTGATAAGTTCTAACACCATTGTATTCAAAAGTTTTTCATTTGAGGTCATTTAGTGCCTTATTTGACCAAATTTGACCAAGTCACATCTTGGATGCTTAAAACATGTCACTAGAGTTTACTAAAACTTTTCTAAATGGTAAAATGAACTGTGTATTAAATGTAGATCTTGATGAGTTATAGCACCTTTTTATTCAAAACCTTTTCATTTGAGGTCATTTAGTGCCTCATTTGACCAAGTTTGACCAAGTCAAATCTTGGATTTTAACAAAAATACACTTTGACTGAACCCTAGATGGTCTCAACTATAAAAGTAATGAATACAAAGAATATCAAAATCATCAAGATCTATATTTTATGTAATGGTCAACTTTTCATTTGATAAAGTTTGAACCACTCAAATTTTGAAATTTGAAATTTTCACACCTACATGCTAGTTTTCGAAACGCTAGATGGTCTCAATTCGAAAAGTCATGAATAACAAGATTGGTCCACTCATTAAGATTTATATTTGATACATAGGTCATTTTTGCATTTGACAAAGTGTTAGGAAAGTGGAGTTCTAAATCCACAAGTCTCACATATAGTTTGATAAAGTCTATGTGAGATTCAAGACTTTGCGACTAATATTTACTAACACTTTCTCAAATACAAAAATGAGCTATGTATCAAATGTATATCTTGGTAAGTTCTAACACCCTTGTATTCAAAATTTTTTTCATTTGAAGTCATTTAGTGCCTCATTTGACCAAGTTTGTCCAAAACCAGTGTAGGGGTGGCTGAGGATTGAGCCACCCTATGACTAGTGTTTACTAAAACTTTCTCAAATGTAAAAATGAATTATGTAATAAATGTAGATCTTGATGAGTTGTACAATCTTAGTATTCAATTTTTTTCATTTAAGATCATTTAGTGTCTCATTTGACCAATTTTGTCTAAAACCACTATAGAGACGGCTGGTAATTGAGCCGCCCCTATAGTAGTCCACTATAAGAGCGACCGGTGATTCAGCCGTCCTTACTGTGATCTATAACTATAAGAGCGGCTGATAACAGTGGCCGCCCTTACAGTGGCCACTGTAGAGGCGGGTGACTAGTTGGGGCTCGCCCGAGCCACTGTAAAGGCGGCTCCAAAGCTAGCCGCCCCTACAGTGAAAGGAGGTGCGTTCTCTTAGTGCTTTTTTCACGTCGTACATCTTGCAATACTTTTATGGAACAACCGGCAGCTGGTCACAACGACAATGACCACACCACCACACTGGGAAATCAAGCGCTTCACACAGTGCTTCATTAATCATTCGTCAAGCAACAATGCAAAAATTTTCAAGGTTCATCGAAAGCTCAACACCACGGCTCATGTTCTAGCTACCCAGGCCTTCAATTCAACGATCACATCTTCTTCTCAAATGCAGTATACCTGTACCAATACTAGCCATGTAATCAGTTGTCCCTCAGTAATGACACTGCAATCTGTAAGTAGTGATACATTCACCCTCATTGCAGCATACTGTTACTAAGGCCTTGTTTAGTTCAGCAAAAAAAAAAACAAAAACTTTTCAAGATTTCTCGTCACATCAAATCTTGCGGCACATGTATGGAGTATTAAATATAGATAAAAATAAAACTAATTGCACAGTTTAACTGTAAATCGCGAGATGAATCTTTTGAGCCTAGTTCCTCCATAATTGGACAATGTTTGTCAAATAAAAATGAAAATGCTACAGTGTACCCACCCAATTTTTTTTTGCGAACTAAACAAGGCCTAAAAAATTTGCTTTCCATAACAAAAAACATTGATGAATTTATCCATGCCATAGATTATTGTAGCCTTCTTTGTACTCCACAAATAGTCATGTTTATAATTCCTCTATTAATTTTAGTGATTGGTAAAATCATGACAAGGAAATGCAGTATTAGCCTTGATTCATTCTTTGTCACGTTGATTCACTCCGCACCGGCCTAGATTGCTCAGTGTCACATCCATCGTGGAAAATCTCGGCACCACCGAGTCGAGGAAGAGGAGGGGTGATGGAGCGAGAGACATGCCTGATAGTGTTTTTTAAGGATCCGAGGGGTGATCGAGCGACAGACGTGCCTGATAGTTAGTGTTTTTTAAGGACCCCCCTCATATGATTGTTTTTTTTCCACTGGTTTTGACCAAATATGGGTGCAAAATTACTAGGTTCACAACTCATCCCAACAACAATTAATCAACGTGTAAAATTTTCCAGACCTGTAATTTACACTGATTTTAAGCTCAAAACTAGGGTTCTAAACATCCTCTAGGTTAAGGAAGTAAACAGTTTTAAATATTTAATACTATCTCCATCCAAAAAAAGAATATAATTATAGGATGCACGTCGGTCAATGGAGCTCAAATTTGACCAAGTTTACAATAAATATTATTAGTATTTATGTTAGTATTTTTTTTATAAATTTAGTCAAAGTTTAAATAGTTTGATTTTTGAGAAGCGACAATTATATTTTTTTTTGGAACCACAGAGGGAGTTCTTTTTTTTTGAATTTACAAAGGGAGTACTTAAATTGGTTAGAGCGGAGGGATTATGAGCCAAGGGCCGAAATGACCGATATCAAAGGGTATGGAGTCAATACGGGATAGAGATATCAACGGGAATTCTCTGTTGGAGAGTGCTTCCCCATGTCCGTCCTTGTGGGGAAGAAACTCTCACTATCTCCGTTCCTGCGAAATGTTACGGAGGAGATTTTCTCCTCATCCTCGTCCCCGTGCGGGGAACAATCCCCGTGGAGCTCTCCGTTTCCCTGTTAATTCATATTAGTTTATGTGATGTCAACTATTCACATATTTACAAATTCATATTAATGGTATACAAACAAATCTCTTCTATAAAAATTCACATTTGAGATTGAGAAAGTGAGGATTAGAGTTCAACTTTGCTTATATATCACAATTATTGGACCTTGCAAGTATATGGACCTTCAGAGTTGGGTCCCCGCGGGGAGCAGAGACGGGGCATGCATACCATCTCCGTCCCTGTGAACCCCGACAGGGATAACTTTCTCCCTGTTTAATTCCCCGTGGAGGCAAAATCTATACCATTTCCGTCCCCTAATGAGTGAATTCACCGCGAGAAATCGAGGAACAGGGCCCCATTGACATCTCTATATGGGACAGTGCCGACTTCTATACTAAGGCATCCAAAAAGTTTTTAGATTTTGACACAGTAGCACTTTTATTTTTTAATTCCTCTAGTCTAAATTATATGTCATTTTAAGAATCTTAAAGAGTCAAACCATCTCAAGTTTGACTAAATTTATATAGCAAAATAATAACATTTATGGTGTCAACTTAGTATCTTACATTGTTCATTAATTATAGTTTTATATTATACATATTTGATGTTATACATTTTTGTATTTTTTTATAATTTTGGTCAAAGTTGAGATGCTTTGACTCTCCAACATTTTTAGAATGACTTACAATTTAGGATGAAGGAAGTATTTGACAATTATTATCCAACCCTGGACTAAGACTCTATTTGGTTCCCTTTGCTAAATTTTAGCTAGCTAAACTAAAGTTCCAACTAAAAAGAGCTAAAATAGTTTAGTTTCATTAGTCACCCAAAAGTAGCTAGGAAACAAACAGGTCCTAATTATATTTAAAATATTCGTCCTATAAATTATAAGCAAATTGTGAAACTAACTATTATCTTATTTATATTTAATATTTCTTGCATGTACATATTGATGTGACCGAAAATCTTTAAAAATTTTTAGATTTTAAGGTGACAAGACCTAAAACGGAATTGACTGCGGGTGGCATCGGAGGCGCGGATACTGTGGGCCCATGAAGGAACTCAAAAGAGACATCGTTTCGACAATATACGCAATTAACGGAATGTACCGGGGGTAAACTGAGAAAAGATTAACTTCATCGTGCTCACTGCTCAGCCTAGTGGCGTAGTGCTGCCCTGCCGAATGCCGCCCGCCTCCATCCCGTAGAAGACAAAGAGAGAAGGATAGAACTGGACGGCGGCGGCGGAGACGACGATGCAGTGGTACTTGGTGGCCGCGCTCCTCACCGTCCTCACCAGCTCCCAGGCAATCCCAAATTTCGTCGTTTCACCTTTTTTCCCCCCTTTTTGGCTTGAATTCTATTTACATCATAGCGTCTTAGATCTGCCGACAAGCTGGTATTCGCTGTGGAATTTCGGTTGCTTCCCATTTGGTTCTTTGATGAGATGCACGGTGGAATAGGCGTCGTAGGTTGCTGGATCGGCAGTTTATCTTTTTCGAGCGGAGTCACCATGCCCTTAGTGAAGACAGACGCGGTTCAGATGACTCGTTACCCTGGACGCCTGGAATGGGCGGTTGATTGTCGTCGAGAATCTTGGCATTGGTTATATGGTGAGGTACCGGGGGATGATTTGGTGGAATCGTGGAATGGGAAATGACATGGTTATGATGTTGTGCTGTGCAAATCTCTCAAGTGAGGGAACATGATCATGTGCAGGCTAGAGCCTGAGGACTGTTGGCAAAATCAAGTCATAGTTAAACAGGCATGGAAAGTTGCACATGGCTTGTTTTAGTTCCAATGTGTCTAATTGGCTTATCTATATGTGCAGGGAATATTGACCACCCTTTCCCAGAGCAATGGCAAATATAAGTATGATTATGCCACAATTCCTTTTTTAGCTGAGCTCTTCAAGGTACATAATTCAAATTACATTTAATCTTATGATAGCCTGAAGCCCATTTTTAAATTATAATGATGAAAACGTGTATAAGATGGTGCAGTGATTCATCATTTTTTTTTGGTGATAACATTGCTCTGTTCTTGATGCAGTTGTCTGTCTCAGGCTTCTTCCTCTGGAAGGAATGCCATTCTTCATCTCCACCAAGGATGACAAAGGAATGGAGGAGTGTGCGACTATATCTTGTTCCTTCAGTCATATACCTCATCCACAACAATGTCCAGTTTGCAACATTGACTTATGTTGACCCATCTACCTATCAGATAATGGGAAACCTGAAAATTGTTACAACTGGGATTTTGTTTAGGTGTGCAACTTGCCTGCTCGCTGAAATGCTCATTCTTTTATGCTTAACACCATTCGCATGATAGAATTCCCACTTCATTTCCTATTATGCTCTGTACCTTGCATTTAAGGAAATTCCATTTGGGAATTTCTTTGTATTGGCGAAACAAAAATTTCAAGTGCACAAGTGACTTTAAAATAGCTAGCTGATTAATCCCTCCTTTTGAAAATGGTAATCGTATTAGACCAGAGAAAAGTTCATACAAAATAGAGTTTGACCATTAATTTCTCTTATAATATAAGGTCGTCAGCTTTAAAATCAATATCATCTTATAGGCACTTTTAACACAAAAATCTATTGATGCAAGTTTTATGCTCGAAGCTTTCATAAAATTTGACTAATTATTGGCCAAAATTTATAAAGTTTGACTTTTCATCTGGTCAAATGCGATTACTATTTCAAAATGGAGGGAGTATAATTTAAGCATTGGGGGAGTTTGGGTTTGTTTTTACTATAACCTTAGGCAGTTACCTCACATGTATTACTATTTATCATTTGAATACATCATGTTTTTGTAAGACTATGCTCGACCACAAGACATCACTTCCGCATCACGTGCCTCTTGGAGATCGATCTCCGCCCGGGGCAACGCCCTTGTTTAGGTGGCAGATCTGATTGACATACTGCCTTCGTTGTCGTTCTAGCATGGGCCGCAGCAGCAGATTGCCTACCGCCTATCACTGCCAGCCTATTTGTTGCACTATTTGTTTGTTGATTTACATCTCAAAGGAATGTTCTTTTCACATGATGCTTGCACTTTTTTTGCGCACTTAGTTGTTGAGCTTCCAGAGTTTGCTTATTTCAGTAACTTTATGTTTGTGTGTCCTGACTTCTTCAGAGATTTGTTGCCAGGAAACCAGTAGAGTCAATATGATAATGAATGTGTATGCTGTGCTATCATTGATTGATTCTTTTTCCCATCAATTGATTAGTGTTCTTGTTTTGTTCTCTGCAAATTCTACTAGGCTTGTTCTAAAAAGGAAGTTGTCCAATCTACAATGGATGGCAATTGTTTTATTGGCTGTTGGTACAACTACAAGCCAGGTTTGCAAATATTATCAAATACTCTCTCTGTTCTGAACTATTGCTCACTTTGGCTTCTACTAAGTCAAACTTTTCTATCTTTGACCTGGTTTTTGGAAAAATATATTAACATCTAGAAGTTCAAATAGATGCACTATCAAAATAATATTCATGTAGAATTAATGAAACTAATTTGATGTTATAGATGTTATAAAGTTTGATTTACGACAGTGCCAAAGTAAGTATATATCTTACTTCTGAATGATATGGTTTTTATTACCTAAAATGTATTTAAAGTCGACATTACTTCATAGTTTATGTTTAATGGATGGTCGCAAGAATTGTAAGCATGTATTTAGGAACACAATTTATTTTTATGGGGTTGGGGCGTTTGACCTACTAAACATATATGCTCCAAAGTTTTCTTTTAACAATTTGCACTTATACATTAATATATAATTTCATTGGTAGATACGGTGATCTATTTTCCAGATTCACACTAAAATCACAAGTATCACATCATAGCAAAAGCTATGAATCTAGAAAAGTCAAAACGTCTTATCGTTTGGAAAGGAGGGAGTAGCTTAACAAACTTCCAAAAGCATTCAGTAACTAAAAATGCCAAAACGTCTTATAATTTGGGACCGGTGGTAAACTACTCCATTTCAAAATATAGGCCATGTTAGGATTTGGAAAAGTCAGACTTTGTAACTTTTGATCAGGAATTATTCAAACTATATGCACGCTCAGTAGATAAAAGTCATGCTGATAGATTCACCTTGCACATATATTTTAATATGAACTGATTTGTAACCACTGATGATATATTGTTGTCATAGTACATTTCTAAGGACTTTCCTGGATCCTAATACGCTTTTTGAAAAGAAACAGAGGGAGTAAGAGCCTATCAATGCAAATTGATTTCTGTTTGCAACATTTGATATTTTCACTCAAAATACTTTAGGGATTAACTTATAATATTTATATTGGTTGTAGCTGTGGTTTGCGTTTAGTAACTATATTTCGACTGAGATTAAACATACTGTCTCTTACAGGTGAAAGGATGTGGAGATGCACCATGTGATTCTCTTTTCTCAGCACCATTGCAGGGTTACATGCTTGGAATACTTTCTGCTTGTCTTTCCGCTCTAGCCGGTGTGTACACAGAATATTTGATGAAGAAGAACAATGATAGTTTGTACTGGCAAAATGTACAATTATATACGTAGGTATCTATATCTAACACTGGTTTGTTGTCAGTAATTTCTCATGCCCAGAAACCATGTGTGCAGCTGTGCATACATCTTTGTCAGTAATATGCTTGAGCAAGCATGACAAACCCTTTGATGTTCTCTTATGCGCAGGTTTGGAGTTATGTTCAACATGGGCTGGCTAATTTATGGTGATTTTAAAGCTAGATTTGAGCTGGGTCCATGGTGGCAGCGCCTTTTTAATGGTTATTCAATCACAACATGGATGGTAGTGTTCAATTTAGGATCTACTGGTCTGCTAGTATCATGGTTGATGAAGTATTCTGACAATATAGTCAAGGTTAGATCACTCTGGTTCCCTATGCCATTGAGGTGGATTATTATAATAATTCTTGTTTCAACCGCTTTAAAAGTTTTGGTGTGTATATAACTGCTTCAAAGCATAGATCAGTTATTACAGAAACAACAGTGGGGTAATAGGTAGCAGAATATATGAAACTTGAAACATAATAGGTTAATTTCCAAAACAACTACAATGCATTTTTAATTGCTTTCTTCTGCAGCTTAGAAACAATTGCAGCACAACCACCACAAACTGACCCTCAGTCTTATCACTTTATATGCACCGTTAAAAACTTTGACCATATGTCTGTCCCTAATGCCTATATATCCTCATGTCAAGTTCCTGTGTTGGTACTTGTTTATTAATGGTTTATGTGACTGTTCTGGCCTTTTTATTGCATGCCTAGGATGTGCTATACACCTATTCTTAAGAAACATGCAAAGTGAACTATGTACATCCTGTGTCTGACAACAGGATTTATGAAGCAGTTCATAGTGTGTGTGTGTGTGTTATGGCCGATGTACAACAGATGGCTAGGTGGTGCCTAGGATAGATGGCTAGGTGGTTCCTAGGATAGATGGCCGACGCAGCCCAGTTATCTTTACTAGCTTAGTTATCTTTGTATTTGCAATGTATATTAGTCCCAGATAGGTTATTTAGCAAAATAGGTGTAGTAGAAGGGACATAAATATCTGTAAACTCTATTGATATTTGATACAATTAAGCAAGAGCAATATTATTATTGCCGGCTTCCTTTAGGGAGCCGGGAAACCCTAGCTGCCCTCCTCTCCTTCCTCGCGACCAGCCCCCACGGCACCTGTCCACCCCGGACGCGGGTACAGGCCACGACCTCCTATCCCTCAAGCCTACAACCTCCGACGAATCCCCGGTAGGATCCAAAATCCTATCAGCGTGACACAAGAATTTTGCTCTATTGAAAATTTGAAATTTCTCTTCTGAAATTTATTGTGAGTTGGTTTGGTAGTTTATGTTGTCAGAGCTTGTCCTTTTTGATCGGATGATCATTGAATGTTGTTATGTGGTCTATTTAATTTTATACCTCATGTTTCTTCATTGAAAACTTGTGTCATGGAGCTCTGTTTTAATAGGTGTACTCAACTTCAATGGCAATGCTTTTGACGATGGTTTTATCTATATATCTTTTCAGTGTGAAAGCTACAATTCAGGTGCTATACTTTGGCTGTATTGTAGTCCTGTTGCATTGGGGTTCTTGTAGTTCTTTATTTGTACTCACGTGCTTTAACCCTCTTTTTGCAGCTCTTCTTGGGCATTATCATTTGTATAATTTCCCTGCAGATGTATTTTATGCCTGTGCACATGCTTGTTGAATTGCCACAAACATTGCCTGTAGCATCAAAGTAGGTTCACGGCATTGTTAGCTAACACATTGTTCAGGAGAGTAGGGCAGGCAGTGTTGATTGAAGGGTTAATTGACTGTCTGCAGCCCAGCTCTATTTGAGTCATCTGTTTGGAAATTTATGGTTGTAATCTCAACAGCTATGGAGCTATGGTTAGTTTCATGTTGCAGAAAAGGGGAATCAGTTGTGAAGTGAGCATGTAATGCCAATGCCAACAATTGAAAGTTAATATGTACAGTCTTTCCAATTTTTATCCAGGTAAAAGATGGAGGCTGATTGGTCTTGTTGTCTAGGGAAGAGAAATCCATGCAAATGCAAATATTCTTCAAATAGAGCAAAACTACTCATTCACCTTGTATCCACAATTTTGCATTAATGGAGTTCATACAGAACTGACCTGTGCAATGAATGAGTTATGGCATCATTGCAAAAAATACACTATTTTGCTCCCTGCGGCAGCAGTCTTATTTTTCCTTATATTTTATCATGTGCTCATTGAGCAAATCCTCAGTCATACTGATTCTTTTTATCATCATTAGTTAGAACTAGCTTTCCATTCTAGCATCTGTTATTTCTTTAATTAAAACAAAGCATGACACTGTCACTGTGATTAATTTCATGAAACCATATCATTGTTAATTACTTAATTCAGTATGTACATAATGTGTCACCTCTAGCCAACCCTTGTTCTGAAGCATATACATTGTAATTTGTGAGATACATTCCATGACATGCAAATAAAAGCCCCATCAGGGATTATGGAAGTCCTTGCAAAATGTGTACATAAATAACCAAATATGCATATTGGATAACAATTTTGTTGCAGTTGTTGAGCCCCAATGTTTCAAAGTGATTGGCATGGTGCTTGTTGCCGTATCTCAGGTAACTGAGACAGTTATTGATATATAGTAGGTGGTTTTATTGGCTTCTCACTATCAGTTTGCTCTAGCCTTCCAGAATCTATTGAATAGTGTGCCTGCTCTGAGATTCAAATTCAATTACACCATTTTAGGCTCTACAAGTATAGCTTGCTTCATTGGTACATATATGTATGCCGGTACCTGTTTAGTTGCTTGAGTCTGAATTCTCTCCTTGGGCCTAGTACTCTGCCAGCTGCCACTCTCCCGCCTTTGGAATCATACTACACTCTATGCTGTATCTTTTTATCCGCAGTATTGAATTGGATTCTTCCCTCCTTCCTCAAGACAACTTTTAGCTTCCACATGTGGCCCAAGACACTTTGGGCTATAAGGCCAGTCTCAGTGGGGGTTTCACCAGAATGTCATGCACATTTATTAGAGCGCCATGTCAGCAAAAGTGCACTTTTTGCATGAAACGAAGATGAGAGAAGAAAGTAGTTTCACCATGGTGAAACCCCGCGGGTGTTGTTTCCCACGCGGTGAAACGGGATGAAATCTCCACTGAGGGCCAAATCGTTTCACTATCTTGCATGTGATCCAATCATTTTGCAGCAATTAAATGCTTTGCTTAGCCTTGGAAACAACAAAGTGAAATGCTTCATTGCTGGGGTTATTTCATAGATGGTTTCATTTCAATCTTGATGACGTGTTGGTATGTGAAACCGTGCAGTGAGACTGTCCATGAGACTGGCTTAAAGGCGCAGGCGCGCGACCATCTGACCATGTGAGTATTGGACCTTGCTTTAATTTCGTTAGGATTGGTCAACAGACTTGCTCAAGTCCCCAACCCAGCTACAAAAAATTCAGATTGAGTTTTCATATACTTACGTTAGCAAGGATATATGCCTGTTTCTTCATAATCTCATGTGACAAAGGTAGACAAAGTTGTAAAGTTGAAGTCTTTCCTAGGTTGGTTCTGTGAAAAAGCTTATGAAAATTAGAGACAATAATCTCTTGAGAACATTAACAGTGGACATAATGATAATATAGTTGGCCAGTGCTTAATTAGGATCACCTTTTCTTCTTGAGCACAATTCTATGTCTTCTGTATCATCACCAGGACGAGTTAGATTAAACCATGCGATGAATCTGTCCACTGGGTACAGCATTCTTGAATTGAATCGACCTCTAGTCGGTTTCTCTAGTATTTTCCTTTTTACGTTGATGACGCGACAAAAAGGAGGCAGGCAAGGCAGCTTGTAAGGTTAGCATTTTCCTTAGATATTCCTTTTGGGCAGCTTCATCTAGATTCTAGAGTGTGCCTGTGGAGATATTTCTTCTTTTCATTCACAGCGCAGAACAAAAACTCATACTGGAATCAAGCCTGAAACGCCATCCCTTTGGCGCCAAATTTCCGTGAAGGTTGGCAGTTCTCAGTTTGCAACAATATAATGCCGCAATTCAGAAACATCAGATGAAGACAGCAACTGATATGCTGCACGAAGGAAGGAAACGGGCGACTGATTGATAAGTTGAACTGAATCTGGTAACAAGCTCTTGTTCGAACGGTGCGTGGTTCCCCCTCCCTCTTTACCGGTCTCTTGGCCATGTACCATGTATGTACGTACATTGTTACCCTTTTGTGAACGGCACTATGCGAAAAGGATTGTTTTCGATGTGCCAATGTGAGCTTCTATCCCTTTTAATTGAAGAGATGTCCATTTCGGCTAGACAACAAAATCGAAACCGGGAGACAGCCGTGAAACAGATTTGCCGAAAAGAGGTTTGCCGTTTGCAATGCCCCCTGGTTTGGCGTCGCCCATAGTAGCAGCGCCCTTTGCCCGCAGATACCTCTGTGCTACCACAGCACGTCACATCTCTTGTGGAACAGAAACGCTTGCCGCGCAAGCCATTCCTGCAGTGCACGCCGAACTCATGCAGCCTCGTCCTAGCTAACTAACATCCCCAAAATACTCTACTTGGAATCTTTTTTTTTAATTATTATTATCATTTTCCTTTTATTTTTTCACATGAATATAGAGGTACCCACAGATTTTATTTCCTGTTCTTCCAGTTTTCCCTGGACCTGGTCCTGGAGAATGCTCTCGCTCGGTGATGAAACCGCCTCTCACACCTACACGGGCTCTCCTATAAAAGCACCTCTAGGCCAGGCCATTCGAGCAGCATCACTCAAAGCCAGCGCCACCAAACCAAGCAGCGGCAGCCTCGCTTGCAGAGTGCTCAGAGCAGCAGCTTCCACTTCCACCCTGCGCGCATGGGATCCTTGGGCCCTACCGTGAGCTTGAGCATCATGGCCAAGCCCAGCGGCGGCCAGCAGCCGGAGAGGGAGAGGAAGGAGGGCGGCGGCGTCTTCAGCGGCGGCTGCGGCTTCCGGATGCCGCTGCACTACCCGCGCTACAAGAAGGCGGACTACGAGAGCATGCCGGAGTGGCGCGTCGACTGCCTGCTCCGTGAGTACGGCCTCCCCGCTGACGGCGACCTCGACAGCAAGCGCCGCTTCGCCATGGGAGCCTTCCTCTGGCCCGACCAGTACTGATCGGACCAACCAAGCTCAGCGCTGCGTCGCCGGCCGTGAACTGATCTCGTCATATTCAGAGGATCAGCAGCTGCATCTGCAAGTTGCATCAGTTATTATATATATATAGCGAGACCTGATCATCTCGATCGTATATTCTCACTAGTTACCATCCTGCTTGTAGTTGTAGCGGCCGGACATGATACATTCTACTAGTATAGCTGAGCTGGATTGCGCGCTGTATAGTATAGCTATTCCGTATATGGAATAAGAGGTGTTTATTTTGTCAGAGATGAGGTGTTCAGTCATCCGTGCATGCTTTGGTGTTCACAAACTCTCAGTTGTGTTGCAGGCAGGCATGAAGAAATGTCTCTCTGCTTGTATCTGTAGTCTCAACTGTTCCAACCGGAAAACTCTGATATGTTGTGATAAAGAAACAGGATAGGCCAGGTTCCAACTCCCGGCCGGACTGTGACCCTGTTTTTTTTTCAGGAACCTGTGATCCACATCCATGAATGCAGAACATAGCGGGGTTTCTGAAAAGATTAAGGCTCGTTCGGTTAAGCTCATTCCAGTACTTATTATACAAATTAAGCCAACTGTTCCAGCTGGATTCTTTCTAGAAGTCATTTCCTGTGGTAAGGCTGCATTCCCGGAACGGGCTGTTCCATGCCCGGAATGATTCCTGCTGTATATAAATTTACGAAGAAACAACGAGGCCGGGATTCAATGTCCAGTACCGAAAGAGGCCTAACTGAACGCATCCTCGGGCGGATTCATGGCGATAATCGGGGCATGCAAACCCAGGTTAAAACCGGCCATGGTTTTGTGGATCAACTAATTAACGCCTCTCGTCCGGCACCGGCAGCACCCAGACTCGTCGTGGTCACGAAGATAGCCTGCTATCCCGTGCCGAATTCTCTAGAAGCATGCATGCATCATAACAAGTGTTGTGACTTGTGACGCAAATCCATGCAGGCATCTAGTGGACGCCAGCGTCATCTAGTAACTGAAGCGGCTGTGTAGGAGGATTTGCGGTTGCTATAGTTGGTTTGACATTTGGCAAGATCGTCGTCTAGCGGATAGCCGGATACACTATAACCTTTCCCCATATAATAAAGAAATACTCATAAACAATATTAACAAAAAGACACTAGGAATTGATTTTCAGGGGGCTGATACATCATAATCTTTCCCCATATAAAAAATAAGAAATACTCATAAACTATTAAAAAAGTAAAGTAGGAAATAGGAATTGATTTTTAGTGATGGCTGGCTTAATAATATCGTCTCTATAAATCTACCTATTCTCCGACACTGTTACCATAAACACGACTACCCCGTCAAAATTACATTTTAGATTAGAGGTGATCTTTTTATGTCAACCGCCTGTAAAAAATATGTCTATTTTTAGTGGTGCTTTTCTAGGAGCTGTTGCCCCGAAAATGCCTAACAAAGAAATAATTCATAACCTTTCTAAAATTCAAGTCACATGAAGATATTTTTTTAAATGAAGTCAAATGAAGGTAAATTTTATATCAATGTTTTATAATTTGGTATGATTTAAAACTTTATAGTTGATGGTATTTTTCATTTAAGATTATTTAGGGGTCTCAATTTAAATTTCCAGTTCTTAGAATTTGGAATTCAAATTTTTGAAATGACCCTAGATGGAGACATGGCCCATACCGAAGTTATAGAGCTTGATGATAACTAAACAAACTTTGTTGTTGAAACTTTTTTTTTCTTTGACATAGTTTTAGTGCTGAAATATTCAATATAAGATTCTTGGCAGTCATGGATGGGCTCACTGGTGATAAAATAAATAGTACTGCGCCCACTACCCATCCTATATACTTGGTGCTCTAATGCCTAACTCTCACAGGGATGCACAATAGTGTCAATCCTAGCATTGGGTGTGATCTTGTCAAATAACTTGAGAGGGTAGATAGAGTGTAGAAACACTTGCTCTATCATGTAACAACCTTGGGACACTCTAGCACTCTCAAGCAAGTATCAACAAGATCAACATAGCTCATACCGGGCGCATCGCTGTTGTCAGGACCAAAGTATTCGAGTTATCACCTTTATCGATTGTAAGGTCAAATCGGCTGGCACGCCTTAACGTTGAAATCGGGTATTAGCCCTTTGTGTTTGCAGATCCACTTTTGCACCAACACATCTTTTGGCACGTCCGGTAGGACAGATCTATCAACAAGATCAACATAGCTCATACCGAGTTCGACACAGAAAACATCATTGCTGTGACAGAGGCTGATCTCAGGGATGAGCAGAAGCAAGCTATGAAAAAAGCTATGGAGGAATACAAGCAGCTCTGCTTGAAATCCTTCAGTGTCAATAGGAGCGGTGAAGTGATCCAAAAGCAAGAACTGCCGATGCCTCGACAGATCACTTTTGAAGCCAACCTTGGTAAACTGCAAGATATGGTTGACAATGCTATTAATCGTGCTTTGATCAATCAATCCACTGTGCTATCTAATACTATTTTCAACGCTATGGCTAGAACTTTCAAAGAAGGACAAGCACCACCGTTATATGTTGGCCCAGCCTATCACCAGCCTAGGTTGTCATCGGTTATAGCTCCATCGGCTCCTCCGGCCGTTGCGGGTACAGAAGTTACTTCTCCTCCAAGCACATTAGGGATGACTAATGGGCAATCTACACCGATGAGGACCAATCCAGCGACCTCAGAAGGACGAGTTCAACTCAACACAGATCTATCGGCATCGGCGATGTCAGGATCTGTATTTCAAAATTGTCAAGTTCCTTCCAATTGGTGGGGATATGGTATGCCTCCAGACTTTTTTGCAAACAGTTCTGGAACATCTCAAGTGGTTGACTCGGCGGGAAAAGCTCCTATGACATCGGTACCTCCAGTTTCGCCGATGACTCAGAACCCTCAGTTCTCAACTACTACTACTGCAAGGCCTATTACAGGGAACTTTCAAATGCCAGTATTCTAGATACCTAATGCATCGGCAGATCCACTGCCGACGCACCAGAGATTTATGACTCAAACAGGGTATGTCAACCCAATGATGACACCCAATTATCAGCCATCAGCAGGGACTGTGCCGATGAATGCCAACAATGGGTGGACAGGGCAGTTTGTCTTTCTACAAATGACACAACAGAATCATCAGGCTGCAGGATTCCAGAGGGGCAGATGCAGGTTGGTTTTCAGAATCATGGACCAGCCAATCAGCCGATGAATCTTGCTCAGCAGAATGGTGGCCAACAGGCTATGGCCAATGCTATGTTTCCTGGAGATCGTGCACCTCAGAGACACGTGGAAGCTTATCAGCAGGTGCCAGAACCTCAACCCGCACATCGGCAGGATGACGATGCCTATTGGGCCGATAAGATAGCTGAAGTAATGAGGGATCAGTTTGGGATAAAACCCAAGGTCAATACTTATTCTTATCGGACACAGTATCCTCCTGCATACGATTTGATTCCACTGCCAAATAGGTACAAAGTGCCAGATTTTACTAAATTCTCTGGACAAGATGACACGTCAAGTATGGAGCATGTCAATCGGTTCATTATCCAGTGTGGAGAGGCTGCTAACAGAGATGAATTGAGAGTTCATTTATTTTCATCATCTTTGTCAGGATCGACATTTACTTGGTTTATTTCACTACCTCCAAACTCAATAATTACTTGGGCCGATCTAGAGAAGCAGTTTCACAAGTATTTCTTTTCTGGAGTTCATGAGAAGAAGATTACGGATTTAGTAAGGCTAAGGCAACGCAATGATGAATCGGTTGAAAGCTTTGTGCAGAGGTTGCGGGATATTAAAAACAAATGCTACAGTCTGGTGTTGACGATCCTTAAGTATCAAATTTAATTATCAAATAAACAAATAAAAGAATCCAAATGAAATCAACATCTAGACTTAGGGTTTTATCTGACAGAATTCCACGAGTTTTGGTGTTTGTCTATTTCTGCACGGGGTTATCAGAGAATACGGAAGAAAGGCCCACACGTCGGGATTACATAGAGATATTAACGTGCCGCGCAATTATCTTACATCTAGAAGACTCCAGAAGCCACGAGACCGAAGCGAAGACGAAACGGGGCCAGAGGCAGGGCGCCCGCCCTCTGTTGGAGTCCAATCAGGACTCTGCTTCGTGGGAGATCTCCACCGACCTAAAGGATCAAGGATAACCGTTCAATCGAAGTCGGTTTGATCCAACGGCCCATATTCACTTGAAGGGACTATAAAACCAGACCTCCTGGCCCCTGGAGGAGAGAGCCTCTCAACCCTAATTCATTATTCTTCAAGGGAGAAGAAGCCTCTGATCAAGATTAGAGCCACCACATCAATTAGACATCTAGATTAGTATAGCTATATAGGATTAGAACTAGAAGGAGTCAATCTTCGATTGGTTTCTGGATCTGTCAAGAGGATTCTTGGTAATTCTCTAATTGTGCTTCTAATTGCTTTCTAATTATCTTTGTTCTTCAATATTATGAATATGACTTTGTTCTACTTCAATATATTGCTTATGACTTTGCTCTACTTGTTTATATTCAAGATTATATTGTTCTTAGTTTATCATAGTTATGTACTTGGCTTAGTTAGATTGGATCTATATACATGCTTAGGATCGTATAGCGTTTATCCATCGGATCCATGGGTAAATGATAGATATTGTGTAGGCGTGGTGCTTATACCGTATTTATCTGCGATTGTACCCAATATGCCAGATCGTGGGGTAGTTCGTGATAGTGACAGCTTCATTGATTCTTATATAGTCCCCCTCTCGTGTATTGGGCTGGCAGAGCAATATTATTACAGGGGAGTGATTGCTATGTTTCTCATTTACCTTACTAATATCACTATGCATGGGCGTAGTCTTGTCTCACAATGATTGCTAAGTATGCTTGCACTAACTATGATAATGCTAAACTATATAGTTGAGAATAACTTAGGGAATATTCTTGTAGTTCGTTCTAATACCATGCTAATGACTTTCTAGAGTATCTAATTGAGGTGCTTATCATATTTATATGTGGCTGATCAGATTAATTATCTTTGTCACTATTCATTACTTCATATATCTTTTATGTGACACTTATCCCTGTGTAAAAGAGTTAGATATATGTTCTCAATTTTACATGCAATGATAGATACTCAATCTCATATTCTATTCTGTAATCAATAGTGATGATTGTTAATCCCTTCCCAGTGGTAAAAATATAAATAACGATACCTGGAATACTTCCCGGTTAAAATGCTACATCGGTATTAATCTGTGCGCTTGCAGATCCCATTCATTATTTATTTAGAAGAGCAATTGCATATTTCAATACCGCGTCTCTCATTTCATGCTGGGGATGACAACTTGGCTTAAGTGGTGTGAGGGATAGGTTTGGCATTTTTGGCACCGTTACTAGATTTAGAGAACTTAGTCTACTTTTGGTAATGATGTTAAGAATACCCAACATCTGGTTCTAGATGATCGACAGTTAGCCGATTTGGCTTTCCAAGGATTGTTGCCACACATCAAAGATAAATATGCTTCTCAAGAGTTTGAGAGTCTGAGTCATTTGGTGCAGAGGATTTCTGACCAGGATATCAAGACTTTTGAACCTAGGAGAGCATGGAATAAGAAAGTATCGTTTGTTGATGAGGCAATGAATTCTGATTCAGATGAAGAACCAGTCATCGGCTTGGCAGAGTGGGTGAAAAACAAAAAGTTGATGTCTTGTCATTTTGGTCAGAAAGAACCAGAGAAGTTTGCTTTTGACATCACTAAAGCCGATAGGATATTCGATCTCTTGCTACAGGAGGGGCAAATCAAATTGTCACCTAATCATGTGATTCCATCGGCAGAAGAGTTGAAGAAGATCAAGTATTGGAAGTGGCATAATGCAACATCACACAGCACAAATGAGTGCAAGGTGTTTAGGCAACAATTGCAATCGGCTATAGAATCTAGGAGGATTAAGTTTGATAATTCCAAAGCTCAGAAACCGATGAAGATTGATCAACACCCTTTTCCTGCAAACATGCTGGATGCCAAGGGTAAAACTAAAGTCTTAACATCAGAAGCAGCTGAGAAGAGCGCATCGGTAGATCCCCAGCATCAGATCACTGTCGATGACGCCAAGGGCAAAGGCTTGATCCAGGAGGGCAGCAGCTCTAGAAGGCCTCCTCGATCTAGTATTGTGATCACCCATAGGCGACATCGGGAGACATGGTAGCAACAAGAAGATCGGTATCGCCGTCAGCAAGAGGATCGACGCCGAGAGGAAGAAAGACGCCAACAAGAGTGGAATCGGCATAAAGATCACTGGAATTGCCCGTTCTTTATTCACTGTTGGAAGGAAAATATCAAGTTACCAACTGTTAGAGACTGCCTTGAGTGCAATGGTTATAATCGGCATGATCGGTCAGATCGACGATTCCAGAACAATGATCGACGCTTTAATGAGCCGATCAGGGGGAGGATGTCAGTTCACAATTGGGTGGGGGGCAGGCTCATCGTGCATGACAGGCTTGGTGAATGTATTGGGCACTTTCCAAGGAACCAAGAGGAGCTTGAAGAGATGGCAAATGCACAGGTGCCTGATGAATTTATTTTTTGCAAGGATGCTAACACTCATCGGGTGGAATCAAGGGAGGTTCGCCGTCAACCAGTGCGAAAGACACAGCTTCCCCAATGGTGTCCGGAAGGGTTAACCAGGACAGAAAAATGGAGGATGCAGCGGGAGAGGCAAGAAGAATTAAGTAGGGAAGAAAGTTCTTCTAAGTCAGAGAATCGACAGCAATCAAATCCCAAGGGAAGAGGTCCATCGGCAAATGTTAACATGGTGTTTATGTTGCCGATGGAGTTTCTTGCACCTTTCTGTGATGATGAGGGGGTAGATTTCCCTGACCAAATAGCTCAGTTGGCTCTTGATCCGATGACGGCTATCTTTGAGAAACCTTCCGATGATGAAAGATAGCATCTTAAGGCTCTGTTTGTCAAAGGTAGGGTTGATGGCCAACCGATTTCCAAGATACTCATTGATGGAGGGGCTGCAATCAACATCATGCCATATGAGGTACATCGGAAACTTGGCAAAGGAGATAAAGATTTGACCAAGACCGATATGATGTTGAAAGATTTTAAAGGGAATGTGTCTCCAGTTAAGGGGGCCATATGCGTTGAATTGACCATTGGCAGCAAGACTTTGCCGACGACTTTCTTTGTCATCAGTGGGAAATGTGCATATAATTTGCTACTGGGGAGAGATTGGATTCATGCCAATTGTTGTATTCCTTCTACAATGCACTAGTGCCTTGTTTAGTGGGTAGGTGACAGAATTGAGATTGTCCCCGGAGATTCTTCATATGTCATTGCACCGGCAGAATCAGACACTTATGGAAGGACCAGAGGCATTTCAGGGGAGGTTTGGGAGAAAGATTTTCTCAAGGTTGCCGACTATGAAATTCTACCGATCCAAGCAGTCGGTTCTGACCAGGAGTTTTAATGGATAGGTTCGCCGATGATGGAAAGTTAGGTCAGGGGTTTACATTGGCTGATGATCTAGTAGAAGTAGATATAGGTAATGGTGATAGACCAAGACCTACTTTTATTAGCGCTAAGTTAAATTCTGAGTGTAAGCAACAATTAACCGATCTATTAAAGGAATATAAAGATTGCTTTGCTTGAGATTATACTGAGATGCGTGGTTTAGACCGATCAATTGCTGAACATCGGTTGCCTATTAAGTCTGGATTTCGGCCGCATCAGCAACCAGCACGCCGATGCAATCCTAATATCCTTCCCGATATTAAGGCCAAAATAACCAAACTTATTGAAGCTAAGTTTATTCGGCATTGTCGGTACGCCGAATGGATTTCCATTGTTGTTCCTGTCTATAAAAAGAATGGAAAGCTTCGTGTTTGCATTGACTTTAGGAATCTCAATAAAGCTACGCCGATGGATGGGTATCCAATGCCGAATGCCGATGTGCTGGTTGATGCTGCAGCTGGACATCGGATTATTAGTTTTATGGATGGCAATGCAGGATACAATCAAATATTTATGGCTGAAGAGGATATTCCCAAAACTGCATTGAGATGTCCTGGTCATGTTGGATTGTTTGAATGGGTAGTTATGACTTTTGGTCTGAAAAATGCTGGTGCTACGTATCAGAGGGCCATGAATTTTATCTTCCACGAGTTCATCGGCAAGTTGGTAGAGATCTATATTGATGATGTGGTGGTTAAGTCTGGGGATTTCATAAAGCATCTAGCCGATCTGCGAAAAGTGTTGGAATGCATAAGGAAGCATGGTTTAAAGATGAACCCTAATAAATGTGCGTTTGGTGTATCGGCAGGGCAGTTTCTTGGTTTTATGGTGCATCAAAGAGGAATTGAAATTAGTAGGAGATCTATTGATGCCATCAACAAAATAGTTGCTTCCACCAATAAAACTGAACTTCAATCATTGATCGGCAAGATTAATTTTATCAGAAGATTTATATCTAATTTGTCAGGTAAAGTTTGTTCTTTCAACCCTTTGCTTAAGTTAAAAGCCGATCAAGATTTTGTGTGGGGGAAAGAAGCAACAATTAGTCTTGGATGAGATCAAGAATTATTTGGTAAATCCTCCAGTCTTAGTTCCACCTCAACAAGGGAAGCCCTTCAGATTATATTTGTCTACCGATGGTATAGTTATCGGTTCGGCTCTCATTCAAGAATTTGAAGGAAAAAAGCGTGTAATTTATTATCTGAGTAGAAGATTGGTGGATGCTGAGACAAGGTATTCGGCAATTGAAAAATTATGCTTATGTTTATACTTTTCTTGTGTCAAATTAAGACATTACTTGCTATCGGCCAAATGCATTGTTGTGTGCAAAGATGATGTAGTCCGGTACATGTTATCAATGCCAATTATGAGTGGTAGAATCGGCAAGTGCATACTAGCATTGTCGGAATTTGATCTATGCTATGAATCGGCTAAAGTGGTCAAAGGGCAGATTATGGCCAATTTTGTAACTCAACATTGTGGTATGGTGGATGCTTTGGAAATTGTTCCTTGGACGCTCTTCTGTGATGGATCTACATGTGACTGGGGGTAGGTATCGGCATAGTGCTAATTTCTCCTCGGGGGAAGAAATATGAATTTTCTTTGCCGATTGCTGCGACGTCGACAAATAATCAAGCTGAGTACCAATCCTTAATCAGAGGATTAGAATTGTTAAAAGGGGTTCATGCTGACGCTGTTGAGATTTTCGACGATTCTATGCTCGTTATAAATCAATTGGCTGTGAGTTATGAATGCTGAAGTGAAGTTTTGATAGCATATTACGAAAGATGTGTACAATTGTTGAAGGAATTCAGGGATTTTCGGTTAGCACACATCCCTCGGTTGCATAACGAGGAAGCTAACCGATTGGCTCAACATGCCTCGAGATATCAACCTATCTTGGAGATCTTGTCGGCACATAGTGCCGATGATTGGAGAAAAGAAATTATTGATTATTTAAAAGATCCATCCAAGAAAGTTGAGAGGCGTGTTAGGTTTCAAGCTACAAAGTATGTACTCCTCGAGGAAGAATTGTATTATCGCACGATAGATGGGGTTTTGCTTAAGTGTTTAAGTGGTGATGAATCGAAAAGCTTGATGGGTGAAATTCATGAGGGAGTGTGTGTGGAGCACATCAATCGGCTTTTAAGATGAAGTGGATGATTCGGAGGAATGGATATTATTGGCCGACAATACTTGAAGATTGCTTTAAGTACTTCAAAGGATGCCAAGGATGTTAGAAGTTTGGCAACATTCAAAGGGCAACCGCATCGGCTATGAATCCTATTATCAAACCTTGGCCATTTAGGGGTTGGGCTATTGATCTCATCGGCCAGATTTATCCACCATCAAGCAAAGGGCATAAGTTTATCTTGGTTGCCACTGATTATTTCACCAAGTGGGTTGAGGCTATT
The DNA here is from genome assembly GCF_000003195.3 of Sorghum bicolor. Classification (NCBI taxonomy): domain Eukaryota; kingdom Viridiplantae; phylum Streptophyta; class Magnoliopsida; order Poales; family Poaceae; genus Sorghum; species Sorghum bicolor. The sequence goes on along the minus strand of NC_012879.2, from coordinate 43,614,772 downwards.
CCCTTGAAGAAAGTAACATCGGCTAATATGATTCATTTTGTAAAGGAGCATATTGTTTATCGATTTGGTATTCCCCAAACAATTACTACTGATCAGGGCACTATGTTTACACCGGGGGAGTTTGATGAGTTTGCAATCGGTATGGGGATTAAGGTGTTGAATTCTTCTCCTTACTATGCTCAAGCTAATGGGCAGGCCGAAGCTTCTAACAAAGGGATTATTAAGCTCATTAAGCGGAAAATTGAAGAAAATCCTAGGAGATGGCATACATTGTTAAATGAAGCCTTATGGTCGTATCGAATGGCGTGTCATGGCTCAATCAAAGTATCACCCTATCAATCGGTGTATGGACATGACGTGGTACTGCCATGGGAAATTAAAACTGGTTCCAGGCGAATATTTTCTCAGGATCAACTAACTGCCGATAACTATGCTACTTTGATGAAAGATGAGCTGGATGATTTAGCAGGGCATCGGTTGAGAGCTTTAATTAGCATAGAGGAGAATAAAAAGAGTGTTGCTAAATGGTATGATAAGAAAGTAAAGGCCAAAGAGTTTGCTGATGGGGATTTGGTATGGAAGCTAATCCTACCGATTGGGACTAAAAGCTCGAAGTTTGGAAAGTGGTCTCCCAATTGGGAGGGTCCTTATCGGGTAAATCGATCTGCTCCTGGCAATGCTTATATTTTAGAAACTCTCGAAGGAGTTGAATTCCTTAGAGCTTTAAATGGAAAATATTTGAAGAAATACTACCCGAGTATCTGGATTGATGCATGAAAGTTAGATGCCGATAACAGTCCTATCGGCTGGACAAAATGATAAGTGTGTCTGAAGCCGTGCATGGAGTTTTAGTGCCGATAACAATCCTATCGGCTGGACCAAAATGATTGAAGTTTGAAGACAAAACTAAACAAGTTGCCGATGAAAAGTTCACAGATTCAACAAAGCCTGGATAGCCGATATTGCGCGTAGACGAAACTGGTTGGCCTCTTCTATTTCTCGAGTGTCTTCATCGGCAGAGCCCTCCACTAGCTTCAGCTTTTTCTTCATGTGCAACGCTTTGCGGGCTTGGACGTCCCTTTCTTGCTGAAGAGTCTTGAGTACATTGGGCAGCTGGCTTTCTTCCTGTTGAGCTTGAGCCAGGGCTTCTTCCACTTGTTTAAGTTCAACTAGTAGGGTTTCTCTCTTTGCCGATAGATTGGAGATCTTTTGTTTTAGTTCATCCCCTGAGGACTGCAGAACGCCGATGCTTTTGTGTTTCTCATCGGCAGCATGCTTTACTTGCAACATCTCCTCTGTGAGCCGGGCATGAGCATCTCTATCGGTGAGGCGCTGGATAGCCTTCTGATACTGGAGTTGGCGGCTTTCTAGGTGGGTAGCTTGGAAGAGGATTTCTTCTGCATCGGCTGGAATTTGGCCACAGAGGGTCTTGAATATGACTTTGGCCGGATCAGAATCGTCCACTAGCTGGGCCGTGTCTTGGTGCAATAGAGCTAATAAGTCTTCCAACTTCGCCTTAATTTCTGCCGATGTGATTCCAACCGCCTAAGAGGAGCTTGCTTCCTCACCTTCATCATCAGAGATGTTGATAGCAAAGGAGAATAGGCTGTCTGGGGAATCTTGCTCCTAGAAAAGGAAGAAGATAAGTTACTCAAGATTAACTGTTGATAGTGCGAAGCCTGGAAAATTGGATAACCTACTTGCTTCACGGCGATTTCCTGTCTCTGACGTGGAGATACAGCTGGTACTATAGTTTGATCGGCTGGGATTGCCGATGGAATGACTTCAGCTGAAAAGTTACAGGGATGATTAGCTTATAGATAAATTCATCGGTAATAATTCTGTAATCAGTACTTTACCTTGAGGAGGTATGGTGATTGTCTGTTCTGGAGGGGCGACCGATGATGTGCCTAGATCAACTAGATTGGCAATCTGTTCAGATACATCGGTTGGTGCTTCTTGCGGCTGGGGTACCGATCGAGGGGGAGAAGGTACTTCTTGTGTCTGGGGCTCCGATGGGGAAGGAGAGGATACTATTTGGATCAGGGATACTGGATGAGGTGGAGAAGATGGTGTTGTCTTCTGACGTTCTGGCTGGGTCTTGGTGCTTTTCGGACCCTTTCTCTTGGCTGGAGCCTGACTGGGCTGGGGTGCATCGGCACCTGATGTTTGAGGGCTCTTGGTCTTTGATAAGTTGCTGATCTGCTGTTGCAACAATCAAAATTTCATGAGTTGAAATATAAAAGAGTACTGGTGAAGTTTTTGCTAAAAAATAAATGTTACCGATGAGGTTCCCGTTGCAGCCGATGTACCCTGAGAAGGTAATGTGAGTATGGGATGAAATCGGTATAAACAAAGAAATTTAAAAGTACCTTTAAAGCCTGTGCCAGAGTGGTAGCAGCGACCCATGGAGATATCTTCGACCGTTTGGTGGTCGTCTTTTTGAAGCGCATGTTGCGGTGCATCAAAGCCGATAGACTTGGCGCATTGCGGCCGATCAGGGAAATTGGGCCTGATTGAAGAAGCTCGATCAGCCTCCCACTTCTGCTAATTGTCGGCGCTGGGTCATCGACATGTGGAAACGAGAATAAATAAGTTGTTGATAAGGTTAAAAATAACAAAGGAACTGAGGTATCGGTAAAGGACTTACAATATTATCGGGGACCTTGTAGTCAGAATCAATCAAGCCGCTATATGTATGAGCCGATACCCTGAACATATGCTCCTTCCATTCTTCCCACCAATGTTTGTATAGATGAGTGATGAAGAGAGCTGGAACCCAGTCCGATAGATCAATGTCTGTCGTATTGGCATTTGGCTGGACTTGAGCTACCCTATCCACTCAAGTCCGCTATTTATTATCTCTCTTGGTTTTACCACATCGGCATAACAAAGTCTGATTGGCAGTTGACCAAAAGCCAGTTGGCGAGCCAGTGTCGATGGGTTGTAGAACTCATAGGTGGTGTTGATATTCTTCCCGCTGCCAAAGCTATTCACAGGGATTGCTCTCGGAGTGATGATTTCCATCATCAAATCATTATCCTTGTTGAGAGCATTGTCAAAAGGCTCGAAGGTGAGCGGGAACTTGGTTTCTAGATCTTCATAAGGAATCCATGCTCGCTGATCTTTGGAGAGGCCATCATATAGGGTTTGGAAGAATCGGCCGACCTGGTTTTCATTGGAAGCAGTGCCAGGGAGAACTATAACAGCTTCACCATAATTGAGGGGTGAGCGAGTTGCTGATTCATCATCTGCCAGTTCATAATCTTCGGTGATATCATTGGGAAATTGTTGTGCAAAGAAATCAAACCGAAGACGTTTGTGCATATGAACATTGAGCCACATGTTGATGAACCACCAAGGGCCTCCTAGATTACCGATGGGTTCACCTAGCAGAAGTTTCTCAGTTACTTGATGGAGGAGGTGGTAGACGGAGCCTAACAAGTATCAGCCAAGAGGGAATCGGCCACCATCGGCTAGTCTTTCTGCTGCCGATAAGTAGAAGGAGGTTGGTCCTACCGATCGGCCACAGAAGATGAATTTGTCTAGCCACATATTTAGAAAAATGGCATGTTCTTGCTGACCAACTGGTCCTGTTCTTTGGTACTTCTGAATGTACCCTGACCAACCGCCGATGTTGCGGGTTTCTACTTTGCGTTCGGCTTTGCGACCGAATAGCTGGCCGTCATCGGCAGTTGCAATGTCCAAGCTAGTGAGCATGACTACATCGGCAAGTGTGGGAGAAGCTGGGCCATGGCCGAAAATAAAGGCATTCAACGTGTCCGACCAGAAGTATGAAGCAGCTATCAGCATTGATTCATTTCTTTCCATATCAGCAATGGACAGCCTGATGCACTGGTCTAGTTTGTGTTCACCCCAATATACCTCATTTGTGTTGCTAACCCTCAAAAACCAATCCTTCCATCCTTTGGTGGGGTTTGGCCAGGATTGGAAGGTATCCTTCCACAGATCTAAAGAAAAATTTTCAGCCCTAAAAGGTATCCTATTGGTTTCCGTGTTAATCAAATCGGTAGGATCTTAGTCACCCAATGGACCGAGGCATTGAAGATGGGGTTGTTCGGTAGGAATCACAATTTTCTCGCTCAGTTCCTAAAATTTTAAGATTGAAAGAGTAGAGAGGAAGGAAGAAGAAGAAAAATGCTAGGTAAGCAGACTTGCAAAAAGTAAAGGGTTGCAGTAAAGAAAGAAAAGGATGGGAATAGATTAACCTCAGAGACGATGAAGTTGATGACCATTTCTTCCTATGGAAGAAGAAGATTGAAGACTTGAGAGACCGTTGGGGAAGATTTTACTGGGGTTCTTGCGCTCTTCGTCAATACCATCGCCAGAGAGATGAGTTTGGGGAGATGAAGGATGGCAAGATGGAGAAAGAGTACCGAGGAAGGAAGTATTTATAGGATAAAGTGAGTAGGGGTATTTCCGACTTATCTCTTTGCCGTATCCGTGAGATTCGAGGGTGTTCAGGTGGATATGGTAACTGTTCGCACGATAATCAAGGGATTGTGCAGGTGATTTGATAGCAAGTAATCATGATTTTAGGGGATATTTCACTGTGCAAGATCTCCTAGTCGGCTCATCGGTAGTCAACTCTAACAGAACGGCTGCCGATAAGCGGGTGTTTAGGAGATTTGGTTCGGGTGGTTGAGAAATTCGAGGTGTATGGTGGAAATCCGGATTAAGCTTGTTTGGATTTGGCAATTAATTGCTGTCAGAAGGAAATAATTGTGAAAAGGGCGTCATTATCAGGATAGAATTTTGGAGCATTAATGATTTTATACTCTGAAATTGGGGGGCATGTGTTAACACCGTTTTTAGACACGTATTAGGAAAGTTAATGAAGCTTGGATCGGCAGATGAAAAAGTAATGATTGGCTGACAAGGAGGTTGCCGATGGCTTATGATGCCGATGATAAAGCAGTAGGAAGGAGGTATGGTTAAGTCCGGGAACAGTGGTTGGTCGGTGCCGATGGTTGATATTGACGATTGCCGATGCCGATGGAGGATGATATGCCGATGATGGTGAAGGAAGACATGGGAATCGTCGAAGGGGCAGTGTGGTGTACCGATCGCCTAGGATAGATAAATTGTTGTTTTCCATAATTGTTAGAGTTTATTTTTATGTATGAGTTCTGTTTGGTTTGGAATTAGAATCCTAGTCGTATCTGGTTGTAACTCTTTAGAACAGAGTATAAATATAGGCCTAGTAGCGATGTAAGAAGACAATCCAATCAATCATACACAAAGTTTTTACATCTATTTTCGCATCTACTTTCGACGACTTCGTCAACTCGCATATTTTCTTTTACTTACGAGTTCTTAAGAATTCTTCGAGTCATACTCGACGAGTTCTCAAGTTCCGAGTGAATACCTCTTGGCCGTGGCATCCGGGCGCATCGCTGTTGTCAGGACCAAAGTATTCGAGTTATCACCTTTGTCGATTGTAAGGTCAAATCGGCTGGCACGCCTTAATGTTGAAATCGGGTATTAGCCCTTTGTGTTTGTAGATCCACTTTTGCACCAACAACCTACAAAAAAGTTTTGAGTCAATATCAGTAAAAATAACTTCATTTATAGACCGACGAATCATTGGTGTACATGTCAATAAAAAGGACCTAAAGGTTTTATTTTTCCTAAGGTACCAATCACCAAATAAGTTTAAATATTTTCGAGATCTTTGATTCCTAAAACCATGTGAATAATCTCCACAAGAACATAGCAAAAATGCACTAAAAATGTTGTGGTTTCTGGATTACTACACAAACAGTGCATCATGCGGTTTCTTAGTGAACCTCCTATGCAAATTCATTTCGTATGTGGTTAGCTTGACAAACCTCGTATGGAATAAGCACTTAGCAACTTTGAAAACGGGTTACCACCAGCCATTTGAAAAAAAAGTATCATTCACCTGTTGTGATGCATCATGGTGTGTTTGTCTCCCCTCTTGATTATGAAAAAAATAAGTGCCATTCATCGTTTCTAAAAATAGGTGTTGACACCATTTTTGGACACGTACCCAGGATCGGTAGAGTGTAGATCGGCAAGATGGGGCAACAGTAACTGGTCTGCAGGAGAGTTGCCGATGAGGGTGGTTGCCGATGAAGGGACAGCTAGATGAGACTGAGTCCATGGGTGGTGACACGTTCATGCCGATGGTCAAGCATTAGCTTTTGCCGATGGCTACGATGAGGAGTCTGCCGATGATTCAGAAGAAGGACCTGGAGATTGCCGATTAGTCCAAGGTGGTGTCCCAGTTTGTCACGGGAGGATAGTTTTGTGTTTTCCTTAGTTGTTTAAATCGTTTTGTATATGGATTCTGTGTAATTTGGAATTCGAGTTCTAGTCGTGTCTGATTGTAGCTCTTTGAGCAGGGTATAAATGTAGATCCTAGGGCCTTGTAATCGATAACAATCAATCAATCAAAACATAAGTTTCTACTCATATTCCAGCATCTACTTTTTCGATGACTTCGTCATAGTTTTCCTTTTTATTACGAGTTCTTAGGAGTTCGTCGACTTAAGCTCGGCGTATTCTCGAGTTCCGCGTGAATACCTCTTGGCCGTGGCATCCAGGCGCATCGCTGTTGTCGGGACCAAAGTATTCGAGTTATCACCTTTGCCGATAGTAAGGTCAAATCGGCTGGCATGCCTTTACGTTTAAATTGGGTATTTGCCCTTTGTGTTTGCAGATCCAGCTTTTGCATCAACACATCTTTTGGCACGCCCAGTGGGACCAGATTCAAGATCAAGATCAACATGTCGACTACCGAGTTCGACTTGGAGAACGTCATCCCCGTGACAGAAGCTAGCCTCAAAGATGAGCAGAAGCAAGCTATTGCGAAGGCTATGGAGGATTACAAGCTACAATGTCTCAAGGTTTTCAGCATCAACAGGAGTGGTGAGGTGATCCAGAAAGAAGCACTGCCGGCCCCTCGGCAGGTTACTTTTGAAGCCAATCTTGGTAAACTCCAAGACATGGTCGATAGTGCTATCAACCGTGCCTTGATCAACCAAGCTGGTGTGCTGTCCAATACGGTTTTCAATGTCGTGGCTAGAACTTTCAAAGAAGGACAATTGCCACCGAATTATGTGGGCCCTGTCTATCATCAGCTGGGATCGCTAGTGGTTACGGCTCCATCGGCCGCTACGGCCGCTGCAGGCACAGAAACTACTGTTCATCCAAGCACGCTAGGAGTATCTAATGCGCAATCCACGCCGATGCCATCCAATCCATCAACATCAGATGAGTCGATCAAGCTTACTACAGATCTATTGGCATCGGCAATGTCGGGATCGGTTCCTCCTAATTGGTGGGGTTTTGGAATGCCCCCGGAATACTTGAAGACACCTGGCACATCTCAGGCAGCTGATATGAGAGGCAAGGCTCCCATGGCATCGGTAGCTCCAAATTTGCCGATGAATCAGAGTCCCCAGTACACTACAACCACTACAGCAAGGCCTTATACTGGGAATTCTCAAGCTCCAACGTTCCAGATGCCTAATGCATCGGCAGATTCAATGCCGACGCAACAGAGGTTTATGGCTCAGCAAGGGTATGTCAACTCAATGATGATGCCTAATTACCAGTCATCGGTAGGACCTATGCCGATGAATGCTAATAGTGGATGGTCGGGGCAACAAGTCTTTCCACAGATGTTTCAACAGAATCATCAGGCTACAGGGTTTCAACAAGGCCAAATCTACCCTGGATTTCAGAACAAAGGATTGGTCAACCAGCCGATGAATCTCGGCCAGCAGATTGGTGGTCAGCAGATCGGTGGTCAGTAGTTTGGTGGTTAGCAGATCGGCGGTCATCAGATTGGGGGCCAGATGATTAACCCAATGTTCCATGCAGATCGCGCACCGCATAGACACGTGGAAGCATATCAGCAGATCCCAGATCCACAACCACCTCATCGGCAAGATGCCGATGCTTATTGGGCCGATAAGATTGCTGAAGTAATGAGAGACTAATTTGGGATAAAACCCAAAGTCAACACTTACTCTTATCGGACACCGTATCCTCCTGCATATGATTTAATCCCGCTTCCAAATCGGTACAAAGTGCCGGATTTTACTAAGTTTTCTAGGCACGATGATACGTCAACCATGGAACATGTCAACAGGTTTATCATTCAATGTGGAGAAGCGGCTAACAGGGACGAGTTAAGAGTCTGGTTGTTCTCTCATCATTGTCTGGATCGGCGTTCACCTGGTTTATATCGTTACCTCCCAACTCAGTGATCACTTGGGCTGATCTAGAGAAGCAATTTCACAAGTACTTCTTTTCTAGAGTCCACGAGAAGAAGATCACCAATTTGGTCAAGTTGAAGCAACGCAATGATGAATCGGTTGAAAGTTTTGTGCAGAGGATACGGGAGGTCAAGAACAATTGTTATAGTCTGGTTCTGGACGATCGGTAGCTAGCCGATTTAGCTTTCCAGGGTTTGTTGCCACACATCAGGGACAAATATGCTTCTTAGGAGTTCGAGAGCCTAAGTCACTTGGTCCAGAGGATTTCCGACCAGGATATCAAGCCCTTTGAACCTAAGAGGGCTTGGAACAAAAAGGTGTCATTTGTTGATGAGGCAGCAAGCTCAGACTCTGATGAAGAACCAGTCATCGGCTTGGCAGAATGGGTAAAGAATAAGAAGCCGATGTCTTGCCCTTTCGGGCATAAGGAGCCGGAGAAGTTCGCATTCGACATCACTAAAGCCGATAGGATATTTGACTTTCTACTTCAGGAAGGTCAGATCAAGTTGTCACCCAATCATGTGATTCCATCGGCTGCGGAATTAAAGAAGATGAAGTACTGCAGATGGCACAATGCAACTTCTCACAGCACCAATGAGTGCAAAGTCTTTAGACAACAACTGCAATCGGCTATTGAGTCTGGGAGAATCAAATTTGATAGTTCCAAAACTCAGAAGCCGATGAAGATTGATCAACATCCTTTCCCAACAAACATGCTGGATGCTAAGGGAAAGGCCAAGGTCTTGACATCGGAAGCAGCTGAAAGGAGTGCATCGGTGGATCCTCAGCATCAGATCACTACTACCGATGCTAAGGGAAAAGGCTTAATCCAAGAAGGGAGTAACTCAGGAAGGCCTCCCCGATCCGGTATAGTGATAACTCATAGAAGGCCTCGGGAGACTTGGCAGCAGCGTGAGGACCGGTATCGGCGCCAGCAAGAAGACTATCATCGGGAAGAAGAAAGACGTCGACAAGAGTGGAATCGACATAGAGATCACTAGAATTGTCCGTTCTTCATCCATTGTTGGGAGGAAAATATCAAGCTTCCTACTATCAGAGACTGCCAGAATGTAATGGTTATGATCGGTATGATAGATCAAATCGGCAGTATCAAAACAATAACCGCCGGTTTGATGGGCCGATTAGGGGGAGAGCGTCCGTTCATGATCGGCTGGAGGCAGGCTCAGTGTGCACGATAGGCTTGGTGACCGTGTTGAGTACTTTCCCAGGAACCAAGAAGAACTTGAGGAGATGGCTAATGCACGAGTTCTCGATGAGTTCATATTTTGCAGGGATGCCAATACTTATCGGATGGAGTCAAGGGAAATTCGTCGCCCATCGGTAAGGCAGCAACAACTTCCTCCATGGTGTCCAGAGGGGTTGACCAGGACACAAAAGGAGGCTGCAACACGAAAGACGAGAGGAGTTGAACAAGGGCAAGAACTCTGACCAGTCTAGGGATCAGCAACAATCAGATCCTAAGGGAAAAGGTCCATCGGCAGATGTCAACATGGTATTTATGTTGCCGATGGAATTCCTTGCGCCGTCCAGTGATGATGAGTTGAAGTTTTCTGACCAGATAGCTCAGTTGGCTCTGGATCCGATGACAGCCATCTTTGAAAAGCCTGCTGATGATGAAAGGCAACATCTTAAGGCTCTGTTTGTCAAAGGAAGAGTGGATGGTCAGCCGATGACCAAGATTTTGATTGATGGTGGAGCTGCTATCAATATCATGCCATATACAGTGTATCAGAAGCTTGGAAAAGGAGACCAGGACTTGACCAAGACCGATATGATGCTCAAAGACTTTGAAGGGAATGTGTCTCCGGTTAAGGGAGCCATCTGTGTTGAATTGACTATCGGCAGTAAAACCTTGCCGACAACCTTCTTCGTGATCAGTGGAAAAGGTGCTTATAACTTGCTGTTGGGAAGAGATTGGATTCATGCCAATTGTTGCATCCCGTCTACAATGCACCAGTGCTTGGTCCAGTGGGTAGGTGACAAGATTGAGATTGTCCCAAGAGATTCTTCTTATGTCATTGCATCGGCAGAGGCAGACACCTATGAAAGAACTAGGTGTATTTCAGGAGAAGTTTGGAAAAAGGATTTTCTCAAAGTCGCCGATTATGAAATTTCACCGATCCAAGCAGTCGGTTCTGATGAAGGTTTTTAATGGATAGGTTTGCCGATGATGGAAAATTAGGCCAGGGATTCACATCGGCCGATGATTTGGTAGAGGTAGATGTAGGTAGTGGTGATAAGCCTAGACCTACTTTTATTAGTGCTAAGTTAAATTCTGAGTGTAAGCAACAGTTAACTGATTTGTTAAAGGAATATAAAGATTGCTTTGCTTGGGATTATACTGAGATGCCTGGTTGGGACCGATCAATTGTTGAACATCGGTTACCCATTAAGTCTGGATTTCGGCCACATCAACAGCCAGCTCGCCGATGTAATCCTAATATTCTTCCTGATATCAAGGCCGAAATCACTAAACTTATTGAAGCTAAATTTATTCGGCAGTGTCGGTATGCCGAGTGGATTTCCAATGTGGTTCCAGTCTACAAGAAAAATGGGAAGCTTCGGGTCTGCATTGATTTCAGGAATCTCAATAAAGCTACGCCGATGGATGGCTACCCGATGCCAGTTGTCGATCTACTAGTTGATGCTACGGCTGGGCATTGGATCATCAGCTTTATGGATGGTAATGCAGGATACAATCAAATATTCATGGCTGAAGAAGATATTCCAAAGACTGCATTTAGATGTCCTGGTCATGTTGGGTTGTTTGAATGGATAGTCATGACCTTTGGCTTGAAAAATGCTGGTGCTACTTATCAGAGAGCTATGAATTTTATATTTCATGAGTTCATCGGCAAGCTGGTTGAAATTTATATTGATGATGTGGTGGTTAAGTCTGGAGATTTCACAAAGCATCTTGCCGATTTGCGAAAGGTGTTGGAATGCACAAGGAAGCATGGTTTGAAGATGAATCCCAATAAGTGTGCATTTGGCATATCGGCAGGCCAATTTATTGGCTTCATGGTGCATCAAAGAGGGATTGAAATTAGCCGGAGATCCATTAATGCTATCAACAAAATAGTTGCCCCTACCAATAAGACTGAGCTCCAATCCTTGATCGGCAAAGTAAATTTTATCAGGAGGTTTATATCTAACTTATGTGGTAAAATTCGTGCTTTCAGTCCTTTACTTAAGTTGAAAGTCGATCAAGAGTTCATCTAGGGGAAAGAGCAACAATTCACCTTGGATGAAATCAAGAATTATTTGGTAAATCCTCCAGTTTTGATTCCACCTCAGCAAGGGAAGCCCTTCAGATTGTATTTATCTACCGATGGGATGGTCATCGGTTCGGCTTTAATTCAAGAATTTGAAGGGAAGGAACGTGGGATTTACTATCTAAGCAGGAGATTGGTTGATGCTGAGACCAGGTATTCGGCCATTGAAAAGCTATGTTTGTGCCTTTATTTCTCATGTATTAAGTTGAGACACTATTTGTTATCGGCCGAATGCACTGTCATATGCAAAGATGATGTGGTCCGATACATGCTATCTATGCCGACTATGAGTGGCAGAATCGGTAAATGGATTTTGGCACTGTCGGAATTCGATTTGCGTTATGAATCGGCTAAGGCGGTTAAGGGACAGGTTATGGCCGATTTTGTAACTCAACACTGCGGTACAGTGGAGACTTTGGAAATTGTGCCTTGGACACTCTTCTTTGATGGATCCACGTGTGACCGGGGGGCAGGGATCGGCATAGTGTTGATTTCCCCTCTGGGAAGGAAGTATGAGTTCTCCCTGCCGGTTGTTGCCACGTCAAAAAATAATCAAGCTGAGTATCAAGCTTTGATAAAGGGGTTGGAATTACTAAGGGAAGTTCATGCTGATGCTGTTGAAGTCTTCGGGGATTCTATGGTAGTTATAAATCAATTGGCTGGAAGCTATGAATGCCGAAGTGAGGTCCTCATAACTTATCACGAAAGGAGTATGCAACTGTTAAAGGAATTCAAGGATTTCCGATTAGAGCATGTTCCTCGATTACACAATGAAGAGGCCAATCGATTGGCTCAGCATGCCTCGGGATATCTGCCCATAATAAATGCAATATCGGCAATCGATGCCGATGATTGGAGAAAAGAAATCATTGATTATTTAAAGGATCCATCCAAGAAAGTTGAGAGACGAATTCGGTTTCAAGCCACCAAGTATGTGCTCCTCGAAGATGAATTGTATTATCGAACTATTGATGGGATACTTCTCAGATGCTTGGGTGATGATGAGGCTAAGAGTTTGATGGGAGAGATCCATGAGGGAGTGTGTGGAGCACATCAGTCGGCGTTTAAGATGAAGTGGATGATCAGAAGAAACAGGTACTATTGGACGACTATACTTGAGGATTGCTCTAAGTATTTCAAAGGGTGTCAAGGATGTTAGAAGTTTGGTAATGTTCAAAGGGCACCCGCATCAGCCATGAATCCCATCATCAAGCCTTGGCCGTTCCGAGGATGGGCTATTGATTTAATCGGTCAGATTTATCCACCATCCAGCAAAGGACATAAATTCATCTTGGTTGCCACCGATTATTTCACTAAGTGGGTTGAAGCTATTCCTTTGAAAAAAGTTACATCGGCCAATATGATTGATTTCGTGAAAGAGCATATTATTTACCGATTTGGGATTCCTCAAACAATTACTACCGATCAGGGTACTATGTTCACATCGGGGGAGTTTGATGAATTTGCAATCGGTATGGGAATTAAAGTATTAAACTCTTCTCCTTACTATGCTCAAGCTAATGGACAGGCCGAGGCGTCTAACAAAGGAATTATCAAGCTTATTAAGCAGAAGATTGAAGAAAATCCTAGGAGGTGGCACACGTTGTTAAATGAAGCTTTATGGTCATAACAGATGGCTTGTCATGGATCGACTAAGGTTTCACCCTATCAGTTGGTGTATGGGCATGATGCAGTGTTACCTTGGGAAATTAAGACTGGGTCTAGGCGACTATCTTTTCAAGATCAATTGGCTGCCGATGATTATGCTACTCTGATGACAGACGAGTTAGATGATCTAGCAGGGCATCAGCTAAGGGCTTTAATAAGTATAGAAGAGAATACGAAGAGAGTTGCCAGATGGTATGATAAGAAGGTAAAAGCTAAGGAGTTTGCCGATGGAGACTTAGTATGGAAACTAATCTTACCGATCGGGACTAAAAGTTCAAAATTTGGGAAGTGGTCTCCCAATTGGGAGGGTCCCTATCAGATAAGTCGATCGGCTCCTGGTAACGCCTATATCTTAGAAACTCTCGAAGGAGTTGAATTCCCTAGGGCATTAAATGGCAAATATCTAAAGAAGTATTACCCCAGCATATGGGTCGATGCATAAAAGTATAAATGTCGATAACATTCCTATCGGCTAGATCAAAGTGTGACTAGGAGTGAAGCTCGATGTTTTTAAAGTGCCGATAACAGTCCTATCGGCTAGACCAAAATACTAGGGTTGTCCAAAAGAAAAAAAACAAGTATGTTGCCGATGAAGAATTCACATGTTCAACAGCGCCTGGATCGCCGATATAGCACGCAGGCGGATTTGGTTGGCTGCTTCTATCTCTTTGATGTCTTCATCGGCAAAGTCGTCCACTGGCTTCAACTTCTTCTTCATCTGCAGCGCTTTACGGCTATGAACGTTTCGTTCTTGTTCAAGGAGTTTGATCGCCTCAGGCAGCTGGATTTCCTCTTGTTGAGCTTGGGACAAGGCTTCTTCCACTTGCTTGAGTTCTACCAATAGGGCTTCTCTTTTGGCCGACAGATCAGAGATCTTGTGCTTTAGCGCATCTCCTGAGGACTTCAAGATGCCGATGTTCTTGTGCTTCTCATCGGCAAGGAGCTTCACTTTCATCATCTCCTCAGAAATCTGAGTTTGAGCAGCTCTGTCGGCAAGACGCTGGGTGGCCTTTTGATATTGCGGCTGACGGCTCTCTAGATGTGCAGCTTGAAAAAGGATTTCTTCAGCATCGGCAGGAATTTGGCCTCTGAGGGTCTTGAACAAAGCCTTGGCCGGGTCAGAATCATCCACCAGTTGGGCTGTGTCTTGATGAAGGAGGGCTGATAGTTCTTCTAACTTTGCCCTGATCTCTACCGATGTAATTCCGACTGCTCGGGAAGAACTTGCCTCCTCACCTTCATCCTCAGAAATGTCGATGGCAAAGGAGAACAAGCTGTCAGGAGAGTCCTGTTCCTAAAAAGGAAATAAAGTGAGTCATTCTATGGTCAAGTATTGACAAATAATACAAATAGAGATTGGGTGGCTTACTTGTTTCAGGGCAATCTCTCGCCTCTGACTAGAAGATGCCGATGGAACCACAGGCTGATCGGCTGGGGTTGCCGATGAGACTATGTCAGCTGAAAGAATAACAGAAATAATTATAAGACAGAGAAAGTGGGTTCATCGGCAATGGTTTCATAGAAAGTGTGTTACCTTGAGGGGGAGCAGTACTTGCTTGGATGGAAGAAACTATCGATGCTATAATTGAACTTGCTGGATCGGTAGTTTGCTCATGCACGTCAGCCGATATGTCTTCCGACTGAGGTACTTCTAGTTGGGGTTCTTCTGGTTGGAGTTCTTCCACGTGGGGTTCTTCTTGTGGCTGAGGAGAAGGTATCTGCTGTGTCTGAGCTTTTGGAGAAGAAGGAGAAGATTCCACCAGGATTGGAGATACTGGGGGAGGAGAAGGTGTTGATGTCTTCTGGCGCTTTGCTTGTGATCTGGTACTCTTGGAACCTTTCCTCTTCGGCTGACTGGACTGGGGGGCATCGACACTTGTGCTTCTGGTCCTTGCCGATGCACCGGTATGCTGATACAACAATGAAAATTTGTGAGTACAAATGCAACAGATGCAAGAATGGGATCGGTATGGATAAAAAAGCTTGAACAGTTACCTTGAAGGCCTGTGCTAAGGTGGAGGCAGCTACCGATGGAGATGTCTTTGTCCGCTTGGTGGTGACATTCTTGAGGCGCACACCTCGATGCATTATAGCAGCCAAAGTGGGAGCGTTGTTGCCGATTGAAGAGATCGGACCTGATGGAAAAAGATCAATCGGCCTGCCACTCCTGCTGACCGATGGGGGAGTATTATCAACCTGTAATATAACACAGAAAGTGAGTAACCGATGGAAATAGAAGTGGAAGGATTGAGACATCGGTTTGGAAATACTTACAGTGTTATCGGGAACTTTGTACTGGGGGTCGATCATGCCGCGGTACGTAAGAGCCGATTTGCAGAACAAATGCTCCTTTCATTCCTCCCACCATTGTTTGTACGCCTGAGTGATGAAGAGGGCCGGAATCCACTCTAATAAATCTGCATCTGTATCGGCACTCGGTGGCAGTTGAGCAACTCGGGTCCACTCGAGAAGGCTAGTGATGGTTTCCCTGGGTTTTATCACATCGGCATAACAAATTGCGAGCGGCAGCTGACCGAAAGCTAGTTGGTGGGCTAGTGCCGATGGATTGTAAAACTCATAGGTTTGATTGGAGGCTTTCCCACTGCCAAAGAAGTTTACTGGTATAGCCCTGGGAGTGATCAGTGCCATCATCACATCGTGATCCTTGTTGAGAGCATCATTGAATGGATGGAAGACCAAAGGAAACATGGTGTGTGGATCTTCATAAGGCATCCACGCTCGCTGTTCTCTGGTCAGGCCTTCGTACAGGGTTTGGAAGAATCGGCTGACCTGGTCTGCATTGCCACCTGTACCAGGTAGAACTATGACAGCCTCGCCAAAGTTCAGAGGAGGACGAGTTGCCGATTCTTCTTCATCCAATTCATAATCTTCAGCTATATCCCTAGGGAAGCGTTGTGCGAAGAGGTTGAACTCAAGACGCTTGTGCATATGGAGACTAAGCCACATATTGATAAACCACGAGGGGCCCCCTAAGTTGCCGATGGACTGACCAAGTAGGAGTTTTCTGGCTACTTGATGGAGGAGGTGGTAAACCGAGTCAGGCAGGTATCGGCCGAGGGGAAATCGGCCACCATTAGCTAATCTCTCTTCTGCCGATAGGTAGACAGAAGTTGGTCCTGCCGATCGACCACAGAACACAAATTTGTCCAGCCACATGTTGACGGGCCCTGTTCTACGATACTTCTGAATATACCCAGACCAGCCGCCGATAGAGCGGGTTTCCACCTTAGCACTAGGTGTGGTGTCAAATATGTGGCTGCTATCGGCAGTGGATACATCTAAGCCGGTGAGCATATGTACATCGGCAAGAGTGGGAGAAGTAGGGCCGTGGCCGATGACAAAGGCATTAAGTGTGTCTGACCAGAAGTATGATGCAGCTATCAAAAGTGACTCGTTCCTATGCATATCGGCAATGGACAACCTGATGCATTGGTCCAGTTTTCGCTCACCCCACTGAACCTCATTTGAGTGGCTGACTCTCAAGAACCAATCCTTCCATCCCACGGTAGGACTGGGCCAGGAACAAAAGGTATCTTTCCACAGATCTGGAGAAAAATTCTCGGCTCTAAAGGGGATTCTGTTTGTTTCTGCGTTGATCAGATCGGTAGGATCTGGGTTCCCTAGCGGGCCGAGACATTGGAGGTGTGGCTGATCGGTAGGGATGACAATTTTATTGAACAGATCCTAATGATTTTTGGGGTAAAAAGAAGAACAAAAGAAAAAAAGGAGAGAAAAGTGTTCAGTAAGGAGAACTGTGGATGAACAGGAATGTAGTAAAAACACGAGAGATGGGGTGATGAACTGACCTCGGGAACAGCGAAGTTGATGGCCATCTCCTCGCGAAAAAGATGATCGAAGACTTTGAGGTTTGTGAAGAAAGGGCTTCGTTGGAGTTCTTGGAGCTCTCGAACAGCGCCGCCGCCAGAAAAGTGGAGTTGGGGCTGTAGAATGATGCGATGGGGAAGGAGTACCCGAGAAGGAACTATTTATAGGACAAAACGGGCAAGGGCAAATCTGACTTATCTCTTCACCGTATCTGTGAAATCCGAGGGTACTCAGGTAGATATGGTAACTGTTCGCACGATAATCAAGGGATTGTGCAGGTGATTTGACAGGAAGCGGTCATAATCTGGAGATATTTTACTGTGCGGGATTTCCTGGTCGGTCCATCGGCAGCGCATTGTAACAGTAATATTGCTGATGGGCGATTAAAGTGGAGATGTCCGTTTGGAAGGTTAAGATATTTCACTGTGCGAGATGTCTTGGTCAGTTCATCGGTAGTTCCTTGTAACGGTAATATTGTCGATGGGCGATTAAAGTGGAGATATCCGTTTGGGAGGTTGAGGAATTCGAGGAATCTGCGGAAGAATCGGACTGAGGTTGTTCAGATTTAGGCTGTCGGTTGCCAAATTGGGAGAATTAATTGCGGAAAGGCATCATTACTCCTGAGAATTTCGGAGCATTAATGATTTCACGCTCCAAAATTGGGGGCATGTGTTGACACCGTTTTTGGACACGTACCTAGAATCGGTATAGTGTAGATTGGCAAGATGGGGCAACAGTAACTGGTCTGCAGGAGAGTTGCCGATGAGGGTGGTTGCCGATGAAGGAACAGCTGGATGAGACTGAGTCCATGGGTGGTGACACGTTCATGCCGATGGTCAAGCATTAGCTTTTGCCGATGGCTACGATGATGAGTCTGCCGATGATTCAGAAGAAGGACCTGGAGATTGCCGATTAGACCAAGGTGGTGTCCCAGTTTGTCACGGGAGGATAGTTTTGTGTTTTCCTTAGTTGTTTAAATCGTTTTGTATACGGATTCTGTGTAATTTGGAATTCGAGTTCTAGTCGTGTTTGATTGTTGCTCTTTGAGCAGGGTATAAATGTAGACCCTAGGGCCTTGTAATCGATAACAATCAATCAATCAAAACACAAGTTTCTACTCATATTCCAGCATCTACTTTTTCGACGACTTCGTCATAGTTTTTCTTTTTATTACGAGTTCTTAGGAGTTCGTCGACTTAAGCTCGGCGTATTCTCGAGTTCCGCGTGAATACCTCTTGGCCGTGGCATCCGGGCGCATCGCTGTTGTCGGGACCAAAGTATTCGAGTTATCACCTTTGCCGATAGTAAGGTCAAATCGACTGACACGTCTTAACGTTTAAATCGGGTATTAGCCCTTTGTGTTTGTAGATCCAGCTTTTGCATCAACAATAGGACACTTCTATATATAGACGGTTTTGTAAAGAGAACTGCCTCTGAAGATTTATCTTTAGTGGCAGTTCTCTTAAATCAACCGCCTCTAAAAATAGAGGTGTATTAATAACGGTTTTCTTAATGGAACTGCACCTGAAGATAGATCTTCGTTAGAGGCGGTCACGAAGCTACAGTGCCCCCATGGCGTGTTAGAGGCGGCGTGCTATATAAACTGCCTCTGATGTAAAAGGGTGGCTTCGCTAAACAGTTTTTTTTGTAGTAGTGTATAAACACACTTGCTACTCCATAAACCCAATTTCGAGTCAGCTAAGCACCCTGGCACCTAGGGCTTTCTTAGCTTTCAAGAGGTGACCTCGGGAGCAGGTTTACATCCATCACCATTGTGGACAACTTGACATAAATTTTTAAGTAGTACTGTTGATGTAATTGTTTAATCCTCTCTACGGCTATCTCCATCATCTTATTTATTGAATTTCCTTCTCAAGAAGGTGCATGTCACTTTACGGCATTTATCAATGCAATGCTCGCGGCCTCACACTAACGTACTAAGGAGTTCACTAAAAATAAGATTTCGTTTTGTGACGAAGAAAGATTTATGTTTTGGAGGCCTCTAATTTGTTGTTTCCCAGCTACTTGTCTTATTCGTCTACGTGGGCTATTATAGGAGCTATCAGTCTGTCATTTTTTTTGAAATGTCTACCTTTCAGTATAAAATGGTTATTTTCCATGTTGTATTTATCATTCGGAAACTATCATAATATATAAATAAAAGAACTCAATCACAAAGCGAACATATGCCTTTCATGGATCACCTCAAATAGAGGTTAACCAAGGTACTCCCTCCATCCTAATATATAAAGTATCTAAAGAATTTAGAACCAAGTAATGAGTCTTTCCACACTTGGGAAAAATCAATTTATCGTGCAGAAATATACACATACATATCCAACGGCCGCCGAAGGTGAAAGGATGTTGGGAGAAGAAAGGCCAACAGACGGAGTTCCTAATGGAAATATACAAGAGAGAAATAAAGTATAAAAGTGACTTGTGCGATTCAACAATGGTCTGAGATTCTTGATACAAAATTGTTTCCTAACTTTTAAGAGTGAAATATTGGAAATGGTCGGAGAAAGACAACACATATGCTAGTACTACATGTTTCATTTTGCACAGCATTTCACATAAGGGCTCCGAGGCGGGTGTCATGTTTGCCCGCCATGGTTATTCTGGGCCGGCTGCAACCGTCTAGCCGGCCAGACAACCGCCACGGTTAATCATTAACCGTGGTAGGCAGTGTAAAGTAACCGCCACGGTTAATGACTATTAACTATGGCAGGTATTGTAAGCTAACCGCCATGGTTAATCATTAATCGTGACAGGCATTGTAAAATAACCACCACGGTTAATCACTATTAACTATGGCGGACATTGTAAGCTAACCGCCACGATTAATACATTAACTGTGGCGGTCTCTTATAAGAACCGCCACGGTAAATAAAGTCCAACCCGCAAGCCCACACCGGCCCACTACCATCTTCGATATATAAACAAAGTCTCTCGGTCGCAACCACACCCTAGCCCGACTCCTCCCTCAGCTCGAGTCATGTTCTCACCCCTCCCTCCTAGATCCGGTCGGTGGCGCCTCTCTCTCCCTGTAGACCACGGCGCACAATGACGAGGAAGCAGAGGTGGCACGCACGGGTGGAGGCCCCTCGCCAACCTCCTCCTCCCTCCCCCACGGTGACGGTCCCAAGCATAGGCGACGCGCACGCCCATGGAGGCCCTAATGGCGTCCTGCCCCTCCCCCGGCCAGATCCGCCCCTCCTGCCCTCCTGTGGGCGCGTAGGCCAGACATGGCGAGGGGCCAGACCACCATGGGGGCGAGATCCCGGTGGCGTGTTCACCACCAATAGCTTCTCCAAATCCGACAACAATGGCAGTGCCCCATCCCCTCGAAACCCTAGCCACCAATAGCTTCTCCAGATCCGACAACAGTGGCAGTGCCCCATCCCCTCGAAACCCTAGCACCGTTTCCTTCTCCAACACATGGCGGCGGCGGCCCTGAGACCGGATCTGGTGGCCCTGAGGTTGGATCTGATGGCCACGAGGGAGGATCTGGTGGCGAGGAGACTAGACCCGGCGGTGAGCGATGACGACAACGGCAACCCATGATAGGCTTGGCGGGCCCGTGTATGGGCTCGTTGGACCTATCCACAAGTTTATTTATTTATTTTTTGTTTTTTATTTTATTTATCTTGGCAAGCATGTCAACCGCTTCGGTAAATCATTGATTTATCGTGACCTTTCAATCAAGGCGGTTGTAAAAACCGCCTCGGTTAATGCCTTTTGCCCGTCATGGTTAAGTTTTTTTTAGTAGTGTGCTCTCTAGTTTTTAAGCAACTTTGAGAACTTATTGATTTACCAATTGTTTTTCGGAATTCTTCAAGATGCCCTAATTTAGGAAAAATATATTAAATCTATTGTTGTATTTCAGAGCAGGCGAAATATCATACAATTTCTTAAATATACCCAAACAATCATGCACGGCTCAATAATCATTGAAGGATTAATTAATTAATTAATTAATTTAATTGGTCTAAATCATTTGATACATGCACGATAGGAGCGGGTATATGATTGCAATACTGCAAGCGAATGTGTGATCCACATGAATGCCAACGTGCAACTGCAAGCAAAGACCCGCACAGCAACATTCTCTCAGCAACTAGCTCCCTCCACATAGACCACATTAACATTCTAGCATCCTCCACATCGTTCTTTCCTTCCCCTATAAAATGCCCCACATCTACCCTCTTACACACAAGAAACACACAAACATCTGCCCTCTTACACACACACCCTGTAAGCATGGGTTCCCTAGGCCCAAGCACCATTAGCAGCATGAACATGGCCAAGGCAGCCAGCGTCGTTGGTGGTAAGACCGGCGTTGTTGCTGTCGCCGACCAGCAGAAAGAAGTCCCCCCCAAGACGATGAATTGCAGTAGCTACGCCTTCCAGATGCCGCTGCACTACCCGCGGTACAAGAAGGCGGACTACGAGAGCATGCCGGAGTGGCGCGTCGACTGCCTGCTCCGCGAGTACGGCCTCCCCGCCGACGGCGACCTCGACAGCAAGAGAAAGTTCGCCATGGGCGCCTTCCTCTGGCCCGACCAGTACTGAAGGAACTCGTGGGCGTGGCCGCGCTGAATTACCGAGCTGAACTCACAAGAGACGAAGCAACTGCAGTATATAGCCGGAGCTGTTATGCGCACTACAGCTGCCTCCGCCGGCCGGCCGGCGACGACCTGGATTATATCCCTGGCGGCGTAGGCAAATGTGAGCACAGCCATATCGGAAAAGAGTCGTACTCATATGCTTGTTAGTGCTGATACATGTATGATTCTAAGTACTAGCATCGATCTAGCCCTCTTTTGCTTCTGTTTTTCTACAATAATTATGCAACCTGCAGGATCATATATGCATCCTGTTGTACCAATATATGAACTAATAATCGGTTCGCATAGAACAAATATATGGGTGGTGCCAGTTCTTGTTTGAACATTGCTCTGTCACAATTTTGTAAAACAAAAAAACAGCTGAATGGCAATTTTTTAATTTGTCTCCTAATGAAACAAACTAGGCATAAAACTTAAATAGTTAACTCAAGTGAAGAGAAGGAGAAGAGGTTACTAAAGCGTCTCCAAGAGTTTAATGGAAGCTAAGGCCACTATCAATGAAGTTTCATTAGAGTTTTATGTACATTAAATATATTGATGTGACGATGTATTAATGCGAGGAGAGATGATAACCGTTTTATTATAGAAGTAGAGAGAGTTTCATCCCCGTAAAACTTCTATACATGGTTTCCAAAATATAGACGCGTTGAAAACTATGTCATAAAACTTCCACTACAAACAGAAGGAACGCTAGCTAGGCCGAGCAGGCCACTGGATTCTTGACCTTGCCATGATCCCGTCGTTCTGCTCAGGCAGCCGCCGGCCCGCCTGTTAGCGACCCTCTTGGATCGACAACGATAAGTTCCTTCACCAAGGCCAATGAGACCGGCGTTCTCTCAGGTTTAGCCTGTTTTACAAGATAGATGATGATCCTCGCTTCCCTCTTTCTCTCCTTATCTACTCCCTTGCCAGCACACAGCGATTACATACTCATTCTAGGCTGTGGACGCGAACATTCCTTGCTCGGGCTCTTCCCTCTGTAGATGGGCCTCTTTAGGCTGGCTGAGGTGAGGGGCCGTGACATCCCCTCCCCCTTGGGTGTCGGCTTGACCCCAAGCCGGAGCCTCCGGGAACTGCAGGCGAAGCGCTTCGGCATCTTCCCATGTCGCCAGGGAAGCGTCCAGGCCAGACCACTTGATGAGGACTTGAGGTACCGCCCCATCGCTCCATGGGTGTAGGAGGCGTTGGAGGACAGCTTCTGGAACTTGAAGGTTGTCGTCGATGTACGGCAGCGCCGCCGAGACCGGAGTGGTGGACGGCGGAGCAGGTTTGAGCAGTGACACATGGAACACTGGGTGGATGCTCGCGGACGGAGGAAGAGCGAGCTTATAGGCGATGGAGCCGATCTTGTCGATGATCTTGTACGGCCCGAAGTAGCGGAAGGAGAGCTTCTGGTGAGCTCGAGGTGCCAGGGACGTCTGGACGTACGGCTGCAGCTTGAGGAAGACGTAGTCGCCGACGTTGAATGAACGCTCAGAGCGGCGTTTGTCCGCCTGATGCTTCATCCTTTGCTAGGTGCGATGGAGGTGTTGGCGCACCGCATCCAGCATGGTGGCTCGTTCGGCCATCATGGCATCCACGTCGATAGAGGCCGAAACAGAAGAAGCGGAGATACCAAAGTGGCGAGGAGGGTGTCTGTAGAGTACCTCGAACGGGGAGCGCTGCAGAGCGGAGTGGAAGCTGGTGTTGTACCAGAACTCGGCGAGCGGCACCCACTTCACCCACTGCAGAGGGCAAGAGTGGACGAAGCAGCACAGGTACGTCTCCAAGCATTGGTTGACGCGCTCCGTTTGACCGTCTGACTGAGGGTGGTACGCCGAGCTCATGGACAACGTGGGCTGGGCCAAGCGAAACAGCTCGTGCCAGAACACGCTGGTGAACACACGATCACGGTCGCTGACGATGTGTGTTGGAAGTCCATGAAGACGGTAGACGTTGTCGAGTAATGCCTGAGCCACCTGCGGAGCAGTAAAAGGGTGTAACAGAGGTATGAAGTGAGCAAACTTTGAAAAGTGATCCACCACGACGAGGAGGCAATTGGCTGCGCCTGAACGAGGAAGACCCTCAATGAAATCCATGGACACCATTTCCCAAGATTCGGTTGGTACTGGGAGCGGAGCGAGCAAGCCGGGGTAGCGAGCATGGTCGGGCTTCACCTGAGCACAGACTGAACAGTTGGCGACAAACTGCATGATATCACGTTTCATGCCTCGCCAAGCAAAGAGCTTCTTCATCTTGCTGAATGTGATTGAAAACCAGAGTGACCGCCGACGGCGCTAGCATGAAGAGCAGCCATGAGTCGCTGCTGTAGAGGTTGGTTAGAGCCAATCCAGATCCTGTCCCACAGCCTGAGAATACCATCACGAAGGGTATACGGTGGACGGGCCTCTGGGTTGATTGCAAGGTCACTGAGTAGTTGATGCGAGAATGGATCAGAGGAATAGCCGGCCATGACATCTAACAGCCAGGTCGGAGTGGGCGATGAAATTGCCTGGAGGTGGAGAGGAGGCGAGGGGTGCCTGGATAGAGCATCCGCAGCCATGTTGGTGCTGCCAGGTTTGTAGACAATCTTGTATTGCAGACCAGCCAGCTTGGTGTATAGTTTGAGCTGCCAAGGCGTGTGCAGACGTTGCTCAGTGAGGTGAATCAGGCTGCGATGATCTGTGTATATCACAAATTCCCCATGCTGCAAATAGGCATGCCACACTCGATTGCTACCAACACAGCCAAGTACTCCTTGTCATATGTGGACAGGCCACGGGTACGAGGACCCAGCGCCTTACTGACAAAGGCAAGAGGGTGTCCATCTTGTAGCAAGACTACGCCAACACCCAGCTCGCTTGCGTCGGTTTGCAACTGGAAGGCTTGGAGAAATCAGGTAGGGCCAACACCGGCGCAGACACCAGAGCATTCTATAATGTTTTGAAGGAGGTCGTGTGGTCTGCTCTCCAGACAAAGAGAGTCCCCTTCTTGAGTAGGTCAGAGAGCGGGCGAGCGATTATGGCGAAGTGTCGAACAAACTTCTGATAGTAACCGACGAAGCCAAGGAAGCTACGGAGTTGTTTGGCATCTTGGGGCAGCAGCCAATCTCTGACAGACTGAATCTTGGAAGGGTCGGTTGCGACTCCTGCTGAACTGACAACATGTCCCAAGTATGAGATTTGTTGTTGTGCAAAGTGGCATTTGGATAGTTTGACTTGCCACTTGTCCCGAGCTAGAAGAGTCAGCACCTGGCGTAGGTGGACCAGGTGTTCAGCAAACGTCTTGCTATAAATCAGAATGTCATCGAAAAAGACGAGTGCACAACGACGATGGAGAGAGTATAGAGTGGAGTTCATGGCACCCTAGAAAGTGTTTGGAGCACCAGTTAGACCAAAGGACATGACCGCGAACTCGAACTGACCCCAATGTGTTTGGAAGGCCATCTTATGCTCCTCCCCCGGGGCTAGGCGGATTTGATTGAAGCCTGCTCGCAAGTCAAGGACGGAGAACCACTGCGCCTGAGAGAGTTCGTCCAGAAGCTCATCCACAATTGGGATATGGAACTTACTCTTAACAATGAGGGCATTGAGCATCCTGTAATCCACACAAAATCTCCAAGAATGATCCTTTTTGCGAACCAAGAGGACAGGAGAGGAGAAGGCGCTAGTGCTAGGCTGAATGAGGCTAGATTGGAGCATTTCTGAAACTTGGCGTTCAATTTCATCCTTGAGCGCTGGAGCATAGCGGTAGGGC
The DNA here is from genome assembly GCF_000003195.3 of Sorghum bicolor. Classification (NCBI taxonomy): domain Eukaryota; kingdom Viridiplantae; phylum Streptophyta; class Magnoliopsida; order Poales; family Poaceae; genus Sorghum; species Sorghum bicolor. Next base: position 43,589,329 of record NC_012879.2, on the reverse strand, counting down.
CTGACAGAAACCAGTTGGGCCCCAGGTATGAGGGGTATCTTGTGGTCGCAAGTGCGCCGAGGTGGAAGGTCAGACGGCTGTGCAAAAACATCAGCAAACTCATCCAGGATTGACTGCACCGCGGGTTCAACTGTAGGCTTCTGAGAGTCTAGAGCATCACTGGCAATCACTGGCAATGTTGAAGATCTGAACTACCGAATAGGAACCAAAATCAGGATCTGTAAGCTGTTGCAAGCCTTGAAGAATGACCTGGGTAGAGCCCTATTGAAACATGAACCACTCTGCTGCCAGTGTACCTTCATAGGTGAAAAGGCCATCAATCAATCCATGCCGAATATCATATCAAAGTATCCCAGGTCAAGCACCTTTAGCGTTGAGTGGAAAGTATGACCCTGCACTAACCATTCGGCAGAGGGTATTTCCTGGGAACACTGAACTGCACTACCATCAGCCACTTGCACTGAAACAGGTGATAATAGAGGTTGCACTCCTTGTAGTTTGGCTGCCACAGATGAACTGACGAAGGAGTTGTTGCTACCAAAATCAAGCAAAATGAGCACTGAGGTGCCGCCAATGTACCCCTTGAATACCATGGATCGAGGGTGACCCTGAGGGGACAGCGCTGCTGATGACAACAACATGAATGCTTGGGACGATGGCTCTGGAGGGGATTTTGTGCAGTCTGAGTCCCAATCCGAGAATTCGTCCTGAAACAAATTCCATACCTCCTGAAGAGCATCAAGTTGGATGCTGGGGGCACACCGGTGTCCTGGTTGCCAACGCTCCGCATAGCGCACACAGAGTCCGTGGGCCTTGTGGTAGGAGCGAAGGGTTTGTAGACGATCATCCACAGTTCCCGCACGCGGGGGTGGACGGCGCTCCTCCTGGGTCCTCTTGTTGTCAGTCGGGGCAGGGGCAGCAGTACGGGGGGGGGGGGCTGCGATGGCAAAGTAGTATGGCCCCATTTGTACGCTACGGGCTTGGTGAAGGTGCTCGGATTAGACTTGCGAACCTCCTTCCTGCTGCCCGGCTCGACGACTTCTTCCTGCAAAAGCGCCAGAGTACAAGCAGCATAGAGAGTAGCAGGCCGTTGAAAAAGAACAATAGCCCGGATATCCTCGCGGAGACCATCAATGAAACGAGTAGTATGGGTGAGGTGATTTGGGGTGTCATTGTAGGCAGATAGTTGTTCAACCAGGTCGACAAACCGATCGACATAGTCTTGGACAGAGGAGGTTTGTTTGATGTGGAATAGTTGACGGATGAGGAGTTCATGCTGATCGCGGCAAAAGCGTTCGTGTATCAGGCGGCAGAAGGAGGGCCAATCAATGCCCGTGACTTGGCGTTCGACAGATTGCAGCCAGCGACGGGCGGCACCGGTGAACTACATTGTGGAGCACTTCACCCACATGGATGGGTCGACAGAATAGAGATCAAAGTAGTTGTGGGCACAAGTCATCCAGTATTGGGGATCGTCGCCATCAAACTTGGGGAAGTGCATTTTGGGTAGGTGGCCAAGGTTTTGGTGGTGGGAGGAGTGGTGGTCTGAGGTTCTGGTGGAAGCACGGACAGGAGCAGAGGAATCGGGCGGGGGGTCGGGATTGGGAGGAGGGTACATACCATTGACCGGGTTTGGAACCATGGTCGTGACCGAGCCATGGAGCCGTTCCCGTGGAATCGATTCGATGCGGTGCCCATGGGGCCAGTCGACCATGAATCCGCTAGAGTGGAGCGCGGCGGCGGCCGACTCATGACGTAGCCCCAGTGGAGGACGCTGAGGTAGGGTCACCGTGGACCTAGATCGGTGGAGGTCGTGGTGGATGTCGTCGACGTAGCCATCGATCTCGGTGCGCCAGGCCAGTAGATCGCTGACGGAGTGTTCCACCGCCTCGACGCGGTCGTCGCGCTCGTCGCGGATCTCGTTGAGGCGGATGAGCTCGAGGTCGAACATGCGCTGCTTGAGGTTGGAGACGCGCGAGTCGAAGTGGGAGCCCTAGTTGTCGGCGACGATGGTGGCGGTGAACTAGGCGGAGGCGAAGTTCTCGAGCGACTGGAGGCGGCCGTCGACGGACCCTTCGCGCTCCTGGAGGGCCGCTGATGCGTCGTCGATGCGCTTCTCCAAGCGCTCCCAGCGCTCGGCGGAGCGGCTGTCGAAGGCCTCGAACCGCTTGAGCATTTCGTCGAGCGCCTTGGAGAGGACATGATCCATGGCGCCGCGGGCACGCTGCAGGCGCGTGAAGTGGGAGTGAAGCGGCGGCGTGGAATCCAGAGCGCGCCAGCGCCGCGGATCGGAGTCTCTGATACCAGATATGTTAGCGACCCTCTTGGATCGACAACGATAAGTTCCTTCGCCAAGGCCAACGAGGCCGACGTTCTCTCAGGTTTAGCCTGTTTTACAAGATAGATGATGATCCTCGCTTCCCTCTTTCTCTCCTTATCTACTCCCTTGGCAGCACACAAAGATTACAGACCCATTCTAGGCCGTGGACGCGGACATTCCTTGCTCGGGCTCAGATGGGCCTCTTTGGGCTGGCTGAGGTGAGGGGCCGTGACACCGCCGTAGCCTGGCCCGAGAGCTTTACCTTGCCGTTCTTGACCATTGGCGAACGAGAGCTTTAAGAGATTGAGCAGTTGATGAGCTGCACCGAGATTTAAGGATGGTTCTTTTTTAGTCTAACTAAATAAAAACTAAATAAAAAAAGAAAAAAAATATCTATTTAGTTTATTAAATTAAACTAGAAAAAAATCACAAGTATCCATTTAGAGCACCCTTTCCATTCTTACGGGATTGTTCGGGTGAACTCTGCTGGAGAGCGCGCGTCGTCAGTTCAGATCTGCGGCAGCGAGCCCAGCCTTCGCAGAACCGCCCCTGTGAGACAAGTTGTGGCTAAGGACAATGAGGCTGAGCTGCTTGCACTACGCGAGCATCGCCGGTATGCTGCTGGTGAGCGCAATTCCCCTGGGGCCGGATCGGTCGGCAGAGCTTGTTGCAAATAATTACCAATATATATCAAAATTTGTAAATAACCTTTCTCAATTAAATGACTAGAAAATAGAAAAAACAAAAGTACCTAGAAGTACCGTGGTACTTTCCCAACCACCATAAAAGAGCAACTTTTTTATATTTTGTATTTATTCAAGCCAACCCCGCTCTTCATCTTTAGCTAGTGTGAAATTATAAAAGATAATGAAAATATTTAAATATTTAACTAATGAAGCTGTTGGAAGATTTTTTTTTTTGAACAAAATTTTGTTTCTATCAATATGAAATGATATAAAGAACCTCTTGCAGTTGCTCTTACCAGCTGGAAAAGAGCTGAACATAATATAAAAATGGTTACAAGAAGTACACCTGGGATTCTTTTTCTTTGGCACGCTCTTTCTCAAAAAGTAAAAGCTCATGCATAGAGAACAGTAACCAATGAACTACAATGCCATGTGCGATCTTCTATGGGTCTGACGCTGCAGTGATTTATTTAAAGTAAACAAAAGCTCATAGCATAATCAGAATGCTGATTGATGTGATACTCTGACATTGCAAAAGAATTGATGTTGTCAAAAAGCTAGTGTGATAACACATCTGAATTTGTATCTTCCATGGTGCTCAGTGATGTTACCGGAACTTGCTTTGTGCAAACGACATTGTTAGCATTTTATTACTCCTTCCATCCACAAAATAATACAACTATAGGATTTACACAAGGTAAACTACCTCAACTTTAACCAAATTTAGAGTAAGTAATATTAATATTTGTATCTTTAACTAGCTTTATCATGAAAGTATATTTCATAATTAATTTAATGATAATACATATTATGTATCATAAATATTAGTATTTTTTATATAATTTTAGTCAAATTTTAGATCATTTTATTTCTGGAAAAGTAATGTATGGAGGCGAGGTGGGGGTTAGGGGCGGTGGCGGCTGTACAGGTGGCAGCTAGGGCAGGGATGTGGCGTGGGAGAGGGCGGCACAGGAGAGGAGCAGCGGCAAGCGCAGAGAGAGAGAGGAGGAGGAGACAAGATAGTTTGATTGATTACATTCCCGTAATATTTATAATCTCTATAAAACTTGGACTCCAAACAACCTATAAGAAATTTTTATAGGATTAGATTCTCCCTTCTATACTAACAAACTATAATCCCATAACTAACCAAACTCTATCCAAACTCTAGTAGACTGGCGGTGGCGGCGGGAGTGGCGGCGCCTCCTCCACTTGGGCGTGGGGGGCGCCCCACACCGTCAGGCCCTCGCACCCCGTTTGCTCCGGTGTGGGGGCCCTTCATGGGACCTCTGACAAGTAAGAATTTTATCTTTTTTTGACCGAGGAAGCACTAGTTAAATAAACATTTTTGAAGGAAAAGCAAATTATTTGGATGCTTTCATGACTCATGAATCATGATTACAGAAGTGTTACTGGAGGATACATGCTAAGTCGCACTAACAATACACTACTAGATATCCACTTAAAGCCAATATGGATGTTTCAAATTTGAGTGCAGATTAGACGAATCATGCTTGATTGTTTGCTTAAGGAAAACATCAGATTCTCACATCTGATCTGGAAGGTAGCTTTTCCTGCAAACTTTGGTTCTTCTAAATGGTGACTCTGTCAGAGACAACCAGCTGCAGACTATGTAGCAATTATTGGGGTCTAAATCTCATAATTTCTTGTGGTCCACATTTCATCTATGAATCAAAAACCAACCCAACGGCCATTTTTTCGTCAATAAGATAAATAAATCTGAACCCCAAAATTCATACTAATAAAGTCACTGCATGATGCGAACTAAACATGAACCACTTCAAATAGATGTGTTGGCTCAGGCTTACGAAGCTACTCATAGAAGTAGTGTTTGCGTGCATCAAGTTTTGGAGCCACCTTTATTTCAACTATCCAAACAAATCCTTAGGCAACTATTTGGTTTGGAGCCACGTTTAGTTCAAGATTTTCTTTTCCTGTTGCCATGCATGTCCCAAACGTCAATGACAAAAAGAACTGTGGACAAGCTAAAGAGTAGAAAAGATTTTCATAAAACTAATCAGTGTTTGGATCCGACTGCTTGTTTTCGAAGGATCCTGAAAAGTTCTATCTTTGGGGAAAAAGGATAATTAAAAAGTTCATTGCCGAGAGACATGGATCTTAAAAGGTTCTATTTTTTTTGAGGAAAAGGGATAATTAGGAAGTTCTATTTGTTTGTGCTTGTATACTCTTCCAAATCATCCACTTGAAGTATCGCTGGTTTGAAAAGCCATGGTTGAAAATACTGCTCGCTGATTTATCATGAGATCAGCGAGCAGTATTTTCAACCATCTTAATATCTTGCTGTCCAACCACTCAAAACTAGGGCCCAATAATGACGTGCCTAGAAATTCTCTGCACTCCCAACTTGGCACAATTTCCTTCCACTCAGGTCACTCCACAGTTCGCCGATCACTGTCCCAAGATCCAAAAACATGACTAGCTGTCTGCAGCAACCATTACGTATCAGACATCCAACTCCATCTAACTAGTCATTCCTGATCAGTCAGTAGTGTATCTCCTTACTACCACATCCTTGAACAATCACGTACTCATGCATTAAATGGATGGTGAGATGGCCCTAAGTTCATGTGCTCGGCCATTGCCGGACAGTGATGTGCCGGCGATGCAATGCCCTGAGCCTGAGGTCGCCCGCAGAATGAAGCACGTACGGATGGCCTTGTCAATTGTCATAATTTATTGCATCGCTTTAGGAGGTTGTTCGCGTCCATTCTCGAACTTACCATTAGCATTATTCCATCATATGTAGGCTTGTTGTCTTAAGCTTATTTGTCGAATCTGATAACTATTCAAAAATGTTTTTATCTAACGAACAGTACCAATTTTTATAAAGAACCAAACGAGTACAGTTTTCATTCATTCATTTATTTATTTATTTATTTATTTATTTATTTATTATTATTATTATTATTATTATTATTATTATTATTATTATTATTATTATTATTATTATTATTATTATTATTATTAAAGATATCATCATTATAGGTAACAATCAACTGTTTTTTTGGTTCTACTGGCCATCCACTAGATGCACCAGGAAATCTCTTCGAATTATGAGTGGCCAAATTATGAATGACAAACGTAGAAGAAAACTAATTTTCTTTCTGGACGAGCATGAAGGAAAGAAAGAGGGATAGCACATATCTTAAAAATTACAATACCAAATTTTATAAAGAGCCAGGACCACCGGAGGTGTCTCGGGTGCACCTTATAGATAGCTCAAGATTTGGAGATATATATACCACAAGTTGCAATCGAAGAAAATTATTTTCTAATATCCCCTTTTACTAGAGATGAAGTCCGAGACATTTTTTTTTTTGCATTGAAACATAATAAGATACATGCCCCAGATGGTTTATTGGCTGAGTTTTTATCAAAAGTTTTGGAACAGCATTAAAGGAGGCATCATGCTAATGTTCCACAACATTTACATGGGTGATCTACCATTGTTTAGCTTAAAGTTTGGTATAATAACACTCATTTAAAGGTTCTAGAAGCAAATTGGATACGACATTTTCAACCTATTTGTCTCCATAATTTCAGCTTTAAAATCTTTACCAGGTGGCCATATGTTGGCTAACCTGTTATTAGCCTGAACCAATGGGCACAAAAACAGAAAAAAAATTGGGCACATGAAGGTTTAAAAAAATGGGCACATGAAGACTCATGAGAGAAAAGAAGAAAAAGAATATCGATAGCCTGTCTCAATAGAATAAAGAGAAAGGAGATTTTAATTAGAGAAAGGAGCATTCTAGCCCACAATAATACCACACACGAGCACATTCTCAATCTAGAAGTATGACACTTTCCTCCATAGATCCTTTATTTGACTCGGCAAAAGATGCAAGGTAAGTGTGCCAATCTATCCTTGCCTAAAAGTCTAATTTTCAGCTTAAGGTAGAACGTGGAAAAGAAGTATATGTGCTATGAGAGGAACCAAACACAAAATAAGAGCGAAAAGAGAGATTATCATTTGAGGAGCAATGCTAATTCTTTTTGAAAACACTTTGAAAACCCAAGTCCGTAAATGCAGAATGTAGTAACTATTTCATTATTCAGTTATATGAGATATTTTGGTAGACACATAGAAGTTCATAAGTTAAGGATGACGCTGGGTATAACCTGCATATAGAGCATAATCAAAGAGAAATAAAATTTATTTTACTTGAGGACAAGTGAAAGACTAAGTGTGGGGGAGTTGTTGACGATCAATAATTTTGAAATTCGACGGACAATTACTATTAAAGATAGAGGAATTCAGTGAGGCAACCTCACTAGTGCCTTTACTTCTAACTTAGTTCCACGCATGTATTTGGAGAATTAAAATTTTACAGAACATAAATACGAATACATGAGGATTATTCGTCAAAAGGCGCTTTCCAACTCAGAAACATGCAACGAACAAGAATACGCCATCCTATCACGTACCGACAAAGTGTAACCCGTGAAGGTCCGACCCATGAGTCCACCATGATTCACCATGCAAAGGCGGTGACCGAGAGGCGGTGGCTAGGGTGCGGCCGAACCATGGGGTCGGTCGACCCCCTCCGGGCTCCTCTCGCCACCGTCCTTCACGAGTGGCTGCATGACGACGTGTGAAGGCGGTTCCCTGCATGCTCCCGTGCAAACTTTGGATAGCACCGCCTTACCTCCTGCATAAATTTGGGCTCCACCCCCTCTCATATGATCATTAAGAAGGAGGTTCATTAGCATAGTAGTTTAGTTTAGCTCTTCTTCCATTTAGAATAAAGAGTGGTGTGTGTGAGAGAGAGAAGAGCAAGAGAAGAAGCCGAAGCTCTGAGCAACTCTTCGAGTGTAGCTTTTACATTTAGAAGAGGAGCCAAAGCTAGCAACTTCTCTGCTTGTATCTCTGTAAGAATCTTACGCTTCGGAGTAAGGACCTTACGTTATCCTTTGGTTACTTAAATTAAAGAAGTTACCTTTGTGCTATTATAGCTTGTGTGATCGACGTTCGTTCTTGTAGCAAATGCTCTAGTAGAAGGGCCCTGATAAAGACAGATAACCCTTGCATGCACGGTAGAGTAATAGCGAACAACATAGACATGGTGTCTAGGTTTGACGTTATCTTCAGTTTGCCTCTCTTTCTTCGGTTGAGGGGATAGTGGCAGGTGGTGACAACCCTAACTATTCTTAGCATTCCCCTCGTTTGACTTGAGGTTGAGCTTTGACTGGCATTGCTTGGTAGACCAGGCATACTCCAGAGATGGAAGCAAGCTGTGGTAAAACAAAGTTATCTTCACTTAAAATACTTAAGCTTAGAAAAATCTCATCACCACATCCATCACCCTCCTTATGATCCTAGGCTAACTAAGTAAAGAGCCTAATTAAATCGTTCCTTTGGGAAAATACAATACCATGAATACTTCCAGGTGAAGTGCTACAATAGTGTAGACTAGAGTTGAAGTGTTGCGCCTCTCGCCAATTCTGACAACTGATGGCACGGCCCATCAAAATAAAAAGATCATGATGATGATAGCAAAGTAAGACGAGACGATTCAAGACCTGCAACTAAGATGTAGTTGGCTCCACGATTGGAGCTTATGGTAGTACAACATGTGTCCCAAGCAAAGAGTTTGGGACTCCTCAGTACTCCTTGGACAATGGGCCCACAGACTGCTCTTGGCCATGCACCAAGCTTGCAGACGGTCACACATGGCTTGCGACAAGATGAAATCCCTAGTTTGGTTTTGGATAATTGATGAAACCCAAAGTACTAACCTCTATGCTAAGTGTGTGTAGATTAGATGAGATTGGTATATGCCAAGTGATGGAGCAAGAGATGATCATGGTGATGATGGTGATGACCACAAGATGATCAATTGCTCAATTTGGAAAAGAAGAAAGAGAAAAACAAAACCTGTTTGGAGATCAAGGCAAAGGTATTGCTTAGGAGTTTTGGTTTTGGTGATGAAGACACCATAGAGGGTGTGATCACATTTAAGATAGATAGTCGTACTATAAAGAGGTGAATTCTTTGGCTAAAGGGTTATCGAGTGCCACTAGGTGATATTATTCATGTGCATGCATTTAGAACCTAGTGAGCTAACTTAACTCCTTTGAAGAAAAATGATTGTGAAAATACTAACACACTTGTACATGTTGGTACACACATAGTGGTGTTGGCACACTTTAGGAAGGAGGTGGAGTTTGAAGGGTAGAGAGGGGTTTAGAGAAAATGAAATGCATATTTTCTATTGCACTAGTAGAAAGTTTAGAGAAATTGTAGGAGTGTTTTTCACTAACTGTGGAGGCGTTGGATGCTAGCCCAGCGTCTGGTGTATAGTGGTTGAGGAGCGTAGTGTTGAACTACGCGTCGGAGCATCCGACAGTGAGCGTCGGACACAGTTCCAACACTGTTCCTATGTTCGGTGAGTACTGACGTTAGCGAGCACACGAGTGAGCTTCTCTGGCTGTGATCATCAGATGCCATGGAGCATCTAGTGAGGAAGCGTCGAACGCGTCTGACACTTGTGTGTTTTGTAGAGCTCCCTGAGTAGCGTCTGGTGCTAAAGGGCGCGTCCGGTGCATACCATCTGACGCGTCCAATGTTTTGAACCTATGAACTCGAACATTTAAGTGACCATTGGAGATCGACACACGAGATCCAAAAGCTAGACACGTGGCTATCATCTAAGAATCTGACGCTGGGTTCTAGCGTCCGATGGCTAACAGTCTACGCGTCTGACGCCCCTGTTTTCTGTACAGTGAGAGAGCCAACAGCTCTATTTGTTTGGGGTGTCTATAAATAATGTTTGGCCAGCTTGGGGCTTACTCTCTTGGCATTCTAGCATACTTGACATCCTAGTGAGCCTAAGCAAACACCTCCCACTCATCTCTTTCATAGATTAACCATTTTCTGAGATTAGGAGTGATTCCATGTGTATTTGCTTGAGTGATTTCATCTAGTGGCACTTGGGGATCGATTTGGTTGTAGTTTTCTTGTTACTCTTGATGGTTGCCGCCACCTAGATGGCTTGGAGCAGTGAAGGAGGATTGTCACGTGTTGGTGATTGTTCGTGGTCATCTCTTGGTGATTGTGAGGGGTCTATGCCTTCCCCGGTGGAGAGCCAAAAGGTAATTCTAGTGGATTGCTTGTGTCATTAAGTTACCTCACTTGTGGGTAGCTTCTTGTGGTGTCCTAGTTAGGATGAGGTTCGTGCACATCTCTTAGCCACCGAACCACCAAGTGTTGGTAGACACAACGGGGACTAGCGTGCCGACAAGCACATGAACCTCAGGAGAAAAAATGGTGTTTCAATTATGTTCGATTGGCATTTTCCTAGTGCTTGATTGTTTATATTGGTGATTGGTTCATCCCCTACACGACGATATAAATATCAAATCCTCTCCTTACTTTCCCTCAAACTAGATTAGCCTAATTACTTGTATAGAAACTTTAGGTAGCTCTCTAGTGTAAGTAGAGACATAGACTTTGTGTGCCTAATGATTATAGCAACTGCAATTGTTTGATAGGTGGATTGCAAACTTCCCTTTAGAGCTAGAGCAAAAAGCTTTGCTTTGTAATGTACTGACCTTTTGCTCTAGTGAGTTTGTAGAATTTTTAAATAGGCTATTCACCCCCCTCTAGCCATATTAGGACCTTTCACAAGAGCTCGCACATAAAAACACATGGCCTACCACTAGTGCTCACTAACAATTCCACGTGGCTAACGAGCAGAGCTCGAGGGCTGTTCCTTCGACCTCATGAGCATAGCTTGGGGACTCCATCTTTTGGCTACTCGACCAGTTTTCATCGACTGCTCCAGACCTAATGTATAACAAACACATGGCTACATGTGGCTTACAAGCATGGTTCATACACAGTCACATGTGGTCCTTGATCAAGTTTTGTAGAGAATGTCCTATTGCTCACAAACAGAGCTCAGGGACTGTGTTTTCGATCACTCAAGTGCTGACGGTTACTATTGCTCATTTTTTACCATCAACTATTGCTTGATATGACATGATATGAACCATAAAGCATAGTTGTAGGGTTTGAAACTAATGAGTTCCATTAGTTTTGGTGAATCTATGTTTTATAGTGATTAAACAAGAAAAGGACCCAAATCACCAAATAGAAGTATCTCAAGTGATGAATTGGAGTACACCATTACGAAGAGCTCATAAAGACACATGACATAGAGTTTTGATTCACCCAAATTGGAGTCCAGATGACAAAGTTACGCCTTCAGAAGATTGCAAATGGGCTTCCACTCTAGTCCGGAGTAAATTAGGCATATCTCCCTCATCCAGACTCGGTTTTCAGTGATCTAGGAATTTGTGTAAAGCTAACAAAGAAACCTATCGGCCCAACAAAAGAGGGGCCCACCTACCATTAATCTAGTCTATCCAGCCCCACATGTATGGCTGACCGGCCTGCTCTAGGCCCACCTATCAATGTGCTTCGTTTCATGGCCTTCCACCGCCTTTGAGGTCCAATCTGCGCTGTTGTTTTAAGTTGGTTTGATCCAAGGACTATGGTTCATCCCACCATGCTATATAAGTAGAGGAAGACCCCCTAGAGGTATCTCCATCTTCGATCATTAGCTACCTCTAGAGTGAAAACTAGGGTTTCATCAAGTAGAGAAATAGAGGTCCCTCTAGATCTTCTAGTTCTAGTTCTTCTAGTTCATCTTCTAGTTCTAGTTCTTCTAGTTGTAAACAAGAGATTAGGGAGAGAGGAGAGGACAGATCTAAGGAGGAGCTAGATCTATCAGATATTCCTTGATATTGTACTACTGCAGCATCTAGTTCGTCTTGAACAGATTCTAGATTCTTCATTATTTATTTGTAAGTATTTTGTTTAATTGATTTCAGTTCTTGCTTTATTTTATTTACTAGATCTCTGTTCGTATTGAGTGCTTTAGTTATTTGCGGTAACTAGAGTAGGAAGCGCTAGTGTAGACGTGGCGTCTAGACTAGGGTTTACTTGAGTTTACGCCCAATCCTCCGGTTAGTTATGGTAGCCCAAAGAGGTGACAACTTTGTCTAGTCTTGTAATCCACCATGTTAGGGTTGGTGTTTTCGTAGAGCTTTTTGGCAGCCTTCCCCCGATTATTTTTATCCTAATCTTTTTCGAGAGTCAGAAAGGTACTGTTGCTCCAAAGTAGGTAAAGTAAAGTAAGTTTGATCTTGATCACCCATTAGACTTAGAAAACCCTAAAATCCCTCCCTACCCTTTAATTACACTTTCCTTGGACGTTTCTAATTCTTCTAGTACACTTCATGTTCCCAATGGAAATCGATACTCTAGAATACTCTCAAGTGAAAGCTACATCAGTGTTCATGCCCTTGCAAATTTTTCAATTCATGTTTAAAATGTCAAACAAGCTTTCTAGCACCGTTGCCAGGGAATGGTAGTTGTTCTAGAATCGAACCAAGTTCATTCGAGTTTTCTTTTTCATTTACCAGCTTTTCTTTTATCATTTTTTCTCACCACTACCATTACCACATGGATTCTATGCCTATCTATCAATATGTTGCACCCATGAGTGCAAGCTTAGAGCAACCAGAGCCTATGATTCTCATATCTAGCTATCAGCTGCACCCATGTTTGGTTGCAATAGGTCAAAACCAACCCTTTAAAATACCCAAGGTTCTATCTTCCAATCAAGAAGGTAATGAACTTTTGGCTACACCAAGGGAATCTTTCAATCTTCTGATAAATTTAGGTTTAGATCTAGCCTTACAAGACCCCGTTCCTCTCCAATATTTTTATACGGGTCTTGATAATATTGCCTTTGGAGGAGTTTTTCTTTCTTTATCTATTAGTGAAGCAAGGTTTGTCCTTATTAGTAGACACAATCCTTGCACTAGACTTCATGATAAACTCCTAGAGGTAGAGAAGAAATCATCCCCCAAACAAGAAGAGAACGTTTCCATAGCCACATTATAAACATTTCAATTCCACGATTCAGCTATCCATCCCAAACCAGTTGTACTCCAAAATCCTCTAAGGAAAGAAGAAATTCTACCCTTCAAAATCTTTTTCAATGATGATTTTGGGAGGAGCGTAAACTTCCTGCTTCATAAGGGATCTTTTAGTGCATATAGATTGGATCTTCTCAAGAAGGGATCTCTTAGAAAGTGTTCAAAATCCTATCCCTTTGCAGGATATTTAGAAAGACTCAAGGATGACAAGTCTAGCTGATTGGGTACCGATATGAATCGGCACGAGGGTGGCCCAATCTTCACGACAATAGATCAAAATAACAACGATAACTTGCTGCGAACAGCGGGTAACTAGCTTTATACCTGACAAAGGTTGGATGCGACCAAGCGATGGGGAGAGAGGCACCGAAACCACGAAGACTTCGACTCGATCTCCGAACGACCGCAGAACCACAATCCGGAACTAATCCACACAATATGGCGCAGCTGAACGGAAGCCGTAGAGCATGAAGTAGGGGAACCCAGAGGATTCACTTCACAAGTCCATGAAGAACAAGGAAGAACAAAGGTTGAGTAAGGCACTCAGCAGCGCGGCTGCAATATCATATAGTTTATCAAATGATCAAAGGTTACTGATAGCTTAGAGGTAGAGGATATTTATACTAGGAACAACCCTCCTAGATAGGTATGAAAACAAAATAGAGTTTCTGAGGGAAGGCAATGTGAAAGGACCCCTCGGAATGGATTCTCGAACTGGCTTCGCGTGACTGTTGGCCTCCAGAGCAGTTTCTAATAAACTGACCATAACTTTTTATTGGGAAGTCCAAATGATGAACCGTTTCTTGGGTATGAATCTAGACTCCATGTGCTTTCTAGCAATGTATGCCATGCACCGCGAAACGTTGTAGATTCATACAGTTTTGCACGGCAAGTTGTACCAACATTCTGTCACGACAGACTGTTGACCTTCTGAGCAGTCTGTACTAATTCTGGTCTTCAGGTAATAAGGAGTACCCAAACTGGTCGCCACTAGATTAATTGTAAAGTAGACTCGACAAGCTTTCCAACAAGTCCTTATGGGCCTTCATAGCTTTCGTGAGTAAAAAGTTATGAAGATTTCCTTGCACTGGTCCGTTCTTGACTTCCACTGGTCCGTTTTTGACTCTTCTGGTCCATTTTGTAGTGTCTTCTGGGTCTTGCACTGGTTCGTTCTTCAGAGTCCGATTCATCCTTCTCTTCTTCTATATACCTGAGTACAATTAAGGTACAACACTTAGATAGTATGTAATTCTCATTAATGTTAAAATGAATCTCATAAAGTAGCGTATGGACCTCTTATTGTAGCTTCTTTGCACGACTACGTGTAACCGGTCCATCGATGACTTGGGCTGGTGTCAGTGTAGGTAAAAGTTGAGTGGTTGTAGTTTGACTTTGAGCTTGTGACATCTTACTTGTTGGTATGGTCATATCATCCTCTCCCTCTTGAAAAGGAGTCATTCTCGACTCGTCCAATCCAAAGAAAAGAGATAAATCGGCAACATTGAAGCTTGTACTTACACCATACGTACTTGGGAGATCAATTTCATATGCATTGTCATTGATCTTGCGAAGCACTTTGAATGGGCCATCGGCTCGGGGTTGTAGCTTGCTCTTGTGTTGTTCAGGAAAGCGATCCTTGCGCAAGTGCACCCAAACTAAGTCTCCTGGTTCAAATAACATCTTCTTACGACCCTTGTTGGCGCACTTCTCATATAACTTGGTCATCTTTTTCAATGTTTGCTTTAGCTCGATCATGAAGCTTCTTGACAAATTCTGCTCGCTTGCTTGCATCAAAGTTCACACGTTCCTGCATAGGCAAAGGCAAAAGATCGATGGGAGCAGTAGGTTTGAACCCATAGACAATCTCAAATGGACAAAATTTTGTGATCGAATGTACTGCCCTGTTGTATGCAAACTCCACATGGGGCAAGCTTTCTTCCCACAATTTCAGATTCTTCTTTATGACAGCTCGCAGCAATGTTGACAGTGTGCGGTTCACAACTTCGGTTTATCCATTCGTTTGAGGATGACACGTTGTGGAGAACAACAGTCTTGTCCCTAGTTTTCCCCACAAGGTTTTCCAAAAGTAGCTCAAAAACTTGGTATCACGATCAGACACGATGGTACGTGGCACTCCATGTAGATGCACAATTTCTCTAAAAAACAATTCAGCAATGTGTGAAGCATCATCGCTCTTATGACAGGGAATAAAGTGTGCCATTTTGCTAAATCTATCAACCACAACAAATATAGAATCCTTTCTCCTCTTAGTTCGTGGTAAACCAAGGACAAAGTCCATAGAAATGTCCTCCCAAGGTACACTAGGAATAGGTAGAGGAGTGTATAAACCATGAGGGTTCAAACGGGACTTAGCTTTGTGGCAGGTTTCACAACAAAGAACATGCCTCTCCACATCTCTTCTCATCTTAGGCCAAAAGAAATGGTCAGTCAGCACTTGTTCTGTTTTCTTTGCACCAAAATGGCCCATAAGTCCTCCTGCATGAGCTTCCTGCACTAGCAAAATGCGAACAGAGCAATCTGGAATGCAAAGTTTATTAGCTCGAAATAAAAAACCATCATGCAAATGGAATTTTTCCCATCCCTTGCTGCCACAACACTTGGAATATGGTTCAGCAAAATATGAATCCTTAACATATAATTCTTTTATACTTTCTAATCCAAGATTTTTAGTATCAAGTTGTGAAAGCAAAGTATGACGTTGAGACAAAGCATTAGCTACAATGTTATCTTTCTCTTTCTTGTACTTGACAACATAAGGAAAGGACTCAATGAACTCACTCCATTTTGCATGCCTTCAGTTCAGTTTTAGTTGGCCCTTAAGATGTTTCAAAGATTCATGGTCTCAATGTATCACAAATTCTTTAGGCAAAAGGTAGTGTTGCCAAGTTTCCAAACTCCTAACAAGAGCATATAATTCTTTATCATAAACTGAGTAATTTAGAGTTGGACCACTTAGCTTTTCACTGAAGTATGCAATTGGCCTCCTATCTTGCATGAGAACGCCAGCAATTCCTACACTTGCATCACATTCAATTTCAAATGTCTTACCAAAATCTGGAAGTGCAAGAAGTGGGGCTGTTGTCAACTTCATTTTCAGTTCTTCAAATGCCTTCTCTTGTGCTTCTCCCCATTTAAAAGGCACTTTTTTCTTTGTCAACTCATTGATTGGAGCAGCAATGGTGCTAAAATCTTTCACAAATCGCCGGTAGAAACCAGCAAGTCCAAGGAAGCTACGCACTTGGCTTGCATTTTGTGGAGGCATCCACTCACGAACAACTTTGATCTTTTCCTCATCCACCTTCACACCATGTCCTGAAACAACAAAGCCAAGAAAGACTACCTTGTTAGTGCAAAATGTGCACTTGTCAAGGTTAGCATACAATTTTTGCTCACGTAGGACAGCAAGCACACTTTGGATATGCTCAACATGTTCATCAAGAGACTTGCTGTAAATTAATATATCATCAAAGTAAACCACAACAAACTTGCCAATGAAGGATCTAAGCACATGATTCATCAATCTCATAAAGGTACTTGGTGCATTAGTCAATCCAAAGGGCATTACCAACCATTCATACAATCCAAACTTGGTTTTAAAAGCTATTTTCCACTCATCTCCTTCTTTCATTCTTATTTGGTGATAGCCACATCTCAAGTCAATTTTAGTAAAAATTATTGCACCACTAAGTTCATCAAGTTTTGGAATGGGATGCCTATATCTTACTGTGATGTTATTAATAGCTCTACAGTCAACACACATTCTCCATGAACCATCTTTTTTAGGAACTAACAGAACAGGGACTGCACAAGGTGAAAGACTTTCCTGCACATACCCTTTTCTCATCAATTCTTCCACTTGTTGCTGAATTGCTTTTGTTTCCTTTGGATTGGTGCGGTATGCAGCTCGGTTTGGAAGTGAAGCACCGGGAACAAGGTCAATTTGATGTTCAATTCCTCTCTTAGGTGGCAGCCCTGGTGGTACCTCCTCTGGAAAGACATCCTCATATTCCTGTAACACATTAAAAACAAAACTTGGCAAAGTAGAGGATAAGTCGTTAGTGGAAAGAAAATTTTCCTTGTACAGGAGTACAAAGAATGTGGCATTGGGTTCACTCAATTCTTTTAAATCCCCCTTCCTAGCCATCATAACTAATCCCTCTTTTCCCTTTGTCTTGGTTGTTAGCGGCTGTGGGGTTTTATTTGGCTTTGGAAACACTCCCTCACTATTTTTGTGGGTCACTCGCAAGTGGTTCTCGCTCTCTCGTTGTTTTCTTTTTAGATCATCCTTCAAAATCTCCTCCGGTGTCAAAGGGAGCAAAGAAATTCGCTCTCCTTTGAACATGAAAGCCAGCTTGTTGGTTCTTCCAAAGATCTGAACATCACGATCATATAACAATGGTCTCCCTAGCAGCAGTTGGCATACTTGCATAGGCACCACATCACACTCCACATGATCATTATACCTCCCAATAGAGAAAGGAACTGTCATAACATGGCTCACACGTAGCGCACCACAATCATTCAGCCACTGCATCTTGTATGGATTAGGATGGCGCCTTTGTTTTAGCTCCATTCTATCAACCAATTCTTGGCTAGCAATATTGTTGCAGCTGCCATTGTCAACAATAATTCTACACAACTTCTCTTCGATCATGCCTCAAGTGTGGAAAAGATTGTGTCGCTGCCCATTCTCTTCCTTTGCAGTAGTAACACTAAGCACACGAAGAGAAATAAAGCAGTTGTTATCACCTTCATCGGGTTGGATCTCATTATCATTGTTTTCATGATCCTCATCATATCTTGGACCTTCTTCCTCTCGATCACTTTTAGATTCCCATTCACCATTCTCATTCACAATCATGGTCCTCCTACTAGGACATTGTGCAGCAATATGTCCACGACCATGGCACTTGTGGCACACAATTTCTCTACTACGTGCAGAGGAAGTAGTAGCTGAAGGAGCAATAGTTGGGGCTGCTACACTTGTAGCAGGTCACTGCTGATATGCAGGAGATGATGCTATAGAAACTACCATATTTGAAGGAGCATTAGATGAAGAGGGCCTAGCTGCAGCACCTTGGGACCGTCCCCCACCAAAAGAAGTGCTGGACTGCTGCTTGCGCCATGGGGATACAATAGAATGACTTGCAAAAGATTTTCCACGTGTCTCTTGCTGAATTTTTCTTTCAGTACGCATAGCTTGATCAACAAGGTCTTGCAAAGTATGGTATGGAAACATCTCAACAAAACCAGCAATTTCCTCATTGAGACCACCCAAAAATCTTGCCATTTTTAACTCTGGAACCTCTCTAATTCCAGTCCGCACTAACAGCAGCTCCATCTCCTTATAATACTCATCAACCGATCTTTTTCCTTGCTTCAACATTTGTAACCTATTGCGAAGGTCACGCTGATAGCTTGACGGTACAAATCGCCTTCTCATCAGTTGCTTCATCTCTTCCCATGTGTTGATATGTTCACAGCCCAACACAAGTTGATTCTCTTGTATCTGATTCCACCAAGTCAGAGTATAACCAGAGAACTCCACTGAAGCAAGATTCACATACCTCTGATCAGAGAGATTATGTACTCTAAAAATTTGATCACACTGCTCAGCCCACTCAAGATATGCATTTGCATCCTCTCTTCCAGTGAATTTTGGGATACTCAACTTGACACGAGCAATGCTATCTGGATCTTCCCTATTACGACGACCATGATGACGCTCTCTATCTCCATGATGAGCATGCCACCGATGATCATGGCGCCGCCTATGCAGCCTATCATTTGCAAAGGGATTCTCATCAGACCCCTCTTCGTGATCAAAGTTATCAAATTCTTCATCATCAAAATGAACTCGATGGCCACGTCCACGTCCATGAGCTCGTCCTCCATCTTGGCCATGATGACCAGCCTGTCTGCCACCACCACGACCATCTCTGAAACGGTCATGTCCTCCATTAGAATTTTCAGCACCAAATTCATCAGATTGATACCGAGGAGCCCTCCGCCCATCTGCAGGTATGCGTGCATCAAGCATCCTCTCCATAGCCTGCAAGAGTGAGTCTGCCATTTGGCGCAACTCAGCCCGTGCAACAGGGGGTTCTCCTTCTCCATGACGATTACCATGAATACTTGAGTTGGATCCTGTCATGTTAGCACTAAAGCAAAATATAGTAGAATGAGTAAATTTGTGGAATCACACAACCTCACCTCTTACTTACCAATGCTCTTTCCTATTCTTAAGGACAGTGAATTGTGCTAGTGTAGCAACTCAATAGAAGTGATTCCGAGGTCGCAAGGATTACAAGGCAAATGTCCTGGTTTCAGTTTTTGGTGGAGCTATAGGTGGCTAAACAAGGGAGGCTACTGTACTGAAAATCGAGTGGTTTGATGTGCTCAAAAGATATAATGTTGCTGGTATACAAATCACCAAGTATCTGAATACGTAAACTGAATTTTTCAGTAAGCAAACCGCAATACAACCCCTTTGCTCTTCTTCTACTTTTCTGTTCTTTCTCTTTTCTTTTCTCTGAATTTTTTTCTCTTTCTTTTTTTGAACTCTTTTTTTACTAACAGGAGTGCGGATAACAAATGAAACACAACACACTATATGTAAAGAGGGTGATTAGTAACTTGATGAACACAAAAAACACAAGATAACAGTACCGTCAAAGGGCTTTAGGATTTTTTGTGGCTTTTCAGTGGACTACGGGTGATGAACAAATCAGTAACAAATGATAGATAAACTAAAGTTAGATATGTGGATGATTGTGAGATCTACCGTGACAACGAAAGCTTTGATACCAGTTGATTGGGTACCGATATGAATCGGCACGAGGGTGGCCCGATCTCCACGAGAGTAGATCAAAATAACAAGGATAACTTATTGTGAACAGCGGGTAACTAGCTTTATACCTGACAAAGGTTGGATGCGACCATGCGATGGGGAGAGAGGCACCGAAACCACGAAGACTTCGACTCGATCTCCGAACGACCGCAGAACCATAATCCGGAACAAATCCACACAATACGACGCAGCCGAACGGAAGCCGTAGAGCACGAAATAGGGGAACCTAGAGGATTCACTTCACAACTCTATGAAGAACAAGGAAGAATAAAGGTTGAGTAAGGCACTCAGCAGTGCGGCTGCAATATCATATAGTTTATCAAATGATCAAAGGTTACTGATAGCTTAGAGGTAGGGGATATTTATACTAGGAACAACCCTCCTAGATAGGTATGAAAATGAAATAGAGTTTCTGAGGAAAGGCAATGTGAAAGGACCCCTCAGAATGGATTTCCGAACTGGCTTCGCGTGACTGTTGGCCTCCAAAGCAGTTTACAATAACCTGGCCATAACTTTTTATTCGAAAGTCCAAATGACAAACCATTTCTTGGGTGTGAAACTAGACTCCAAGAGCTTTCCAGCAATGTATGCCATGCACCACGAAACATTGTAGATTGGTACAGTTTTGCATGACAAATTATACCAACACTCTGTCACGACAGAGTGTTGACCTTCTAAGCAGTGTGTACTAATTCTGGCCTTCAGGTAATATGGAGTATCCAAACTGCTCGCCAGTAGATTCATTGTAAAGTAAACTCGACAATTCCAACAAGTCCTCATGGGCCTTCATAGCTTTCGTGAGTAAAAAGTTATGAAGATTTCTTTGCACTGGTCCGTTCTTGACTTCCACTGGTCCGTTTTTGACTCTTCTGGTCCATTTTGTAGTGTCTTCTGGGTCTTGCACTGCTTCGTTCTTCAGAGTCCGATTCATCCTTCTCTTCTTCTATATACCTGAGTACAATTAAGGTACAACACTTAGGTAGTATATAATTGTCATTAATGTTAAAATAAATCTCATAAAGTAGCGCGTGGACCTCTTGTTGTAGCTTCTTTGCACGACTACATGTAACCGGTCCATCAATGACTTGGGCTGGTGTCGGTGTAGGTAAAAGTTGAGTGGTTGTAGCTTGACTTGGAGCTTGTGACATCTTGCTTGCTGGTATGGTCATATCACTAGCATGATGCCATAGTAGGAGAGCAAAGCCACCTAGAAGACAATCCTATCATATCCCCTTCTATGCCACTACTAACTTTTACCCCTATTGCAACCATGTTTTGGCGCAACGGCAAGGTTTCGGTTGCAAAAGGTGGTGGTCTCGCAACCATTATTAGTTTTGGTTGCGATAGATAGCAATATTGCCACCAAAATTATCTCATGGCAAAAAGTGTTAAGATCATTGCGATAGGGAATTGTTGTCGCAATGAAATGTTGAATGGTTGCAAGACGTTGTCCCTATTGCCACGAAGTGATTGGTGTTGCGGCAAGTTAAATTGGCGTTGCAATAGTAGATTGATATTGCAATGATTTTAATTGGTGGTTGCAAGAATAGGCCGATATTGCCACGGTTAGCTTGGCGTTGCGGATATTTCTATGGGCGTTGCAATACTAAAATGATGTTGCAACACTTCAATTTGTTGGTTGCAAAAATTGTATACTATTGCCACGATTTAAATTGCATTGCAAAGTGGTTTATACTATTGCCACGATTTAAATTGCGTTGCAAGGTGTTTTATTGGCGTTGCATTACCTATAAATTTAATCATACAAGGTTTTAAAGCAAAAAAACGCTATTTATAGGATTTTGAACTCAAGACCTCAAGGTCAACACTAACCTGATCTAACCAGTAGAGCCTCTTTGTATTTTTGTTCTTTGTTTGCAGATGATGCAATATTAACGAAATACATATGTATAGTATAAACAGATCTAATTAATTAATTAATTAATTTATTAAGTCAACAACATCATACCCAGCCCTATCGTACACGCATAGCCACGCGCCGTGCAAAGCCGTCGCCCCTCTGGACGTCGTCACCTCTCCCTACACTCACGTACAGCGTCGTCGCCCCTTGTGCATGTTGCGCTCGATCTCCATCGTATGCTTCGCGTGGCCAGCCATTGCATCAGGTGCGTGCCCCTATCTTCCTCGTTCCCCATGTTGTGAACCTGTACAGTGCTGCAGCGGCCATGGCGGTGGTGTGCCCTAGCTTGATTCGCCCCCTTTTCTACAGGTACTAGGCGCCCTACAAAACGGTGGCCAGGCTGGTGCCCTAGTTTGGCAGACGTCCTCCATCGAAACACTAGCGTTAGGATCAACAACCACATATATATATATATATATATATATATATATATATATATATATATTAATTATAGTTTCATGATCGTCCCACCAATTGTCCTGTTGCAGGAAATTCGATCTACTGAATTTGTACTATTGAATTAACGGCGGCACACGATGATGATCGACAGTGGATGTTGTTGCCTCGAACTTCCGATGAGTGGCACGCATGTCTCGACAAATTTATTGATTCTATTTTTGAAGGCACCTATGCATCAGAAACTACACCGTGTCCATGTTCAAAGTGTCGCAACATCGTGTACAAAACAAAAAATCAGGTTCTGATGGATTTGGTAACTAAAGGGTTTGATGTTGATTTTGTAAAAGAGAAAGGTACTATCGTTGAACCTAGTTGGGATGATGATTGGGATGTAGCAGGCACAGGCAATGATGCATCATGTGCCAACAATATGTTGTCATCATTAATTAGGGGTGCGACCAGTGGGGATAGCAATGAAGAGCCAAATGAGAGTGCAAAGAATTTTTTTGATTTGTTGAAAGATGCGCAGCAAGAGTTGTGGCCTGGTTGCTCCAAACTAACCAAGATATCATTCATGGTCAGACTATTTCAGCTCAAGTGCATGGGAGGATGGAGTAACGAGAATGCTGAGCAAACACTACGCTTAATCGCAGATGCACTCCCCGCAGGACATTGTATCCCAGATACTATCAAGAAAGCACAGAAGACTATTCGCGACCTTGGCCTCTCACATGTAAAGATTGATGCTTGTGTGAATGACTGTGTGTTATTTCGTGGACCATTGGCTGATAGCGACACATGTCCAATATGTGAGGAGAGTAGGTGGAAGAATGATGATGGAAATATTATTGATGAGGCTGGCAAGTATAGCGAAAGTGGTGGATCAAAGAAGCGCGCTCCTTGCAAAGTTCTAAGGTATTTTCCACTTATTCCTAGATTGCAAAGATTATATATGTCAGAGGAAACATCATCATTGATGCGGTGGCACAAGGAGGAATTGGTGAATGATGGGAAAATGCGCCACCCGACAGACTCTTTGGCATGGAAGCACGTTGATGAAAGGTATAAGAAATTTGCTTGTGATGCACGTAATGTTAGATTGGGACTTGCATCAGATGGGTTCAATCCATTTGGTATGTTGAATGTTAATTACACTTGCTGGCCTGTGATATTGATTCCTTATAACCTGCCACCTTGGTTGTGTTTAAAACAACCCTATTGGATGATGTCGATGTTGATACCTGGCCCTAGATCTCCTGGACAGAACATTGATATATATTTGCAACCTCTGATTGATGAGCTAAATGAGTTGTGGGTTAAAGGAGTTTTAACATGGGATGAGAAGGAGAAGAAGAATTTTACTCCACATGCACTTCTGCTATGGATAGTTATTGATTTCCCTGCATATGCGATGTTATCTGGTTGGAGCACAAAAGGAAAGTTCGCTTGTCCTTATTGTCATAGGGATACTGAACTTTTGTGGTTAAAATATGGTTCAAAACATTGCTACATGGGACATTGGAGTTTTTTTACCAAAGAACCACAAGTGGCGAAGGAACAAGAGAAGCTTCAATAAAGAGGCTGAAACCAGGGAAGCTCCTGTGCCACTCACTGGTGAGCAGGTGCTGCAGGACTTTAGAGTTTTGAGCAAGTGAAGTTTGGGTAAGATACAAAGAAAAGGAAGCAACGGGATGAAGAAAATAGGTGGCACAATTAGAGAAAGAAGAGTGTTTTCTTTCAGCTCCCGTATTGGAAATAATTACTTGTGCGACATAATTTAGATGTCATGCATATTGAGAAGAACATTTGTGAGAGCTTATTGGGGACTTTGCTGAAGTTACAAGGAAAAGATAAGGACAGTGAGAAGGCTCGACTTGATATGCAGCATTTGGGTATACGGAAAGATCAACATCCAATACTGGAAAAGGGTAAGTACACCTTACCACCAGCATTATACTCCCTAAGTAAGGATGACAAGGAAATTTTGTGTAAATTTTTAAATGAAGTCAAGTTTCCTGATGGTTATGCTGCAAATATTATAAGATGTGTGGACGTGAGTGGTTCCAAGCTTTTTGGACTTAAATCTCATGACCTCCATGTAATCCTGCAAAAACTTTTGCCCCTAGTGGTGCGAAACATATTGCCTGAAGATGTGGTGATCCCATTGATCAAGCTAAGTAGGTTCTTTAACTCACTGTGTTCAAAGGAGTTGGAGGTTTTAGAAATTGAAAAACTAAGCAGTTCGATTAGGGAGACCCTTTGTCGGTTGGAGATGTTTTTTTCCACCTGCTCTATTTGATATTATGATGCACTTACTAGTTCATCCTGCTGAGGAAGCTAGACTTGGAGGCCCAGTTTGTTATAGATGGATGTATCCAGTTGAGAGGTTCCTCCGTACTCTTAAAGGCTTTGTGAGGAACAAAGCTCGCCCTGAAGGTTCAATTGCTAAGGGGTATATATCAGAGGAGTGCCTCACATTTTGCTCTCGCTTCTTTGAAAATATTAGTACAAAGCTTAATCGTCTAGAGCGTCATGAAAGCACCGCTGATAGTGAAACACCATCTGGGCTAAGTATATTTGGGAGCATTGACTATAGTAGGAAAGGAAGTAGTATTGAGACTCCATGGGTAAAGTAAGATATATTTTAAATGTGATTTTTTATATTGATCATGAACATTTTCAATATTTATATATATGTAACTAATTAACATTTTGTGGAAAGTGTGCATATGGCTGAGTTGAAGAAAACCGACCCTCGAAATGTTGATAAAAGACATAAGGAGGAGTTTGTGTCATGGTTTGAGCGCAACGTAAGTTGTCCCTAATATATTTTCCATATTTGGTCTATATAATTTATCCCTAATATATTTTAAAAACTATGTTAACTGCAGGCCACCACATTGCGAGCACAAGGGGAAATTGATGATATGATTTATTATCTAGCTCGTGGTCCAAACCATCGGGCTCGTGTGTGTTGATGCAAAAGTGGATCTGCAAACACAAAGGGCTAATACCCGATTCAATGTTAAGGCGTGCTAGCCGATTTGACCTTACAACCGACAAAGGTGATAACTCAAATACTTTGGTCCTGACAACAGCGATGCGCCCGGATGCCAAAGCCAAGAGGTATTCACGCGGAACTTGAGAATTTGCCGAGTTTGACTCGATGAATTCCTAAGAACTCGTAAGTAAAAAGAAAATATGCGAGGTGACGAAGTCATCGAAAAGTAGATGCTAGAATAGATGTAAAAGCTTGTGTTTGATTGAATGTGTCCTCCTTACATTGCTACTGGGTTTATATTTATACCCTGTCTACAAGAGTTACAATCAGACACGACTAGGATTCTAATTCCAAACTAGACGAAATCCACATACAAAACAAACTCTAATAACTATGGAAAACATTAATTTATCCATCCTAGGCAGTTGGTGCACCGTCATCCTTTTCTCGGCAAGTCCCACGCCGCCTTCTGCTATCATCGGCAAACTACCTTTCATCGGCATCGGCAACCATTAATATCGGTCATTGGCGCAGAATAACCATCATCCCTGGACTTGGCCACATTCTGCTGTTTTGTCATTGGCATCATAACCCATCGGCAACTCCTCTGATAACCAGTCACCACTCTTTCGCCTGCCGATCTACATTTCATTAACTCCCAGATACGTGTCCAAAGATATGTGTCCAAAAACGGTGTCAACACATGCCCCCCAATTTCGGAGTATAAAATCATTAATGCTCCTAAATTCTCTCCAGTAATGATGCCTTTCAGCAATTACTCCCCTCTCACAGCAATTAATTACCAAATCCAAATAGCCTTAGTCCGGATCTCTAGCATGCACCTCGAATCCCTCAACTTCTCAAACCGAATCTCCTAAACATACGTTCATCGGTAACTTTTCCGTTAGAGAGGATTGCCGATGAGCCGACCAGGAAATCCTGCACAGTAAAATAACTCCTAAAATCATGACCGCTTGCTGTCAAATCATCTGCACAATCCCTTGATTACCGTGCGAACAGTTACCATATCCACCTGAACACCCTTGAGTTTTACGGATACGGCAAAGAGATAAGTCAGAAATACCCCTGCACACTTTACCCTATAAATACTTCCTTCTTCGGCACTCTTTCTCCACCTTTTCACCCTACATCCTCTAAGCCTATTTCTCTGGCGGCGGCATTGTTGAAGAACCCAAGAACTCCAGCAAGGATCTTCCCCAACAGTTCTTCAAATCTCTGATCCTCTTCTTCTTTGGGAAGAAATGGCCGTCAACTTCATCGTCCCTGAGGTTAACCTAGCACCATCGTTCTTCTCTTTGCCGTACTTTCTACCTTTTGTACAGCTATTTACTTAGCATTTTCTTTCTTCTTCCTTTTCTCTGTTCTTCAATCTTCAAACCTTTAGGAATTAACCGAGAAAATTGTCATTCCTACCGAGCAAACCCACCTTCAATGCCTCGGTCCGCTGGGTAATCCGGATCCTACCGATCTGATCAACGCGAAAACAAATAGGATCCCCTTTAGAGCCGAGAACTTTTCTTTGGATCTGTGGAAAGATACCTTCCGAACCTGGCCGAGTTCCACCAAAGGATGGAAGGATTGGTTCTTGAGAGTTAGTAACTAAAACCAAGTACGTAGGGCGAACGCAAATTAGACCAGTGCATCAGGCTATCAATTGCTGATATGGATAGAAATGAGTCATTGTTGATAGGTGCCTCATATTTCTAGTCAAATACTCTCAATGCTTTCCTATTCGGTCACGGTCCCGCTTCCCCTACTCTTGCTGATGTGTTCATGCTCACTGGTTTAGATATTGCAACTGCCGATGATGGCCATCTGTATGACCATAAAGCTGAACGCAAGGTAGAAACCCGCAACATCGGCGGTTGGTCAGGATAAAACAGGACCAGTCAGTCAAAGGGAGCATGCCATTTTCCTAAACATGTGTCTAGATAAATTCATCTTTTGTGGCCGATCGGTAGGACCAACCTCTGTCTATCTATCGGCAGCAGAAAGGTTAGCCGATGGTGGTCGATTCCCTCTTGGTCAATACCTACTAGGTTCAGCTTACCACCTCCTCCACCAAGTGACTGAGAAGCTTCTGCTAGGTGAACCCATCGGCAACTTAGGAGGCCCCTGGTGGTTCATCAACATGTGGCTCAATGTTCACATGCATAAACACCTTCGGTTTGATTTCTTTGCACAGCGATTCCCCAGAGATATTGCCCAAGACTATGAAATGGCCAACGATGAATCGGCAACTCGCCCACCCCTCAATTATGGTGAGGCTGCTATAGTTTTACCCGGCACCGGCAGCAATGAAAACCAGATCGGCCGATTCTTCCAAACTCTGTATGACGGCCTCTCCAAAGACCAGCGGGCATGGATGCCTTATGAGGATCCAGAAACCAGATTCCCGCTCACCTTCCATCCTTTGGACAATGCTCTCAACAAGGATAATGACCTGATGATGGCAATCATTACTCCAAGGGCAATCCCAGTGAACAATTTTGGCAGTGGAAAGAATAGCAACCCCACTTATGAGTTTTACAACCCATTGGCATTAGCTCGCCAACTAGATTTTAGCCAATTGCCGATCAGACTTTGCTACGCTGGTGTGGTGAAACCCAGGTAAACCATAACCAGCGGACTTGAATGGATAAGGATAGCTCAGCTCCAGCCAAACGCCAATACGACAGACATCGATCTATCGGCCTGGGTGCCAGCTCTTTTCATTACTCAGTTGTACAAACATTGGTGGGAGGAATGGAAGGAGCATCTGTTTAGTGCATCGGCCTAGACATATCGTGGCATGATCGACCCTGACTACAAAGTTTACCGATACCTCGATCCTTTTATTATTTCTGATCCTATCGGCAACTTATTTATTTCTCTATTTTTCAACAGGTCGATAACCCAGCATAGAAAGTCAGCAGGAGTGGGAAGCCGATCGATCTTCTTCCATCAGGCCTAATTTCTTCGATCAGCCATCACGCACCAAGTCTAGCAGCTCTGGCACACCGCAACGTGCGCTTCAAGAAGACGACCACCAAGCGGTCGAAGACGTCCCAATCGGTTGCTGCTGCCACTCTAGCGCAGGCTTTCAAGGTAAACTCTTAATTTCCTTTGCTTATACCGATTTCATCCCATACTCATATAATCTTTTCAGGGCACTTCGGCTGCAACCGGAACTTCATCGGTAATTATATTTTTCACTTCATTAATACTTTTCCTTACGTCCACTCATGAAATTTTATTCTTTGTAGCAGCAGATTGGCAAATCGGCAAAGGCCAAGAGTGCTCAAACATCGGGTGTCGATGCCCCCAGCCTAGCCAAGCAAGCAAGAGAAAGGGTCCCAAAAGCACCAAGACCCAACCGAAGCGCCAGAAAACGGCACCATCCTCTCCTCCTCGTTCAGTGTCACCGATCCAGGTAGCATCATCCCCTTCTTCACCAGAAACACAGACACAACAAGTATCTTCTCCCCCTCGACCAGCACCTCAGCCACAAGAAGCACCAGCTGATGTTTCTGAACAGATTGCCGACCCGGCTGATCGGAGCACATCATCGGTCGTTCCCCCAGAACAGACAAGCACTGCACCCCCTCAAGGTAAAGTACTGATCATAGAATTATCACCGATGGATTTATCTTTACAAACTATAATTATCTTTGCAATTTCTCATTTGAAGTTATTCCATCAGCAACTTCAGCCGATCAACCCATAGTACCGGCTGCATCCCCACGTCAGAGGCACAAAATCGCTCTGAAGCAAGTAAGTTATTTGACCTCTAGCTTTTATATTATTAATACCTGATCATCGAATAACTTATCTCCACTCCCTTTTTAGGAACAAGATTCTCCAGACAACTTATTCTCCTTTGCCATCGACATTCCGATGACGAGGGCGAATAAGCAAGTTCTTCTCAGGCAGTAGGAATCTCATCGGTAGAGATTAAGGCTAAGCTAGAAGACTTGTTGGCTCTGCTCCATCAAGATACAGCCCAGCTAGTAGATGATTCTGATCCAGCCAAAACTTTATTCAAGACTCTTTGTGGTCACATCCTAGCCGATGTAGAAGAAGTCTTTTTCCAAGCTGCACACTTAGAGAGCCACCAGCTCCAATATCAGAAAGCAACTCAGCGTCTTGCCGATAGGGCTGCTCACGCCCAGCTCACAGAAGAAGTGATGCAAGCAAAGCGCGCTGTCGATGAAAAACATAAAAGCATCTGCATTCTGCAATCCTCATGGGATGAGCTAAAGCAGAAGATTTCCGATCTATCGGCAAGAAGAGAAGCCTTGCTAGCCGAACTCAAACGGGTAGAAGAGGCTCTAACCCAAGCATAGCAAGAAGAAAGCCAGCTTCCTGAAGTGCTCAAAACTCTCCAGCAAGAAAGAAATATCCAAGCTCGCAAAGCACTGTAGATGAAGAAGAAGCTAAAGCCGATGGAGGGTTCTGCCGATGAAGATATTCGAGAGACAGAAGAGGCCAACCAGATCCGGCTGCGCGCCATATCCACTATCCAAGCTCTGCTGAACCTGTGAGCTCTTCATCGGCAACTTGTTCAGTTCTGCCTTTAGAAAACTTCCAATTATTTTGGTCTAGCCGATAGGACTGTTATCGACACTTTTAAACACTATGTATAGTCCCAGACACAGTTCATCCAGCCGATAGGAGTGTTATCGGCACTTAAACTTTCATGCATCAATCTAGATACTTGGGTAGTTGTTGACGGTTCTTAAGTATCAATTTTAATCATCAAATAAATAAGGAAAAGGACCTTTATGCAAGCAACACCTAGAATTAGGGTTTGATCTCACAGTATTCTACGAGTTTTGCTGTTTATCTATTTCTGTAGGGGGCTATCAGGAAATATAGAAGAAAGGCCCACACGTCAGGTTTACATAGAGATATTAAATTGTGCGCCAATTTTCCTCGGCCTAGAAGGGTCCAGAAGCCAGACGAATGAGCGGGAGGCCGAGCGGGCCCATAGGCAGGGCGCCCGCCCAACCCCCTAGGCTCCCGCCCTCCTCTGCTGGCCAATCAGCACGCGTCATGTGGATTATGCTCCACCGCACCTCTAAGGATCAAGGAAAACCGTTCAATCAAGGTCGGTTTGATCCGACGGCCCAGATTCATTTGAGAGGGCTATATAAGGAGGGGCCCTAGCCCTGGAGAAGGCAATCCCATTATTCATTAGCATATTTTCTAGAGAGGATTCAGAGAGAGAGGTTCCTTTAGGGTTCCAACATCATAGGGCTCAGCATCCAATGTGAGAGTAGAATTAGTTCTACTAGATTGAGAGAGATAGATTGGACGTGTAGATTAGAGGAAGCCCGGCCTATCGGTGTCTACTCTGAGGTTGTACCTGCAGGATCAAGTCTCTTAACCCGAGGCTTGCTCCTAGGATTCTTCAGTATTTCGACTTCTAAATTCTAGTAAGTTCCTTGTTTTATTGTTCTTTGCTATATGAATTTACTTTGATCTCTTCACGTAGAGTGTAGAGTAATCATCTCTAGCGTAAACATGGTGTTTGGGCTAGGATACTCATAGATATCCCCTGTCTAGCCGGACCATGGTAGTAGCGAGGAACGTGACATTTCTGAGCTACCTTTGTAGCCCATAATCCCGTTAGCAGGATCGATAGGGTTTATAGGTGTGGGTCGAACATCCTCTGTGGTGTCTAGATTCTGTGAGCCTCCCCAACAGAACAGTAGATCATCCTTACCAAGGTTAGAATGAGGGTGCAGTTGAAGTCTTCTCTATACATCACTCACATTGAATCATAGTGGTTGTAGCCTAAAGGTTAGTAGTAATAGATTTGATTAGTCAGATGCACGCTTTCTCCTAGTGGTAAAAATATAAATACGATACTCTGGATAACATCCCGGGTGAAGTGCTCACCGATATCCGTGTGCTTGCGGATCATTTCCTGATTGCGTTACCAAATATCAACAAGCATTTCTGGCGCCGTTGCCAGGGAGAAAGATGGTTTGCTGAGATAACCTTGAGTCTTACTACTAGCTTGTATCTATACTTTTATCCTTTTACTTATATTTTTTTATTTTCCTTTATTTTTACCTTATGGAAAACCAGAATTCTAAATCGATCCATGAATCTGCAACACCTTCACTAACTGACCTTTTACCATGGGAGTCATCACAGCCTATCCAAACATCCCAGTATAGGTTAAGTTCCAGGTTGATTGCCATGATTCAAAACCTATCTTTTTTGGGAAAGGAAGACGAAAACCCTTATCTTCATATTAGAGATTTTGAGCAAACATGTGATTGTCTTCGCATTGAAGGCATTTTTGATAAAACTTTATGCTGGAAGCTTTTTCCTTTTTCTCTAAGGGGAGAAGCTAGACAATGGTAGAGTCAGAAGGTAAGTCAACAACGAGGTGAATGGGGAGTTTTACGAGCCAACTTTTGTCTAGATTTTTATTCCCTCGACCGTATCGGCGACCTTAGACTCGAAGTCCTATCTTTTAAACAAAAAGATAATGAAACTTTAGAAAAATCCTAGAAACGTTTTTCTAATCTTTTAGAATCTGGTCCAAAACTTAATCTTAAAGACCTTGTTCTTTTATTTCACTTTTTTTGAGGTCTTCAGAAAGATCATAAACAAATGCTACATACAATGTCTAGAGGTTCTTTCTTTCGCATCCCTACAGAT
This sequence comes from Sorghum bicolor, assembly GCF_000003195.3. NCBI lineage: Eukaryota > Viridiplantae > Streptophyta > Magnoliopsida > Poales > Poaceae > Sorghum > Sorghum bicolor. Next base: position 43,557,460 of record NC_012879.2, on the reverse strand, counting down.
GACGCTAGAGCGATCCTAGATAGAATCCTAGAAGCTAAGATGGATAATACCCTTCATGATGAAACCCACGAAGCCGAAGTAAACATTATGTCAAATTCTCCATCTACTTTAGCTATCCCAAGTTCTGAGCCACAAAAGGAAGAAATTACACCACCTGATTTCATGCTGGATATATAATCTGATCTTTTTGCCAATTTTGGAAACATTTCAAACTACCATTCTATAGACAGACCCCAAAACAGCCATTTTAGCATTTATTTGCCAAGTGAACATCAATTGAGAGAACTTATCTCAGTCATGAGTAGCGAATGGTTGGGGGAGTCAGAGCTTTCCTCTGATGTGATCCGTTTGGACACACCTCCTATAATTATACGTTGTGCTTATGATTCTGATCAATTTGATGCTCTCTATAATCCTGTTGTGGGGATCAATATCATGTCTGAAGCTTTTGCACTTAAATTATTTGGAAAACTAGTCTTAACCCCCACAACAAAGGTCATAAAGGAATCTTCGGGACAATTAGTCCCCAGTCTTGGAATTATTAATGTCCTACCCTTTATGGTAGAAGGCTCCATGGTTCATTTGAACTTTTATATCTTTGATACATGGGACTTCGACCTGTTGATAGGACAACCTTTTAGAAGACTCCTTTATGAAGGTCAAACTGGAAAGCTACACATTTCTTTTGGAAAAGATTTTAAATTTCCAATAATGATTTCTCACTCCTTAAATAATAAGACCGAGTCATATCTTTTACCCGATCCTATGGAGGAGGTAAAGGCTGCATGTCTAGAGCTTTTAGATGAACCAGACTTAGAAGAAGAAGCTCCTTTCTTCATAGAAGAAGAGGCCGAACCTTCTGAATTTGAACCCTTAGACGAGTTTGCAGAAACACCTAGACCTCCCATAGAGATTAAAACTTTACCACCTGGTCTTACCTATGCTTTCCTAAACAATAATCTAGAGATTCCTGTGATCATTAGTGATAAACTCACTCAGGAGCAAACACTATGATTGATGATCATTCTTGAGAAACATGACTCCAGTTTTCGGCTACTCACTCCAAGATCTTATAGGAATCAGTCCTATGATTTGTACCCATCGTATTCCGACAGATCCTTCTGTTTCACCTTCTCGAGAGCCCCAACATAGACTTAACAACGTGATGAGAGAGGTAGTTGAAAGAGCATCTAGGCCCCTAATGATTTCGGTGATTAGTGACAATGTTGATTACTATGACTAACGTGTGTTCTGTAGAGGCAAAGTCATTAGTGAGGTCATGGTAATAGGTACTCGATGAACATGGACGTACATGCCTAATTAATAGTGGAAATTGTTTCGGTTTTTGAAGGATGGATGGACATCGTCAAGACTAGACTAGGTCTAAGTGCCATATGGTGAAGAAGGGCACTTAGAGTAGTTTAGGACTTTGTTTTCCTTTGACCGTACAATTAAGAGGGGCTTTGATCTAGTAGCTTGACTTAGGCAAGGCTTTAGATTTAGGTGTGGTGCACACTTGGTAAACCTAGCACTAGGCAGCTCAGAGACGGTCCATAGATCAAGAGGAACCAACTTCATTTTGGAACGATCGCGTTTCGACGAAGTTAGGGTGCCTAAGTAGGCACCGAACGCTGCCCCGGACGCTCTGTGAGTGCGTCCGGTGAGGTCCTTAGCCGTTGGAGGGTTTCGCTGCTTAGGGTTAGGCACCGGACGCTGGCACCGGACTCACCTATGTGGCAGAACCTGTCATTGTCCTACGGACCTCTGACGGTGATGCCGGGGATCCTCCCACTCTAGAAGTCCGATGAGCATTGCTCGACGCTCATTCCACCGCTACCTATGGCGTATCAAGCAAGCTCGTCCAGACCACGGGTGATGGTCAATTAACGAGAACTTCTTCTTCTCGCCCTTACAGGATAGCAAGTGGCCACCTTAACACCAGGATCACTCGTTGTGAAGACATTGCAGTATCACAGACGACATAAGACCAAAATAAGATTTTAGAGTAAACAGCGGAAGTATTACATAACTTATTTTACAAAAGGAGTTCTTCCAAATATTAGAGTGTTATTACAAGCCAGGTCCAGCGGAGCAACTTAAACTTTAGTACACAGAGTACAAATTTACAGACCCTACCCATGGGTCACGCTCACTCTTCCTCGTCGTCAACCTCGACGACGGTTACACAACAGGGTCCGAAACATGTCGGCTCCTGAGCTTCACCTGCAGCAGGGGTTATAAAACCCTGAGTACGGGAGTACTCAACAAGACTTACCCGGTGGGAAAAGAGGAGAAAGTAGGAATGCAGGCTTAGGGTAGACAAGGGGTGGCTGAGCAAGGAGCCAAAGTGTTTTGCCAAAAAGCTTACTAATAGTGCAACCTTACTTCTAAGTTTTACTCGCGAATTCCTCTCCTCAAGAGGTCGAGGAGTTCGAGGACAGTCTATCTAGTTGCTTCTCACAGACAAGTCTGTAAGCTCCTAGTCCTTAATCAAAGTATTATCTATCCAACGGCCATAGCTTCATGTCACTCTGAGTCCGGGAATTGGGATCCGAACCTCATGAGACATTTTCCCCTTCCTCATTTTATCACTTAGTTGCATATTTAACTACGATGAGGGTCAGTGGCTAGTACTATCAATTCTCAACCCATCAGGCCACCAACGGACCGGTCCTTAACCGACACAGTTGGAGACACTACTTTAAGACTCCATTCTTAAAGCAAGTCCACCGACCGGTCTCAAATTGACACATTATTGATCATAGGTGTATTCCACAACAACCCTTCAAACTTTGTTTGAGAACCTATCTAGTAGCAGGGCTAAGCATTACTACACGATTTTGAATTAAAACAGGTGCAAAGGACAAGATAACAAATATCAAGGTAGTAAATGCAGCAAGTAGGTTAACCCAATTCTCGACTACCTAATGCAGCATTTTCAATTCATAAGTGATAAAAGATTTAAAACATTCAAGGAGGGGTTAATGCATCTGGGGCTTGCCTTGGTTGCAGAGCTGAGAGAGACCCTCAGAGACTTCCCAAGTCTCGGATCCTACTTCCTCGAACGGAGCACCGACCTCGGGGTTCGGTTCAACTGTCGCTCCTTCGGTCACGGGCACTATATGCAAAATGATGGAAGCTCATGATATGCGAATGACAGATATGTAAGAAGGACCAAATTAAGCACAACTGTCCTTCTCGGTGCATCACGGGCTAAGCAATAATTAAAGTTGTTCATCACCTTAGTGTCTTTACCCAAGAGGTTGCAACTGTAAATTAAGATTTCTCTTAATTCATAATTATCCTAAATTAACTAATTATTAATCCTTTTTACCTTAATTAATTCTTAATTAAGCATTAATGACAGTAATTAAGCATTAAGGCCAAACAATAATTAAATGCCAAAGGTCATTAAGGTTAATGACCTCAGGTCATCACACAATCCCAAAATCACTCAAATCCTAATTTTTGAGAATTTAACTAATTATTATTTAATTATTCTAGAATGATTATTTAATTACTAATTAAGGGTTTAATAATATTTTATTCAAACATTATCCAAATGCCACCAAATTTTGTGTGAAGCCAGGGAATAATATTCAGAGACTCCCCACAAATTTTGGTGATTTTTGGACATATTAATGAATTATTAAAATTCATAGAAGTTTTATTTCTAATTAGAAGAGGCAATTTTTATACACATGCAAACTACCAGAAAATAGAACCTAGTAATTTTCCTATGTTCTATTCATTTTATAGAACCTACACAAAAAGTTTCATCATTTTTGGATCAGTACATGATTTTCTATTCAAATTCAAACATCAAGCATTTTTAAACAAAAAGAAAAAAAAGAAAACACACTGTGGTACGCGGCCGGCCCGCTCGGCTTTGGCCCAAGACGGCCCACGCGCTGAAACCCGCCCCCTCTCCCCTCTGTAGGTCGCAGACGGGGTAACCCCACCTGTCAGCTCCTCCTTCCTCGCGCGTGGTGGCTCTGCCGCAACCCCGGCCATCGCTGGCGAGGTCTGAGCCCGCGCCAGGTGCGCGTGAGGTCCGCATCGACCTTGCGACTCCATAGCTACTACTCGCAGACGCTCTACCCCCTTCTTCCCACCTCGGTCGCGCGAATGGCGAGCGGCCATGGCGGTCAACCGTGGACCGGTCACTAGAGCTCGGTAGAGCGCAAACGAACATGCTAGTGAGCTTCCACGAAGGTTAGAGAGTATGGTGCTCACGTTGCGAGGCTCGAGGGGGTAGCTGAGGCTGCTGGCGACGAAGACGGTGGCGTCGGGCGGCGCTCTGAGCTCAACGACGTCGTTCCGGCGATCCTGGTCGTGTTTAAGGAAAAAGAGAGAGCGCATGAGTTGTAGGAGCTGAAGAGGAACCGGAAACGACCACAAGCAAGGTGTGCCACTTACTGGAACAGCGCGGCCATGGAGGGAGTTCTACGGCGGAGGTTTCTGCCGGAGTTGGGGGAGAAGAAGGAGTGCCGGCGATTGGGCGGGTTAGGGAGTGAGCTCGGGGGTGCACTGGGTTCGCAAGGGTGTGGCGAATGCTATGGAGTGCTCAATTGAGTTGGAGAGGGATCGAGGGAGGGGAATTTGAGGGCGCAGCCGGGTCGTCGGCGTCGGGCAGAAAAAGGGAGAAGCGAGGCGACCATGTAGTGGGATCAGCAGGGAAGTGGATGAGCACGCTGGGGGCTCGTCCACATCACGGCGGGCTCGCGCAGCCAAGCAGCTGCGTGGCCAGGCGCGTGGCGGCGCTGGGCGCAGCGGCTCTGCCCCCGGCGGCAGAGCATCCCCCCTCCTCAGCACTGTAGCAAGCTCAATCCACTCAGTTTTGTGGTTTTGCAAAATTCACCCAAATTTTGAACTGAAGACAAAATTCCACCAAAATGAAAGTTGTGTAGAATTTCCAAAGCTACAAAACATCTGTTGGTGACCAAAACAAATTCTGAGTGGAATTTGGTGATTGTATCAAAACAGTTTGAAACTCAAAACTCAAATCAAGGAAATTCAAATTTTTGAATTGGGGCAGATCAGAATTTCCAAAATTACTTTTGATTTTCCATAACAACTTGAAAAACTCCCAACATGAAAGTTGTTCAACTTTTTGAGCTCTACAACTTTCATGTTGGTCACTTTTCAAAATTCCAAATAGATTTTGAATTGGAGACTCAAATTAGAAAAAGGGACACTTTCTGGAAATCTGTATTTTCAAAATTACTTTGGGTTTTGTATTGAAACTTCAAAACTCAAAACACCAAAGTTGTACATCTTGACAAGATCTACAACTTTGCTTTTGAACTCAACCTCAAATTTTTCTTGGTTTTTAAATTGTGCAAAAGGGGACAATTCTAGGGTTCTAAAACCAGGGTTCCCCCCCCTAATCTTTCGGAAATCTTTCACCCTAGGGTTTAGCAACCAACACAAGCATCATTACACAATGTGAGCACACTTTCATTGCCTAAGCACAACCAATCAAAATAAACTTGTTTTAAGTTGATGCATAATAAGGTGCGTAGCAGGTATGTTACAACCTGGCAGCGTCCGGTCCCATAACCAGGGCGGTTGCAAACCTGCCCCAAGCACCGGACGCAACGAGTAGCGTTTGGTCTTAGACTCAGGGAGTTTGTAAAACTCCCCGGAGCATCGGACGGTGCCACCGGACCCAGAGAGGAACCAACCTCCCTGGGTATGGGACCGGACGCTACCCTGTGCATCCGGTGCACCAAACCCTAAGCACCGCACTGAGCCAACGGCTAAGGACCTCACCGGACGCACTCACAGAGCGTCCGGTACAGCGTTCGGTGCCCCCTTGGGCACCCTAACTTCGTCGAAACGCGATCGCTCCAAAATGAAGTTGGTTCCTCTCGATCTATGGACTATCTCTGAGCTGCCTAGTGCTAGGTTTACCAAGTGTGCACCACACCTAAACCTAAAGCCTTGCCTAAGTCAAGCTACTAGATCAAAGCCCCTCTTCATAGTACGGTCAAAGGAAAAACAAAGTCCTAAACTACTCTAAGTGCCCTTCTTCACCATATGGCACTTAGACCTAGTCTAGTCTTGATGATGTCCATCCATCCTTTGAAAACCGAAACGATTCCCACTATTAAGTAGGCATGTACGGCTGTCCATCGAGTACCTATTACCATAGCCTTACCTATGACTTTGCCTCTGCAAAACACACGTTAGTCATAGAATCAACAATGTCATTAATCACCGAAATCACTAGGGGCCTAGATGCTCTTTCAATCTCCCCCTTTTTGGTAATTGATGACAATAACCTCGAGTAAGAAGAGAGTTGAGGTTTCAAAATGACTTGGTTTCAATAAGCATGATACAATAAAAACAAAGGGATTAGACATGCTTATATCAACCAAGTCCAACATCCTGCATCCAAATATGTGAGTGGTAGACGACAGGATTTAAACACAAGGCTCATAAGTACATCGGAGTAAAACGCGGAAGAAAAGGTAATATGAGCCAAAGCACATGACAATAAGATATCACAATAAGCACGAGTCATGTCTCACAACCAAAATGTATCTCACACACATGCAATACAGAAAAGTAAACGTGATGCATGATGGAGTAGCACACATAAGAGTATCTCAAAAGTATAAAAGCCCCCTCTCTAGCTCTCTAGCTCCCCCTAACTCTCATACTCACGACCCTCTCTCCCCCTTTGGCATCAAGCGCCAAAAACCTAAGAAGACGGTGGAAGAGGCGGAGCAGTGGAGTCCCTCGGCACGGCCTCAAAGCGAGCTGCATCGTCTGAACCGTCGGTCGTCGAGGCGGAGGAAGTGGAGTGACCCTCTGAAGCTGCACGGGCTGGCGAAGCGGTCCGGGTCTGCTCTGTAGGTGCGGGAGCTGTCACTGGCTGTGCGAGCTGCTCGAGTCCTGCTGACGAAGCTAGCACGGACTCGGTCGTTGTAGCAGAAGTCTCTGGCACTATAGGCGAAGGTGCTAGCTGCTCAGACGACGCTACGGACGACGACAGAAGCTCAGTAGTGGTGACTGGCGCCGTAAAGGCTGCAGGAGCCTGCTGTTGACGGTTCTAAAGTATCAATTTTAATTATCAAATAAACAAGAGAAAGGACCAATATGCAAACAACACCTAGAATTAGGGTTTGATCTGACAGAATTCCACGAGTTTTGTTGTTTACCTATTTCTGCAGGGGGTTATCAGGAAAAAAGGAAGAAAGGCCCACATGTCGGGATTACATAGAGATATCAACGCACCGCGCAATTTTCTACCATCTAGAAGACTCCAGAAGCCACGGGAAGAAGACGGAGGCCGAAAGGGGGCCAGGCCCAGGGCGCCCGCCCTAGTGACCTGGGCGCCCGCCCCCTGCTGGATTGCTTTCAGGACTCTCTTCGCACGGGATATTCCACCGACCTATTGGATCAAGAAAAACATAGTACCACCTCGCCTACCGACCCAAAAACGCATAGAGGAGGAGGACTATATAAGGAGACCCCCCTGGCCCCTGGAGAAGACATGAAGAAATTATCATAGAGACTGAGGGGTGCCCTCGAAGGAAAACCTCTTCTCTAATTAATATTTCTTTTTAGGCTTAGCAACCAATGTAAGGTAGAAATAGATCTTCTAGTTTCTACTAGATTAAGAGAGATAGAGTGGAGGTGTAGATTGGAGGAAGCCCGGCCTGTCGGTGTCTACTCCAAGCTTGTACCTGCGGGATCAAGTTCTCCTAACCCGAAGCTTGCTCCTAGGATTCTTCAGTATTTCGACTTCTAAATTCTAGTAAGTTCTTGTTTTATTGTTCTTCTGGTTTATGAGTTTACATTAATATCTTCGCGTAGAGCTTAGAGTAATCATTGCTGGCGTAAACGTGGTGTTTAGGCTGGGTTACTCATAGATATTCCCTGACTAGCTGGACCGTGGTAGTAGTGAGGAACGTGACAATTCCGAGTTACCTTTGCAGATCACATCTCGTTAGCAGGAAGGATAGGGTTTATAGGTGCGGGTTGAACATCCTTTGTGGTGTCTAGATTCCGTTAGCCTCCCCATTAGAACAGTAGATCATCCTTACCAAGGTTAGAAGGAGACTACGGTTGCAGTCTTCTCTATTTATCACTCACATCGAGAGACATTCTTTGTTGCCTAAAGGGTTAGTAGTAATAGACCGGTTAGTTAGATGCACTCTTTCTCCTAGTGGTAAAAAAATTAATACGATGCTCTGGATAATTTCCCGGGTGAAGTGCTCACCGATATCCGTGCGCTTGCGGATCAATTCCTTATTGCATTCCCAAATATCAACAAGCATTTCTGGCGCCGTTGCCGGGGAGAAAGACGGTTGCTGAGATAACCTGACATGTGATTGTCTTCGCATTGAAGGCATTTCTGATAAAACTTTACGTTCGAAGCTTTTTCCTTTTTCTTTAAGGGGAGAAGCTAGACAATGGTACAGTCAGAAGGTAAGTCAACAACAAGGTGAATGGGGAGTTTTACGAGCCAACTTTTGTCTAGATTTCTATTCCCTTGACCGTATAGCCAACCTTAGACTCGAAGTCCTATCTTTTAAACAAAAAGAAAATGAAACTTTGGGAAAATCCTGGAAACATTTTTCTGATCTTTTAGAATCTGGTCCAAACCTTAATCTTGAAGACCCTGTTCTTTTATTTCACTTTTTTCAAGGTCTTCAGAAAAATCATAAACAAATGCTACACACAATGTCTAGAGGTTCTTTCTTTCGAATCCCTACTGATGAAGCTAGAGTGATCCTAGATAGAATCCTAGAAGCTGAGATGGATAATACCCTTCATGATGAAACCTACGAAGCCGAAGTAGACACTCTGCCAAATTCTTCATCTACTTTAGCTATCCCAAGTTCTGAGCCACAAGAGGAAGAAATTCCACCACCGGATTTCATGCTGGATATAGAATCCGATCTTTTTGCCGATTTTAGAAATATTTCAAACTACCATTCTATTGATAAACACCAAAACGGCCAGTTTAGCATTTATTTCCCAAGTGAACAACAATTGAGAGAGCTTATCTCAGTCATGAGTAGCGAATGGTTGGAGGAATCAGAGCTTTCCTCTGATGTGATCCGTTTGGACACACCCTCTATAACTATACGCTGTGCTTATAATTCTGATCGATTTAATGCTCTTTATAATCCTGTTGTGGGGATCAACATCATGTCTGAATCTTTTGCACTTAAACTATTCAAAAATCTCATCTTAACCCCCACAACAAAGGTCATAAAGGAATCTTTGGGACGATTAGTCCCCAGTCTTGGAATTATTAATGTCCTACCTCTTACGGTCGAAGGCTCCATGGTTCATTTGAACTTCTATATCTTTGATACATGGGATTTCGACCTGTTGATAGGACAACCTTTTAGAAGACTCCTTTATGAAGGTCATACTGGAAAGCTACACATTTCTTTTGGAAAAACTTTTAAATTCCCAATAACAATTGCACACTCCTTAAACAATAAGGCCGAGTCATATCTTTTGCCTGACCCTATGAAGGAGGTAAAGGCTGCATTTCTAGAGCTTTTAGAAGAACCAGACTTAGAAGATGAAACTCCTTTCTTCACAGAAGAAGAAGGCGAACCTTCTGAGCCTGAACCCGGTCTTACATATGCTTTCCTAAACAATAATCCAGAGTTCCCTGTAATCATTAGTGATAAACTCACTCAGGACCAAACTCTGCGATTAATGACCATTCTTGAGAAACATCACTCAGTTTTCGGCTACTCACTCCAAGATCTTACAGGAATCAGTCCTATGATTTGTACCCATCGTATTCCAACAGATCCTTCTGTCTCACCTTCTCGAGAACCCCAACGTAGACTTAATAACACTATGAGAGAGGTAGTTAAAAAGGAAGTTATAAAGTTGTTGCATGCAGGGATTATATATCCTGTCATGCACAGTGAGTGGGTGAGCCCAGTGCAAGTTGTGCCTAAAAAGGGAGGCATGACTGTTATTATGAATGAAAAGAACGAGCTAATTCCGCAACGCACCGTCACAGGATGGCGGATGTGCATAGACTATAGAAAACTAAACAAAGCCACGAGAAAGGATCACTTTCCTTTACCTTTTATAGATGAAATGCTAGAGCGGTTAGCAAACCATTCGTTCTTCTGTTTCTTAGATGGATATTCAGGGTATCATCAAATCCCGATCCATCCTGATGATCAAAGCAAAACCACTTTTACATGCCCATATGGAACTTATGCTTACCGTAGAATGTCTTTTGGGTTATGTAATGCACTAGCTTCTTTTCAAAGATGCATGATGTCTATATTTTCTGATATGATTGAAGAGATTATGGAAGTTTTCATGGATGATTTCTCTGTTTATGGAAAAACTTTTGATAGTTGTCTTGAAAACTTAGACAAGGTTTTGCAAAGATGTGAAGAAAAGCACTTAATCCTTAATTGGGAAAAATGTCATTTTATGGTTAGGGAAGGAATAGTGCTGGGACACCTAGTGTCTGAAAGAGGTATTGAGGTAGACAAAGCTAAAATTGAAGTAATTGAACAACTACCTCCACCTGTGAATATAAAAGGAATTCGAAGCTTTCTTGGCCATGCTGGTTTTTATCGTAGATTCATAAAAGATTTTTCATTCATTGCTAGACCACTTACTCTTTTGCTAGCCAAGGATGCTCCTTTCGAATTTGATGATGCATGTCTAACATCTTTCAATTTATTAAAGAAAGCACTCATCTCTGCACCAATCATTCAACCCCCTGATTGGTCGTTGCCTTTTGAAATTATGTGTGATGCTAGTGATTATGCTGTGGGGGCAGTTTTGGGACAAACTAAAAATAAGAAGCATCATGTAATTGCTTATGCCAGTAAAACTTTGACAGGAGCTCAAGTTAATTATGCAACCACTGAAAAAGAGCTTCTGGCTGTTGTCTTCGCCATTGATAAATTTAGATCTTATTTAGTTGGAGCTAAAATAATTGTTTACACTGATCATGCTGCACTAAAATATTTGCTCACTAAAAAAGATGCTAAACCTCGCCTGATTAGATGGATCTTATTACTCCAAGAATTTGACTTAGAAATAAAAGATAAAAAAGGAGTAGAAAATTCTGTTGCTGATCACTTGTCTAGAATGTATTTTAAGAGTCCACAGGAAACCCCCATCAATGATTCACTAAGGGACAACATGCTCTACGGGATTAACAGGTCTGACCCCTGGTATGCAGATATTGTTAATTTTATGGTTTCAGGGTATGTACCACCAGGAGCAAACAAGAAGAAGCTTATTCAAGAAAGTCGTTCACATATATGGGATGAGCCATACCTCTTCCGAGTATGCTCTGATGGCTTACTTAGGAGATGTGTGACCACTGAGGAAGGATGGAAGATCATCGACATATGTCATTCATCACCATATGGAGGTCACTATGGAGCATTCCGTACACATTCAAAGATCTGGCAGTGTGGATTCTACTGGCCTACAATGTATGAAGACACAAAGTAATATATCAGAAGATGTGGGCCATGTCAAAGACACGGAAACATAAATACAAGGGATGCAATGCCACTCACCAACAACCTTCAGATTGAGCTCTTTGATGTCTGGGAAATAGACTACATGGGTCCATTTCCTCCATCAAAGAAGTGCGAGTACATCTTGGTGGCGGTTGACTATGTCTCCAAGTGGGTAGAAGCATTACCTTGCAAGCATGCCGACAATGTTAGTTCAAAGAGGATGTTTGAAGAAATTATATTCCCAAGATTTGGAGTCCCCAGAGTAGTGATAAGTGATGGAGGAGCACACTTCATCGACAAACGCTTCAAGCAATATCTATCAAAACATGGAATCCGTCACAACGTCGCTACCCCTTATCATCCTCAGACAAGGGGCCAAGCAGAGACTTCCAACAAACAAATCAAGAATATTCTTCAGAAGACAGTAAATGAAATGGGAACGGCGTGGAAAGACAAGTTATCCGATGCACTCTGGGCATACCGGACAGCATACAAGACCCCAATCGGGATGTCTCCATACCAATTGGTGTACGGAAAGACTTGTCATCTACCTGTTGAACTAGAGTTCAAAGCACACTGGGCCATAAAGAGATAGAATATGGACCTAGATGTTGCTGGAGATTATAGAAGAATGCAACTATCAGAATTGGAAGAATGGCGAGAGAAGGCATATCACAACTCAAAGATCTACAAAGAAAGAGTCAAAAGGTGGCATGACAAGAGAATCAAAAAGAAGGAGTTCACACCCGGAGATAAGGTATTACTTTTTAATTCCAGGGTGAAGCTTTTCGGGCATGGAAAACTCCGAAGCAAATGGGAAGGACCATTCAAGGTAATTAATTCATCATCCCACGGAGCTATCACACTTCAAAATGACGAAGGTACGTTATTCAAGGTAAATGGTCAACGTCTTAAATTATTTTTAGAGCCCAATGAAGAATTTGAAGAAATAGACGTAGTTCATTTTTACCTTCCCATAGAGAATTAGAGCCCGACCTTTTTAGTCTGATGATTTTGGGTCATATATATATTTTTCTAAATAATTTCGTATCTAGAAACGCGCTCAAGAAAGTGGGCCCACAGAGGGGCCAGAGAGAGGGCGGGCGCCCAGCTCCTGTTCCCCCTCAGTCCCGATTTTCTCTGTTATGGAAAATGCACTTATGGTAATTCGAATAATCCCTCGGATGGAAAGTTTCGCATGCACGTCGACGGGAGCAACCCGAACAACCCATAGAGGCACCTTTTTGACCCCTATATAAACAGACCCCTGACCTCAGTTTTCAAACACCAAGCCACCAAGCCTTCTCTCCTTTAATTAGAGCTTGATTAGTTCCTTGCTGCTCCAATGGCCGAGAAGTATCACGATGATTGGGAAGTCGTCCCCTTCAACCTCAACATGGAGCCTGTGGAAGACCCCGATGCCCGTGCTCTCGTCCCGGCCAACACAGAGCGACAGCTAGAAGCCATACCATTACGCCAACGCAGCTCTGCCCAGTCCTACCATGCTCAACCAGTTCTCACCGCACCACCACAACCCCTACTCCTCAAAGGATCATCATCCAAGACGAAGACCACTATAAAGGTGCCAACCGGCACGAGGATCCTTCCACCTAGACCCAATGAGAGGGTCGTTGGAGTCAAGACCAACCGGAGCGGCGAGATCAGCAGTGTACGCTACACTACGGAGGAGGAAAGGCCTTACTTTGAAGGGATTCGAGCAGCCAAAGTCCGTTTCATCCCTCCAAAGGCAGCCCCGAAGCACGCTCTCAATGCTTTTGAGACACCTCCCAAGCGTCGCAAGACTATAATGGATATTGATGAGGACGTTCGCAGGCTAGACAGAGTTATCATAGATCTCCAGTCCTCGATTAATTCCCTCACTAGGCAGCTCTCTAACCACAACACCATTATACTAGGCCTTAGGCAGGATCTTGCCAGTGCCAACAAGAAGATTAAGGAATTAGAGCACCGCTAAGTTATCTAGATTAGACCTTGAGGCAATGCATTTTAGTTATCTATCTTTAAATTCGGTTTAGGTTTACTATTATCATCAGTTTGCTATCTGCTACTAGTCTTTTGTAATAAATGCCTCAAGATTAATAAAGAGTATTATTATTATTATTATGTCTTGTGTGTCTCTACTTTATTTTTGTGCAAGAAAGCAGAAAACAAGTATGGGGGAGATCCCTCGACACGCCAAACACAATCAGACTACACCACTCCACGATTCAGGTACACACTCTGCACACTTTACTGTACACATACAAATATCTTGATTATGCAGATTACTGTTTCCGACATGATAAAATAAAAAGATTAAAATATTTCTAACCATGATTAATCTCAATCTGCTATATTTCCTGAAAACTTGCAATTATTGAAAATCATTTTAAAACCCTGTGTTACTTAAGTCATTAAGGAATATGTGATGGTAGAGTATGAGTTTCTTATTCTTGATATCATTGCTACTTGGAGAATTTATTTCAAAATATTCAAAACTCTAGCTACCATCCTCACTGTTTTATATGCCTGATAAAACTGAAAATATTAATTATAATTATAAAAGCTATCTACTCTGTATTGAGTTTGTTCAAAATGAGTTAGACCCTTGTTGAGAGATTTATCATGCTCCTAAGATCAAGACATTTTATTCAGAAAGATTCACTCTTCCGAAGTATTATTGCATTAGAGGCATGGGCTATGCAAAAATAGAGATATTTTGAGGAAATAAAAAGGAGCAAGTGCTAAAAACCTCGCAGAAAAATGGACAAGTGTCCGACAGTAAAATTAGAGGTACCTCGGTATCCACTTAAAAAAAGAAGAAAATGAGAAAATGATAGCCCATGGTCCCTCTAATAAGCAATATGCCAGCAAGAGTTGACAAAGATTTTAATTTCCAAAGTCTTTGATCTAAGAGTATGACATTCCCCTCCTCGGATCCCGTTTTGATCAGGCAATAAATGCAAAGTGAGTATGCTTGAGAATTTTTTTGCAAAATAAAACAACCTCAGTGAGATATATGAAAGATAATGAGTGATCTGAGAGAACCTATGAGGATAAAAAGGTATGCTAACTTTCTTTCAAAAATATACAAAAAAAACTCCAAGTGACAGGATTGAGAAGAAAGGATCTTTACTCTTAACCATAAACATCCTTGACTATGGTACACAGTGGATTTTTAACACCCTGCAAATATAAAGAATGATTTAAATGTTTACCCCAGATATTGTTCTTAACCATCCTTTTCTCGAGGACGAGTAAAAGCCTAAGTATGGGGGTATTTGTTGACAGTTCTTAAGTATCAATTTTAATTATCAAATAAACAAGAGAAAGGACTAATATGCAAACAACACCTACAATTAGGGTTTGATCTGACAGAATTCCACGAGTTTTGTTGTTTACCTATTTCTGCAAGGGGTTATCAGGAAATAAGGAAGAAAGGCCCACATGTCGGGATTACATAGAGATATCAACGCACCGTGCGATTTTCTACCATCTAGAAGACTCTAGAAGCCACGGGAAGAAGACGGAGGCCGAAAGGGGCCAGGCCCAGGGCGCCCGCCCTAGTGACTTGGGCGCCCGCCCCCTGCTGGATTGCTTTCAGGACTCTCTTCGCACGGGATATTCCACCGACCTATTGGATCAAGAAAAACATAGTACCACCTCGCCTACCGACCCAAAAACGCATAGAGGAGGAGGACTATATAAGGAGACCCCCCTGGCCCCTGGAGAAGACATGAAGAAATTATCATAGAGACTGAGGGGTGCCCTCGAAGGAAAACCTCTTCTCTAATTAATATTTCTTTTTAGGCTTAGCAACCAATGTAAGGTAGAAATAGATCTTCTAGTTTCTACTAGATTGAGAGAGATAGAGTGGAGGTGTAGATTGGAGGAAGCCCGGCCTGTCGGTGTCTACTCCAAGCTTGTACCTGCGGGATCAAGTTCTCCTAACCCGAAGCTTGCTCCTAGGATTCTTCAGTATTTCGACTTCTAAATTCTAGTAAGTTCTTGTTTTATTGTTCTTCTGGTTTATGAGTTTACATTAATCTCTTCGCGTAGAGTTTAGAGTAATCATTGCTGGCGTAAACGTGGTGTTTAGGCTGGGGTACTCATAGATATTCCCTGACTAGCTGGACCGTGGTAGTAGTGAGGAATGTGACAATTCCGAGTTAACTTTGCATATCACATCTCGTTAGCAGGAAGGATAGGGTTTATAGGTGCGGGTTGAACATCCTTTGTGGTGTCTAGATTCCGTTAGCCTCCCCATTAGAACAGTAGATCATCCTTACCAAGGTTAGAAGGAGACTATGGTTGCAGTCTTCTCTATTTATCACTCGCATCGAGAGACATTCTTTGTTGCCTAAAGGGTTAGTAGTAATAGACCGGTTAGTCAGATGCACTCTTTCTCCTAGTGGTAAAAAAATAAATACGATACTCTGGATAATTTCCCGGGTGAAGTGCTCACCGATATCCGTGCGCTTGCGGATCAATTCCTTATTGCGTTCCCAAATATCAACACCTGCAGAGGTGGAGGCGTAGGGTCACCAGTCAGAGCACTGTAAGAGAAGCTGAGGTGCGGGTCTGTCGATGTGTCCAACACAAGCTGAGACGCTGACGCTGACTGTGGAGTGAATCCAGAGCGGAGAGGTGTAAACTGTGGTACCTGCTCAAAGCCAGAGGAGATAGCACCTTGGGAGACCTGGTGCTGAGGTGTCGAGAACGGCTGACTCTGAGCGGGGAGCTATAGGGGCTGCTGTGATTGACTCTGAGTCTGAGGCGCTGGAGTGGGTGGCCTGACAGTCGAAGTGCCTGGGAGCTGTATCTGCGGAATCTTAATCCCTAAGGCGGCCATGATAGCGGCCATTATCGCTGTCTGCTGGGCCTAGAACGCAAGCTGCTGCTCCTGAAAGGTGAGAAACTGTCGCTGGAGCTCATCCTGCCTAGGCTGCACGGCTGCATTGATGGCAGCCTGGTCCCTGTCTCTCCTCGCCTGCTCCTCAGCTGCTCGGCGCTGATCTGCCCTCATACCCTCTAAGATAGCAAGCAAACCGGGTCTGAAGCACTCGAGGAGCCTCCTGCCTCGTGGTCGTGTGCTCTAGGGGGAGGTCTGACACTGGCGGCTGATAGTCATCATCCGAGCTATCTGAAGCAAAGTCAAACTCTCCCTCAGCCTCTGCATCTGCGAAAGCCCCAATGGCTATGTCCTGCTGCTCCTCGGTCTCTGATACTACTGCTGTACTGCGAGTGCCCCTAGGAGAAGGTGGGGGAACCGGTCCACGTGGTGCCCGAGGAGGAGGTGTAGCTCTGAGGTCGTGGTGTGCTCGTAGCATCTGCCTGGGGTCGTAGTGGGGGAAGACGGTGTCTGACTCTGTCAACTCCCTCTGTAAGTGAGCGGGCAGGGGCACGGGCCTAGCATGAAGAATAAGAAGAGTGATCCAATGTGCATACGACAACTGAGGCCGTCCCCTGAAGCTCTCTGAGATAGTGTCCTCAATCTCTGGGACTATTAAATCCCACAAGTCAAACTGTGTCTGTGAGATGAGGTGAGCAACGAGCCACTGTTAGATACGAGTGAATCCATCTCTGTAGCCTGTCCTGGGGAGAAGTGTCTTCCTCAACACAAAGTCGAGGATCCTGGCTGGACGTGTCAAGTTTCCCACTGTCCTGCTGGAGCCCTCTCCAAATGGCGGACAGAAACAGAGAGCCACAAAGTCAACAGGTGGTATCTCACCACCATGAGGACGTCTGGGAGGCTCAAAGTTCCCGTAGCAGAGCTGGTGAATCTTGGTGGAGTAAGCTCGCAGCGCAAGCACCTCTCTGGCCCTCTGTGCTGTGACCCTGTAGTCAGTCCCTGCCAGTGCGTAGTGGATATAACTGTGATCCGGAGAAACCCACACTGACGCGTAGAACTCTCGAACCCACTGCTCACAGTAAGTACAAGGGAGAGCTAGCAACTCTGGGAGGCTGTGGAGGTAGGTGAAGTACTGACGGATATTTGCTCCAACCACGTTCCCCAGTATCTCAAGGTCAATCACTCTGTGCTCTCTGAACTGAGACTGAGAGCGAACCAGTGCCTCGTAGATGTCCTCCTGGACGACTGTGTAGAACCTAGCACCGGCTCGGGGATCCCTAGCAGCTGGAAAACAAGTAGGAAACGGAACGAACCGCAGCTGCTGGATCTCTCTGGCTGACACAAGAGTGAGATCCCTGTGAATCCTGACTGGTCTCTGACAAGAAGCTGGTGTGCCTCTAGCTGGTGTGGCACGAGCAGCGGAGGTAGACTGGCCCTACGTACCAGTTCGAGGAGTGGCCTGAGTACGAGTGCGGGTCGACCTCCTGAGGGGCTGCTCCTGCTCCTGTCCCTCTGCTGAACCCTCTGCCTGAGCCTCTGTCTCTGTCTCTTTGTCTGGGTCCTCGTGAGCTGGATCTCTGACGTTGATCCTGACACGCTGCCCTCCTATCATAATAGTGCCTGGAGGTGATCCATGTCGAGCCTCGGCCTCAAGAACAGCACGCCTCTGTCGTGGCGTGAGATCGGCCCCAATCCTCAGGGCACCTGAGCGTCCACCTCTCTCAGCTGCCTCAGCTGCTGCTGCAACTGCCTCTGCCACCTCTGCCTCTCTGTCGCTGGCCTTGCGCTTCTTGGTGGCTCACTTCTTGCCCTTGCCTTTTTCTGCCGCTGATAGGTGATGGGGAGGATCACCTCCACCATCACCTCCTGGGTAACCTCCAGCGCTGGCTGCCGGACCACTGACGTTCTTGCAACGAGCCATCGTAAGAACAAACGACTGAACGACCGACCGACAAAAAACCAACTGACAAAGGAGATCAACGCCCTGCAGAATAGAGACAAGATAGGGTATATATATAAGAAATCATAGCGACTAGAGGTGAGAAAACCCTATAGATCGCAAGAATAGATAAGGAACGGGCGAGAATCGTCTTACGATCGGGCGACGAGACGCGTTTCGGATGAAGTATCACGAACGGAATCCACCGGAGAACGCAAGTCAACTCCTTAGGGTGCTGAATAAATGAAACGAATCAAATCGTCGTCGAAAACAACAATCTAATCCATTCAAGCATTTAAACAAACACCTTAGGGGCAAGGTTGAAGAAACTCACCCAAACCCTAGAACTTGCGAGAAATCGAGAATCTGCGTGAGGGAGGGATGGAGGAGACCGATGGGGCAGCACTGCGCGTGAGGGAGAAAGCCACGGGGTCGCCTGAAGGTGGATCCCGGCGGCGGCTGCGGCGCTAGGGCACGGAGGCGGCGGTTTGGCTCGGGCGAGATCGGGAGAAAGAAGAAAAGAAACGGCCGCAAGACACCCCCGGGCGCGGGCTTTATGCGCCCGCTGTGGGGTCACCGGACGCTCTTAATGTGGCACCGGACGCGTCCGGTGTAACACCCTAAAATTTGCTTCTTTGAAACTAGAGCTAAAGTAATTTATTTTGTATTTCTGTGCTCATGAAAATATAGTAAAATAAAATTTTTCTTTAAATTAAAATTCATCATAGGGTTTAGCAGCATTGTTGTGCATACATGCTGGTACATATGTTTTATGTGATGTTTGTTTGTTGCTCCTTTGTCTGTTGAGACTAAGCAAAGTTTTTAAAATTGTGTTTAGTAGAACGATTTTTCCTTGGTCAGTACATCTTTATCTTTATCTACAACCAAATTCCTTGTTTCTAAGCTCAAGTTTTTATTAGGAGTTTCCTAAAATCTTTTCTTTGTCACTCAAATCACTTCTTTTAGTTCCTCGTCCATCAAGCACTCTCAACAAACTTTTCGGGAATTTTCCATCTTCTGCTCTCACTTTTCTCTGAGCATGATCTAATTTTTTTAGATGCTCCAAACAATCCTATCATAAGCTCCAAAATCTTTATTCGGGTTCCCCATGTTCTATAATATCTCTGAGAATTTTTCCCGAATTTTTAGAGCTTTCGGAGTATTTTTCGTGGCTTAAATAATAATTCTGGACTTTTCTAGAATTATTTTATCTACAAAATTAATTAATTTCGAAAATAATAAATCTCTTATTTCCCACCATCTATCAAAGGCCTTTGTCTTTATTTACTAATGGGCTTTAATTTTATTTAGGCCTATTAGTAAAGGTGGAAGATGTATCATCAATTAGTACCATATTGCTAGTTGATTTTGATGTGAAGAGTTTTTCTCCCTATATATACGTACCGACCTCTTAGGCAAAGCATACCAAAACTACTCTAAGAGAATCTCTAGTTTGAGAAATCTCATGTGTAGTAAATTGGATTGTTCTCCTCCTTTTTATTCTCTTGTCACCACCAGCCAGTCCCTACCATGGTTTGTTGATTTCCGGACATCTTGCAATTCTTGTCTTGGTCAAATTAGCCGCACATCGGTCTCTGCTGAGGACACCTCTTTCATGACCTTATACATTATTTTCAATCGCGTTGTATCGTATTTGTCTGCTTATGCCAATTTTGAACTTCCAGGCCTACTTCTTTCATCCTGCCGCCGTTCTTACTAAGACCCGTGACCCGTGGTGAGCACCTGCACACAAAATCATCTAATCAGTCAAGTTCTATGTACGCCGTACATTGAATCCAATCTTCTGTTTGCAGCCATTGTTTGTTTCATGACGTACGTATGCATCCGTCTGCTTTATCTATGAGGACTTCAACATTTGCAGGATCGCCTACCTTGCTTCGTGTACGGAGGTGAGGAACCCGATCATCTTGCTCTCTGTGTTGGCTTAAGTCCCAGCCTAATTTTGCTACGTTCGTCTTGTAAGCTGCCATATCGTGGTTGCCGTACGAAGCCTCGCCGACAGTCCACACACCGGTCAGCCGAGCCCTGAGCCGAGGTTCCAGAATTTGCAGACGCCTTCTCTTCTAGCATCCCCATCGCCATTGCTCAGATTGACCTTGCTCGCTAATCAACTAGCTGAGCAGCCGTACGTGCCCAAATTTGCTTTTGCTAGCTTGATGACATAAGATGAGTTTAGTTGCCGCTTTTCTATAAAAAAATAAATCTAGAAATACAAAAAAATACACTACTTTGTTTAGATCATATTTTCTCCGTTTTAACTCCGTTTTTCGTGATTTTTACGTCTGTGTGATCGTAGCGATACGTAGAATCATTTTATAAACTTTTCATACTGTTTTTATATGATTGGTGTACTGTTCTAATTATAGCCTTGTTTGCTTCGTGTATGTTTTCTCCGTTTATTTGTGTGATCGATGATCGAGTTTAGCCGGTAAATAATTCGTGGTGATCAAGAGTGCTTCAGTGATCGAG
Organism: Sorghum bicolor; assembly: GCF_000003195.3. Lineage (NCBI taxonomy): Eukaryota > Viridiplantae > Streptophyta > Magnoliopsida > Poales > Poaceae > Sorghum > Sorghum bicolor. The sequence goes on along the minus strand of NC_012879.2, from coordinate 43,536,690 downwards.
ATCAGAGCCTTGGACAACTAGTAAGACCAGTAGGATCATCAAGAGCAATTGGATTAAAGCAAGTATAGCATTTGGATTTTATTTCTGTGACCATGATCCTGTGACTAGATTAATGTTAAGTAATAAATGATAAAAATGACTTTTTAGCAACTTGATGATTTGTCTGTACGTGATCACCCGGGACAACAGTGCAACCATGAGGGCTATAATGGCTCTGGCTTTAGCTCAGTATGAAGACCTTTTCTAGCTTGTTAGAGGTTACCCGAAAGGGCGCTAGAGGGGTTGAACCGACACGGGTATAGTGCGAGCCCCTGTCCCTATGTGTATAGGCTGCGCGTCATTGTGCCATTCGGAAGGGGGGTATCTATATCTGCTCGCGAAGGAAACCTTGTGGCCCTAACATGTTAGACGAACTTTTGAAAGGCTTCATAGTGATCCCTGCCAACCTTCCTTGGTAGTGGGTTAAGAGGTCGACGGGTCTCGGGCGAAAGGGTAAATCATGACTCATGGGTAAAGATGTACAACCTCTGCAGAGTGTTAAAACTAGTATACTAGCCGAGCTCACGGTTAGGAGCGGCCTTGGGGACATCTACATTAAGGGTGATGAATCTTGTGTGTTAAATATGTTCATTATTTATTATTTAATGCTCTACATTATTTATGTCACATTGATCATGAGATTGTGGGAGCTATACAATCTAGTTGTTATACTTGTTGAGTTCGACATGGACTCACTCTTGCTATTTCCCCACACCCCTCAGGAGAAGTTTTGGCTTGTGATCAACCAGTCAGTTGGATCCTGTAGAGTGGAGTTAATACCCGAAGTTGGAGTTATTTATCCGCTGTTTGCTACCAAAGGTTATCTCTTTTATACTAAGTACGTTATATATTTATGCATTGTCTTTTGATATTACCCCTTATTTGTAGCTCTATGTGAGATTTGACTTCTAAAACTCATATGGTGCATATCTGATTTTGTCCTTAAAATCGGGTATTACATCCGGTGACCACCGGACTCATACGCAGAGAGGTATGCAAAACTACATCACACCGGACGATGGCCACCAGACGCTGGCTTTAGCGTCCGGTGCCCTAGGGCACGCCAGGTGAGCACCGGACGCACGTCACCGGACGCTGCAGGGACACTGTTCCTGCGTCCGGTGAGTGCAGTCTGACACACTCACCGCACCGGACGCACCGAGACAGCGTCCGGTGCATCGTCCGGTGCTCCTGTGAGCACTTTTTCAACTTAGCACTACGTCTGACTTTGACCCAACCAAATTCCATCTTCAAAGACACACAAATAAACACCAAATGGAACTGGTATGAGTGACTTCTCTCAAACCCTCAAATTTTCACAAATATTTAGCCATAGGCTTAGTAGTTTTTATGAAAATAATTCGAGAAATCACCAAGGAGCATCATATGGCCATAAAGCTAGGGGTTTGAATCATAATGAGCTTTGAATGCTCCCCCTATCTATGGACGAACACAGCGGATACTCAAAAAATAACCGAAAAGAAACGGTCAACTAACAAGCATGCATATGATATGAGTTGTAATGCAATACTTGAAAGTAAACTAATGCTTGTCAAGTTTGATCCAAGGTTAATCTTTTTCACACACACAAGGGGGTTATCTTAACCATGTTAGACAAGCCCTACAAGCAAGTTGTGTGTTTTAGTTTTAGTATGCATGATATGCAAAGCAAAAGCTATTTACAAGTTTCAACACACAACTTTTATCTTTTAGTAAAGTTAGAGAGATCAAGCACATTAGTTCATTTCTCAACATACAAAACCTAGCTTCATCTAGGGGTTTTGTGAAGATATCCGCCAATTGATTTTCCGTTCCCACATTCTCTAGAGATATGTCACCTTTAGCAATGTGATCCCTAAGGAAGTGGTGGCGGATGTCAATATGTTTTGTGCGGGTGTGTTGAACCGGGTTGTTTGCAAGTTTTACGGCACTTTCGTTGTCACACAACAAAGGTACTTTGTCTAGTACTACTTCATAGTCTAGCAAAGTATGTTTCATGTAGAGTATTTGTGCACAACAAGCACCGGCGGCAATGTATTCCGCTTCGGCCGTTGACAAGGCAACACTATTTTGTTTCTTTGACATCCAAGAGACAAGAGATCTACCTAGGAAATGGCACCCTCCGGATGTGCTTTTTCTATCAATCCGGCACCCGGCATAATCCGAATCGGAATAGCCTACAAGTTGGAATCTTGCACCTTTGGGATACCACAAACCTAGGCAAGGTGTGTATTTTAGATACCTAAGAATTCTCTTGACCGCAATCAGGTGAGATTCCATAGGCATTGCTTGATATCTAGCGCACATACACACACTAAACATGATATCGGGCCTAGATGCGGTGAGGTAGAGTAGACTTCCTATCATGGAGCGATAGAGATTCTTGTCAATTGGGTTACCTCCCTCATCCAAGTCGAGATGCCCATTTGATGCCATGCGAGTCTTGATTGGCTTGCAATCCATCATCTTGAACCTCTTAAGAAGATCTTGAGTGTACTTCTCTTGAGAGATGAAGACTCCTTCCTTCATTTGCTTGACTTGAAATCCTAGGAAGAAGGATAGCTCGCCAATCATGGACATCTCAAACTCCTTGGACATCAAATCACCAAATTCCTTGTAAAAATCTTCATTAGTAGAGCCAAAAATAATATCATCAACATAAACTTGGCAAATGAAGACTTCCCCATTCATTTTCTTGGTGAAGAGTGTTGTGTCAACTTTCCCAATCTTGAAGCCCTTCTCAATGAGGAAGTCCCTAAGCCTCTCATACCAAGCTCTAGGAGCTTGCTTGAGACCATAGAGAGCCTTGGACAACCGTTAGACATGCTTGGGGTACCTAGGGTCTTCAAAACCGGGGGGTTGCTCAACATAGACAAGCTCATTAATATATCCATTTAAAAAGGCACTTTTCACATCCATTTGAAATAACTTAATATCATGACTAGATGCATATGCAAGTAGGATACAGATTGCTTCAAGTCTTGCTACCGGTGCAAAGGTTTCTCCGAAGTCAAGACCTTCCACTTGTGAAAAGCCTTTTGCCACGAGCCTTGCCTTGTTGCGCACCACTTTGCCTTGATCATCCTTCTTGTTCCGGAAGACCCACTTTGTACCAATCACTCTTGCATCTTTGGGTCGCTCTTCAAGTGTCCATACTTGGTTGCGAGAGAACTTGTTCAACTCCTCCTGCATGGCCATGATCCAATCCGCATCACAAAGAGCTTCCTCTATGGTCTTTGGTTCATCTTCAAGAGACACAAAAGCGTGATGTTCAATAAATAAAGCATGTCTAGAATGAGTAGTTACACCACGTGATGGACTCCCGATGATGAGATCTTGAGAGTGATCTTGGAGGAGATGTGATGTTCTTCTTGGTGCCACTTGAGGGGTTGGTTGGGGAGCATCAACATCTTGTGCTTGTGCCACCGCTTGCTCATGAGTGACTTGAGTGTCTTCATGAGCATCTCTCACATCCTTGTCTTCATCTTGTGGTACATGTGAGGTGGATGGTGGCTCAATAATTTGCACATCATCATCATCTTCTTTTGGCTTGATGTCCCGCACCGGCATGTTCTTCATAGCATCCCTCAATGGTTCACCACCTACATCATCAAGATTATCACTTGCTCCTTGGGAGCCATTAGTTTCATCAAATTCAACATCAAATGTTTCTTCAACCATGTTTGTGGCATGGTTAAAGACCCTATATACCTTGGACTTTGATGAATTGCCAACCAAGTAGCCAATGTCACATCTTCTTTGGAACTTTCCCAAGTGTTGGCGCTTCTTGTAGATGTAGCATTTGCATCCAAACACTCTAAAGAATGAGACATCGGGCTTCTTCCCATTGAGCAACTCATATGGTCTCTTCTCTAGGAACTTGTGAGGAAAGAGCCGGTTTGAAGCATAGCATGCGGTGTTGATTGCCTCGGCCCACATCTTCTCCGAAGTGTTATACTCATCTAGCATTGTTCTTGCCAAGGTGATCAATGTCCGGTTCTTTCTTTCTACAACCCCATTTTGTTGTGGTGTGTATGTTGAGGAGAATATCATGCTTGATTCCAACTTCATCACAATACTCTTCAATGTTGGTGTTGTCAAACTCTTTCCCATTGTCACTTCTAATCTTCTTGATCTTCACATCAAATTGATTTTGGGCATTCTTTGCAAACTTCTTGAATATTGATGCAACTTCGGCCTTGTCTTGCAAGAAGAATGTCCAAGTGTACCGGGAGAAATCATCAACTATGACCAAGCAATATTTGTTGCCTCCAAGACTAGCATATGTGGTTGGTCCAAATAGATCCATGTGAAGTAGCTCAAGCACTCTTGAAGTAGAGAGATAGGCCTTGGTTGGATGAGTGTTTGCAACTTGCTTGCTGGCTTGACATGCACTACAAAGCTTGTCCTTCTCAAATGTCACATCCTTCAAGCCTCTAATCAATTCTTTCTTCATCAACTTCTTGAGTGTGCCCATTCCAACATGTGCTAACCTTCTATGCCACAACCACCCAAGCAAAGTCTTGGTGAATAAACAAGTCTTGACATCAACCTCATCGGATGAGAAATCAACTACATATAGGTTGTTGTGTCGGAAGCCTTTGAATATCACTTCATTGTCATCTTCCTTGGTCACAATCACTTCCTTCTTCTTGAATAGGCATTCAAATACAAGATCACAAAGTTGTCCAACTGAGAGCAAGTTAAAACTTAATGATTGCACATAGAGCACATTGGTGATGGAGTTGTCATTTGATATAGCAACCTTTCCTAGCCCCTTGACCTTGCCTTTTGAATTGTCACCAAATGTGATCTTCTCTTGGTTGTCAAGATCTTCATCAAGAGAGGTGAACATCCGGGGATCTCCGGTCATATGTTGAGTGCACCCACTATCAATTACCCAATATGATCCACTGGTCTTGTAGTTCACCTACACACAAGAGATCAAGCTTGAGATTTAGGGACCCATATTTGCTTAGGGCCCTTGACCTTCTCTACTAGTTGCTTTGGCACCTAAATCATCTTTGGCCTTTGCTTGTTGGGCGGCCCCATGAAGCTAACCTTGACCTTGCCACACTTGTCTTTCCTTACAATGTAGTGAGCATTGAAGGCAAACGGTCTTGCATGCTTGGGCAAGGGTGGTGGTAGTGGTGCCTTACACTCATGAGCAAAGTGTCCTTCTTGACCACACTCAAAGCATCTCTTTTGCTTTGGCTTGCTCGGTTGATCATGAGTGGCTAGTGACTTGATGAGCTTTGTTTGATGAGCCTTGTAGCCAATTCCACTCTTGTCCATCTTCATGACGGTGTTCATGAAAAGCTCACTTTGAAGGTCCTTCCCCTTGGTGAACTTGGCTAACCCCATGGTTAGGTGTTCCTTTTTTTTCTTGAGCTTGTTGTTCTCTTGAGTTAGCTTTTTGATGATTGGGTCATTGTTGCTAGCTAACTCATCCAAGATGAATGTCTCATCCTCTTGTTGCTTGTCATACATGAAACCAAGCTTGAGATATTTATTTTCTTCCTTGAGTAACTTGTTTTCATATGCAAGCTTCTTGTCTTGATCAAGTGACTCAATCACAATTGTATTGTGCTTGGCTTGCTCTTGCAACTCTTTCTTGAGCATGACAATTTCATCCTTGAGCTTGATAGTGTCCTCATAGCTCTCGGCCACTACCACTTTCTTGCCCTTGCAATCAACACATTTGCTTGTGCTCTCCACAAGTAGGTCATCACAAGATGTGGCTACATCAAGCTTAGCAACATTGTTAGTAGCAACATGTGTTTCATCAATTGCAAGTTCATAGGCAATTTCAAGGTTGTCATAGTTTGCTTTAAGAGTTGTTAGCTCTTCTTTCATTGCTCTATATCTAGTGATAAGCTCATCATGAACACTCTCAAGTTTATCATGTTTTTCTTTGAGCTCTTTTAAAGAGAGTTTGAGCTCCTTGAGTTTAGTGGTCATGATTTCATTTTGGTCTCTAAGCTCATCACTAGACTTAAGCTTTGCTAGAAGTGTTTCATTTTCAAGTTCAAGCTTTTCATTTTCACTTCTAGATTTTCTTATGACTTTTGTGTACTTGTTAAGCAATTTTACAAGTTCATCATAAGAAGGTGATTCGTATTCACTATCACTTTCACTACTCTCATCCTCACTTTGTACCTTCCGGTCACCCTTAGCCATAAGGCATAGGTGTGTAGAGGATGTAGATGGTGGTGAAGATGATAGTGAGGAAGCATCGACGGCAATGGCGGCAACCTTCTCATCATCACTCTCATTGTCGGAGGACTCACCACTTGAGCTCTCAATGTCGGCGAGCCAATCACCAACAATGTTGGCCTTGCCATTCTTCTTCTTGTAGTGCTCCTTCTTCTTGCCACCTTTCTTCTTGTATTGCTTCTTGCCATTCTTCTCATCATCACTTGAATCATCTTTCTCTTTGTTCTTCTTCTTGTATTTGTCCTTCTTGGGCTTTGGACATTGATGAGCAAGATGACCAAGCTCACCACAATTGTAGCAATCCATCTCGGAGATGGGCTTCCTCTTGCTACTTGTGAAGAACTTCTTCTTCTTGGAGTCAAAGTTGACTCCATTCTTGTTGAGCTTCTTCAACATCTTTGTGGTTCTTCTCACCAAGAGAGCAATACATGCATCATCATCACTTGAAGTTGATGACTCAACTTCAATCTTCTTTGCGTTGCCCTTGTGAGAAGCTTTGAGGCCCAAGTCCTTCTTTTCCTTCTTGGCTGATGAGGAGCCATCTTGGGGGTTCATGTGCATGTACATTTCATGAGCATTAATCTTCCACAATATGGCGGTTGGTGTAGCGGTGGAGAGATCGCCTTGATGAAGCACCGTTACTATGTGCCCATATTTCTCAATGGGAAACACACATAGTATCTTCCTCGCTACATCCGCCGCACTCATTTGAGTGAGCCCAAGTCCATTTAGCTCCTCTACAATGACATTCAAGCGAGATAACATTTCATTAGCATTTTCTTTTGGGAGCATCTCAAATGTATTAAGCTTGTTCTTCACTAAGTGATAGCATTCCTCGCGTTCACTCTTTGATCCCTCATGGAGCGCACAAAGTTCCTTCCAAAGGGCATTGGCGGTTTTGTGGCTCCGAACACAGTTGAACACCTCTTTGCAAAGGCCTCTAAAGATGTGGTTTTTGGCCTTCGCATTCCACTTCTCGTTTTCTTGCTCTTGTGGAGTAAGAGCGGTGTCTTTTGCCGGAGGGGTAAACCCTTCGGTCGCGGCTTTTAGGCACTTTACATCGCATGCCTCAAGGTATGACTCCATCCGTATTTTCCAATACGGGAAGTCATCCCCATCGAACATTGGTGGCGGTCCATCCCCGTGAGACATCTTTCTCTAGGCGGTGAAGCCTAAATAATGAGCACTAGGCTCCAATACCAATTGAAAGGATCAAGATGCCCAAGAGGGGTGGTGAATTGGGCTTCTCTAAAAATTTAAGCAACCTATAAGCTCCAATTCAACCCCTAGTGCCTAGTGTGACCTAGAGAACTACTGGATAAAAGTTTTGCAACCTAGTTCCAATCCTATTCTAGCAAGGCAATTCTAAGAATGTAAAAGCACAAAGTAAATGCTAGAATGTAGAGGAATAGTGGAAGAAAGTGTTCGGCGATGTTTTGCCGAGGTATCGGAGAGTCGCCACTCCCCACTAGTCCTCGTTGGAGCACCCGCGCAAGGGTCTTGCTCCCCCTTGGTCCGCGCAAGGACCAAGTGCTCTCTACGGGCTGATTCTTCGGTACTCCGTCGTGGTGAATCGCCCAAAACCGCTCACAAGCTTGACACAAGCCACCCACAAGAACTCCGGGCGGTCTTCGTGCCTCCAATCACCACCGAACCGTCTAGGTGATGGCGATCACCAAGAGTAACAAGCAAAGAACTCTCACTTGACCCAAACAAGGCTCTAGAGAGTGGTGGATGCACACTTGACTCTTGGAACTCACTAGAGAAGGATTCTCTCAAGAAATCACTCTAATCTCAATCCTCTCTAAGCTCTTGCTGCTCTCTTGCTCCACAGCAAGTTTCTCTGATGTTCAAATGGGCAAGAGACCTCTCATGGACGAGGTGGAGGAGTATAAATACTACCCACGACGTCCAAAGGTCAGCCAACCATTTTCCACTGAAAACGGGGTCACCAGACGCTCTTTATGTTGCACCGGACACACTACACCGAGCGTCCGGTGCTCCATAACGGCTAACTGTACTTGCTCTGACAGGTCACCGGACGCTAACTTCCAGCGTCCGGTGCACCGTCCGGTGCTCTAGGGAGATTTACATGCTCCCTGCGCATGGGACCGGACGCTACCCTGTGCGTCCGGTGCTAGCGTCCGGTGCTCAGGGCAGGTTTACAACCTCCCTGGGTATGGGACCGAATGCTGCCCGATGAGTCCGGTGCCAGCGTCCGGTGCCAAACCCTAAGCACCGCACTGAGCCAACGGCTAAGGACCTCACCGGACGCACTCACAGAGCGTCCGGTGCAGCGTACGGTGCCCCCTTGGGCACCCTAACTTCGTCGAAACGCGATCGCTCCAAAATGAAGTTGGTTCCTCTCGATCTAAGGACTATCTCTGAGCTGCCTAGTGCTAGGTTTACCAATTGTGCACCACACCTAAACCTAAAGCCTTGCCTAAGTCAAGCTACTAGATCAAAGCCCCTCTTAATAGTACGGTCAAAGGAAAAACAAAGTCCTAAACTACTCTAAGTGCCCTTCTTCACCATATGGCACTTAGACCTAGTCTAGTCTTGACGATGTCCATCCATCCTTTGAAAATCGAAACGATTTCCACTATTAAGTAGGCATGTACGTCCCTGTCCATCGAGTACCTATTACCATGACTTTACCTATGACTTTGCCTCTGCAAAACACATGTTAGTCATAGTAATCAACAATGTCATTAATCACCGAAATCACTAGGGGCCTAGATGCTCTTTCAAGACCAAGTACAGTTAGCCGTTGAAGTGTCACCGGACGCTCGGTGCAGAGTTTCTGGTGCAACATCAACAACGTCCGGTGACCCCGTTTTCAGTGGAAAACGGTTGACTGACCTTTGGACTTCGTGGGTAGTATTTATACTCCTCCACCTCATCCATGAGAGCTCTCTTGCCCATTTGAACATCTGAGTAACTTGTTGTGGAGCAAGAGAGCAGCAAGAGCCTAGAGAGGACTAAGATTTGAGTGATTTTTTGTGAGAATCCTTCTCTAGTGAATTCCAAGAGTCAAGTGTGCATCCACCACTCTCTAGTGCCTTGTTTGGGTCAAGTGAGAGTTCTTTGCTTGTTACTCTTGGTGATCGCCATCACCTAGACGGTTCGGTGGTGATTGGAGGCACGAAGACCGCCCAGAGTTCTTGTGGGTGGCTCGTGTCAAGCTTGTGAGTGGTTTTGGGCGATTCACCGTGACGGAGTGTCGAAGAATCAGCCCGTAGAGAGCACTTAGTCCTTGCGCGAACCAAGGGGGAGCAAGACCCTCACACGGGTGCTCCAACAAGGACTAGTGGAGAGTGGCGACTCTCCGATACCTCGGCAAAACATCGCCGAGCATTTTCTTCCACAACTCCTTTACATTCTAGCATTTACTTTGTGTTTTTACATTCTTATAATTGCCATGCTAGAATAGGATTGGAACTAGGTTGCAAAACTTTTATCCGGTAGCTCTATAGTCACATTAGGCACAAGGGGTTGAATTGGAGCTTATAGGTTGCTTAAATTTTTAGAGAAGCCCAATTCACCCCCCTCTTGGGCATCTTGATCCTTTCAATTGGTATTAGAGCCTAGTGCTCATTATTTAGGCTTCACCGCCTAGAGAAAGATGTCTAACGGGGATGGACCGCCACCCATGTTCGATTTGGATGACTTCCCGTATTGGAAGATACAGATGGAGTCATACCGTGAGGCATGTGACTCAAAGTGCCTAAAAGCCGCAACCGAAGGGTTTACCCCTCCGGCAAAAGACGCCGTTCTTACTCCACAAGAACAAGAAAACAAAAAGTGAATGAGAAGGCCAAAAACCACATCTTTAGAGGCCTTTGCAAAGAGGTTTTCAACCGCGTTCGGATCCACAAAACCGCCCATTCTCTATGGAAGGAACTTTGTGCGCTCCATGAGGGATCAAATAGTGAACGCGAGGAACGCTACCACTTAGTGATGAACAAGCTTAATACATTTGAAATGCTTCCCAAAGAAAATGCTAATGAAATGTATTCTCGCTTGAATGTGATTGTAGAGGAGCGTAATGGACTTGGGCTCACTCAAATGAGTGCGGCGGATGTTGCAAGGAAGATACTATGTGTGCTTCCCATTGAGAAATATGGGCACATAGTTACTGTGCTTTATCAAGGCGATCTCTCCACCGCTACACCAACTGCCATATTGGGGAAGATCAATGCTCATGAGATGTATATGCACATGAACCCCCAAGATGGCTCCTCATCGGCCAAGAAGGAAAAGAAGGACTTGGCCCTCAAAGCTTCTCACAAGGGCAAAGCCAAGAAGATTGAAGTTGAGCCATCAACTTCAAGTGATGATGATGCATCCATTGCCCTCTTGGTGAGAAGGACCACCAAGATGTTGAAGAAGCTCAACAGGAATGGAGTCAAATTTGACTCCAAGAATAAGAAGTTCTTCACAAGTAGCAAGAGAAAGCCCATCTCCGAGATGGATTGCTACAATTGTGGTGAACTTGGTCACCTTGCTCACCAATGTCCGAAGCCCAAGAAGGACAACTACAAGAAGAAGAACAAAGAGCAAGATGATTCAAGTGATGATGAGAGGAATGACAAGAAGCCATACAAGAAGAAAGGTGGCAAGAAGAAGGAGAACCACAAGAAGAATGAATGGCAAGGCTTATATTATTGGTGATTGGCTCACCGAGATTGAAAGCTCAAGTGGTGATTCCGCCGGCAATGAGAGTGATGATGAGAAGGTTGCTGCCATTGCCATTGATGCTTCATCACCATCATCTTCACCACCATCTACATCCTCTACACACCTATGTCTCATGGCTAAGGGTGACCGGAAGGTACAAAGTGAGGATGAGAGTAGTGAGAGTGATTGTGAATATGAATCACCTTCTTATGATGAACTTGTAAAATTGCTAAACAAATACACAGAAGTCATTAGAAGAAGTGAAAATGAAAAGCTTGAACTTGAAAATGAAACACTTCTAGCAAAGCTCAAGTCTAGTGATGAGCTTAGAGATCAAAATGAGATCATGACCACTAAGCTCAAGGAGCTCAAACTCTCTTCAAAAGAGCTCAAAGAAAAACATGATAAACTTGAGAGTGTTCATGATGAGCTTATCACTAGATATAGAGCAATGAAAAAAGAGCTAACAACTCTAAAAGAAAACTATGACAACCTTGATATAGCTTATGAACTTGCAATTGATGAAACACATGTTGCTACTAACCACGTTGCTAAGCTTGATGTAGCCACATCTTGTGATGACTTACTTGTGGAGAGCATAAGGAAATGTGTTGATTGCAAGGGCAAGAAAGTGGTAGTGTCCGAGAGCTATGAGGGCACTATCAAGCTCAAGGAAGAAATTATCATGCTCAAGAAAGAGTTGCAAGAGCAAGCCAAGCACAATACAATTGTGATTGAGTCACTTGATCAAGACAAGAAGCTTGCATATGAGAACAAGTTGCTCAAGGAAGAAAATCAATATCTCAAGCTTGGTTTGATGTATGACAAGCAAGAAGAAGATGAGACATTTATCTTAGATGAGTTAGCAAGCAACAATGACCCAATCATCAAGAAGCTAAATCAAGAGAATAGCAAGCTCAAGAAAGAGAAGGAACATCTGACCAAAGGGTTAGCAAAGTTCACAAAAGGCAAGGACCTTCAAAGTGAGCTCTTCATGAACACCGTCATGAAGATGGACAAGAGTGGGATTGGCTACAAGGCTCATCAAACAGAGCTCATCATGTCAGTAGCCACTCATGATCAACCAAGCAAGCCAAAGCTAAAGAGATGTTTTGAGTGTGGTCAAGAAGGACACTTTGCTCATGAGTGTAAGGCACCACTACAACCACCCTTGCCCAAGCATGCTAGACCATTTGCCTTCAATGCTCACTACATTGTAAGGAAAGACAAGAGTGGCAAGGTCAAGGTTAGCTTCATGGGGCCGCCCAACAAGCAAAGGCCAAAGAAGATTTGGGTGCCAAAGCAACTAGTAGAGAAGGTCAAGGGCCCTAAGCAAATGTGGGTTCCTAAATCTCAAGCTTGATCTCTTGTGTGTGGGTGAACTACAAGACCGGTGGATCACATTGGGTAATTGATAGTGGTTGCACTCAACATGTGACCGGAGATCCCCGGATGTTCACCTCACTTGATGAAGATGTTGACAACCAAGAGAAGATTACATTTGGTGACAATTCAAAAGGAAAAGTCAAGGGACTAGGAAAGGTTGCTATATCAAATGAAAACTCCATCACCAATGTGCTCTATGTGCAATCATTAAGCTTCAACTTGCTCTCGGTTGGACAACTTTGTGATCTTGGTTTTGAATGCTTATTCAAGAAGAAGGAAGTAATTGTGACCAAGGAGGACGACAACAAAACGGTATTCAAAGGCTTCCGACACAACAACTTATATGTAGTTGATTTCTCATCCAATGAAGTTGATGTCAAGACTTGCTTATTCACCAAGACCTCACTTGGTTGGTTGTGGCATACAAGGTTAGCACATGTTGGAATGGGCACACTCAAGAAGTTGATGAAGAAAGAATTGATTAGAGGCTTGAAGGATGTGACATTTGAAAAAGACAAGCTTTGTAGTGCATGTCAAGCCGGCAAGCAAGTTGCAAACACTCATCCAACCAATGCCTATCTCTCTACTTCAAGAGTGCTTGAGCTACTTCACATGGATATATTTGGACCAACCACCTATGCTAGTCTTGGAGGCAACAAGTATTGCTTGGTCATAGTTGTTGATTACTCTCGGTACACTTGGACATTTTTCTTGCAAGACAAGGACGAAGTTGCATCCATATTCAAGAAGTTTGCAAAGAATGCCCAAAATAAATTTGATGTCAAGATCAAGAAAATTAGAAGTGACAATGGCAAAGAGTTTGACAACACCAACATTGAAGAGTATTGTGATGAAGTGGGAATCAAATATGAGTTCTCCAAAACGTACACACCACAACAAAATGGGGTTGTAGAAAGAAAGAACCGAACATTGATCACCTTGGCAAGAACAATGCTAGATGAGTACAACACTTCGGAGAAGATGTGGGCCGAGGCAATCAACACCGCATGCTATGCATCAAACCGGCTCTTTCCTCACAAGTTCCTAGAGAAGACACCATATGAGTTGCTCAATGGGAAGAAGCCCGATGTCTCATTCTTTAGAGTGTTTGGGTGCAAATGCTACATCTACAAGAAACGCCAACACTTGGGCAAGTTCCAAAGAAGATGTGACATTGGCTACTTGGTTGGCTATTCATCAAAGTCCAAGGCATATAGGGTCTTTAACCATGCCACAAACATGGTTGAAGAAACATTTGATGTTGAATTTGATGTAGGTGGTGAACCATTGAGGGATGCCATGAAGAACATGCCGGTGGGAGACATCAAACCAAAAGAAGATGATGATGTGCAAGTCATTGAGCCACCATCCACCTCACATGTACCTCAAGATGAAGACAAGGATGTGAGAGATGCTCATGAAGACACCAAAGTCACTCATGAGCAAGCGGTGGCACAAGCACAAGATGTTGATGCTCCCCAACCAACCCCTCAAGTGGCGCCAAGAAGATCATCACATCTACTTCAAGATGCTCTCAAGATCTCATCATCGGGAGTCCATCACGTGGTTTAACTACACGCTCTAGACATGCTTTATTTATTGAACATCATGCCTTTGTGTCTCTTGAAGATGAACCAAAAACTATAGAGGAAGCTCTTCGTGATGCGGATTGGATCATTGCCATGCAAGAGGAGTTGAACAACTTCTCTTGCAAACAAGTGTGGACACTTGAAGAGCGACCCAAAGATGCAAGAGTGACTGGAACAAAGTTGGTCTTCCAGAACAAGAAGGATGATCAAGGCAAAGTGGTGCGCAACAAGGAAAGGCTCATGGCAAAAGGCTTTTCACAAGTGGAAGGTCTTGATTTCGGTGAAACCTTTGCACTAGTGGCAAGACTTGAAGCAATCCATATCCTACTTGCATATGCATGTAGTCATGATATCAAGTTATTTCAAATGGATGTGAAAAGTGCCTTTTTGAATGGTTATATTAATGAGCTTGTCTATGTTGAGCAACCCCCCAGTTTTGAAGACCCTAGGTACCCCAAGCATGTCTACCGGTTGTCCAAGGCTCTCTATGGTCTCAAGCAAGCTCTTAGAGCTTGGTATGAGAGGCTTAGGGACTTTCTCATTGAGAAGGGCTTCAAGATTGGAAAAGTTGACACAACACTCTTCACCAAGAAAATGAATGGGGAAATCTTCATTTGCCAAGTTTATGTTGATGATATTATTTTTGGCTCCACTAATGAAGATTTTTGCAAGGAATTTGGTGATTTGATGTCCAAGGAGTTTGAGATGTCCATGATTGGCGAGCTATCCTTCTTCCTAGGATTTCAAGTCAAGCAAATGAAGGAAGGGGTCTTCATCTCTCAAGAGAAGTACACACAAGATCTTCTCAAGAGGTTCAAGATGATGGATTGCAAGCCAATCAAGACTCCCATGGCATCAAATGGGCATCTCGACTTAGATGAGGGAGGTAAGCCAATTGACAAGACTCTCTATCGTTCCATGATAGGAAGTCTACTCTACCTCACCGCATCTAGGCCCGATATCATGTTTAGTGTGTGTATGTGTGCTAGATATCAAGCAATGCCTATGGAATCTCACTTGATTGCCGTCAAGAGAATTCTTAGGTATCTAAAATACACACCTTGCCTAGGCTTGTGGTATCCCAAAGGTGCAAGATTCCAACTTGTAGGCTATTCTGATTCGGATTATGCCGGGTGCCAGATTGATAGAAAAAGCACATCCAGAGGGTGCCACTTCCTAGGTAGATCACTTGTCTCTTGGATGTCAAAGAAACAAAATAGTGTTGCCTTGTCAACGGCCGAGGCGGAATACATTGCTACCGGTGCTTGTTGTGCACAAATACTCTACATGAAACAAACTTTGCTAGACTATGAAGTTGTACTAGACAAAGTACCTTTGTTGTGTGACAACGAAAGTGCCGTAAAACTTGCTAACAACCCGGTTCAACACACCCACACAAACATATTGACATCCGCCACCACTTCCTTAGGGATCATGTTGCTAAAGGTGACATATCTCTAGAGAATGTGGGAACAGAAAATCAATTGGCAGATATCTTCACAAAACCTCTAGATGAAGCTAGGTTTTGTATGTTGAGAAATGAACTGAATGTGTTTGATCTCTCTAACTTCACTAAAAAAAGAAGTAGTGTGTTGAAACTTGTAAATAGCTTTTGTATTGCATATCATGCATACCAAAACTAAAATACAAAAAGATTGTGTGAGGGCTTGTCTAACATGGTTAAGATAACCCCCTTGTGTGAGTGAAAAAGCTTAACCTTGGATCAAATTTGACAAGCATTAGTTTACTTTCAAGTATTGCATTTCACCTCATACCATATGCATGCTTGTTAGTTGACCGTTTCTTTTTTGTTATGTTTTGAGCATCCACTGTGTTCGTCCATAGATAGGGGGACAAATCAAAGCTCATTATGATTTAAACCCCTAGCTTTATGGCCATACAATGCTCCTTGGTGATTTCTCGTGACTATTTTCATAAAAACTACTAAGCCTAAGGCTAAATATTTGTGAAAATTTGAGGGTTTGAGAGAGGTCACTCATACCAGTTCCACTTGGTGTTTATTTGTGTCTCTTTGAAGATGGAACTTGGTTGGGTCAAAGTCGGGCGAGGTGCTAAGTTGAAAATGCACCTAGAGGTGCACTGAACGATGCACCGGACGCTGTGTTGAGTCTGCTGGACAGCACTCACCGGATGCAGGAACAGTGTCCCTGCAGCGTCCGGTGAGGTGCGTCCGGTGCTCACCAGGCGTGCCCTAGGGCAATGGACCCTAAGGCCAGCGTCCGGTGGTCATCGTCTGGTGGTCTGACGTTTTAAAAACCTCCCTACGTTTTAGTTTGGTGGTCACCGGACGCGTTCGGTGCCACATAAGGAGAGTCCGGTGACCCCAAATCGGGCGGATATAACCCGCGCCCCTGGGTCTCGGCTCAGGCAGTTTTCTCTTCTCCCGTGACCCAAACCGACTCGCGCCCGTGCCCTAAGACGCCGAGCCACCGCCGCCTGAGGTTTCTTCGGATCTCCGGCGACCTCAAGCCTTCCCTGCGCTAGATCTACTCCAAGGGACTTCTCCTCTTCCTCCCCATGTGCAGGAGCCTTCTTCTCGCGTGGAGTTTGGTTTCCAGGGTGAGTTTCCTAAGCAGCGCCCTTAAGGTGTTCGATTCATTGTCTAAATGAGTTGGGATGTTGTTTTTGACGACGTGCTCATTTGTTTTGTCTTTGTAGCACCTTGTGGAGTTGAGTTGTGTTCTCTGGTGGTTCTCGATCACGATCTTTCGTTCGGAACGCGTCTCGACATCGGATCCGCGTTGATCTCTGGTGACAGTTGGTCAGTTGTCGGCAGTTGTTCACAGGCAGTTTTTCTTGTGATGGCTCGTTTCAAGAATGTCAGTGGTCCGGTAGCCAGCGCTGGTAGTTCTCCAGGAGGTGATGGTGGAGGTGATCCTCCTCGTCGCCTGTCAGCGGCAGAGAAGGGCAAAGGAAAGAAGCTAGCCACCAAGAAGAGGAAGGCCAGCGACAGAGAGGGGATGAGGGCATATCAGCGCAGAGCAGTTGAGGAGCAGGCCAGGAGGGACAGGGATCAGGCTGCTATCAATGCAGCTATCCAGGCTAGAAAGGACGAGCTTCACAGACAGTTCCAGGCTTTCTAGGCCCAGCAGACTGCGATGATGGCCGCTCTTATGGCTGCCTCAGGGATTCATCTTCCTCAGATTTAGATCCCAGGCACGTCGTCAGTCAGGCCCTCTACAACAGCGCCGCTGTCGCACCCGGTTTTCCAAAGAATACCAAGCGCTAACTATATGTGTGCCCAGGATGTCCACACGACACATATAGCGACAAACATGGAGAATATCAAGAACAATGCTTTATTATATATCGGAACATAGTTACAACAAGTGTGAGCGCACCATACTCAACAAGTATAACATGAGGGGATGCAAGGCTCAAAAGGCTTGACTTGGTTTGACTGCGATAAGCATTTTTAGTTGGTCATATTTTATTAATAAACCTATGTTGCTAGGTTATGCTTAAGCTCCCAAGGTGATAAGTATAATTATGATCAAAATTAATCATCACCCAAACCATCCATAGAACCATCTATCTCGAAAAGGATCCAGGCCACTCGTGTCCGTGAGCACGGCTGATATATCAGTTTTAGAACACTCTGCAGAGCTTGTACACTTTCACCATGAGTCGTGTTACCCATATGCCCGAGGTGATCAGCCTCTTGACTCACTTCCAAGGTAAGTCGGCAGGGTTCACTATGAAGCCTTTCGAAAGTCCCCCTAACAAGTTAGTAGCCGCGAGGTTTCAATGGCAAGTGTGCATAGGTGTCCTCCTCCAAGAGGCACATGTGGTTGCGGCACTGTACACACCAAGGTAGGAAAACAACTATACACCACGAGGCACCCCCCTCTTGCGCCTTTCGGTAACCACTAACAAGTTAGAGAAGTTCACTTTACTAAGCTAAAGCCAGAGCCTTGTAGCTCTCATGGCTGTACGATAAATCCTAGGTGGCCGCTTTAAGATTCAGTCCTTACGGAGGGCAGACTAGAGCACCTAAAAAGGCCCAATGCTCTAGCCCCCTTCTATCCATGTTGCTAAAAAGCATCATTTTATCATTGATTACATAATCCACTAGTCAAGATTAACATTATATTGTTTGGTGATTGCAGACTAAGCAAAACTACCCATATGCATAACCCATGGTAACAAGGGATTCAAGATAACAAAAGTTCTAGGTAAAGTCCTTAGGGGTTTATCATATTAGACACATGCACATGAAGAGGTTATTAAATAGTTATTAGGTAACAAGGGAAACTCATGTTACACTTGCCTTCCAAATTCTTGCTATCCAACTTCTTGATCATCCTTGTAGAGCCCCTCTTCTAACCTTAGCAATCAACTAGTACAAGCACCATAAAAGAAACCTAAAAACAATACATCAAGCATTATAAAACAAGACACAAAGGTTTTAAATGTGTAAGGCTTGCAACTACGAATGTTTGAGCACATAAACAACTAAACAGAGCTATGGTTTAAAAGACATGAATGTTCAAAGGTGGAAGTTGGAAGGTTTGATAAATGATAGGAATGGAATAAACATGATGAATGTGGTTGGAAGGTTTATGGAGCACAAGGATCTATAGATAATTTGTTGATGACTATAATTTGTGAAGAGAATACATAGAACATATTATGACTAGTGGCTGCACTGATGAAATGTTACATAAAAGGGAAGCACGATGATGACGATTTGCGCACCGGTTGAGCAAACCCAGTGCGGACAGCGGTGGTTATGGTTACAAGGAACATGGTCTTAGCAGCACCAAATTAAGATCATTTTTGTGGGCTTGTTGTGGACTGTATGGAGTATATTGTGGCAAAAGAACAAGTTATTCTAAGTATTGGATGACCGGGAAACATGACTGCAAAATGAGTTGTAGTGCCGTCTGCTAGACAGCAGCGGTAGCAGTTACTGTGACCACTATATCACGGTAATCGTGGCACCCATGGAAAAACCAACTTGCAGAGGCATGTTCAAGTTCATGATACATAGGTGGGTTAAAGGATTTGACAAACAGAGTAGTGGATTCTTGGGAACACACTCGCCAATCGGCTGCAGTGCGGCTGCAGGGCAGCAAGGACAGCGAGGACTAAAAGAAATATATATAGTTCGTCTTTGATCCTATGGCCACAAAACTTCTCAGAGACGTGTGCAAGGATATGAGACACATTTTGGTTGAAGGACGTAGTCACTGGAGTGACGGAACAATGGGAACGCACATGCCAATTAGCAGGAAATCTTGCTGCGGGGCTGCATGGACAGTGAGCAAAAGATAGGATCATATCTCTTGCATATTTGATCCTATAGACATGAAACTTTGCAGAGGCATGTGCAACAATAAGAGAAACTTGCTGTATCAAGGGTTTGATGATTTGACTAATGTATTACGGGAAACAACACTACCAAACAGAGGCGAACGCTGCTGAAACAGCAGGGACAGCAAGCACTAAAAATACGATGATATATCTTTCATCTTGAAGTCTCTTGCTATGAAATTTTGCAGAGATGTGTGCAAATATATAAATGATGTTATATTCAAAGCATTCATCATAGAGCTTGAAAGATCAATGGAGAACATGAACGCTGACCGGCAATAGCACGTGTCCAAAAAGGACAGCAACACGATTGCGGGAAAACTTTGAAAGAATTTGATCAAACTTAGACTATGGCTCATGATTTATGGAAAAGAATATGTAAACAAGATTGAGACAGGGGAGAGGGGCTCACATCGAGGTTCATGGTTGCTGGACAAGACCTCAATGGCGTCTAACACCAATAGGACAGCAAACGGTTGGCGATCAATGAGATGGCGCCAATTTCACTTCAGAGATGATCTGCGCCACATGAAAGATCAAAGCGATGGATGAGAGGGGTTTCAGCAGCAAGAACAAAGAGGAAAAAGGGATGGGCGTCATCACCATGTCATGTACAGAAGCAGCGGTAATGGTGGTCGATAGGATTCCACTGCAGGTTCAGAGAGATGGCGACACACACACCGGAGTGATCTCCATGGCACACTACATCACCATGATTTTTCTTAAAACATCACAACAGAGAGGGGACATGATGAACATGTGTTTCTCAGTAAAGAATAGATAAGTCCATGATCCTTACCGCAACACCATGCGAAGAATTCCAGGAATCCGGCAACGAAAAGAGATGTGCAGTGGTAAAACGGAACTGCAGACACGTTTTTCCTTCAGTTTTGACGGAGGGGAAGGAGAGGGAGTTGGAACTGCTGCCATGGGAAAAGGAGAGGAGGAGGGCGCCCATCTGATGGAGGGAGGGGAGGAGATGAGGGTGCTTCCTCTCTGGTGGTGGCGTGAGGGAGAGAGGAGGTATATATAGCTGTGGGTTGCTGCATGGGTGCATGCACTTGATGAGAATTAAAATGGGTGAGTGAAAGAATGGAGTTAAGAGAGGATAAGAGGTGTGGGCTGCTGGTTTTATGCGTGAGAAAATGAGAGGAGGAATGGCTGTTTGTTGTGTGCATGTATGCCATTTAAAAGATGGAGTAAATGTGCACACAAGAGAGGTGGGTCAAGGGATTAAGTGCTGCCATTTTGCATAGAGAAAAGGGGGAGGTCGGCATTAGGAGAGCAGAGGGGGACACCTTGATGAAATATTGCTGCTGCATGTTTACCATTTGAAGAAAAGAGATTCATTGATGGAGTAAATAAAACACTCTAAAGAGAGTTTGTCCAGGGAATTAAGAGGAGTAAAGAAGAGGTGCATATATTTTTTTGCATGAGAAGGAATGGCGTGGGCAGCAGGGGAGGAGATGCATGTCCTTCTGCTTGTGCATGAGGGAAGGGAGGAGCACATATGGCTGTTATTAGGAAAGGATTAAAGATAGAATGAAGGAAGGCATGCAAATGACATGAGGCAAGGAATTAAGAGAAGAAAATTGTTGTCGGCATAACTCTTGCATGCAAGGAAGAGAAAAGGGGTGGCATAAGAGAAGATGCCGACAGTGTGGTGTTGTCCATCTGCTTGCATGCGTGATGGAGAAAGGTAGGAGAAAAGATATGTACATGTATGCATGCAAAAATGTGAGACAAAGAATTATGCCTGCACTTTACTCATCTGAATTAAGGAGGGCATTAAGGAGGAACCAGTGGGCATTGGGAGCTGTTTTTACATGAGAAGAAAGAGAGGAGGTGCCACATATAGAGTGCTATTTTCTTAGGTGGGAGATGGGAGAGAAGATATTGTTATGCATGTAATTGAAGAGAGAGCAAAATCGAATGAATAAAAATGGTTGCTGCAAATAGAGAAGTAAAGAGAGATGGAAAGAGACAAGCAAAGGAAATTAGGCCAGGGAGTTAAGAGAGTAGGCATTAGATGTTGCCATTTTGCATGTGGAAGAGGAGGTTGCGCCATAGGAAAAGAGAAGGGGTGCTACTGTATGTTCATGCATGCAAACTAATGGAGTAAAGGTTGGCAAAAGAGAGGATTAAAGGGAGGTATTACCTTGGGAATTAAAGGAGAAAGAATAATGAGTTGTGGTTTTTGTTTTGCATGAGAGAAAAGGGAGCAGGCATGGGGTGCAGCTAGGGAGAATAAACGGCTGCATGCCAGTGGAAGTGAGGAAAATAAATAAATGAATAAATGGAGAAGTAGAGTGGGTCTAGGAAATTGTAGGCATGAGCATTATGTGTGGATATTATTTTTGCATGAAGGAGATAGTAGAGGCTGCAGCATTTCCACGTGAAAGAGAGATGGAGAGGCATGATTGGCTTGTTCCATGATGCTGAGAAAATTTCAATTTGTGGACTGATTATTGATCCATTAGCGAAAAGAGAGAAGAAGTAGGAGTTCTCAAGATGGGCTAGATGAATGCATAGATTTTAACCCAATTTGAGATTCTTCTGTATGACAAGATAAGAGAGGAGAAAAGATTGACATGAAGATTTATTGTCATCAAATTGACTGAGAGCTCGAGAAAGAAAAGAAATGAGAGGACAGTTAGGCCAGTATTTTGTAGAATGTCGGAAGAAGACCTAGTTGGAGTTTTAGATATTGATTTGGTATTTGGGGAGAAGAAGTTGGGATCAAACCCTAGGCATATTTGAAAACATTTAAATTTATTTTCCACACAAAAACACAGTGCAGAGGCATGAATGCAACAAACCACTTAATTGTATTGCAAAAATTTTAGAAACTCACATTTTTCCACTATCTAAAATGTTGTCAACATAAATAAAGTTCGTACATTTTATAGAATAGAAAAATCTTTTATTTGTTTTGAGTTTTTTCTAAGTCATATCCCAAAGAAGGAATTTTGGGGTGTGACAGCCGCAGAGTCACTCCCAGCCACCACTCCAGCTCCCTGCTCAGAGTCAGCCATTCTCGACGCCACAGCACCAGGTTTCTCAGGGTGCTATCTCGTCTGGTCTTGAGCAGGTACCTCCGTTCACGCCTCTTCACTCTGGTTTTACTCCACAGTCAGCGTCAGTGTCACAGCTCGTGTTGGACTCATCGGCAGACCAGCACATTAGTTTCTCGTACAGTGCTCTGACTGGTGACCCTATGCCTCCACCCCTGCAGGCTCCTGCAACTTTTACGGTCCCACTTACCACCACCGAGCGCCTGTCGTCGTCAGTAGCTTTGTCTGAGCAGCTTGCACCTTCCTCTACTGTGCCAGAGACGTCAGCTACAGCGACCGAGTCCGTGCCAGCCTCGTCAGCAGGACTTGAGCAGCCAGCACAGCCCGTGTCAGAGCCGACCCAGACCGCTTCTCTAGCACGTGCAGCTTCATAGGGTCACTCCACCTCCTCCGACTCGACGGCCGATGGATTAGACGATGCAACACATTTTCAGGCCGTGCCGAGTGACTCCACTGCTTCGCCTCCACCTCTGTCTTCTTGGGTTTCTGGCGCTTGATGCCAAAGGGGGAGAGGGTTGTGAGTATGAGAGTTAGGGGGAGCTAGAGCTAGAGAGCTAGAGGGCTTTATTCTTTTGATATACTCTTTTGTGTGCTACTCCATCATGTATCATTTTTACGTTTTTTGCTTTGCCTTGTGTGAGGTACTCTTATGCTTGTGAGATACACTTTGGTGTGAGACATGGCTTTATGCTTATTTGTGATATCCTTATGTCTTGTGTTTTGGCTCATATTACCTTGCTTCCGCGTTTTTACTCCGATGTACTATGAGCCATTTGTGATTGTATCCCGTTGTATACATCTTACATATTTGGATGCAGGATGGTAGATTTGGTTGATATAAGCATGCCTAATCACTTTGCTCTTATTGTTTCATGCTTATAGAAACCAAGTCATTTGAAAACCTCATTTTCTTTCATACTTGAGGTTATTGTCATCAATCACCAAAAAGGGGGAGATTGAAAGAGCATCTATGCCCCTAATGATTTTAGTGATTAATGACAATGTTGATTACTATGACTAACATGTGTTTTGCAGAGGCAAAGTCATTAGTGAGGTCATGGTAATAGGTACTCGATGAACAGGGACGTACATGCCTAATTAATAGTGGAAATCGTTTCGGTTTCCAAAGGATGGATGGACATCGTCAAGACTAGACTAGGTCTAAGTGCCATATGGTGAAGAAGGGCACTTAGAGTAGTTTAGGACTTTGTTTTCCTTTGACCGTACTATTAAGAGGGGCTTTGATCTAGTAGCTTGACTTAGCAAGGCTTTAGGTTTACGTGTGGTGCACACTTGGTAAACCTAGCACTAGGCAGCTCATAGACAGTCCTTAGATCGAGAGGAACCAACTTCGTTTTGGAACGATCGCGTTTCGACGAAGTTAGGGTGCCTAATAAGGCACCGGACGCTCTGTGAGTGCGTCCGGTGAGGTCCTTAGCCGTTGGAGGGTTTCAGTGCTTAGGGTTAGGCACCGGACGCTGGCACCGGACTCACCGGACAGCGTCCGGTCCCATACCCAGGGAGGTTGCAAACCTGCCCCAGGCACCGGACGCTAGCACCGGACGCACCGGGTAGCGTTTGGTCTTAAACTCAGGGAGTTTGTAAAACTCCCCGGAGCATCGGACGGTGCCACCGGACGCTGGGAAGTAGCGTCCGGTGACCTATCAGACCAAGTACAGTTAGCCGTTGAAGTATCACCGGACGCTCGGTGCAGAGCGTCCGGTGCAACATCAACAACATCCGGTGACCCCGTTTTCAGTGGAAAACGGTTGACTGACCTTTGGACTTCATGGGGTGTATTTATACTCCTCCACCTCGTCCATGAGAGCTCTCTTGCCCATTTGAACATCTGAGAAACTTGTTGTGGAGCAAGAGAGCAGCAAGAGCCTAGAGAGGATTGAGATTTGAGTGATTTCTTGTGAGAATCCTTCTCTAGTGAATTCCAAGAGTTAAGTGTGCATCCACCACTCTCTAGTGCCTTGTTTGGGTCAAGTGAGAGTTCTTTGCTTGTTACTCTTGGTGATCGCCATCATCTAGACGGTTCGGTGGTGATTGGAGGCACGAAGACCGCCCAGAGTTCTTGTGGGTGGCTCGTGTCAAGCTTGTGAGCGGTTTTGGGCGATTCACCATGACGGAGTGTCGAAGAATCAGCCCGTAGAGAGCACTTGGTCCTTGCGTGGACCAAGGGGGAGCAAGACCCTTGCGCGGGTGCTCCAACGAGGACTAGTGGAGAGTGGCGACTCTCCGATACCTCGGCAAAACATCGCCGAGCATTTTCTTCCACTACTCCTTTACATTCTAGGATTTACTTTGTGTTTTTACATTCTTAGAATTGCCATGCTAGAATAGGATTTGAACTAGGTTTTAAAACTTTTATCCGGTAGCTCTATAGTCACACTAGGCACAAGGGGTTGAATTGGAGCTTATAGGTTGCTTAAATTTTTAGAGAAGCCCAATTCACCCCCCCTCTTGGGCATCTTGATCCTTCAGTAGTTAAAAAGGAAGTTATAAAGTTGCTGCATGCAGGGATTATATATCCTGTGCCGCATAGTGAGTGGGTGAGCCCAATTCAAGTCGTGCCTAAAAAGGGAGGCATGACTATCGTTACGAATGAAAAGAACGAGCTAATTCCGGAACGCACCGTCAGAGGGTGGCGGATGTGCATAGACTATAGGAAACTGAACAAAGCCACGAAAAAGGATCATTTTCCTTTACCTTTTATAGATGAGATGCTAGAGCGATTAGTGAACCATTCGTTCATCTGTTTCTTAGATGGATATTCAGGGTATCACCAGATCCCGATCCATCCCGATGATCAAAGCAAAACCACTTTTACATGCCCATACGGAACTTATGCTTACCGTAGAATGTCTTTTGGGTTATGTAATGCACCAGCTTCTTTTCAAAGATGCATGATGTCTATATTTTCTGATATGATTGAAGAGATTATGGAAGTTTTCATGGATGATTTCTCTG
Organism: Sorghum bicolor; assembly: GCF_000003195.3. Taxonomy (NCBI): domain Eukaryota; kingdom Viridiplantae; phylum Streptophyta; class Magnoliopsida; order Poales; family Poaceae; genus Sorghum; species Sorghum bicolor. Next base: position 43,511,393 of record NC_012879.2, on the reverse strand, counting down.
TATATGGAAAAACTTTTGATAGTTGTCTTGAAAACTTAGACAAGGTTTTGCAAAGATGTGAAGGAAAGCACTTAGTCCTTAATTGGGAAAAATATCATTTTATGGTTAGGGAAGGAATAGTGCTAGGACACCTAGTGTCTAAAAGAGGTATTGAGGTAGATAAAGCTAAAATTGAAGAAATTGAACAACTACCTCCACCTGTGAATATAAAAGGAATTCGAAGCTTTCTTGGCCATGCTGGTTTTTATCTCAGATTCATAAAAGATTTTTCATTTATTGCTAGACCACTTACTCTTTTGCTAGTCAAGGATGCTCCTTTCGAATTTGATGATGCATGCCTAACATCTTTCAATTTATTAAAAAATGCACTCATCTCTGCACCAATCATTCAACCCCCTGATTAGTCGTTGCCTTTTGAAATTATGTGTGATGCTAGTGATTATGCTGTGGGCGCAGTTTTGGGACAAACTAAAAATAAGAAGCATCATGCAATTGCTTATGTAACACTCCTAGTTTTAGCTTGCATGTTAACCGTGAGCATTGCATCAACATAAGCATCATCATGATCACTCATGAGCATCATACCATGATCACATGCCATTACTACATGCACTATGTGATTAAATTGCTTGTGTGATTTGTTTTTAGTGACCTTAGTGTGTGACTAATGCTTAAAAATGTTTATTGTCTTCCAAAATATTTTAATCATGTTTAGAACATCATTTGGAACAAAGTTCATGTTGAAGGTTTTGGCCAAATATGCCCCTAAGTCATGGTTAACCCTAGAATGACCTTTTTGACCCCCTAGACCTTCTTTTAAAGATGTTTTATGAAAGTAATGTTAGATACCTTACATGTCTGTGACACCTGAAACAAAGTTGTAGAGAATTTCATAAGCTACACAAGTTATGTTGATGATTTTTTATGAAAAAGCTTAGAACACATCCAAAATTCACGCACAAGCCAAAAATCAGGGCTGATTTCACACTTAGCCAAATTTGGCTAAGTCTTGAATGACACAGTTTCGACATAGTTTGATTGAGGGCTTTGTAGTTTGAATCCTAGGCCGAATTAGACTTGAATCCTATCAGCAAACCTATAGATCTCGTGTAGCTCTAATCAAAGAAACAAGTTTGAGCCAAATCCATCGAGTGAGGCGTGAGTAAAACGTTGGCAAAGATCGAGCTTCAGTCACTGGCCATGGCGACTGAATCGCCCGATTCAGTTTGGACAGAAACCGTCCACCGCCGCGTGTCCGGCCACCTGTCGGCCGTACATCGACGGCGACCCCACCTGTCAGCCTCGACATCGTCCACAAGACACCACGCACCGAGTGGACGCCTCAGACGCGCCATTCGCCCCTCCAGAGCGCCACATTGCGCCCGTCTTCATCCACAGCGAGCTCCGCCGCGCTTCGGCGAGCTCCTCCGGCCGCTCCACCGCGTCTCCGGCCAAGCCAGCCCGCCCAGAGCTCCGCCTCGACGTCCTGTACCTCGACGTCCACTCCATTCCCGTAGCCGAGCACCGGTGAGGTCGCATTGTCCACTCCGCCGCGAGCTCCACCTCGCCGGAGTTCACAGAGATCACCGGCAACGTGGCCAGACCTCTCTAGTTCACCTCTGGCCGTGATTCTTCTTCCTATAGCTTCGCCTTGAGCCGCTCTTGCTCGTCCGCAACCTCTACCACGTCGCCATTGCCTGGATCCGCCGGCGTGACGCCGCGCAGCGCCGCCGCTCCGCCATTCCCGACGGCGAGCACCCTAGAGTCCAGTAGAGCGCGGGTAAAGTAGGTCAACAGAGTCGCCTTGGTGAGAGGAACACGTAGATGCCCTTGGATCCGGCCGAGACCTCGTCGTCGTTGAGCTTCGCCGGCGACGAGCATCTCCCCTATCCCTGTCTCTCAGACGCGCGGGTCCCGGGTGTCAGCCTCTCCCTCTCACTCCCCCTGGTTCACTGTTTTACAGAGCCTGTGCTGTTTTTGTAAAATTCATATCTCGAGTTTGATAGATCCAAATGATATGGTTCCAATTTTGCTAGATTTCAGGATAAGTCTAGTTTTTAATAAAAATATAAAACATGCCATGTTTTTGCAGAAATAAGTAGATATAATTTATTCTTGGGTTTTTGGGAGGTAATTATATCTTGAAATCTATTGATCTGCTGGCCATGCAAATTTAGGGTGTTGTTACTTATAATATGATTAGGCTCTGATAAATTTATCATGATTTTTGGAAGCCTGGTTGTGAAGTTAAAAATAATTCTTGCTTAAAGAGGAGTTTCTTGTGGTATTTTTAATAATTAAGTTATAACTCCTTTTGTGGTGAAACTTTCTGAGTGTTGTACTCATATATAGGCAAGGCTAGGAAAAATCTGAAATCTGTTGTTTGACACTTTTTGATAGGGTTTCACATTTATGCCTTGCATGCCTTTACTAGCTTGTTGTTTTTGTATCTCACCATCTGTATGTGCAAATGTTCTAAAAATTTTACAGTGATCTTATGTTAGCATAAGTAGCTTGCTGTAAGTTTCTTAGAATTTTTGGAACACTTAGGATACATGTTCATTAAATCACCTTAATAAGTAAATAAATGAAAAAGGTGATGACAGAAATGGGTTTAGACCTTGTAATGATGTTTTGTGGTGTTTCTTAGATATGTTCTATCTATTGGTGCAATTGGATTATCTCTTTGATACATTCTCAATATGTGTAAAATATTATTTTTGCTATTTATGCCTTTCCTAGAGCATTTCTGTGTAGCTGATAGAAAATGCTTAGGAACTAATTAAAGATTTTATTTTCTGGGAAACTTGTCTACAACAAACTTGTAGCTAACTTGCTAATCTACTTCGTGTCCAAGTTTCATGACATTTGGTTGAATAGTTTAAAAGTTATGAATATTTCAAGTAGCTGCTACAAAGTGCTTGCTCTCTGGATTTTCCAGGACAGCCAGCCAACTTTGTATGTTTTAGCATATTTCGGTTGGGAATCATTCTGGGATGTCTAAAAGTGAATTGTAGACAATTTGCTAAGCTTTCCAGAAAGTGCTTACTTTCTTAGTTTGGTCAACTGATGCTTAAGTTATGGCTGAAACTTGTGACAGGTTGGTTTGTCTACTAAACCAGTGACTGAGTAGGAGTAGCTAGGATTTGTTTAACTTGTCTAGTTAGTCTCTCTACCAGAGAAGAAGTATGCATTTACTTGTTATTCCATGATTCACTTAATCTTAGGAGTTATGCTCAAGTATACCTTGTTTTATGTCCCTTTGGCTCCTCATCATGACGTCATGCATCATATGTGCATTCTCCATATTCATCTTCTTGTCATGCATACATAGGTGTACCCAAGGGCGTGACGGTGTTGGAGTTCGAGCTGCCGGAGTCGGAAGGACAGCAAGGGGAGCCACCTCAAGGAGCTGAGGAGGAGGAGGACTTGCCGGAGTGCCCGGATCACCGTCCCTCTACTTACGTCGAAGGCAAGCCCCGGAGCATTATAAGCCTCCTATTATTTTATTATCACGTTCAGCTATCAAATGACTATGGTTATATATTGTTGCATTAAGTGGTAGGCGTTGATATGACACCCTTGCTGCATAATGACTACCTTGTCCACCTCATACCTCACCAAAGTAGGTCCAGGATCGAAGTAATGCTTAGCCATGCTTAGCTCGGTAGAAGCCGGGTGATTTCCTGTCACCTGCGAGAGTTAGGTGGATGATGATCACGGTTGGCTATATTTGCTATCGTGGAGATAACCATGTGTTAATAATGAACTTGAGACCGGGCGGGATGACGATAGTGCAGCAACAAGGCATGGAGGTCTTGGGTGTGAATCTATCCCCGTCTGTGTCGTTTAAGGACCGAATCGCTGTACGTCCCCGTGTCATGTTGAACGCATGCCTATCACTTAGTTGGCCGGATAAGTCGTTCTGACCGCGAAGCCTACGAGTGCAACTCTGGCCGGATACCCCGATCTGGTTAAAGTGCGCACCCCGGTTGGTAGTAAGGATGTGCGGAGAGTCAATGGCGTAAGACCAAGGTGTCAGGTTAGAGTCCTGACCCTGGCAGATTGGTGGTCCCTCGGGGTGCGGCACCGTACGGACCCGCGAATTGGTCTGGAGTTGTGCTAAAGGTGATCCAAGCTGCCGTCATGAAGTATGCTTGGGTGAGTGTTAGGAATACCCCTCCAGCTGGATAGGAATCGATTCGAATCGCCGTCTCTCTCGGATAGTGAGAACTTGACTTGGGCAGCGGCAACGTAGAATTCACTAAATAAACTTGATGGTTATGATGAGAATGTTGATAGCTATGTGATAATCCGGATATGGTTATTATTGTGATGCTTAAATACTCAAGTGTATACTTAGAACAGGTGCTAATCTAGTGGATAGTGGTAACTAATAAACCTACTGCTGAAATTTGATAATGGGGTTACTTACTACAAAAGCTTTTATGCAAGAAGGTGAGTCAAACCAGTCCACAAAGATCAGCCTTGCATACTCCTTGGTGTCACTTTATTTCTAGTTTATGACGGGTAAGTCTAGCTGAGTACATTCTCGTACTTAGGGTTTTATTTACCCCTGTTGCAGATGATGTCGTTTATCACGGCTATTGCGCTAACTGTCATCACCAGGCTGCGGATGATGAATAGATCATGGGCATGATCACTTCTCTACCATCGGTTGTGCTTTTGTTGGGACTTGACCATGGAACTGGCATGTAATATAAACTGAGTTGATGTTGTTTCAAAACTACTTGTTTCCGCTACTGCTATGGTTTGTAATAACCTCTTTTTAAACTCTGATGTGATGTAAAACTATGTTCTGTGATGAATGTTTGTAATCTGTGATGGTGATGCTTGATCATGTACGATCTTGGTTGTATGTTGGTTGAATCGAGGTCTTTTGAGATTTCGTCGGACTACCGGGTTTATATAGGTTCAAGTCCATTGGCTTGACTGCTTTCGTGGTCGCTAATTCACTTGAATTCTTATAAATTGGACGGTTCTGTTACAGCTTATGCCAGTAAAACTTTGACAGGAGCTCAACTTAATTATGCAACCACTGAAAAAGAGCTTCTTGCTGTTGTCTTTGTCATTGATAAATTTAGATCTTATTTAGTTGGAACTAAAATAATTGTTTACACTGATCATGCTGCACTAAAATATCTGCTCACTAAAAAAGATGCTAAACCTCGCCTGATTAGATGGATCTTATTACTTCAAGAATTTGACTTAGAAATAAAAGATAAAAAGGGAGTAGAAAATTCTGTTGCTGATCACTTATCTAGAATGCATTTTAAGAATCCACATGAAACCCCCATTAATGATTCACTCCGGGACGACATGCTCTACGGGATAAACAGGTCTGACCCCTGGTATGCAGATATTGTTAATTTTATAGTTTCAGGGTATATACCACCAGGAGTGAACAAGAAGAAGCTTATTCAAGAAAGTCGTTGACATATATGGGATGAGCCATACCTCTTCCGAGTATGCTCTGATGACTTACTCAGGAGATGTGTGACCACCAAGGAAGGATGGAAGATCATTGACCGATGTCATTCATCACCATATGGAGGTCATTATGGAGCATTCCGTACAAATTCGAAGATCTGGCAGTGTGGATTGTACTGGCCTACAATGTATGAAGACACGAAGCAATATATCAGAAGATGTGGGCCATGTCAAAGGCACGGTAACATAAACACAAGAGATGCCATGCCACTCACCAACAACCTTCAGATTGAGCTCTTTGATGTCTGGGGAATAGACCACATGGGTCCATTTCCCCCATCAAAGAAGTGTGAGTTCATCTTGGTGGCAGTTGACTATGTCTCCAAGTGGGTAGAGGCATCACTACCTTGCAAACACGGCGACAACATCGGTTCAAAAAGGATGTTTGAAGAAATCATATTTCCAAGATTTGGAGTCCCCAGAGTAGTGATAAGTGATGGAGGAACATACTTCATCAACAAATGCTTCGAGCACTATCTATCAAAACATGGAATCCGTCACAACATCGCTACCCCCTATCATTCTCAGACAAGTGGCCAAGCAGAGACTTCCAACAAGCAAATCAAGAATATTCTTCAGAAGACAGTCAGTGAGATGGGAACGGCATGGAAGGACAAGTTACCTGATGCACTCTGGGCATACCGGACAACATACAAGACCCCAATTGGAATGTCCCCATACCAATTGGTGTACGGGAAGACTTGCCACCTACCTGTTGAACTAGAATTCAAAGCACACTAGGCCATAAGGAGATGGAATATGGACTTAGATGTCGCTAGAGATCATAGAAGAATGCAACTATCAGAATTGGAAGAATGGCGAGAGAAAGCATATCACAATTCGAAGATCTACAAAGAAAGAGTCAAAATGTGGCATGACAAGAGGATTAAGAAGAAGTTCACACCCGGAGATAAGGTATTACTTTTTAATTCCAGGGTGAAGCTTTTCTGACATGGAAAACTCCAGAGTAAATGGGAAGGACCATTCAAGGTAATCAATTCATCATCCCACGGAGCTATCACACTTCAAAATGACGAAGGTACGTTATTGAAGGTAAATGGTCAACATCTTAAATTATTTTTAGAGCCCAATAAAGAATTAGAAGAAATAGACGTGATCCATTTTTACCTTCCCATGGAGAATTAGAGCCCGACCTTTTTAATCTGATGTTTTTGGACCACGTATATATTTTTCGGAATAAAAAATGCATCCAGAAACATGCTCAAGGAGGTGGGCCCATAGAGGGGCCAGACACAGGGCGGGCGCCCAGCCCCTGTCTCCCCTCGGCCCCGGTCTCCTCCGTCGCGATAAACTCATCTATGGTTATCCAAATAATCACGTGGATGGTTTGTTACGCACGCATGGCGGCGGGAGTAACCCGAGCAAACCCTAGAGGCACTTTTTGACCCTTATATAAACAGACCCCTGACGTCAGCTTTCAACACTAATTCATTCAAGCCTTCTCTCCTTCCTCAATTAGAGCTTGCTTAGTTCCTTGCTGCTCCAATGGCCGACAAGTTCCACGACGTTTGGGAAGTCGCCCCCTACGACCTCAACAAGAAGCCCAAGGAAGACCCCGACGCCTACGCTCTCGTCCTGGCCAACACAGAGCGATAGCTAGCAGCCATGCCATCACGCCAGCGCAGCTCCACCTAATCCTACTACGCCCCAACCAGTTCTCACCGCACCGCCGCAGCCCCTACTTCTCAAGTGGCCGTCAGCCAAGAAGGAGGCCATCGTCAAGGTGCTGGCACGAGGATCCTACCACTCAGACCCAATGAGCGGGTCGTCATAGTCAAGACCAACCAAAGCGGCGAGATCAGTAGCGTTCGCTACACCACGGTGGAGGAGAGGCCTTACTTCGAGGGGGTTAGAGCACCCAAAGTCTGCTTCATCCCTCCAAAGGAAGCCCCGAAGTACGCCCTCAACACTCTCGAGACACCTCCTAAGCGCCGCAAGACTATAGCAGATGTAGATGAGGATGTTTGTAGGCTAGACAAGGTCATCATAGAGCTCCAGTCCTCGGTTAACTCCATCAATAGGCAGCTCTCTAACCAGAACACCGTTGTACTAGGTCTTAATCGTGATCTTGCTAGTGCTAATAAGAAGATTAGGGAGTTAGAGCACCGCTAAGTTATCTAGATTAGATCTTGAGGTAGTGTATCTTAGTTATTCATCATTAGATTCGATTAGATTTGGCTTAGATATATTATTAGATTCAGTTCATTATTTATTAGTCAGTTGTAATAAATGCCTCAAGATTAATAAAGATTATTATCATTATTATAGATGTGTGTCTCTACTTTATTTTTATGCAAGTAAGCAGAAAACAAGTATGGGGGAGATCTCCCGACATGCCAAACACACTTCGACTACACCACTCCACGATTCAGGTACATACTCTGCACGCTTTACACATACACATACACATATATTTTGGTTCATGCAGAATATTGTCTGTAACATGATAAAAATACTTCTAATTATAATCGGTATCACTCTGTGATATTTCCTGAAAACCTGTAATTATTAAAAATCATTAAAAAACCCTGTGTTACTTAACTCACTGTGGAATGTGAGATGGTAGAGTATGAGTACCTATTTTTGATATCTTTGTCGCTTGGAGAATTTATTTCAAAATCTTCAAAACTTCTAGCTACCATCCTCAGTATTTTAAATACCTACTAATCCTAAAAATATAAATTATAAAAGCTATCTGCTTTGTATTGCGTTTGTTCAAAATGAGTTAAACCCTTGTTGAGAGATTTATCATGCTCCTAAGATCAAGACATTTATTCAGAAAGATTCACTCTTCTGAAGTATTATTGCGTTAGAGGCATGGGCTATGCAAAAATATGAATATTTCGTGGAAATAAAAAGGAGCAAGTGCTCGACAACCTCGCAGAAAAAAATCGACAAGTGTCCGGCAGTAGAATTAGGGGTACCTCGGTATCCACCTGAAAAAAAATGAGATATGATAAAAATATTATAAAAAAATGATAGCCCATGGTCCCTCTAATAAGCAATATGCTAGTAAGAGTTGACAAGTTTTTAATTTTCAAAGTCTTTGATCTAAGAGTATGGCATTTCTCTCCTCGGATCCCGTTTTGATCAGGCAATAAATGCAAGATAAGAATGCTTGAGAATTTCTGCAAATTAAAACAGCCTCAGTAAGATATACAAATGATAAATGAGCAATCTGGGAGAACCTATGAGGATAAAGGTATGCTAAATTTCTTTTCAAAAATATAGAAAAACTCCAAGTGACAGGATTGAGAAGAAGAAAGGATCTCTACTTTTGACCATATATTTCCCTGACTATGGAACAATGGATTTTTACAACACCTTGCAGGTATGAAAAAATTTCTTTACAATGTTTTAACCCCAGATATTTTTCTAAACCATCCTTTTCTCGAGGACGAGTAAAAGCGTAAGTATTGGGGTGTTTGTTGACGGTTCTTAAGTATCAATTTTAATCATCAAATAAATAAGGAAAAGGACCTTTATGCAAGCAACACCTAGAATTAGAGTTTGATCTGACAGAATTCCACGAGTTTTGCTATTTATCTATTTCTACAGGGGGTTATCAGGAAATATGGAAGAAAGGCCCACACGTCGGGTTTACATAGAGATATTAACTTGTGCGCCAATTTTCCACAGCCTAGATGGGTCCAGAAGCCACACGAATGAGCGGGAGGCGGAGTGGGCCCACTGGCAGGGCGCCCGCCCAACCCTAGGCACCCGCCCTCCTCTGCTGGCCAATCAGCATGCATCACACGGATTATGCTCCACCGCCTCTAAGTATCAAGGAAAACCGTTCAATCAAGGTCGGTTTGATCCGACGGCCCAGATTCATTTGAGAGGGCTATATAAGCAGGGCCCCTGGCCCCTGGAGAAGGCAATCCCATTATTCATTAGCATATTTTCTAGAGAGGATTCAAAGAGAGAGGTTCCTTTAGGGTTCCAACATCATAGGGCTTGGCATCCAATGTGAGAGTAGAATTAGTTCTACTAGATTGAGAGAGATAGAGTGGAGGTGTAGATCGGAGGAAGCCCGGCCTATCAGTGTCTACTCTGAGGTTGCACCTGCGGGATCAAGTCTCTTAACCCGAGGCTTGCTCCTAAGATTCTTCAGTATTTTGACTTCTAAATTCTAGTAAGTTCCTTGTTTTATTGTTCTTTGGTTTATGAGTTTACTTTGATCTCTTCGTGTAGAGTTTAGAGTAATCATCTCTAGCGTAAACGTGGTGTTTGGGCTTGGATACTCATAGATATCCCTTGTCTAGCCGGACCGTTGTAGTAGCGAGGAACGTGACATTTCCGAGCTACCTTTGTAGCCCATAATCCTGTTAGCAGGATCGATAGGGTTTATAGGTGCGGGTCGAACATCCTCTGTGGTGTCTAGATTCCGTTAGCCTCCCCAACAGAGCAGTTGATCATCCTTACCAAGGTTAGAACGAGGGTGCAGTTGAAGTCTTCTCTATACATCACTCACATCGAATCATAGTGGTTGTAGCCTAAAGGTTAGTAGTAATAGATTTGGTTAGTCAGATGCACGCTTTCTCCTAGTGGTAAAAATATAAATATGATACTCTGGATAACATCCCGGGTGAAGTGCTCACTGATATCCGTGCGCTTGCGGATCATTTCCTGATTGCGTTACCAAATATCAACAGTAGTACTTCTTTAAATATTTTCCATTTAATGCTCTGAGAAATTCAACTCCTTCGTGGGTTTCTAAAATATAAGCATTGCCAGGAGGAGACCGATTTACCCGATAAGGACCTTCCCAATTAGGAGACCATTTTCCAAATTTTGAACTTTTAGTCCCAATCGGTAGAATTATTTTCCATACCAAATCTCCATTGGCAAACTCCTTAGCTTTTACCTTTTTATCATACCACTTAGCAACTCTCTTTTTATTTTCTTCTATACTTATCAAAGCCCTCAACCGATGTTCTACCAAATCATCCAACTCATCTTTCATCAAAGTAGCATAGTCATCGGCAGTCAATTGATCTTGGAAAGCCATCCGCCTAGATCTAGTTTTAATCTCCCACGGTAATACCGTATCGTGTCCATACACCAACTAATAGGGTGAAACTTTGGTTGACCCGTGACACGCCATCCGATATGACCACAAAGCTTCATTTAACAATGTGTGCCATCTTCTTGGATTTTCTTCAACTTTCCGCTTAATAAGCTTAATAATCCCTTTGTTGGAAGCCTCGGCCTGTCCATTAGCTTGAGCATAGTAAGGAGAAGAATTCAACACTTTAATCCCCATACCGATTGCAAATTCATCAAACTCTCTTGATGTAAACATGGTACCCTGATCGGTAGTGATTGTTTGTGGAATGCCAAATTGGTAAAAAATGTGCTCTTTTCACAAAATCGATCATGTTGACTGATGTCACTTTCTTCAAAGGAATAGCTTCAACCCATTTAGTAAAATAATCAGTAGCAACTAAGATAAACTTATGCCTCTTGCTGGATGGTGGATAAATTTGTCCGATGAGATCAATACCCCAACCTCAAAACGGCCAAGGTTTGATAATGGGATTCATGGCTGATGCAGGTGCCCTTTGAATATTGCCAAACTTCTGACATCCTTGACATCCTTTGAAGTATTTAAAGCAATCTTCAAGTATAGTCGGCCAATAATATCCGTTTCTCCTAATCATCCACTTCATCTTGAAAGCCGATTGATGTGCTCCACACACTCCTTCATGAATTTCACCCATCAAGCTTCTAGCTTCATCATCATCCAAGCACTTGAATAAGACTCCATCTACTGTCCGATAATACAACTCTTCTTCAAGGAGTACATACTTTGTAGCTTGGAACCTAACACGCCTCTCAACCCTTTTAGACGGGTCTTTTAAATAATCAATGATCTCTTTTCTCCAATCATCGGCACTGACTGCCGATAGTATATTCGGGACGGGTTGATATCCTGAGGTGTGTTGAACCAATCGGTTGGCTTCTTCGTTATGTAACCGAAGAATATGCTCTAATCGGAAATCCTTGAATTCCCTTAACAATTGTATGCACTTTTCATAGTAGGTTATCAAAACCTCACTTCAGCATTCATAAATTTCAGCCAACTGATTTATAACAAGCATAGAATCACCGAAGATTTCAACAACATCAGCATGAACCTCCTTTAATAGTTCCAACCCTTTGATCAAAGCTTGATACTCAGCTTGATTATTTGTTGACGTGGCAACAATCGGCAAAGAAAACTTATACTTCTTTCCTCGAGGAGAAATTAGTACTATGCCGATTCCTGCCCCCCAGTCACATGTAGATCCATGAAAGAAGAGCGTCCAAGGAACGATTTCTAAAGCACCCACTACACCACAATGTTGAGTCACAAAATCGGCCATAATCTGCCCTTTAACCGCCTTAGCCAATTCATAGCGTAGATCAAATTCCGACAATGCCAAAATCCACTTGCAGATTCTACCACTCATAATCGGCATAGATAACATGTACCGGACTACATCATCTTTGCATATAACAGTGCATTCGGCCGATAGCAAGTAATGTCTTAATTTGATACAAGAAAAGTATAAACATAAACACAATTTTTCAATTGCCGAATACCTTGTCTCAGCATCCACTAGTCTTCTACTTAGATAATAAATCACACATTCCTTCCCTTCAAATTCTTGAATTAGAGCCGAACCGATGACCATCCCATCGGTAGACAAATATAATTTGAAAGGCTTTCCTTGTTGAGGTGGAATCAGAACTGGAGGATTTGTCAAATAATTCTTGATTTCATCCAATGCTAACTGTTGCTCTCTCCCCCACACAAATTCTTGATCAACTTTTAACTTAAGCAAAGGACTAAAAGCATGAATCTCACCAGACAAATTAGATATAAATCGTCAGATGAAATTTATCTTGCCGATCAGTGATAGAAGTTCAGTCTTATTGGTGGGAGCAACTATCTTGTTGATGGCATCAATAGATCTCCTACTAATTTCAATCCCTCTCTGATGCACCATGAAACCAAGAAATTGTCCTGCCGATACACCAAATGCACATTTATTAGGATTTATCTTTAAACCATGCTTCCTTGTGCACTCCAGCACTTTTCGCAGATCGGCAAGATGCTTTGTAAAATCTCCAGACTTAACCACGACGTCATCAATATAAATCTCGACCAACTTGCCAATGAACTCATGAAAGATAAAATTCATAGCCCTTTGATAAGTAGCACCAGCATTCTTCAAGCCAAAGGTCATGACTATCCATTCAAACAGTCCAACATGACCAGGACATCTAAATGCAGTCTTGGGAATATCCTCCTCAGCCATGAATATTTGATTGTATCCTGCATTGCCATCCATAAAGCTAATGATCCAATGCTCAGCTGCAGTGTCAACCAACAATCGACAACTGGCATTGGATAACCATCCATCGACGTCGCCTTATTAAGGCTCCTAAAGTCAATGCAGACACGAAGTTTCCCATTCTTCTTGTAAACCGGAACAACATTGGGAATCCATTCGGCATACCGACATTGCCGAATAAATTTAGCTTCAATAAGTTTAGCTATTTCGGCCTTAATATCAGGAAGAATATTAGGATTGCATTGGCGTGTTGGTTGCTGATGCGGCCGAAACCAGACATGATAGGCAACCAATGTTCAACGATCGATCGGTCTAAACGAGGCATCTCGGTATAATCCCAAGCAAAGCAATCTTTATATTCCTTTTAACAAATCGGTTAATTATTGCTTACACTCAGAATCTAACTTAGCACTAATAAAAGTAGACCTTGGCCTGTCACCATTACCTATATCTACCTCTACTAAATCATCGGCCGATGTATACCCCTGACCTAGTTTTCCATCATCGGCGAACCTATCCATTAAAACCCTTCATCAGAACCGACTGCTTGGATCGATGGAATTTCATAATTGGCAACTTTGAGAAAATCCTTCTCCCAAACTTCTCCTGAAATGCATCTGGTACATTCATAAGTATCTGCCTCTGCCGATGCAATGACATATGACGAATCTCCTGGGACAATTTCAATTTTGTCACCTACCCACTGAACAAACACTGGTGCATAGTAGATGGAATGCAGCAATTGGCATGAATCCATCTCTCCCCAACAGCAAGTTATATGCACCCTTTCCATTGACGACAAAGAAAGTCGTCGGTAAAGTTTTGCTGCCGATGGTCAATTCAATGCATATAACTCCCTTGACCGGAGACACATTCCCTTCAAAATCCTTCAACATCATATCAGTCTTGGTCAAATCTTGATCCCCTTTACCAAGCTTTCGATAGATAGCATATGGCATAATGTTGATAGCAGCTCCACCATCAATAAGTATCTTGGTCATCGGCTGCCCATCAACCCTACCTTTGATCAATAAAGCTTTAAGGTGCTGCCTCTCATCATTAGCGGGCTTTTCAAATATTGCTGTCATCGGGTCAAGCACCAACTGAGCTATCTGATCAGGGTAGTTCGCCTCTTCATCATCACTAAAGGGTGCAAGAAATTCCATTGGTAGAATAAATACCATGTTAACATCTGCCGATGGCCCTTTTCCCTTGTGATCCGACTGCTGCCGATTCTCAGACTTAGAAGAATTTTCTTCCCTGCTCAGTTCTTCCTACCGCTCTCTCTGCATCCTCCTTTTCTGTGTCCTTGTCAACCCTTCTGGACACCACTGGGGAAGTTGTGGTTGCCTCACCGATTGATTATGAATCTCCCTTGATTCCACCCGATAAGTGTTAGCGTCCCTGCAAAATATAAACTCATCAGGAACTCGTGCATTTGCCATCTCCACAAGTTCCTCCTCTAATCGGCCCATTGAATCGTCGATCATTGTCTTGATAGTATCGATCTCATCAATTATGCCGATCATAGCCATTGCATTCAGGGCAGTCTCTAACAATTGGTAATTTAATATTCTGTTCCCAATAGTGGATGAAAAATGGGCAATTCCAATGATCCTTATGCCGATTCCAATCTCGTTGGCGCCTTTCTTCCTCTCACCGATGATCTTCCTGCTGGCGACGATACCGATCTTCACGCTGTTGCCATGTTTCCCGATGTCTCCTATGGGTAATTACAATGCCGGACCGAGGAGACCTCCCTGAGCTGGTGCCTTCTTGGATCAAGCCCTTACCCTTGGCGTCATCGGTAGTGATCTGGTGCTGAGGATCCACCGATGCACTCTTTTCAGCTGCTTCCGAAGTTAAGACTCTAGTTTTTCCATTAGCATCCAGCATATTTGTGGAGAAAGGATGCTGATCAATCTTCATCGGCTTTTGAGCTTTGGAGCTATCGAATTTAATCCTCCCAGACTCTATAGCCGATTGCAACTGCTGTCTGAATACCTTGCATTCATTTGTATTATGAGACCTTGTGTTATGCCACTTGCAATATTTGATCTTTTTAACTCTTCTGCCAATGGAATCACATGGTTGGGTGACAATTTAATTTGCCCCTCCTGAAGTAGAAAGTCAAATATCCTATGGGCTTTTTTGATGTCAAATGAAAACTTTTCTGGCTCTTTATGGCCGAAAGGGCAAGACATCGGCTTTTTGTTCTTCACCCACTCTGCCAAACCGATGACTGGTTCTTCATCAGAATCTGAGCTTGTTGCCTCATCGACAAATGACACCTTTTTATTCCAAGCTTTCCTGGGTTCAAAAGTCTTGATATCCTGATCAGAAATCCTCTGCACCAAATGACTTAAACTTTCAAACTCCTGAGATGCATACTTGTCTTTGATATATGGCAACAATCCCTGGAAAGCCAAATTGGCTAGCTGCCGATCGTCCGGAACCAGGCTATAGAACTTGTTTTCGACATCCCGTAACCTTTGTACAAAACTTTCAACCGATTCATCATTGCGTTGCCTTAATCTAACTAAATCGGTAATCTTCTTCTCATGAACTCCAGAAAAGAAGTATTTATGGAACTGCTTTTCCAGATCGGCCCAGGTAATCACTAAGTTTGTAAGCAATGAAATGAACCAAGTAAAGGCCAATCCGGATAGAGATGATGAGAATAAGTGAAGTCTTAACTCATCTCTGTTAGCAGCTTCTCCACACTAGATGATGAACCTATTGACATGTTCCATAGTTGACGTATCATCTTGTCCAGAGAACTTAGTGAAATCTGGTACCTTGTACCGATTTGGAAGCGGGATCAAGTCATACGCAGGAGGATACGGTGTCCGATAAGAGTAAGTATTGACTTTGGGTTTTATCCCGAACTGATCTTTCATAACCTCTGCTATCTTATCGGCCCAATAAGCATCGGCATCCTGCCGATGTACAGGTTGAGGTTCTGGTACCTGCTGATAAGCTTCCACGTGCCTTTGAGGTACACGATCTCTAGCGAACATAGGGTTAGCCACAGCCTGTTGACCACCGATCTGCTGAGCAAGATTCATCGGTTGATTGACTGGCCCTTGATCCTGAAACCCAGGTTGCATTGGTCCCTGCTGAAATCCCATAGCTTGATGACTCAGCTGAGGCATTTGTGGAAAGACAAACTGCCCTGTCCATCCATTGTTAACATTCATCGGCGTAGGTCCTGCCGATGGCTGATAGTTGGGCATCATCATTGGATTGACATACCCTGTCTGCATCATAAACCTTTGATGCGTCGGCAGTGGATCTGTCGATGCGTTAGGTATCTAGAATGTTGGCATCTGAGAATTTCCAGTAAAAGGCCTTGCAATAGTGATTGTATAATACTGGGGATTCTGAGTCATCGGCGATAATGGGGGTGCCGATGTCATAGGAGCCTTGCCTATTACGTCAGCCACTTGAGACGTCCCAGAACTATTTGCCATAAAATCTGGGGGCATACCATATCCCCACCAGTTGGGAGGAACTTGACAATTTTGGAATACAGAACCTGACATTGCCGATGCCAATAGATCTATAGCAAGTTGAACTTGTCCTTCTGATGTTGCTGGATTAGTCCTCATCGGTGTATGGAGGAGAGGTAACTTCAACGGCTGGAGGAGCCGATGGAGTTGTAACCGATGATGATCCTGGCTGATGATAGGCCGGGCCCTAAGATGGTGGTATCTGTCCTTCTTTGAAGGTTCTAGCCATAGCATTGAAAACTGTATTGGACAGCACACTGGATTGATTGATTGATTAAAGCACGATTAATAGCATTGTCAACCATCTCTTGCAATTTACTAGGATTAGCTTCAAAAGTTATTTGCCGAGGCATCGGCAATGCTTCCTTTTGGATCACCTCGCCGCTCCTGTTGACACTGAAGGATTTCAAACATAGCTGCTTGTATTCCTCCATAGCTTTTGCCATAGCTTGCTTTCGCTCATCTCTGAGATTGGCTTCAGTTACAGGGATGATGTTATCCGTATTGAAATCAGTATTCGACATGTTGATCTTGATGATGAATCTGAATCTGTCCCACTGAGCGTGCCAAAATATGTGTTGATGCAAAAGTGGATCTGCAAACACAAAGGGCTAATACCCAATTCAATGTTAAGGCATGCCAGCCGATTTGACCTTACAACCGACAAAGGTGATAACTCGAATACTTTGGTCCCAACAACAGCGATGCGCCTGGATGCCACGGCTAAGAGGTATTCACGCGGAACTTGAGAATTTGCCGAGTTTGACTAGATGAATTCCTAAGAACTCGTAAGTAAAAAGAAAATATGCGAGGTGACGAAGTCGTCGAAAAGTAGATGCTAGAATAGATGTAAAAGCTTGTGTTTGATTGATTTTGTCCTCCTTACATTGCTACTGGGTTTATATTTATACCCTGTCTACAAGAGTTACAATCAGACATGACTAGGATTCTAATTCCAAACTAGACGAAATTCGCATGCAAAACAAACTCTAATAACTATGGAAAACATTAATATATCCATCCTAGGCAGTTGTTGCACTGTCATCCTTTTCTCGGCAAGTCCCACGCCCCTTCTGCTATCATCGGCAAACTACCTTTCATCAACATCGGCAACCATTAATATCGGTCATCGACGCAGATTAACCATCATACCTGGACTTGGCCACATTCTTCTGTTTCGTCATCAGCATCATAACCCATCGGCAACTCCTATGATAACCAGCCACCACTCTTTCGCCTACCGATCTACATTTCATTAACTCTCAGATACGTGTCCAAAGATATGTGTCCAAAAATGTTGTCAATAGTGTGTTCAACAGGTGTTTCATCAATGGCTTCCTTTTTTGGGTGTCTTCCATAGAGAAGAGCTTAACTACTCAAAATAGTGGTGTATTTGTGAAAGGGGATGCAAGTACAGGTGACATGGACTGGTATGGCATGCTTAAGAAAATCATTTGCCTTGATTTTGCTGGTCAAAAGGAAGTAATGTTATTCCAGTGCATTTGGTTTGATATCCCTGCACCAAGTACAAGCAAATCGAGAGGGTACCAAAAGGATCGATATGGGGTCATCAACATTAATACCACTCGGTTTAGGTATAAAAATGAACCTTATATCTTGAGCACCCAGGCCGAGCAAGTCTTTTATGCAAAGTACCCAAATAAACCAAATTGTTGTAGTGTCCTCAGAGTGCAACCTAGAAAATTGTTTTCCATGCCTGAAGGAGATGGCATTGACAACATGGCCAAGCTTGATTTTGATTCAGTTGATGTAGGAGTGGGAGATGTGAATTTTGAACAGCAAATTGGAGATGTAACAACTTGGAGTAGGTCCGACCTTGATGGTGTTTCTGTTCAACCTGATGTTATTGAGCATGCTATTGCAACAACAATGTCTGAACCTGAACACTATGGCCTGCTTGATGAAGACGATGACCCAGATGACACTTACATAAATGATGGAGTTGTGCGTCCTTTCAGTGTTTTGAGAGAAGATTGAGACGATGATTTCTTTTGAAGATTGATATAGTGTTTACTGTTTTTCTTTTGATTCTATATCTTAATGCGGATGCTGCATGGATACATTTTTATTTAATAACTTAATATTTACAGACAATCTTTCCTTTGTATGGATATTTGGAAAATGTACCATGATATGGCATTATAAGCAAACATATATTAGCACCAGACAAGTCTTAGGCAACTCAGTTGCCAAACACTATATTAGCACTAGACAAGTCTTAGGAAACTCAATTTGCCAATCACTACATTAGGTCTGCATCACCATGCACTAGGAACTACACCAAAAGAGAATGCACTATCTGCATCACCAGGAACCAACATAGCCTAACTTAGCATGGACCAGAATGCACTATCTGCATTTATGTATACTACACCAAGCATGCACTAGCTGGACATATTGCACTTCAGAATACAGTCTAGTCATTTGGAAAAAAACCTCTTCTTGACAGTACGGTACAGCTTATCCAAAGAATAAATTGCAGAAGAGATGCTAGTATGCTGCGTACTATTTTTTATTCCTACTGCAATTTTTACAGAATATGATTATGAGAATATGAAATGTTTATAACAAATATGACACAACCAGTATGCAGCGAACAAACCAGTGTGATGTGTATATTGATTTTTATAAACATTTGACTGCTTTTTTATTTTAAACAGCTTATCTGGAACTTCACCAACATTAGCAGCTTGGAAAAACAAAAGAAGAAAATATGGCACATTGCCAGCGAGCGGTATAAAGGATGGCGAGGCACTCTGAGTGCCACATACAGGGCTTACAGAAACTATGCTGAGAGAATTAGAAATGTACCTGAAGACCTAGACCTTGTTGAGTGGCACTACCTGCTCTTGTATTTTGGATCCAAAGAATTCAAGGTTAGTTCTTCTAAATGTACTTTGACAAACAAGCTTTATCAACTAAAGTAGCATTGTTACATTCCACTGTTTCTTATTTGGCAGAAGGTTAGCGACCAAAACTCCTCCAACCGTAAGCAACAAAAAACCACACATCTAATGGGTTCCAAAAACTTATCTCAGTGTAGCTTCGAGCTGGTATTCATATGGTTCACTAATCTGTCCTTCCATTTTATTATGCATCACTTGTGTGTTAAATTATATATTGACATTCTAGAGAAACGAAGAAACTGGTGAAGAGCCAAGTGATCTTCTTTGGAGGAGCACTGACACAAAACATGAGAATTGGTCAAATTCTATGTCAGCTATAGTATATGTGAGTTAATCTTTCATCAATCATATATCTATATATATGTACTATATATACTGGATCATTTTGCCCTATCTCGGACTAAGTCTAATCCACTCTAATCTAATTTATAGTTTATTTGTTTACTCAGTTACATAGACTCCTGCTATGATAGAATATGTTTTAAGTACTTTTGCCAATAATGTTCCAGATTCAGACATACTCTCACTACTATGTATTGTGGTTGTGTCAATCAACTCTAACACATTTTGTTATTTCATTTAGGAAAATGCAGCCTTCAAAATTGGTGAGATTGACTTACGACCTGATACACAACCACTATCCTGTGTTGAGGAAAACATGATTTTCCAGTCATGCTACAAAGAAGTCACAGCAGTCAAATCAACCAAATTACATGGCCATGGATATTTGTCTAGGTATCAAACTCATAAAGAACTTATGAAAGAAAACCTTGAAGTTCATGCACGTGTTGAAGCTGCTGCTAGAGAGAAGAGCATTGCTTTTGAAGCACAGGTTGAGAACCTCAAAGAACAGATTGCGCACGACTCTACAGAGAGGGAGAGGGAGAGAGAAGAAATGAGGAGAGGAGCTGGAAGAAGCAAAAAACAAATAAGAGAAGAAATGAAGCTAGACTTTCTTAAAATGATGGCACAACACAAAGAAGGAACTGAATGAAGTAATATTTCTGATTTTTTAATCATTCATCCTCTTGCTAAACTTATTATTATGATGACTAATCTTTTACGTTGATATTTTTGTTTAGAATACACCACAAAACAATGAGAGTACACAAGCTGCACCAACCATACAAGACGGCGATGAGACTGCTGAACATGAAGACAATGTCTTAAGCAGGTAATGACACTATTGCACCAAGTTCCAAGTAATCTTGACATATAGACCATGACTTGTACCTAAAAAAGATCAAAAAAAAATTGTTTGTAGACTCAGCCTGGGAGTATTGTCACAGTACAAAGAGATGCAGATACTCATCGTACTAAGAATCCTAGTATTGTCGGCAAAAAGCTTTTCAATGAAAATACTGAACATGTGC
Organism: Sorghum bicolor; assembly: GCF_000003195.3. NCBI lineage: Eukaryota > Viridiplantae > Streptophyta > Magnoliopsida > Poales > Poaceae > Sorghum > Sorghum bicolor. Next base: position 43,490,706 of record NC_012879.2, on the reverse strand, counting down.
CACCATCGAAGGCATATATCACTCAACAATAGCTGTTGAATAATCAAGATCAAGCAAAAGGAGGAGGGTCGGAGCTTTACCATGTTCATATTTTACTTTGATCAATTTATCATGACTCGAACTAGTATGTCGATCACAATTGCTTACTACTGCCCATTGGCCATGTACTTGCATTTACCTTGATGTTCTGCTTTGAACTGATGTTGGGGAACTATATGTGCAGTTTAACATATTAGATTTTCCTTATTAATCAAGGGAAATTTCATGTTTATTTGAAAAATCTGGTAGTGTCTTCTATGAGGCATCCATTAGCATCTTGAAGAGCTTCATCGTTATTACAGAGTGCTCCCTAACATCCCTAAGTTCCTGAAAAACAAAAGTGGCTGTAGAAACTAAGAACCGAGCTTTATTAATATGTCCGACTTTACAATCAGCCCAAAGTTACACGGGCTGTGAATCAGCTTTAGTAATGTGACCCTTATCCCTGTATGAAAGAGTTAGATAAATGTTCTCAATTATACATGCAATGATAGATACTCAATCTTATATTCCATTCTATAATCAACATTGATGTTTACCAATCCCTTCCCAGTGGTAAAAATATAAATAACGATACCTGGAATACCTGCCGGTTAAAATGCTACATCGGTATTAATCTGTGCGCTTGCAGATCCCATTTGTTATTTATTTAGATAAGCAATTGCATATTTCAATACCGCGTCTCTTATGTCATGCTGGGGATGACAACTTGGCTTAAGTGGCATGGGAGATAGGTTTGACATTTTTGGCGCCGTTATGAGAATTAGAAAACTAAGTCTACTTTTCGTAGTGACGTTAAGAATGCCCAACAAGCATTTTTGGTGCCGTTGCCGGGGAAGGTTGATTACTAATCAGGAATGAATAATTTTGAGTTATCATTCGCATCACTAATATGATTGAGCTTATCAATTCTCTCATACAGTTTTACCCTGATATTTTTCTATTTTATCTTATGCAGGGGAATGTATGAATAGAAGACATCTTCCAGAAAATTTTGTTGACAATCTCGAAGCATTATTCAGAAAAACAAGAGCCAAGCTCAAGAAGAGATCATCAACACTTCAGCAAGAAGCTTCATCCAATCAAGAAGATCACCGAAACTTGTCTTTAGAGTTCGAAGTTATGGCGAACAAATTGATCCGTGAGTTCTCAGGTCCCACTACGGACAACATCCGCACTGGACCTGCTGCAGAGATCGATGGCAACTTTGAGCTCAAGCCTGGACTTATCAACATGGTGCAATCTAACCAGTTCTGTGGGAAGGCACACGAAGATGCTAGTGCTCATCTCCAACACTTTCTGGAGATTTGCAGCACATTCACCATATCAGGAGTCCCCAGAGATGCTATACTACTTCGCCTCTTCCCATTCTCACTGTTAGGAAGAGCGAAGCAGTGGTTCTATGCTACAAAGGAGAAGAATACTACGTGGGCACTCTGCTCCACGAACTTTCTGGCTAATTTCTTTCCCATGGGCAAGACCAATGCTCTCCGTGGGAAGATTACAACTTTTCAGCAACAACATTGTTGACACTAGCTAACACCACTTGAATACTAGGTTGTCATCCCCAGCGTGGTGCCAGAGTGTACAAAGGTATTTATGAATGTAAAGGCTCTCTAGAAAATAATCTATTCTATCCACAAGCGCACAGATAAAACACCTCATTGTAGCATTTCACCAGGATAAGTATTCCAGGTATCGTTATTTATAATTTTGCTTAAGAGAACGGTGGAGATAAATAAAATCTATCAAGGCATAGACTAGAGATAAACTTGCAAGAACATGATTACTAATGAGAAACTTGTCACACAGTCACTTACTTTGGTAGGGGGTAAACCATAAAGATAATGATAATGAATTATAAGTTCATGGGTAAATAACACAGCGATTACAAAATAGACTACTCCTCATATATGTAGGTGACGTCGGATTAGCTAGAGAGTGGATTCTAAGTTATCTACTATCTACTACGTCACAATCTACAAGATCATATATAGCATAAAAGACTCTTCATTCATGTATAAGGAACATTGCTAAAGTAAATCAGAGCATCGCAAGACTTACTCCGCAATACAAATTATGTCTGTCCTATCAAAGGAGGGTGGACTATATAAGAATCAACGAAGCTGTCACTATCACGAACTACCACACAACCGGGCCAATAGGATACATTTGCAGGTAAATAACATCTAAGCACCACGCCCACATGTGATCTACCACTTAACTCCCTCGCGTCGAGAGCTAAGCGCTTTGCAAACTTATACATAAACTCATTATCAATCATAACTATATCAAATATAGAACTAGGGCAAACTAAGAACATAATAAATAGAGACATAATGCAATTAGAACAGAGTATTAGAGAAAGATATGAACAATACCAATCTTTATTACCGAAGATCTGAATCCAGAGCGTAGTGCTCTACTTCTCTAATTGCTATCTAATCAATCCTCTAAACTTGATGGATTAGGGAGTAGCTAATTCTAATTCCCTGTGGGAGAGAAGCTCTAAACCCTAACTTTGATGGCTACCTCTGATAATGATTTCTCCTATTCTCTTCTCTCCCAGGGGTGGAGAGGCCTTGGTTATATAGTCCTTTCTAGTGAATTTGGGCCGTCGGATCAAACCGACCTTGATTACATGGTTTAGATTCATCCTTTAGGTCGGTGGAGCTTGGTCCCCGAAAAGAGTTCTGATTGGAGTCCAACCCAGGGCAAGCGCCCAAGGGGGGTGGGCGGGTGCCCTGCCCCCGAGCCCGTTCGGTCTCCCATTCGTTCCCGTGGCTTCTGGACTCTTCTAGATTGAGGAAAATTGCGCGGCATGTAATTATCTCATTGTAAACATGACATGTGGGCCTTCTCTCCATATTTTCTGATAACTCCCTGCAAAAATAGATAAACACCAAAGCTCGTGGAATTCTGTCAGATAAAACCCTAATTCTAGATGTTTGGTGCATATTGATCCTTTTCCTTGTTTAATTGATGGTTAAATTTAGTACTTAAGGACCGTCAACAAACATGATGAATTTGTTCCAGAAGCATGGGAGCGCTTCCAAGACTACATCCTAGAATGTCCCCATCATGGAATGGAGAGTTGGCTACTAATGCGGACGTTTTATCATAGGCTCGGCAACCGTGCCCGAGAGACCATGGATGCTGCAGCTGGAGGAGCATTCCTATCACTTACCATATCACAAGTCACAGCTCTTGTGGAGAAGATGGCGTCCAACCAAAGCTGGAATGAAGAGAGGACCCAGACACGCAAGAGAGGTGGAGGTATGCATCAGCTCAAGGAGGTAGACATGTTGTCTGCAAAGCTAGACCTGCTCATGAAGAAGCTCGATGATAAAGCTAGAGATAAGAAAGAAGTTATGCACATCTACGACTCTCACATGACTTGTGAGGAGTGTGGAGATACTGGACACTCAGGCAATCACTGCCCTGAGATGCTTGAGGATGTGAACTACATCAACAACAACAACTACTACTACTACAGCCGTCCTCAACAAAATCAAGGTTGGAATCAACAAAGGCCTAACTACTCAGGTAATTATCAAGGTAACAATTCTTACAACAATAATAATGATCTTCCAACTCTGAGAGAGTTAGTGTCTAATCAAGGAAAGCTAATAGATAACCTATCTAAGAAATTGGCATCTAATGATAAAATGCTAGAAAATATAAATAATAGAATGGATAATTTCTCTACTGTCATCAAGAATCAAATTAGCTTTAATAAAATTATTGAATCTCAGTTAAATCAAATAGCTGCTGTTGTTCCTGCTACTAACCCCGGTATACCATCACAATCGGAAGGATTAGAATCCTCAAATCTTGTAGACATGTTTGATGCAGGTAACTACTGGAGTAACCCTGTCACTGAAATTACTACTGACTTTCTGCCGGTCAAGAGAGGCGATCCAGGACGCCCCGTCATCCCGATCTCCATCGGCATGGTGGATTTCCTAGAAGCACTCTACGACTTTGGCTCCAGCGTCAACATTATGCCTAGGGTACTCTATGAAAAATTCTTTACATATCCTTTATTAGAAACAACCATGTGTTTGTAGTTTGCAGATTGGACGTTAAGTTTCCCAAAAGGAATATTGAAGAACCTCTATGTCTGAGTTGGTACCTTGTATGCCCCAGCAGATTTCGTGGTGATAGAGACCAGTAATGATGAGAGGGCACCCATCATCTTAGGGAGGCCATTCTTAAACACCTCGGGAGCTGTCATCTACGCTAGTGCTGCCAAGATCAGTTTCTATATCAAAGGGAGAAAGGAGACGTTTTCCTTTAAAAACAAGACTACGCAAATTCCAGAGCAATCCCGACATGAACCAAGGAAGAGAACCCACAGGGGGAACAGGAACAAGCAAGTGTGGACTGAGTCAGCTAAGATGGTCACTACAGTTCAAGGAGGTTGTTGACGATCCTTAAGTACTAAAATTAATAATCAAATAAACATGAAAAAGGATCAATATGAAACAAACATCTAGAATTAGGGTTTTATCTGACAGAATTCCACGAGCTTTGGTGTTTATCTATTTCTATAGGGGGTTATCAGAGAATATGGAGAGAAGGCCCACATGTCATTTTTACAACGAGATAATTACGTGCCGCACAATTTTTCTCAATCTAGAAGAGTCCAGAAGCCACGGGAACGAACGAGAGCACGATCGGGCTCGGGGACAGGGCGGCCACCCACCCCCCTTGGGCGCTCGCCCAGGGTTGGAACCCAATCGGGACTCTGCTTCGGGACTACGCTCCACTGACCTAAAGGATCAATCTAAACCATACAATCTATGTCGGTTTGATCCAATGGCTCACGTTCACTTGAGGGGACTATAAAACCAAGGCCAAACCCCCCCTGGAGGGAGGAGAAGAGAAGAAATCATTATTCAGAGGTAGCCATCAAAGTTAGGGTTTAGAGCTTCTCTCCCATAGAGAATTAGAATTAGCTACTCCCTAATCCTTCAAGTTTAGAGGTTTGATTAGATAGCAATTAGAGAAGTAGAGCACTACGCTCTGGATTCAGATCTTCGGTAATAAAGATTGGTATTATTCATATCTTTCTCTAATTCTTTGTTCTAGTGGCATTATGTCTCTAATTATTATGTTCTTAGTTTGTTCTAGTTCTATATTTGATATACTTCTAATTGATAATGAGTTTATGTATAAGTTTGCAAAGCGCTTAGCTCTTGACGCGAGAGAGTTAGGTGATAGATCACATGTGAGCATGGTGCTTAGATGTTATTTATCTGCAAATGTATCCTATTGGCCGGGTCGTGTGGTAGTTCGCGATAGTGACAGCTTCGTTGATTCTTATATAGTCCTCCCTCTGTTGATAGGACAGGCAGAACCGGTATTGTGGAGTAAGTCATGCGATGCTCTGATTTACTTTATCAATGTTCCTTATACATGAATGAAGAGTCTTTTATGCTATATATGATCTTGTAGATAACTAGAGTAGATTATGACTTAGTAGTTAGTAGATAACTTAGAATCCATTCTCTAGCTAATCCGACATCACCTACAAATATGAGGAGTAGTCTATTTTCTAATCGCTGTGTTATCTACCCACGAACTTATAATTCATTATCATTATCTTTATGGTTTACCCCCTGCTAAAGTAAGTGACTGTGTGACGAGTTTCTCATTAGTAATCATGTTCTTGCAAGTTTATCTCTAGTCTATGCCTTGATAGATTTTACGCCTTTATTTTATTTTCATCCCTTGCAAAATTATAAATAACGATACCTGGAATACTTATCCTGGTGAAATGCTACAATGAGGTGTTTTATCTGTGCGCTTGCGGATAGAATAGATTATTTTCTAGAGAGGCCTTACATTTATAAATACCTATGTACACTCTGGCGCCATGCTAGGGATGACAACCTAGTATCTAAGTGGTGTTAGCTAGTGTCAACAAGCATTTCTGGCGCTGTTGCCGGGGAGATTATACGAGTCGCAGGAATAAGTCATAGAGGGGAACAAAAGGGTAATACTTAGGAACAGTAAGGAAAGCCAGAAAATCAATCAAGGTTATTCATATAAAATATTAGAATAGACTATAGAGAAATAATTGCATAAAAACAGCTACTAAGTGAGAAATCATAACAAGGCACCTCTGCTTTGGCAGGTTCACCCTGTTGTTTTTCTATGTTTATATTTTTATACAGGGTAATTCAGGATTGACTTTGGGTGCATTCAACTCTTCATCATCAGAACCAAAGCAATCAAGAGAAGAAAAAGCTAGCTACCAATTGCTGAAGCTATGACACAAAAGACCTTGCAAGAATTCTCTGCTCCAAGTCTTGACAACATTCCAACTGGTCCAAGATTTGCAGTAGAAGAAGGAATACCTGAGTTTGAGCTCAAGTCAAGCCTCATCAATTTGGTGCAAGCTACACAATTCAGTGGAAAGGCACACGAAGATGCTAGTGCACACTTGCAGAATTTCTTAGAGATTGGAAGCACAATCTACATCAACGGAGTTGACAAAGACGTCATACTACTTCGCCTTTTTCCATTCTCACTAGAAGGGAAAGCGAGGAAGTGGTTCTACACTCATCAAGATAACATCAACAACTGGACAAACTTGTCAAATGCCTTTCTATCGAAGTTTTTCCCTATAGGCAAAACAACTGCCTTAAGAGGAAATATTGTCAGTTTTCAACAGCAGAAGACAGAAGCCATTTCAGAAGCATGGGAGCGTTATCAAGGATACATTTCAGATTGTCCTCACCATGGAATGGCCACATGGTTGCTTATGCAGACCTTCTACCATGGATTAACCCAGAAGGCTCGTGAGTGCCTAGATGCATCTGCTAAAGGATCATTCTTGGAGCTTACAATTGGAAAAGCAGAGATACTTTTGGATAAGATAGCAGAAAACCAAAGCTGGTTCCAAGATAAAGCTCAACAATGTCATCAAACTGAAGAAATACCAGAAGAAGTAAATGCATTATCAAGTAAGATGGAAAATTTGCTCCATTGGATTGACCAAAGGGCCAAGTTTAAAGAAGATCAAAGGGCCATTGAGACAGCATACAAATATCAACCAATTTCGAGTCAACTCAATAGCAAAGGTATGAATTCAGGTAATACTTTCAAGCAACTTCCATTAAAAGAGATAATTGCTCAACAAACCAAAATTAATGATGAAGTTAAACAAAGGCTAGATACAAATGAATCATCTCTAAAAGATATACACCATAAAATGGATTTTCTACTAACTGCCTTTGATGAGCAAAACACTCTTAATAAAAGGGTAGAGCTTAAATTAATAAAGATAGCTGCTGCACTGCCTGTTGCTACTAACATTGAGCAGGTAAAGAACATAACTACTAGAGGAGGTAAAGCCACCAGAGATCCCCCATACCCAAAAGAGAAACAAAGAACATCAGCACCAGTGCAACCAGCAGTGGTAGAAGAAGAAAGCCTAGTTGAAGCAGGAGATCTGCTACAACCACCAAGAACTGGAGAAATGAGGAAAGATTTTTACGACACCAACTATTTGCCATTTCCCAGAAGAAACAGAGGACTGTAGTCGGATGAGCAGTTTGGTAAGTTTGTAGAGGTAATTCAGAAATTATACGTCAACATACCTCTGCTCGATGCCATACAGGTACCTACATATGCAAAGTACATAAGAGATATTCTTAATAAGAAGAGACCACTGCCCACCACTGAGGTTATCAAGCTGACAGAAGAATGTAGTGCGGTCATCCTCAACAAACCACCAAAGAAGAAGGAAGATCCAGGATGCCCCACTATTGATTGCTCGATCGGAAACCAACACTTCAAAAATGCACTTTGTGATCTCAGAGCAAGTGTCAGTGTGATGCCAGCATCAGTCTACAAAAAGCTTAAGCATGCGACCCTAGAACCAACATCAATGTGCCTACAACTAGCGGATCAATCGGTTCGACACCCGTTGGGCATCGCCGAGAACATTCCAGTCAAGATCAGAGATTTCCTGGTGCCAGTAGATTTCGTAGTTTTGGACATGAGTCCTGACTCAAAAGTATCCATCATCCTTGGAAGGCCATTTCTGAGCACTGCCAATGCCCACATTGATGTCGGGAAAGGTGAAATCAAGTTCAACATAAACGGACAAGAGGAACACTTCACATTCAAACCTAGACCAGAGAGAGACTCTACAGTGAAGGAAGTTCATGAAGAACCACTGGAGACACCATCTCCGGAGGAAGGTAACTCAGAAGATTAAAAGATTTGGAGGTCTAGCTTGGGGGACCTAAAAATCCCAAACCCTCACCGGGAGGTAAATCGGTATTTATCCGCATTATTAATTTCTTCATATTTAAATTCTTGCATAATTAATTCTTGCATTAGTAATATATATTCATAGCATAATCATAATAATCAAAAAGCCCCATATAAATAATATTCGTGGTGTGTAACAACCCATATTTATTAATTATTGTGGAGGCACAAAAATATTTTCCATTATCATTTTAATTTTCAATTCTCATAGATTTTCCTGCATTATATTTAATTATATTGATCTTCTAGAAGCATGACCCACACTCCTTGGGTCCCACATGTCATACACCACACCTCACATACATCCCATCACATAATTTCATCCACCAATATGTCTCCACTTACCTAACATCTTTCCACCGTCCAACCACCACCAACACAATATTATTCTGCATGAGATCAAAGCAAGGAAGCAAGTGGAGGAAGCACACCCAGGATGGACACCAGGAGTGGGCGTCCGCCCACCTACCAAGGGCGCCTGCCCTGTCCCCTCTTGTTCCTATAAATAGCCACATTCTACCTCCATCCTCTCCACACAAGCACTCCAGAAAACCACACAAGTTTCAGTTTCCCGAGAAGGAGCTCTTGTAGAAGAGAGTAGAGAGAAATTGGAGAGTGGAAGAGAAGGTTGGGAGTTCTTTTGAGAGAGTGATTATCACCTAGTAAGTAGTGATCCCGTTGTCTAAGCAGAAGTAAAAGTTGTTTAGGGAGGTTCTACCGAAATAGAAAACTTATCTTGAACGACTAACCCCTGGACTACTGACACTCCGGACAACTGACCACTAACATTTTCTCTCACATTTTCCACTAGTTGTGTTTTTGCCAACTTTTGTTTGCAGGATGTTTAAGAAGGTGAAGAATGCAGGGAAGGCTCTCAAGAACATTGGTACAAGGAGTTCAGCTCGACACTCCTCACAGCCATCAGAGATGAGCGTCGACCCGACACCCACACAAGCTCCGTCATCTTCATCAGGTCAGCAAGTCAAGGTTCTTCTCAAGATAGGAGACCTTGGACTGAAGACCCGAAGAGAGAAAGAAGTCTATCAGCAGTTGAAGAACAAAGATTTCATTCACACCCCTACTATTGATCCAATCTTACTACAAGAAACAGGTATGGACACTGAATTTGACTTAATTTTCCAGATTTTAGGTTAGACAAATTTTTGGAACATAACTGAGCTGGGTTCTCGTCTTCTCACCCTCAAATTTCTTTGCACCTTACAATATTATGAGGGGGGAATTGTTTTTCGGATGTTCAAACAGGAAATTATGTTGTCTTGGAGAGAGCTGAGCGACCATCTTGGTTTCTCTTCAAGATGCATCCTGAACATTGACTCCGATTTACCCAATTTTGAGAGACACCAGTTTTGGAGAGAAATATCTAGAGATAATTTTTATAGTCAAGCCCAAACCAGTGACATGGAACACCCCACTCTTAGGATGTTCCACAAATGGCTTGGGTACAATCTTTTCTATCGCGATGATATTAGGAAAGTAAGAGTAGGAGATTTACAACTTTTATATGCTGCTATTAGTAAAGTACCCACTTCACCTGTTACACTATTAGTTTCTCATTGGCTTAGTATACCTAGTCTGCAGGGACCAGTAGGATGTACTTCACTTATCACTCGTCTAGCCATTAATCTTCACTTAATAGAAAACTCGTCATTGGACTTCATAGAGGAATTAAGAATTTACCATGGCTATGACACGTTTAGACAAGCTCGGATGTTAAAGAAAGAGGGGAATATAATATATATGCTATATGATGATAGAGGCAAGATTTGTTTACCTAACCCGAACCTTGGCCTATACGTTGTCCAAAATTTTTTGATTGAGATTGCAGCAACACCAGTGAACCAGAGAGCTCCACAGCGAGTGGCATCTGAAAGGATGAGCACCCATCGAGAACGCACCTGGTATGGAGCTGACCCCGGACCAGAAGAAGCAGCGCACCTGCATTATTGCGATTACAACCCTCGAGTCCTTCGAGACCCATGGGTTCGACATGCGCAACCACAAGAGCCAACAGAGGAGACATGGCCGGAAAGCCAAGATCACCAGTGGACAAACCCGCCTTTCCATACGGGCAGGTACTCCACTGATCCATATGGAGCTTCAGGATCCAGACCTCCGCCCCAATTTGATGCAGGACGATACTCCGATGCCTCCTACGCCTTCACAAATGACTACTATCAAGAGGCCGGTGCTTTCTTCACTCGTACCGACAACACCCTCCTCGACATCTAGAACACGCAAGCAGAACATGGTAGACTCCTAGAAGAACAACAAAAATGGAACCAGGACCATGCTGCTGCAGTACAAGAGCTGAGACAAGATACAAAAACAATGAATGACAACATCACAACTATGATGCGGTTCTGGAACATCGGGTAAGACCGACGTCAGCATCCAGCTTGGGGGAGTTCCTCCCCAATTTATCAAGTAAGTTTTTATTTGCTCCCCAGTATCTTTTCTATTTTAGTATTTTATCTTAAAAGGAAAAACTTAGAAAACCCAATAAATATTTTCTTACTTTAATTTACTGCATTCTATAAACATGAAAACAAAATAAAAAGAGTGTGTAGATAAGTGTGCTTTATTTATCTACTAAGTCTTAATCTTTAGAAAAATAAAAAGACCAAAAAGATGCATGATGGAAATGATGAATAACTGCTCTGTTTGCTTACTTACAAGTACCTAGCTTTTACATTAGAGTTCTTCCAGGAATTATTAAAACTGAATTTACTATCTTTGGGAAGCATAAAACTAAAGTCTAGGTAAGAGAGAGGCATAATATAAAGTTGAGCTGCTGTTTATCTTGTTCCTACTACACTAAGTTCTGGAGATTTATTTTGAAAACTTACAAATCACATGATGAGTTCCTAGCACATCAAACTACCTACCACAGCCATATTTGCTATAACATCTTTTACTACACTTACATTGAGTTTGATCAAGCTGTGTAGACCCTTAGGAGCTTTTCATGTGGTTAAATTAAGATATTCACTTGCACACATCTACTACACCATCCATCACCATTCATTAAAATTGTTAAAAAAATATATATATTATCACTCACTATCCCAAATATTGTTATCCTCTCTCTCTAAAAAGATTCAATGCAGAAGAGGCATGGGTTATGCAAAAATATGCGAGGAAATAAAAAGGGGCAAGTGCCCGAAACCTCGAAAAAGAAAGAACAAGAGTGAGATGAGAGGTAAAAATGGACAAGTGTCCGAAGTAGAATTAGGGGTACAAAGATGCCCACTTGAGCGGAAAAAATGGACAAGTGTCCGACAGTAGAGTTAGGGGTATCTACTACCCACCTGAAAAAAAAGAAAAAAAAATATATATATATAGCCCATGTTCTCCCAAAGCAAAGATCAAAGAAGAGGAGAAATAGCAATATGAGGAGCATGAGAACTAAGTTTTATTATCACTTATACATTTTTACCATCACTATCATTTACTCCATCACACATGCACATCTTGATTTAATTATATGCAGAGTTCCTTTGGATCTATGGCTCGATTAGACAACATATGTATGAGCTGTTTTTTTTCACTCCTATGAGCTCCACTTAAATATCTCATTAACTATAGGAAAGTGATATTATGGTAAGGATCCACAAATACTACATATAGAGAGACTTGAGAGAATCATTGCTAGGAACTCTGAGTTTTATTTTGAAAACTTATGAAAAACTCTAGAACAAAGGTGAAGTATAGACAGGAGGAATAGTGCTTGACTTAACTATTTTTGTCTTTCGATTACTTAGGATTTAAGTGCAGGTACTAAACTCCATAACACTTCACTCTAATCTGGAAGAATTTTATATAAAAGCATGTGTGCCTGTCAGGAAAGAAACATCGAAGCAACTTCTGATTCGTCTAAGTTTAGCTATTTGCTCAGGGACGAGCAAAGGGTAAGCTTGGGGGAGTTTGTTGACGGTCCTTAAGTACTAAAATTAATAATCAAATAAACATGAAAAAGGATCAATATGAAACAAACATCTAGAATTAGGGTTTTATCTGACAGAATTCCACGAGCTTTGGTGTTTATCTATTTCTGCAGGGGGTTATCAGAGAATATGGAGAGAAGGCCCACATGTCATGTTTACAACGAGATAATTACGTGCCGCGCAATTTTCCTCAATCTAGAAGAGTCCAAAAGCCACGGGAACGAACGAGAGCACGATCTGGCTCGGGGGCAGGGCGGCCACCCACCCCCCTTGGGCGCCCGCCCAGGGTTGGAACCCAATCGGGACTCTGCTTCGGGACTACGCTCCACCGACCTAAAGGATCAATCTAAACCATACAATCTATGTCGGTTTGATCCAATGGCTCACGTTCACTTGAGGGGACTATAAAACCAAGGCCAAACCCCCCCTGGAGGGAGGAGAAGAGAATAAATCATTATTCAGAGGTAGCCATCAAAGTTAGGGTTTAGAGCTTCTCTCCCACAGAGAATTAGAATTAGCTACTCCCTAATCCTTCAAGTTTAGAGGTTTGATTAGATAGCAATTAGAGAAGTAGAGCACTACGCTCTGGATTCGGATCTTCGATAATAAAGATTGGTATTATTCATATCTTTCTCTAATTCTTTGTTCTAATTGCATTATGTCTCTAATTATTATGTACTTAGTTTGTTCTAGTTCTATATTTGATATAGTTCTCATTGATAATGAGTTTATGTATAAGTTTGCAAAGCGCTTAGCTCTTGACGCGAGGGAGTTAGGTGATAGATCACATGTGAGCGTGGTGCTTAGATGTTATTTATCTGCAAATGTATCATATTGGCCGGGTCGTGTGGTAGTTCGCGATAGTGACAGCTTCGTTGATTCTTATATAGTCCACCCTCCGTTGATAGGACAGGCAGAACCGGTATTGTGGAGTAAGTCATGCGATGCTCTGATTTACTTTATCAATGTTCCTTATACATGAATGAAGAGTCTTTTATGCTATATATGATCTTGTAGATAACTAGAGTAGATTATGACTTAGTAGTTAGTAGATAACTTAGAATCCATTCTCTAGCTAATCCGACATCACCTACATATATGAGGAGTAGTCTATTTTCTAATCGCTGTGTTATTTACCCATGAACTTATAATTCATTATCATTATCTTTATGGTTTACCCCCTGCTAAAGTAAGTGACTGTGTGACGAGTTTCTCATTAGTAATCATGTTCTTGCAAGTTTATCTCTAGTCTATGCTTTGATAGATTTTACCCCTTTATTTTATTTTCATCCCTTGTAAAATTATAAATAACGATACCTGGAATACTTATCCTGGTGAAATGCTACAATGAGGTGTTTTATCTGTGCGCTTGCGGATAGAATAGATTATTTTCTAGAGAGCCCTTACCTTTATAAATACCTATGTACACTCTGGCGCCATGCTAGGGATGACAACCTAATATCTAAGTGGTGTTAGCTACTGTCAACAGAGGTCAAGATCATCGACTTAAGTCACCGTTTCTGACCAAGAAGGACGACCCAGGAATGCCAAGCATCTATTGCTCCTTAAATGGATACAACTTCTACAAGACGACTTGCGACAGCGGATCGGGCGTCAACATAATGGCCGTAGTCACCTATCGGCTCTTGTTCAGAACCATGCCCTTAAAACCAACATACATTCAGCTCCAGATGGCAGATCAGACATTTCGAGTGGTTAAAGGTATAGTAACTGACGTCCCTATCAAAATAGACGATCATTTTGTCTACACAGACTTTCAGGTTATTGATATGGGAGAAGGTGAGTATGATCCACCCATCATCCTTGGAAGACCATTCCTCAGCACCGTTAAAGCAATCATATACATTAGAACTGGAGAAGTTCATATGCACTTCCCCTCAGAGAAGGTACGCCGCTATTTTACTAACCCTAACTATATCGTTGAAGACTCTAAGCAGGTCAGGACAAGAAGAAGACGACACAACCGCAACCAGAGGAGGGAAATCATCAAGGACGGATGGGCAGACTACGAAGGAGAAGTGATAAGGTTTGAAGACATACAGCTTGAACAAGATTATCCTAAGGAGACCGTAGCACCGAGTCAGGTGTGGAGAGAGAAGATAACTATACACGAAGAAGAGGCGCCGCTGGAAGCACCGACTGCGCCACCCAATGAATCCCAGGACAACTAAGAAAACGGAGAGTCCTATTCGGAGGACTTAAAAACACCGAACGCCTTGCCAAGAGGTAAACTTAGTAGTTATCCTTTCCCTTTCAATTATTTTAAATAGTTTACTTAGTTAATTATGTTTGTTCTATCCTAAAAAGAAAATAAAAATGTTAAAAAAATAGTAAGCCCCATATGAGTATACGAGTGGCATAAAACCCATAAGTACATTCACTGTGGTGGCATAAAAATAAAATAAATATTTCTTTTCTGCTTTATAAAATGAAAATATAAAAACAGAGAGTAACGTTTATTGAGGAGGCTCAACGTGATAAAGGCTAAATATTTATGCTAACACCTAATCAGTTCCAAAAAGCTTTGTTGTCTATTTGAGCTCTACAGAATTCAAGAATCAAGAAGACTAGCAGACGGAGGACATTCTAATCGCTGTCAGGATACTGTCGACTTTCAAATACTCCTCTGCCACCTGCTAGCTACATCAGAAGAAATTACGTCAAAATTTGGCTTGGGGGAGAGCACCCCCATTTATCCCGCTAAGTATTTCTATCTATCTTTATACTTATACTATATTAAAATATAAATATGCATAACTATGAAAAACCAAATAAAGATTTTGTGCTTATATACATATATACATCTTTTGCTTAGTATGCTTAATAAATAAATAAAGTGGCTATGCTAAACTGAATCTTAATAATAAAACTCTAGCATAGATATGATGGATAGTTGCTCTGCCTAATTTTCAAATTTGAAGTTCTCTCAAGTTTAGACATAACTGTTACAATTTAAAGCTTGCTCTAAACCTAAACTTGTGGGAAGAGAACTTGATTTGAAGTCTATGTTGTTAACGGATATGATATGGGAAGGTTGAGCTGCTGTTTATCTATTGCTAGATATGCTAGAATTCTGGAGAATTTATCTTTGAAAAAACTTTAAAATATTGCATGATGAGTTCCTGTATGATGAGAGTTTAAATTCCTACCACACCCAAATATATATGCTTGCTAGACGTTGAGCCACATATTTACTTTTTACTGCTTATGAGCATTGAGTGTGGTCAAGCTGTGTAGACCCCTAGGAGCTTGTCATGTGGTTAAATCAAGATTCACTTGCACGTTCACTCACATATGCTGCTTCTACTCCGGAAGTACGCATCCACATATATCCACCCATTTCCATCTCCAGAACCACCCAAAAATATTCTACTCCTAATCCAGGAGAGAATAGCCAAAAAAATATTTCTGTTTTCCCCTGTGAAATAAATGCTCAACTTATCTTGGTTACTACCACTTGCTATATTATTTTAGGAGATGAGTGCTCTAAGAAAAAGAGAAGAGATACGAGGAAATAAAAAGGGGCAAGTGCCCGGAACCTCGAAAGAAAAAAAAAGTGAGATGAGAGGTAAAAATGGACAAGTGTCCGACAGTAGAATTAGGGGTACAAGATACCCACCTGAGAGAAAAGAAAAAGAAAATATAGAGCATCTCATTCTCCTCACAAAGTTTCAACAGAGCAAGGAAGGTATGTATCCCCTCAAAAGAGCAAAAGTAGAATTAGACTTTCACCATTGTTATCACCATCATCACCATACACCATTTATTCGTCACACATGCACATCTTGATTTGACTTATTGACTTGTTACTTTGGATCCATGGTTTGACTATACAATAAATGTCTTGTGAGTATGTATACTTTATCTCCCACCTATGAGCTCCAGATATTAAAGCCTTATTAGAGTAGGGTGAGAGAGAAGGCAATGTCACTATGCCTTATACCACAAATACTACATACTTTGAGAAAAGGCGTATACCATCACTGCCTTGGTAAGGATCCAGAAATACCACAAAAGAGAGATCTGAGAGAGTCATACAAGGAATCTCTGAGTTTTATTTGAAAATCTGCAAAAACTCCAGAGCTATAGCTGATCAAGAATAAGAGACATGGCACTTGATTAGACCGTTCTATTTTTTAACTACTCAAGACAGAAGTGATGGTTACAAGTTCCATGGTAAAAGGTAAAATGAATAAGTTTTAAGTCTTGACAGTTTACTCTAACTCAGAGATGAGACCTTATTTAGAAGCATGTGTACCGTCAACTTTTAAAGCCATTACAACAACTTCTGATCTATTGCTGAGATTATCCTTGCTCAGAGATGAGCAAGAGGTAAGCGTGGGGGAGTTTGTTGACGGTCCTTAAGTATCAAATTTAATTATCAAATAAACAAAGAAAAGGATCCAAATGCAACCGATATCTAGACTTAGGGTTTTATCTGACGGAATTCCATGAGTTTTGGTGTTTGTCTGTTTCTACACGGGGTTATCAGGAAATATGGAAGAAAGGCCCACACGTCGAGATTGCATAGAGATATTAACGTACCGTGCAATTATCTTACATCTAGAAGACTCCAGAAGCAACCGGAACGAAGCGGAGGCAGAACGGGGCCTAGCCCAGGGCGCCCACCCTAGACACCAGGGTGCCCGCCCCCCTTTGGTGTCCAATCAGGACTCGCTTCGCGGATTACGCTCCACCGACCTAAAGGATCAAGGATAACCGTTCAATCAATGTCGGTTTGATCCGACGGCCCATATTCACTTGGAAGGACAATATAACCAGACCCCCTGGCCCCTAGAGGAGAGCACCTCTCAACCCTAATTCATTATTCATCAGGGAGAAGAAGCCTCTGATCAAGCTTTAGAGCCACCACATCAATTAGATCTCTAGATTAGCATAGCTACAAAGGATTAGAACTAGAAGGAGTCAATCTTCGATTGGTTTCCGGATTTGTCAAGAGGATTCTTGGTAATTCTCTATTGTTCTTCAATTGTTCATCTTTGTTCTTCGATATTATGAATATGACTTTGTTCTACTTCAATATATTGATTATGACTTTGCTCTACTTGTTTATATTCACAATTATATTGTTCTTAGTTTATCATAGTTATATACTTGGCTTAGTTAGATTGGAATTATATACATGTTTAGGATCGTATAGCGTTTATCCATCGGATCCATGGGTAAATGATAGATATTGTGTAGGCGTGGTGCTTATACCGTATTTATCTGCGATTGTACCCTATATGTCAGATCGCGGGGTAGTTCGTGGTAGTGACAGCTCCATTGATTCTTATATAGTCCCCGTCTCGTGTATTGGGCTGGCAGAGCAACATTATTATAGGGGAGTGATTGCGATGTTTCTCATATTCCTTGATAATATCACTATGCATGGGCGTAGTCCTATCTCACAATGATTGCTAAGTATAATTGCACTAACTATGATATGCAAGACTGTATAGTTAAGAATATTTTAGGAAATATTCTTGTAGTTCGTCCTAATTCCATGCTAATGACTTGCTAGAATATCTAATTGAGGTGCTTATCATATTTATTATGTGGCTAAGTTATGCTCATCAGATTAATTATCTTTGTCACCATTCATTATTATATATCCTTTATGTGACCCTTATCCCTGTATGAAAGAGTTAGATAAATGTTCTCAATTAAACATGCAATGATAGATACTCAATCTTATATTCCATTCTATAATCAACATTGATGTTTAGCAATCCCTTCCCAGTGGTAAAAATATAAATAACGATACCTAGAATACCTCCCGGTTAAAATGCTACATCGGTATTAATCTGTGCGCTTGCAGATCCCATTTGTTATTTATTTAGATGAGCAATTGCATATTTCAATACTGCGTCTCTTATGTCATGCTGGGGATGACAACTTGGCTTAAGTGGCATGGGAGATAGGTTTGGCATTTTTGGCGCCGTTATGAGAATTAGAAAACTAAGTCTACTTTTGGTAGTGACGTTAAGAATGCCCAACAAAGATCCGAAAAGATTGTTAGGTTTCCAAATAAATGCTCCAAGATTGTGATTTATCTCTTCTCCAAGTTCATTGTATCCTAAGTAAGAGGCAGGAGATCCTTTGTAGAAAAGAGAGAAAGAGAGAAAAAGAAAAAAAGAAAAAAAGAAGTCTATGATCTCTATGCCTAGAAGTTCATCATTGTCACCAAAGAAAGGAGGAAGAAGATATCCCAAGAACTCTACAACAAAGTTCTTCATGAATTCTTCAGTTGGAGTTAGTCTTTTTAGGAGCAAAGTAGAATTAGGTTCGTCACCAAATCTTTCCACACACATGCACATCTTGATCTAAGGGTATGGTCTCCCCTCTAAGGATCCTAGTTTTGACTAAGCAACACAAGCAAGGTAAGTATGCTACATCCTTGAATTACCCTTAGCTCCATATAAGCCTATTTGTTGTAGGGTGATAGAGAGGAGGCATGAAGCTACTCTACCTTATTCCAAAAATACGACATATTCTAAGTGCAAGAGAAAAGGAAAAAACACCATCATTGCCTTGTGAGAATCTAGAAATAGCATATATGAGAGACCAGATAGGGTCATACAAAAGGAATATCTGAGTTTTATTTCGAAAATCTACAAAAACTCTAGAATGAAGGCTGATCAAAGAACTTGAGACACAATGCTTGACTTGATTGTTCTATCTTTCAACTACTCAAGACCCAAGTGAAGGCCAAAAGCTCCATAGTTAAAGGTAATGGGTAAGTTTGAAGTTAGAATAGTTTGATCTAATCTAGAGGAGAATTCTTGTTTTAACACATGTGTACTTTTGAGTCATGAAAGCATTATAGCATCTCCCGATCCATTGTTGAGATTGGCTTTGCTCAAGGACTAGCAAAGGGCAAGCTTGGGGGAACTTGTTGATGGTCACTATTGCTCATTTTTTACCATCAAATATTGTTTGATATGACATGATATGAATCACAAAGCATAGTTGTAGGGTTTAGAACTAACAAGTTCCACGAGTTTGGTGAATCTATGTTTTATAGCGGTTAAACTAGAAAAGAACTAGAATCACCATATAGAAGCAACTCAAGTGACGAATTAGAGTACACCATTGTGAAGGGCTTGTCGAGACACATGAAATAGAGTTTGGATTCACCGAAATTGGAGTCTAGACGGCAAAGTTATGCCTTTTGGAAAATTGCTAATGGGCTTCCAGAGTAGTACAGAGTAAATTGGGCATATCTCTGATGGATTATGAACACACTACGCTAGCTAGGAAACAAAATTTTTGACCTCATAAAATAGGATCAACTGCAAGTTATAGATCACGGGATTACCAGTAGATGCGCAGGTGCAGCGGAAGCGACTCGGTGTAGTCGTGCGCGTAATAGCAGTGTCGTGCAGTTGCATGGTCATCCACCATGCCAATCCCTCTCCCGTGGTTAGTCCTTGTGCTCCAGATGCAGCACCTCCGAGGTATCCCACACGTGCGGGGAAGAAGCGTTGCACCTCTAGACTGCTAGGTACGCAAGGAGCAAAAGGCGCAAGCGTGGGTGAGCGGTGGCGGCTGCCTGATGGCGTGGGATTAACACTGGCCATGCCCCCTCCCTCTCTTATATAGGAGTCCTCCAATCAGCCCCAAGTCGGGGGTCCAATTAGAAACCCTAAGTCTTGTATAATTCGGGTCCAACCCGAATTAGGTTTCTAGCCCCTTAAGCGTGCGACCCTATGGGTTCACATGCATATAGACATGGGCCGAGTACTCCTACTCGCCCAATAGATGACAGCGGCCTCTAGCAAGGCGTGACAACTCCTATACGTACGCAAAGATCATATCAGACGAACCACTACATACATATACATGTTATTCTCTTGCCACACGATATTTGGTCCAACTCGTGGGTTAACACTTAACCCAAGGACAGCCATGCATTTGTTGATCCAATCACTTGAGTGATCTAGTGATATCTCTCTCACATAAAGAGGGGCAATTTCCATCTTGATCATCTATGTCTTGCAGCATGTTCCCTGATAAACCCAAAGACCACCTTTATAACTACCCTGTAATGGAGTAGCATTTAATAGTCTCTAAGTAGGTCGTTTCACATCTTGAGAACATACGACAACCTTAGGTCTAAGGACATAACATACATGATGTATAAAGAGATAATAAGAACATCTCATGTTGGGTCAGTCCAGCCCCATGTCATAAATGTGCCCACATTATTAGTTTGACATCTCTATGTCTATGACTTGTGAAGCAAAGTCATCAACTAATACATGTTCTAATCTAATATTCATGTGTATCCTCACACGAAAACTGATCAGGGACAACTTTAGAATAACCATACAAGTAAAAGAGTTTCACAAACAATTCACATAATTGTTAATCAATACAAGTTTGTCTATAATGGATATTCACTAAACTCATAATATATGTCATGGATACAATCGTAATATCATCATCTCTATGATTACCTCTAGGGCATATTCCCAACAGTCTCCCACTTGCACTAGAGTTAATCTCTAAGATATCTAATACCCATAGACCTCAAGTGTGCCTCATGCTTAGGCTGTGGAAGAGCCTTTGTCAAAGGATCTGCAATATTCAAATCTGTATATATCTTGCACATCTTAATTTCACCTCGCCTAATGAACTCTCAAATGAGGTGAAACTTCTGCAGCACATGTTTGTTCTTCTGGTGATTCCTAGGCTCCTTAGCCTATGCAATCGGCCCATTGTTGTCACAATGTAGATTCAATGGGCTTGATGCATTCGGAAACACACCAAGCTCAATGAGGAACCTCCTCATCCAAACACCTTCCTTCACAGGTTTAGAAGCTGCAATGTACTCGGCCTGTGTTGTAGAATCGGTCATTGTCGCCTGCTTGGAACTTTTCTAGCTTACTGCACCACCATTTATCGTGAACACAAAACCTGATTGAGATTGTGAATCATTTGTGTCAGTTTGGAAGCTAGCATCTGTGTAACCATTTACAACGAGCTCCTCCTCACCTCCATAGATTAGGAACACATCTTTAGTCCTTCTCAAGTACTTAAGAATGGTTTTAACAAGTGTCTAGTTACTTTCACCTAGATTATTCTGGTACCTGCTCGCAACACTTAGAGCATATGAGATATCTGGGCAAGTACATATCATGGCATACATGATGGAACCAATTGCCGAAGTGTATGGAACCTTACTCATGCGTTTGTGCTCTTCATCTCATGAAGGACACTATTTATCGCTAAAACGCATACCATATGACATAGGCGAGAAACCTCTTTTAGATTGTTCCATGTTGAACCATTTCAACACCTTGTCTATGTATGTATCTTGGCTTAATCCTGTTAGCCTTTTGGACCTATCTCTATAGATCTTAATGCCCAAAATGTATGCTGCTTCTCATAAATCCTTCATAGAAAAACTATTATTCAGTGAAGTCTTTACTGATTGCAACATTGGAATGTCATTCCCAATCAATAATATGTCATCCACATATAAGATTAGAAATACAACAGCGCTCCCACTTTCCTTCTTGTAAACACAAGGTTCTTCTTCATTCTGACGAAAGCCAAATCCTTTGACCACTTCATGAAAATGAATATTCCAACTTTGAGATGCTTGCTTTAATCCATAAATGGATTTCTTAAGCTTGCATATTTTTCTAGCATTATTAGGATCAACAAAACCTTCGGGTTGTATCATATACACGTCCTCTTCCAAATTTCCATTTAGAAAGGCTATTTTAACATCCATCTGCCATATCTCATAATCAAAATATGTAGCAATTGCTAGAATGATTTGGATAAATTTAAGCATCGCTACTGGCGAGAAAGTCTTGTCGTAGTCAATTCCTTGAACTTGCATAAAACCCTTTGCGATAAGTTGAGCTTTATAGACATGAATGTTGACACTTGCTAACACCACTTGAATACTAGGTTGTCATCCCCAGCATGGGACTAGAGTGTACTATGGTATTTATACGCACACAGATAATCCGCAAGCGCACGATACCGTTATAGCTTTTACCCAGTTAAAGGTTTTATCGTATCCACAGGGAAACGGGAGAACCAACTACGCTCTAACTTAACCAAGATAGATAGATAAGTGTAAATAGGAAAGATGGTAGAATTGATTAAGAACAATATTAAAGGTAAGATAACAATGAGTGATAATATGGGAATAGAGAGTAGAGCAATTCTAGTATATGGGCGATGGTAGCAGAATAGAGAGAATAACTATGGTTTCTCTACTTCAAAGGGGTATGTCTATGTTTGGGACGAACCACGTGATAAGAGTACACTACAAAGGATGCTTATCCTTAGGCCGATAAACCCTACCCGTCCTGCTAACGAGAGGTGGACTACAGAGGACCAACGTAACTGTCACCTACGCGGCCTACCACACGATCCAACTAGACAGGGGATATCCACAAGTAATCTAGGTCTAAGCACCACGCTTACACCTATACTACAACTCTAACCTATAGGGTCCTATAGATTAGAAGTACTCAAAAGAGTTGTGAACCAGAACATACATGATTAGTAATTGCATAATGAATTAGAAGTAGATTACCAGAGTCATCCCATGAGCAAGCTTGATTAGAGCTTGATCATGACGAACTACAATCGGAGGAAGAACCGACAGGCCGGCCTCTCCTCTAATCCTCCTTCGCTCTCCATCTCGCTACTATCTAGATCTACTCTAGTTTAGAGAAGAGAGGAGAGCTCTCATCTCTAAACCCTAGCTTTTGCTCTGTCTATGAATAATGAATAATGATCAAGGGGTGCCTCCTCTAGGGGCCAGGGGGTCTGGTTATATAGTCCCCTCAAGTGAACCTGGGCCGTTGGATCAAACCGACATTGATTGAACGGTTATCCTTGATCCTTTAGGTCGGTGGAACATCATCCCGAAAGAGAGTCCTGATCCAACTCTGTAGCTGGCCGGGCGCCCAAGGGGGGAGGGCGGGCGCCCTGCCCCCGAGCCCGCTCGGCCTCCCGTTCATTCCCGTGGCTTCTGGAGTCTTCTAGATGATAGAAAATTGCGCGGCACGTTAATATCTCTATGTAAACCCGACGTGTGGGCCTTTCTTCCTTATTTCCTGATAACCCCCTGCAGAAATAGATAAACACCAAAACTCGTGGAATTCTATCAGATAAAACCCTAAGTTTAGATGTTGGTTGTATTTGGATCCTTTTCTTTGTTTATTTGCTGATTATATTTGGTACTTAAGGACCGTCAACAACTCCCCCAAGCTTACCTCTTACTCGTCCCTGAGCAAGGATGGACTCAAGAGTTTCTGCAGTGGTTTTATGCCTTAAAGGTACACATGCGTTTAAACAAGATCTCATCTCTAGGTTAGGG
The DNA here is from genome assembly GCF_000003195.3 of Sorghum bicolor. NCBI lineage: Eukaryota > Viridiplantae > Streptophyta > Magnoliopsida > Poales > Poaceae > Sorghum > Sorghum bicolor. The sequence goes on along the minus strand of NC_012879.2, from coordinate 43,467,039 downwards.
TAAACGGTTAAGATTTAAACTTACTCATATTACCTTCCACCATGGGGCTTGCAACCGTCACTTGTGTCTTGAGCAGTTAAAAGATAGAACGGTCAAGTCAAGCACCATGTCTGTTGTTCTTTGATCAACTATAGCTCTAGAGTTTTTTTTGCAGATTTTCAAATAAAACTCAGAGATTCCTTGTATGACTCTCTCTAGTCTCTCTTTTGTGGTATTTCTGGATCCTTACCAAAGCAGTGATAATATACGCCTTCTGTCAAAGTATGTAGTATTTGTGGTATGAGGCATAGTGATATTTCCTTCTCTCTCACCCTACTATAATAAGGTTTGATATCCGGAGCTCATAGGTGGGAAACAGCTAATACATACTTACAAGACATTTATTGCATAGTCAAACCATGGATCCAGAGAAACAAGTCAATAAGTCAAATCAAGATGTGCATGTGTGGCGAATGAATGGTGTATGGTGATGATGGTGATAATGGTGAGAACAATGGTGAAAGTCTAATTCTACTTTTGCTCTTTTGAGGGGATACATACCTTTCTTGCACTTTGAAGCTTTTTGAGGGGAATGAGATGCTCTATATTTTCTTTTCTTTCTCTTTTTTTTCTTTTCTCTCAGGTGGGTATCTTGTACCCTAATTCTACTGTCGGACACTTGTCCATTTTTACCTCTCGTCTCACTTTTTCTTTTCTTCGAGGTTCCGCGCACTTGCCCCTTTTTATTTCCTCGTATTTTTTTCAGAGCATTCACCCTCCTAGAATAATGTAGCAAGTGGTAGTAACCAAAATATCAAGAGCATTTATTTCACTGGGAATAACAGGGATAGGATAATGTTTTTGGCTTTTCTCTCCTGGATAGGAGTAGAATAATTTTGGTTAAATCTGGAGATGGAAATGAGTGGATGTATGTGGATGCGTACTTCCAGAGTAGAAGCAGCATGTATGAGTGAACGTGCAAGTGAATCTTGATTATAACCGCATGACAAGCTCCTAAGGGTCTACATAGCTTAACCACACTCAATGCTCGTAAGCAGTAAAAAGTAAATGTATGGTTCATAGTCTCATAAGCATGTATATGTGGCTATGGTAGGATTTTAAACTCTCATCATACAGGAACTCATCATGCAACATTTTAAAGATTTTCAAAGATAAAATTCTCCAGAATTCTAGCATCTCTAGGAACAGATAAAGAGCAGCTCAACCTTCCCATATCATATCCGTTAACGACTTAGACTTTAGATCAAGTACTCTTCCCACAAGTTCAGGTTTAGAACAAATCTTAATTCATAATAGTCATGCCTAAACTTGAGAGAGAATTCAATTTTTGAGAACTAGTCATGGCAGAGCAACTATTCATCATTTCCATGTGAGAGCTTATCATGAGGGTTCATAGCAAACTTTATTTATTTATTTATTTAGCAAACTAAGCATAGATATATATAAGCACAAAATCTTTATTTGGGTTTTTATGATTATGCATCTTTTTATTATTTGAGTAAAGTATAAACGCGAGTAGAAACACTTAGCTGGATAAATGGGGATGCTCTCCCCCAAGCTGGATTTTGATGTAATTTCTTCTGATGTAGTTAGAAAGTGGTGGAAGTGTATTTGAATGTCGGCAGCACCCTGACAGCGATTAGGATGTCCTCTATCTGCTAGTCTTCTTTGATCCTTGAATTCTGTGGAGCTCAAATAGACAACAAAGCTTTGTGGAACTAGTTAAGTGTTAGCATAAAATCTCTTCGCCTTTATCATGTTGAGCTTCCTCTAATAAAGATTACTGTCTTTGGTAGGATCATAAATTTATTTTTATATTTTCATTTTTATGGGACAAGAATATATTTATTTTATTTTTACGCCACCACAGTGAATGTACTTATGGGTTTCATGCCATGAGCATACTCACATGGGGCTTAGTATTTTTTAACATTTTTATTTTCTTTTCAAGATAGAATGATTAACTAATAAGCTATTTAAGGAAAGTAAATAATTAAAGGGAAAAGGGAATGCAGAAAGTATAAATATGGATAACTACCGATTTTACCTTTCGGCGAGGGTTCAATGTTTTAAGTCTTCTGAATAAGACTTCTCACCGTGTTCATTCTTTAGGTGCGCCATTTGATTCAGGTGCGGACCTTGACGTCTGCACCTCTTGATACGGTGTCACCCATGTTCTTCGTTTGCCTAGTAGTTCGAAGTGCGGTGTTGGCAGTATCTTGCTCAGTGTGTTTGTGCTTGTAGTGTACCTGCTCATAGAGACAAGGTAGAGATCAAGTGCATGGGCCTTGTTGGTGGAAAACACCAACAGAACCAAAAGTGTATTTGTTCTTCTCTAATCTTAAGCATGGTGAGGAAGACAAAGTTGATGAATGATAAGTTCATGAGTGTAGCATTTAAAACATTTGCCGGATCAGATCGCTCAACTTGATGGAAGGATAATCTATCTATATATATATGTATTTTTCTTTATATCTTTCCTAAGATTAAATGTGCAACACTTTAGCTCATATGACTAGGAGTGTGGGGATCAAAGATTAAGGGACTAAACATGCTGAATCAGTGGGGTTGGTTAATTTGGAGTTATAAATCATACATGTTTGTCTCTTTTTTTCATATGAACGCCAGAACCAAGGAGAAGCTTATAAAAGTGATAGTCAAGTACCTTAAGGTGTTGCCTTAATTGAAGAGTGATGGTACAGTCTCACCTTGTGGAAGCTTTCCTTTCTTAGCGGTTGTGCATCGTGTTTGTAGCACCCTCCATGGATCATCTCTTATGAGCTACGTCTTCCTTGTGTAAATTGTTAAACTTCATGTGTCTCTCTCTTTGTCTCTGATGTGAGTTTATCTCAGGATTTCCCAGGTCGATATTGAGAGTTTTCCTGCAGGGGTTAGTCCAACAAAATATCCAATATCTACTATAGCATACTATCGGCTCAAAAATCAACCTAGACACCATGTCTAATTTGATTTAGGAGGGCATTTTAACCTAAGCACCATGCTTATTTAAGAGATAAATGAAACTACTCCAAACCTAGACACATACTAAAGCAAATAAAGGTAGCATGAGAGCATTTATAGAGATCTACTCAAGTGGAGATGAAGTAGTGTGATTAGTATTTAACAAATTGAGCATGTCTCAAAGGTAGGGACAACCAGCATAGCAACATGGCAAAGGATGTAAAGTACTCCCCCAAGCTTGAATTTTGCAAAATTCAAGTTTGGATGAATTTAATTCAATGTTGTATGATGATTGGTTGGACATACCTTATGCTTGTCATTCATCCGATCTTCTTGCTCCAATCCTGGAAAGGTTAGTGACAAGAATACCCGAAGGAATGTTTTTACAATTATCCTTATATGCTCAATACACAAGGTAATGTTACAAATAATTAAAAGCTCATGTTACAATCTGATCAGTGCTTATTTCAGGACACTAAGCTTGTCCTTGGGAAACCATCAATTTATGTCGGCGTAGTGGTTTCCCTTCCAACGCTAACCTATATTAAGATCAACTCAACGAGATCTGCAATATTTATTATAGACATATGCATCGACAACTGCCCTTTAAAGTTTTTATAAATAGAAAGGAAGAGGGGGTTGGAGATCTCAAATGTGGTGATGTTGGAGAGACCAATAGATTGGGAAGATGTTGCATATGAGCATCGAGCAAACGGAGTGGCTATGAAATAAATTCCATGCTCATTAATGTTATCTTCGTCTCCAATCTGAATGTTCGAAGTTTCTCCTAGATTGGTCTCACCTATGTCCTCTTCCGTAGTTGGATGAATCTCATCTTCAAAGGGAGTCAAGAACTCACCATTTGAAAATGAGCCAAAGTCAGAATCCATTAAGGCTTCTTCCTTATCCATCCATTCTACACATTCTAGCCATTTAGAACTTGTGATCAGGAAAGGGGAGGTGTTAGAATTTTCTATATGGCTTAGCTCTCCTTCACTTGATATGTCATCCTTGACTTCTTCATAATTGGAACCCAGACATTCTCTAAGAGAACCGTTATTGCAAGGATTTGAATTATCCCTACTTGAAGGTCTCTTATGGAACCAGAAGTCTAAACCATCAGTATTTGAAAGATTTAAGGTCGGAATTCCTTCCTCCCTTGGAGAATTTTGGGGTATTGATGGTTTAGGATCGATAGCTAAAGTTTGGAATTGAAGTGGTTGTGATCTGGTTATCAAAACTTCTTCTTCTTGTCTAGGAACTGGTTCTTTCTCTTTCTCACGGATATAAAAGCTAGGAGACTTTCCGCTCATTAAATCAATCAAATTCGAAGCTTCACTAGCGGATAGGTGGTGGAAAGATCCTCCAGAGGCCGCATGAAGGGTTTGCTTATTTTCCCTATTAAGGCCCTCAAAAAAGTGAATTAGAAGAACTTCTGGAATAGAAAGCTTTGGGCCAGTGAGAGTAAGGTTAATAAAGCGGTCCCATGATTTGCCAGGAGATTCTTCTTCCAGTTGTCTAAAAGAAAGAATCTCACGCTGAAGTTCCACCACTTTAGAGATTGGAAAATATTTTAAAAGAAAACTATTATGTAACTCCTTCCAATCTCCATGAACACTCCTTACTTTGAGTTTGTACCAATGTCTAGCTTTTCCTGTTAACGAGAACGGAAAGAGCTTCCATTTAAGGGTCTCATCGGACATGCCTTCTATGCGAAGGAGGTCACAGACTCGATAAAACTCTCTTAGGTGTGTGTATGGGTCTTCTCCACCTTCTCCTGAGAAAGGTTGTTTTTGAACAAATTCTATGTATTCGGGGTCTATCTCAAAACTAGATGCTATGATAGGCGTTGAAGATTTTGGTGGTTCGAGATGTGTGCTCGTAGGTCTATGAATTTCATAGATAGACATGTTTGAATTCATAATAGACCAAAGATCAAGGATTAGATAAGAAGAAAGAATAGCAGAGATAAGGCAAAAGATAAAAGGAAAAGTATATATTTTTTTATTTTTTAGAAAATGATTAAGCTAGTTCGTAGTCAACTCTGCAACCGTCTCCCCGGCAACGGCGGCAAAAATGCTTGTTGACACTTGCTAACACCACTTGAATACTAGGTTGTCATCCCGAGCATGGCACTAGAGTGTACTATGGTATTTATACGCACACAGATAATCCGCAAGCGCACGGATACCGTTATAGCTTTTACCCGGTTAAAGGTTTTACCGTATCCACAGGGAAACGGGAGAACCAACTACGCTCTAACTTAACCAAGATAGATAGATAAGTGTAAATAGGAAAGATGGTAGAATTGATTAAGAACAATATTAAAGGTAAGATAACAATGAGTGATAATATGGGAATAGAGAGTAGAGCAATTCTAGTATATGGGCGATGGTAGCAGAATAGAGAGAATAACTATGGTTTCTCTACTTCAAAGGGGTATGTCTATGTCTGGAACGAACCACGTGATAAGAGTACACCACAAAAGATGCTTATCCTTAGGCCGATAAACCCTACCCGTCCTGCTAACGAGAGGTGGACTACAGAGGACCAACGTAACTGTCACCTACGAGGCCTACCACACGATCCAGCTAGACAGGGGATATCCACAAGTAATCTAGGTCTAAGCACCACGCTTACACCTATACTACAACTCTAACCTATAGGGTCCTATAGATTAGAAGTACTCAAAAGAGTTGTGAACCAGAACATACATGATTAGTAATTGCATAATGAATTAGAAGTAGATTACCAGAGTCATCCCATGAGCAAGCTTGATTAGAGCTTGATCATGACGAAGTACAACCTGATGAAGAACCGACAGGCCGGCCTCTCCTCTAATCCTCCTTCGCTCTCCATCTCGCTACTATCTAGATCTACTCTAGTTTAGAGAAGAGAGGAGAGCTCTCATCTCTAAACCCTAGCTTTTGCTCTGTCTATGAATAATGAATAATGATCAAGGGGTGCCTTCTCTAGGGGCCAGGGGGTCTGGTTATATAGTCCCCTCAAGTGAACCTGGGCCGTTGGATCAAACCGACATTGATTGAACGGTTATCCTTGATCCTTTAGGTCGGTGGAACATCATCCCGAAAGAGAGTCCTGATCCAACTCTGTAGCTGGCCGGGCGCCCAAGGGGGGAGGGCGGGCGCCCTGCCCCCGAGCCCGCTCGGCCTCCCGTTCATTCCCGTGGCTTCTGGAGTCTTCTAGATGATAGAAAATTGCGCGGCACGTTAATATCTCTATGTAAACCCGACGTGTGGGCCTTTCTTCCTTATTTCCTGATAACCCCCTACAAAAATAGATAAACACCAAAACTCGTGGAATTCTATCAGATAAAACCCTAAGTTTAGATGTTGGTTGTATTTGGATCCTTTTCTTTGTTTATTTGCTGATTATATTTGGTACTTAAGGACCGTCAACAATGAACATTTCCATCCATATCCTTTTTCTTTTTATAGATCCATTTGCACTCTATGGGTCTAACCCCATCAGGTGGATCAACCAAGTTCAAACTTGATTGCCTCCCATGGAATCTATCTCAGATCTCATGGCACTTTGCCATTTCTCGGAATCTGGGTCCATCATTGCTTCTGCATAATTTACAGGTTCATCATCGTCTAACAATAACAATTCCCCACGCAAATCGTGAAGTCTTGCTGATCTTCGTGGTTGTGGTGGTGTTTCTACTACCACGGGCGTCTCAACTTATTTTGCTACGTTGGCATCGCTCGTAGAGTCATTCCCAACTGGTTCATCTTGAACTTCTTCAAAATAAACCTTCTGTCCATTTTTCTCCCTTTTGAGAAACTCTTTCTCTAAGAAAACACCATTTCAAGTAACAAACACTTTGCCCTCTGTCCGGTGATAGACACAATACCCTAAAGTTTCCTTTGGGTATCCCATGAAAAAGCACTTGTCGGATTTGCTCATCATAGACCGAACCATGTTTAAAGTGAAAGCGGCTGTTTCTAGAGCGTATCCCCAAAATGATAAAGGTAGGTCCGACTTGCTCATCATAGACCGAACCATGTCCAACAAACTTCGATTATGTCGCTCGGACACGCCGTTCCCTCTGAGGCGTTCTGGGTGGCATAAGTTGTGGAACAATTCCACAACTCTTTAGATGATTGCTAAATTCGTGCGTCAAATATCCGCCTCCATGATCAGATCGCAAAGCCTTAATTTTCTTGCCACATTGATTCTCTACTTCATTCTAAAATTCTTTGAACTTTTCAAATGTTTTAGACTTATGTTTCATTAAGTAGACATATCCATATCTACTAAAATCATCAGTAAAAGTTATGAAGTATTGGAATCCGCCTCTAGGTGTCGTGCTCATTGGTCCACATACATCAGTATGTATAAGTTCCAACAAGTTAAACGCTCTCTCAGGAAAACCTATGAAAGGTGCCTTGGTCATCTTTCCTAGTAACCAAGACTCACATGTCTCATATGATTCAAAATCAAACAAAGTTAAAAGCCCATCATCATGGAGCCTCTTCATGCAATTCTCACTTATATGACCCAAATGACAATGCCACAAATAAGTAGGACTTAACTCATTAAGCCGAGGCCTTTTAGCACTAACATTACAGATAGGTGCATCATCAAGATTTAAAATAAATAACCCATTCACAATGGATGCATAAACCACAAATATGTCATTCTTAGAGATCACACAACCATTGTCTTTGCTCACAAATGAATAACCATCCTTCATCAAACATGAAGGAGACACAATGTTTTGACTTACACTAGGAACAAAATAACTAATATTCAATTCCAAAATAAATCCTGATGAAAGATGAAGTTGCATTGTCCCAACGTATCATGCAGCAACTCTTGCATTATTGCCCACGCGGAAATCAACTTCTCCCTTTTCAACACTTCTACTTCTTATCATTCCCTACATCATATTGCAAATATGAGCAACCGATCTGATATCAAATACCCAAGAATTAATATAAGAGTTAGCGAGGAAAATATCTGTAATATAAACAATAAGTGTATGAGCAGCGGGAGTACCTTTACCACAGTCATCCTTCTTCAAGGACGCCAAGTACAACTTGTAGTTTCTCTTCCAGTGACCTTTCCCCTTACAGTGAAAGCACTCAGCATCAGTATATGAGCCAGCCTTAGGTGCAGGTGGGTTTGGCTTATGGATCTCATCCTTAGCCTTGCCCTTTTTCTTCTTCCAAGCGTTGCCCTTCTTTCTCTTAAAGTTAGTCTTGTTTTGGACAGCCAACACTTGGCTACTGCCTGCACTTTTCTTTATGTCAGCCTCTGCTGTTTTCAGCATGCCACACAACTCATTCAAGCCCTTCTCCGTCCCATGCATATGGTAGTTCGAGATGAAGTTTTCATAACTGAGCGGAAGAGATGAGAGAATGAAATCAGTAGCCAACTCTTGGCCAATTGGGAACCCTAGCTTCTCCAACCTCTGAGTGTAACCAACCATCTTGATTACATGTGGGCTAACTGTTGTGCCCTCTACTAGCTTGCAATCAACAAAAGCTTTTGAGACTTGGAACCTTTCAGTCCTAGCCTCAGCCTGGATCATATCATTAAGCGCTATGCTAATATCATATGATGCATGATTATTTTTGACTGCATCTGTAGCTCAGGTTCCATACAAGCAAGCATGAGGCAACTCACATCGCATGCTCTCTTGTAAGCATTCTTCTCTACAGTAGATGCATTATCCTCAGGTGCTTCTAGTAATGGGGTGTCTAGAATCTCTTCCTTTTTCTCAGCCCTGAGAACAATTCTTAGGTTGCGGATCCAATCCGCATAGTTTGTTCCATTCAACTTATCTTTCTCAAGAATTGAGCGCAAAGTAAATGTTTCATTGGTAGGCACCATTAATCTACAACAAAAGTAATGCAAAATACTAAGACAACGTATCCAAGATAGAGTAAATAATATTACATAAAATCTACTCCCACTAAAATCAATATCCCTCAATTGATACTTAGTAATTCAAGACCCACAACTAACAAGTATACTAGTGAGCTTTAACATCACCGCTAGTAGACATGGTAGATCCGTAAGCAACTCCTTGCTAATCATATCACATATGACTCTTGTTGTTGGGGTGGCATCTCTATGCTTGTGTTGCCCAACTACTTATGCTCCAAGGTCCCTAACCATTAGGATGATCTTGTACAAGAAACCAACCCTTCTGCAGTAAGTATCCAATACGAACATGCCTAGTCAAGGAAAACCAGTGGCACCCTAATTTCATAGATATACCACCGATTATACAAGACACATGACAGTGCAAGGTTTGGGGAAGCATGTAACTTAAACATTGTTGAGGGATCGTTCTACTTCACTACCGCGCGCATGTAGACAAAACATCATCGCATATGAAAGTAGAACATAGAAAGAACGGCATTAACACAGAAATGACTTGGTATAGCCCATTATCACTTTGTGGATCTCCATCTCCATCTATTTGTTCATCATGGTGATCTCCATCTCCATGATCCACATACGCCATCCTTCATTAATGATTCCACCAAGACTAGCTATCACTAACACAAGGCAGTGAATTAAAATTACATAGTCGCGGATAGGATCATCACAAATTGGCACGTAGGCCATTACATCAGGTGGACAATATCTATGTGGCTCCAGCCATATTGTCATTATATGACATGAAAGCCATGAATTTATTACATACATGCATCACATACACATAAGGGCTATACCAGTCATGAATCCCTACAAAACAGAGTTAACCGATTCGGACGTCTCAACTTGCAAGGCCAAAAACTCTATTTTCTCGACCTTTTTTCGCAATTCTAATTTCGCCGAACATAGTTTCGCATGGAGAATTAGATATAAAATTTTTTTTCTCTATGATTTTTGTTTAGATATTGTCTCAATCCAAGTTACAGATCAAAAGTTACAGCTATTTTACTGAATAGCACTTTGCTGGGCAATCCGCCGCCCGACACTAGATCCCATCTACTACCGTCGCGCATCACTTGCGCCTGGCACTTGACCTAGGCTACAATTAGATCAATCTGATTGATCTCTATCTCACCGTGACTGGCTTTACATGTATCACTTAACTCGAATGGCGGAATTCTGACCGGTACGAGTAGATCGTTACAATAGCAGCACAGCAAAACCATGAACTAAGATCATGAGACTTATCTAAAACTGCACGTATCTCTATAGGTACCCAATCGAATCTATAACAACACAGTAACGGCTCTAATACCACTGATGGATTATGAGGACGCTATGCTAGATAGGAAACAAAATTTTTGACCTCATAAAATAGGATCAACTGCAAGTTACAGATCACGGGATTACCACTAGACGCGTAGGTGTAGTCGTGCGCGTAGTAGCAGTGTCGTGCAGTTGCGTGGTTGTTGGCATTTCATAACGTCATCACAAAAGATAGACTAAAAGTCCATCCATGCAACAGCACCAAAAAGCCTATTGACTCCAGACGTGGCAAACAGAAATACCGCAAGCATACGGTAGTCAATGTAGCTTTCACCGGGAGTATTCCAGGTATCGTATTTTCCATGCGGAACGTGAAGTGAACTAACTAGGCTCAAGCTCATCCAAAGGGTCAAGGATAGGTAAGGATAGGTAAGTGATCTCACATAGATCCTAATCTAAAGATAAATGGTAGAGAGCTAGCTAGGTGGGAGGACAACGAGTGAGTATAGACTCCTATGACTCTAACTTTACTCCTGTGAATCAATCTAATCTAGTAGCGGGCACACACTAACATCGCTAAACTTAATTGCTTGTTTGTTGGAAGTCGACTGCAATAGGAGGACGAAACTCCTATCCAAGTGGACTTGTTTCTTATGGGCACCTACAGACCGTACCCGACGTGAATAGAACCTACTAGGAAGCAGAGGCCTGTCACGCTTCGGCCGACCAACCTTTGGGGCCCCTAGCCCACCACTGGCCTCCTGGTGGTGTCCCCACTTGTCATGTGAAGTGTTGTCCAAAGTTGAGGTTGGTTGCACACTTGCTTGCTTCCATGTGGGCCCACGGATCCATGTGCTAAGTGTTTGAACCGTTGAGGGCAAGCACACTTGGATCCAAGGGTTGGGATTGACTCCTTGGAGTATGCCATGCCTCATGCCATGGAGGGGAGCCCTAGGTGGGCCCAAACCATGGTCGGCCGACCGAGGTTATGGCGCCCACAGGGCTCATTTCCTTCTTCCCTGCATTGAACAAGCTAAGAGTACAAGTGGAACTTTATTAGTGATAAATATGTTCATGTGATGCTTATCTTCCTTCAACCGAGGACTGTTGACAGGCTTTTGAGTATATAGAACTAGGTCTTATTTCCCGTCAACAAGAACCCCCACACTTAAGTCTTTGCTCGTTCTCAAGCAAAGGTTAGAGAAAGATAACCTATGATTATGAAACTTTTAAGATATAAGCAAACACAAAGACTACTCAAGACATATCTTATACAAGTGGGTTATGTAGCACTGTCTAACATATATCCTTAGGATGTTGAAAAATGGAATAGTTCTCAAAGCAAAGTCATCTTCCCATTTTCATATCCTTAGTACTTAGAGTTTTTGATAAATGTTTAAAAAAGCACATAGTTCATCCTTACTCCTCTAAAAGTACTCTCAAGTCACTCAGTAAGTATAGGATTCCTCACCAAGGCATAGCATAAGATTGCCTTCTTTTGTTTCATCCTACATCTATTAGGCTTATGTGGGGCTTAGGTAGGGAGAAACAAGATAGCATACTTGCATTGTATCTATTGTAAAGTCAAAACAAGGATCCAAGGAGACGAATGTCATAATCCTAGATCAAGATGTGTAAGTGTGTAAAAAATGATTAGAATAGAATGCTCCTATATTTGATAAGATCTCTCTCTCTCTATTTTATTTGAGACATGGCTAGCTTTTTTTCAAAAGCAATGGACCTTCATGTGCCCACTTTTTTTTACTAAGCATAGCCTTTGTGTCTCATCTTATAACCAATACTTAGAGAGAGATATTCTAAACCTTAAAACATGGAGCATCTATATAGTGGAAATGGATGGCATGTTTTTGCGTACTTCTAGTGTAGAAGCACCATATATATGTGGTGTGTGTGTGTGTGATCTTGATCTTGGGACTATGAGATAATTCTCAACTAGGGTCACAAGGTTTGACTAAACTCAACACAAGTACAAGTAGCATATATAGAAGGGTTTGAACAAGGTATGAACATATATGGTTGTGGTAGGAATTCTCTTAATATTGAGGAGTAAGTGACACTATGGTTTTATGATATTTTCAAAAATAAATCTCTAAGCACTTTGAATAGAAAGCTTATGAATCATGAGCTAAGAACTATATCACAATTGTCAACAACCAAGTCAATATGATATTCCTATCAAGATATGTGACCCACAAGTATAAGCATGTGCAGGAATTAGACTTTGTGACACTTTTACCCTTTTAATGTCATGAATCATGTCACACTTTTAATGTCATAAATCATAGATCCAAGTATTCTTGTTTTTATTTTTGTTTTATTTTATCTAATAAAGCAAACAAGAGACAACAGTAATCAAAATGAAAGAACAGAGGGGGAGTAGGAGTGGCAAACCAGTCAGAAGGCAGGTAGACGTTGAGTGGATGCTGAATGGTGGGTCCAGGGCTCCAAGGTGGGGTCGGCTGACCCCACTTGGGCTTGCCCATTGCTGCCATTTGAATTCCCATTGTTGATGATGAACCTCTGCAAGCTTCTGTTCCCGTTGGCCGTCAAAGAGGGGGTCAGTTGACCCCCTACTTAGGGTAGAATTTGTCGCGCCAACTTGCCTCACCATTTACTACGTCATGGTGAGTTTAGGAAATTCAGAGACTTAGTTGGGGGGCCACTTGCCCCCCACACTTGGATTTTGAGCATTCTAAAATCCAAAGACATGGGAAACATCAAGTGCAGGGGTCCTGCTGGTGGCAACACACCAACGGGACCATGTTGGGTCATGGGTAAGTAGCTAAAATATTATCATCAATTTAACAGGGGAAATTTCAATCTTGTGTACCATGGCATAGAGCAATTTTAGTTCATCATCTTTTAGAGAGTTAGAAGAACCAGGAAAAAGATTGGTAGTAATCCAGAAATAAATTAAGCATAAGGTTGGATTTTGAATTTTAGAGGTTAAGAGAGTGGAGCAATCATCAAAATCTACTCTTGTTAAACCCAGGCATGGTAGTGTCTAAGTCAATTGTACAATCAAAGTCACAACCTAGAGCAGTGGTTAGAAGACCCCAAGTATAGCTACACTCTTGCCCACACATGCGAAATGTTATGAGTCAATTTTAGTGTGCATAAAAATTCTTTAGTGAGCACTTTTATACCAAGTTTAAGGTACTCACCAAAAACCTCCCAAACCATTCGTATTGAAATGTCATTGAATTCTTTAGTCATACTTGTGCGGTCCACAAGGGTCGGGTCGATGATGCTTGTATGGCAGAAACCGCTCTCCTTTAGGTTGTTGAACATGATGAGCTCTTCCGGTGTTAATATGAGTTCATTCTTCAGGCTCCATTGCTCTTGGAGGAGGTTCGTTGAGCACCACTTGATGGTGACTCTCCCCTTCCTCCATCCTCTCATGGCTTCCCTCATTAGAGTGGTGAGAGCTTTGAGAACAACTCTCACCCCCTTTGGACTTCTAGAATCGGGAGAGGAATGCTTTCTCCATTTTCCTACACAACGCAGACAACCAAACTTTTTCCTACTTCTACTCCTATGCAAGACTAAATAATTATTTGGTTTTTTAAGGACAACTATTCTAATATTGAGAAATAACTTGCAACTAAGAAGAGAGAAGAGGGATTGTGACTGTTGGGCATTCTTAACGTCTTTACCAAAAATAGACTTAGTTTTCTATTTCTCATAACGGCGCCAAAAATGCCGAACCTATCCCTCATGCCACTTAAGCCAAGTTGTCATCCCCAGCATGACATGAGAGACGCGGTATTGAAATATGCAATTGCTCTTCTGAATGAATAATAAATGAGATCTGCAAGCGCACAGATTAATACCGATGTAGCATTTTAAGTGGGAAGTATTCCAGATATCGTTATTTACATTTTTACCACTAGGAAGGGATTGCTAATCGTCAATGTTGATTATGGAATGGAATATGGAATTGAGTATCTATCATTGCATGTGTAATCGAGAGCATTTATCTATCTCTTTCATACAGGGGTAAATGTCACATAAAATATAGATAAAGTATGAATGGTGACAAAGATAATTAATCTGAACAGCATAACTTAGCCACATAATAAATATGATAAGCACCTCAATTAGATATTCTAGCAAGTCATTAGCATGGAATTAGGACGAACTACAAGAATATTTTCTAAGTTATTCTCAACTATACAGTCTAGCATATCATAGTTAGTGCAATTATACTTGGCAATCATTGCGAGACAGGACTACGCCCATGCATAGTGATATTATCAAGGAATATGAGAAACATCGCAATCACTCCCCTGTAATAATGTTGCTCTGCCTGCCCTATACACGAGAGGGGGACTATATAAGAATCAATGGAGCTATCACCACCATGAACTACCCCGCGATCTGGCATATAGGGTACAATCGCAGATAAATACGGTATAGGCACCATGCCTACATAATACTTATCATTTACCCACTGTACACATGGATAAACGCTATACGATCCTAAACATGTATATAATTCCAATCTAACTAAGCCAAGCATATAACTATGATAAACTAAGAACAATATAATTGCAAATATAAACAAGTAGAGCAAAGTCATAATCAATATATTGAAGTAGAACAATGTCATATTCATAATATTGAAAAACAATGATGAACAAATGAAGAACAGTAGAGGAATTACCAAGAATCCTCTTGACAGATCCGAAAACCAATCGAAGATTGACTCCTTCTAGTTCTAATCCTATGTAGCTATGCTAATCTAGAGATCTAATTGATGTGGTGGCTCTAGGGCTTGATGAGAGGCTTCTTCTCCCGAGATGGATGAATGAATAAGGGTTTCTCCGGTCCTCCTCTCTAGGGCCTTGTGGTATGGTGAGTGATAGGAATGCTCCTCCAGCTGCAGCATCCATGGTCTCTTGGGCACTATTGCCGAGCCCATGATAAAACGTCTGCATCAGTAGCCAGCTCTCCATTCCATGATGGGGAAACTCTAGGATATAGTCTTGGAAGCGCTCCCATGCTTCTGGAACGGATTCATCATGTTGTTGCTGAAAACTTGTAATTTTCCCACGGAGAGCATTGGTCTTGCCCATGGGAAAGAACTTAGCCAGAAAGTTCGTGGAGCAGAGTGCCCACGTAGTATTCTTTCCCTTTGTAGCGTAGAACCACTGCTTAGCTCTCCCCAACAGTGAGAATGGGAAGAGGCGAAGTAGTATAGCATCTCTGGGGACTCCTGACATGGTGAATGTGCTGCAAATCTCCAGGAAGTGTTGGAGATGAGCACTAGCATCTTCGTGCGTCTTCCCATAGAACTGGTTGGCTTGCACCATGTTAATGAGCCCAGGCTTGAGCTCAAAGTTGCAATCGATCTCCGCGACAGGTCCAGTGCGGATGTTGTCCGTAGTGGGAGCTTAGAACTCGTGGATCGATTTGTTCGCCATGACTTCGAACTCTGAAGACAAGTTCCGGATGAAACTTCGGCGATCTTCTGGATTGGATGAAGCTTCGTGCTGAAGTGTTGACGATGTCTTCTTGAGCTTGGCTCTTGTTTTTCTGAATAATGCTTCGGGGTTGTCAACAAAATTTTCTAAAAGATGTCTTCTATTCATACATTACCCTGCATAAAATAATCAAAATAGAAAAATACAGGGGTAAAGCTGTATGGGAGAATTGATAATCTCAATCATATTAGTGATGCGAATGATGACTAAAAATTCTATATTCATTCCTTATTAGTAATCAACCTTCCCCGATGACGGCGCCAAAAATGCTTGTTGGGCATTCTTAACGTCTTTACCAAAAGTAGACTTAGTTTTCTATTTCTGATAACGGCGCCAAAAATGCCGAACCTATCCCTCATGCCACTTAAGCTAAGTTGTCATCCCCAGCAAGTCACATAAAATATAGATAAAGTATGAATGGTGACAAAGATAATTAATCTAATCAGCATAACTAGCCACATATAAAAATGATAAGCACCTCAACAGATATTCTAGCAAGTCATTAGCATGGAATTAGGACGAACTACAAGAATATTTCCCCAGCATGACATGAGAGACGCGGTATTGAAATATGCAATTGCTCTTCTGAATGAATAATAAATGAGATCTGCAAGCGCACAGATTAATACCGATGTAGCATTTTAAGTGGGAAGTATTCCAGATATCGTTATTTACATTTTTACCACTAGGAAGGGATTGCTAATCATCAATGTTGATTATGGAATGGAATATGGAATTGAGTATCTATCATTGCATGTGTAATCGAGAGCATTTATCTATCTCTTTCATACAGGGTTAAATGTCACATAAAATATAGATAAAGTATGAATGGTGACAAAGATAATTAATCTGATCAGCATAACTTAGCCACATAATAAATATGATAAGCACCTCAATTAGATATTCTAGCAAGTCATTAGCATGGAATTAGGACGAACTACAAGAATATTTCCTAAGTTATTCTCAACTATACAGTCTAGCATATCATAGTTAGTGCAATTATACTTGGCAATCATTGCGAGACAGGACTACGCCCATGCATAGTGATATTATCAAGGAATATGAGAAACATCGCAATCACTCCCCTGTAATAATGTTGCTTTGCCTACCCTATACACGAGAGGGGGACTATATAAGAATCAATGGAGCTATCACCACCATCGCGATCTGGCATATAGGGTACAATCACAGATAAATACTGTATAGGCACCACGCCTACACAATACTTATCATTTACCCACTGTACACATGGATAAATGCTATACGATCCTAAACATGTATATAATTCCAATCTAACTAAGCCAAGCATATAACTATGATAAACTAAGAACAATATAATTGCAAATATAAACAAGTAGACCAAAGTCATAATCAATATATTGAAGTAGAACAATGTCATATTCATAATATTGAAAAACAATGATGAACAAATGAAGAACAGTAGAGGAATTACCAAGAATCCTCTTGACAGATCCGGAAACCAATCGAAGATTGACTCCTTCTAGTTCTAATCCTATGTAGCTATGCTAATCTAGAGATCTAATTGATGTGGTGGCTCTAGGGCTTGATCAGAGGCTTCTTCTCCCGAGATGGATGAATGAATAAGGGTTTCTCCGGTCCTCCTCTCCAGGGGCTAGGGGCCTGCTTATATAGTCCATCCAAATGAATATGGGCTGTCGGATCAAACCGACCTTAATCGCACGGTTTTCCTTAATCCCTTAGGTCGGTGGAGCATGATCCGTGAGGCGAAGCCTGATTGGCTCTCAGGCCAGGGCGGACGCCCAAGGGGGGAGGGCGGGCGCCCTGTCCCTGGGCCCGCTCGGCCTCCCGCTCGTTCCCGTGGCTTTTGGACTCTTCTAGATGTTGGATAATTGTAGTGCACGTTAATATCTCTTTGTAAACCCGACATGTGGGCCTTTCTTCCATAATTCCTGATAACCCCCTGCAGAAATAAACAAACACCAAAACTCGTGGAATTCTATCAGATAAAACCCTAAGTCTGGGTGTTGGTTGCATTTGGATCCTTTTCTTTGTTTATTTGTTGATTATATTTGATACTTAAGGACCGTCAACAGTGAGCTCGAGATAATTTTGGTGGTTTTAGGTGTGGAATTGAGCTCACAATACATGGGTATTTGTAGGGGAAGAAGGGCAAGTGGTGAACACCCCAATGTGGGGGTCAGTCAACCTCCCCATAAGCACTATGTTTCAAAATATTGAATCATGGCAGGGAATCTTGCAACATATATGAACTCTTTTCTAGAGATTGGCCAATGTAGGGGTTGGCTGACCCCTACCCTAAGCACTTTAGCAATCTAAATGATGTGGCATTAAGTGTCTACTAAAGTAAAGCCTAGGCATGGACAAGAAGTAAAGTTCTTTTATAAGATTCCCTTGCCTAGTGCTACGTGAAAGAGAAAAGATGATTTGCAAAAGTGGAGATATGCTTAAAGTGGTTGTCAGTGATCATGACAGCACTAAAGCATGTCTAGGACACTACTTTGTAGGTTTAAGCTGATGCACAGGTCCCAAACACACCATTTCTTTTTAGACTTTGGCTTGTGTGTCATGCATGGGATTCTAAAGCAAAGCAAATGGGAGATAGCAGACTGCCAAAAGGGCAAGTCTTGGGGTCGACCGACCCCAACTTGAAAGCTCCAGGAGCATCCAAGTGCTAACCTCGACACAATGCATCAAGCCAAAGTGAAAGACTGCAAGTGGGCCCAATGGTGGGGTCGGCCGACCCCACCTCTAGGTGATCCACAGGTCAAAACTATATTGCAAGTTGTTCTCAAGATTTTTATTTATTGTTCCTAAGCATTTTGTCGAAGGGAAATATGCAAAACTAAACTAATCATGCAATTGGAAGGGAAATGCAAGAATTGAAATGCAATGGGTAAAGATGGGATAAGTACTGATTTACCTTATCACCAAGGGCACCATGTTTTAGGTCTGTAGAGCAGGACCTCTCCATCTTGTTTATTGCTTGGGTGCTTCAGATGGCCCTGAATATATGGACCAAGATTGCACCTCCTCTTGCCACACTTGCCTACCTTTGCCTTGAGGTTTTGGAGGCATGGTATGGTTCTCCTTTAAGCACAATGGCATCCATGGTGACCTCTAGTTTCGCAGCTAGTCTCCCTCATGATTGAAGGGGGCCTCACTGATAGAATTATTGACATTTGTGCTAGTGGGGACCATGATAGGCTACTCAAGGTAACTCGGGAGGCATATAGGGGGCTAGAAGGTGTTGAGTTTGAGACAAGGAGGATTGGGACGAAGAAGAAGAAAAGGGACGTCCAAGGAAAGCTATTGCCAAAGATTACAAACTTGTTTTCACAAGAGCTGCAACTGGGAATAGTTTCTAAGTGTTGGCATGACACTCTGGGTCAGATTGGGTTTCCCAACTATGGGTCGCCCGACCCCACCTCGGTGGAACCAAAAGTTCAAACTTCTCCCTCAACTCTCCTTTTCGTAGGACCACTTTCAAGATACTTGCATCCTATCAAGTAGGGGTCGCCCGACCCCTAGTTGTTGGGTATAGAGCAAGCAAGTTCGGGTCCTACACTTTTTAGGTGATTAGAAGTGGTCTCGCCAAGTTTAAGCCATAGTGGGTACTAAGTCCAGGTCGCCCGACCCCAGGTTGGAAGTTCTAGAGCGAACAAGTTCTTGGTTTGTACTCCCCCACATGTCATAGATGGCTTAGCCAAACATAGGCTTGGTTAGCCACTAAGATGGGGTCGCCCGACCCCATAATGGAGTCTCCCCAAGACCAGTTTTGTCTTAAGGACTAACATAAGTGTATTCATGCTATCCTAAAGGCCAATCCACACAAAATATATAAAAGAAGTTAAGACATGTAGATTTTAGTCTTGTTGAATCTTTATCAAGGATGAGTTCTAGCATGTCAACTTCTTCTATCAAGGATCAAACTTCTAGAAAACTTTTAAGAAGGTGGCCACTTACCTCAAAGATGATGAGTCATAACATTGGCCCTTCTTAGTTGCATCGAAGTTCTCTTTGGCCATGAAACTTGTCTTCGACCATGAGGATCTCAAGTTGTCTCCATGAATGATCTCATGACTTACCCATAGAGATATCGATGTTCTTGCTGCAGGGGTTAGTCCAAATGTGCAACCAAGTTCCATGCAAGTATGTTTGGTTCAATAATCAAACTTAACACCATGTCTTGTTTGAGTAAGGTAGTCTATTTAACCTAAGCACCATGCTTAATTTAAAAAGACTATGGAGGTACTCACTCGAGCGATTAGTATAACCAAACCAAAGCATACTAACATAGAAAAGGGATCATGATAGGATGAACAAGATTCATTATACTAGAGACAAGATAATGAGTGATGAAGACAAGAGGCAAATATTTTTTTTCTTTTATTATTATTATTTTTTTAATTTTTATATGCAAGGCAATGCAAAGTGGAGGATGAATGCATTTAAACAAATATGTTGTGGTTAAAATAAAGATTAAAACAAATAAATGAGTGATTTGCATGAACATCTAGGCTTTAGCTTTTTCCTGTGGCATGGCCCATCCAAAGGACATCATCATACCAACTATTAAAGCTGATATATGAGCAGGGATGTTCCCATTTAACATTCGACTACCACAAGCTATACTAGGAGCCCAAATAGGTAGACAACAATAAAATTGTTGTCTATCTAGACTAGGCATGATGCCCGAATACAACTCAAAGACTAGGAGCTACCCAAGAAAGCACTAGATTTATGCAATATTAAGCAAACATGCAGTGGAAAGGATAAAAGAAAAGAAAGGTAAAAGAAGGATAACTCGGACGACTTGGTTCTAAGTTAGATCAGATACTGTTCCCCGGCAACGGTGCCAGAAAGCTTGTTGGCATTTCATAACATTATCACAAAAGATAGACTAAGGGTGTGTTTGGTTGGGCTGTGACTTTTGGAAAAGCTACTGTGAGCTTTGAGCTTTTGAAAAGCTGCTGTGGGATGTGGGCTTTGAGAAATCCAAAAGTAATTTGGTTGGTCACTTGTGGATTTTAGAAAAAAAACTGAACGGATCCCAAAAGTCAGTGAAAGCAGGGGGTGAGGTGCTTTTGGATTTGTACTACGAGAAAAGCTGCTTTTGGGCAAAAGCACTTGTGGCTTTTGGGCCCTTTGGTTGGCTTTTGGCTTTTGCAAAAGCAAAAGCAGGTTCAAAAGCCCAACCAAAGGGACCCTAAAAGTCCATCCCTGCAATAGTGCTAGAAAGCCTGTTGACTCCAGAACTGGCAAACGGAAATACCGCAAGTGTACGGTAGTCAATGTAGCATTCACCGGGAGTATTTCAGGTATCATATTTTCCACAGGGAATATGAAGTGAACTAACTAGGCTCAAGGTCATCCAAAGGGTCAAGGATAGGTAAGGATAGGTAAGTGATCTCACATAGATCCTAATCTAAAGATAAATGATAGAGAGCTAGCTAGGTGGGAGGACAACGAGTGAGTATAGACTCCTATGACTCTAACTTTACTCGTGTGAACCAATCTAATCTAGTAGCGGACACACACTAACGTCGCTAAACTTAACTGCTTGTTTGTTGGAAGTCGACTGTAATAGGAGGACGAAACTCCTATCCAAGCGGACTCGTTTCTTATGGGTGCCTACAAACCGTACCCGACATGAATAGAACCTACTCGGAAGCAAAGGCCTGTCACGCTTCGCCACCGCCCGCTATCACGTTTGATATGGTGGTATTCAAGGGCAGGCTTTAGTCTAAGCACCATGCTTATGCTAACTCCTACTACTCAGACTAAGTGTACGACCTTGTCGGTGTTTTTTCCCCGGGGGGTCACACCAACGAGTAAATTTGTATGCGTGCTCCCTTTCCCGGATGGTGATGCAAGAAGACACAAAGGTTTATCCTGGTTCGGGCAAGAGAAGGCCCTACGTCCAGCGGGGGGAGAGAGTTTGTATTATCTTGCACCTAAGTGCTTGTACAGGGGCGAATACAAGCGTGGTATGAAGTGTGGAGCTCTTCTACGTATGAGTGTGGTCTTGTGTTGTTCTCGTTTCGTCCTCCTGTTCTATTCCTGAGTCTCTCCTTTTATAGCTCCAAGGAGAGACCCAGGGTACATGCGTAGACGCTAGAGTAGGGGTCGATAGCCGCATGGAGCGCTGACCTACTCGAGGCTTCCGTACGGCATGGCCTCGAGCCGTCCCATCTTGATAGCCCGGTGATGATTACGCGTGCTCCTGCGTTCGGCCCTGCCCGCCGCCTCGCGCTGGTTCTGAGGTCGCATGCCGGTACGGTATGGCGGCGGATCCGGCGGGGTAGTTGTGGTGTTGTCAGTCGACGCCCAACTTGTCCCTAGGAAGGGACCCCGTTCGGTCGAGGGTCGGACACCGTGTAATATGCTGATATCTGGAGCGCTGACCTTAGATGTCTCGAGGGGGTCCCGATTAGACGTTCCATCCTCGTTTCCTGCGTCCTGACACGCCCTGGGTCGTTCGGTGGGAAAGCTGCAAAAAGATTGATGGGACGGAAGCCTGTTCCCTATCACGCCTCCCGTGACCTGTGCGTTAGGTGGGGAAACATCAGGCGCATTTAATGCTCCCGCCCGCGTGCGCGCGTCAGGCGGCGGATGGCGCCCTCGCGCTCGACGCCCCCCGGTTCGCATGAGCCTATTCCGTATTCGACGGTAACCGGCGCTCGACGCTATTTCCGTCTTCGAGGTTACGGCCGTCGATGGCGGCGCATAGGTAAGATTAGAGCGTCGAATTGAGGGTCTCGACCTGCGTACGGGCAATCTCATAATGCGCATCGCTGAGGGTACCCCTTACTGATACCCTCGACAGTAGCCCCCGAGCCTCCATTTGAGTGCTAGCGCTCGAGTGGAGGCTTTGTTTTGCGGTCGAATTTCCGTGGGGGCGCGCGAGCGACCCCGCGGGTGTAGCCCCCGAGCCCTCGAGGGAGTATTTAACTCCTTCGAGGGTTATTTTGCCAAATTTGCAGAAACGCTGTCAACACCCGTGGTGGAAGGTTCTGTTCGGCTTTGCCTTGCGTGGAGGTTTCGACGTACTCTCGATAGAGCGAGCGTCTTCCACCCCGGGTTGAGTTCCTAGCGGGTAGTCTAAGTGAGAACCTGTGCCCCTTTCGAGGGGGTCAGCTGTAGCCCGGAGGCGTCCTCATAAAGCAGGGTCGACGTGGTCGGGATACCGGTCTCATTCGATAGAGTCCAGCGGCTCGATGCCTCCCTTCGGGGGGATTCCTCTCGACTGTCTCGACCCTACCTTAGACATCGCCAGCGAGCCCTCGAGGCGGGCCTCGATTTTCGACCACTCGCTGGGGATCCCTGACTCTTGGCGCTCGAGATCGGCTGTCGAACCCTTTCGACGGGCCAGCCATCGACCTCTCGAGACTATTGTGGGCGCATACCTTGGCTTACGAAGTAAGGAAGTGGCCGTGGCGGTTCGCCTTTCTGCCCGTTGGGCGCGCCTTTTTAGGCGGGTGACGTTGCGACACTGTATCGGCGGGGAATTCGGAGAGTCCAGCCTGTGAGGAGAGAAAGGACTGTCAGACGGCGCATTTATGGGGGGAGTTACCTTATTTCTCGGATCTGTCCGTTGGCGGACTGCTGCCTATAAATACGCCGTCGCGTCGCCGCCGTTCTTCTCCCTTCCGCCTTCTCGCTCTTATTCTCTTGTTGCCTTTGCTTTCTCGCCGTCTCACACGCCTCCTCGAGCTGTAGTGAATCCACCGTCCCCCAGCCGAGATGCCTGTAAGACTCGTCGCCGCCGACGACTGGCGCCCGTCGTCGATGACGGAGCGCCGGCTGTTAGAGCTTGAGAAAGAGGGACTGCTGTGCCGCCGCACCTCGCTATCGTCGCCGGAGTGGATCGCGCCGCCGGCGAGTCACAGGGGGCCTCAGCCGCCTGAGGGCTACGTGGTGTCGTTCGCCAAGTTCCACCGCCACGGTCTGGGCGCGCCCCCGAGCCGCTTCATGCGGGCCCTCTGCTTCCATTATGGGGTCGAGCTCCAGCACTTCTCTCCGAACGCCATCACCGTAGCGGCGGTTTTCGCCGCCGTGTGTGAGGGCTACCTGGGGATGATGCCGCACTGGGAGCTGTGGCTCCACCTCTACAGGGGCGAGCTTTTCCACGCCCCCACCGGAACCACGGGTGTAAGGAAGCCCGTGCGGGCGGGATGCCTCAATCTGGTGCAGAAGACGGGGAAGACGGACAGGCCGCGGGAGTACATCCCGGTAGGGTTATCGACCAACCACGCCGGCTGGGACTCCCAGTGGTTTTATCTGCGGAACGATGACAATCTCCTGCCTTCCTACTCGGGCCGTCTGATCATGGAGCGTCCAGCGGATTGGACATACGGCGTCGTCCAAGCTCATCAACCTCGGCTCGACCCCCTCCTCGACGCCCTGAAGAAGCTTCGCCAGGAGGGTTTGACCGCCGCTCTCGTCCTCTCGGCCGTCCATCATCGGAGAGTTCTCCCATTGATGTCTCGACCGTTGAGGATGGACGAGATGGGCCCTGGTGTCTCATCTCGGGACCTTGAGGCGTGTCGGATGTCCAACGAGGCTCCGGCGGACGACGAAGTCGCGGCCCGAGTCAGGGCTGCAATTGCCGGTGATTTTCAGCCGGAGCATGTTAACGGCTTCCCCATGAGACCTGACGCAGGCTCGATCGATCTGGTACGCCTTCTTTTTGCGCGCAGCCTCGATTCTGGGTTTCGTTTCTCCCCTCTCTTTTTTCTAAGTCTACCTTAGTTTTGGCAGGGTCGGATTGATGTCCGGTCCTCGAGGCCTCCGGTAAAGGAGGACGAGGTCGATCGTGACAAACGGCGCCAATCTGCCGAAAAGCTAAAGTCTGCGAAGGACTCTGCAAAGAAGGGGGAGAAGAAGAAAAACCTCGACCGCCAAGCATTAGAGGCGCGTCGAGCCAAATCCAGGCAGAGGGGGGAGCCTGAGGAGGAATCCCCTAACGATGATGACGATGATGACGAGGACAGCGACGATTCCGAGGGGATGGCGTCGCGCCTCGATCGGATTCTCGAGGGCCCGCCTCGAGGTGACGTCGATGCCCCCCAGACGGAGGCGCCAGAGGAGGGTCTGAGCGGATCTCGTCGCCCCCGGGCCGACACCCCTCCCGCGCCTAAGGCGGGCCAAGACGCACCGCGCCCTCCCCCGGTGCCCAGGGAGAGCAGTCTGGTTAGGCCCTAGGCGTCGGGGCCACTAACTCGTGGTCGCGCCGCGGCCTCTGAGAAAGGAGATGCCGGCCGTAGGAGCGCCAGTCCCGGTGCCCGCCAGGCGGGGACCAACGCGCCTAAGCCAGTGCCTGCCCTCGAGGGGCCTGGAGCCCCGACGCGAGGTGGCTCGAGGCCCACTGGTCGGGGTGGCGGAAGGCGAGCCGTTCTCCCTATGGGGTAAGCCTTTTTGATGTTGCGGTTTTTGTCTTCCCATTCTTCCACCTTTCCTCATATGCCAACCTTTTCTCAGGCTGAAGCGGACCCTTGAGCAGGCCCAGCCGTCCATGGCAAAGAAGCTCAGAACGGGTGCCGCCTCCAAGGAACCTGGTTCGTAGTTTATTTTTGGGCGTTGCGATGTTCCTGTGTCGGTTATCGTAACGTCTGACCCTTACCCTTTGTTTCGTAGGCTCCTCCAGCTCCCAACCTTCAGCCGGCGTCGAGAGGGCTTCGTCTCGTCCAGCGCCTACTCCGTCGCTGCCGACTGGTGGTGAGGCGCCCCAGACGCAAGCGTCAGAGGGAGCCCCCGAGCCCCCTAGATTGGGGGTTGAGGGGGAACCCATCACCATCAGCGACACGTCTGATGGTGACGGAGCGTCTGGGGGTGCCCGCCCCATGGAGGAGGAAACATCGACCCCTCATGTCGGGGGATCAACTCCCTGGCCCGCCGGCCTCCGCACCCTCGAGGAGCAGAAAAAGAAGAGGGAGGAGGATGAACAGCGGGAGCGCGAGGCGGCGCGGCAGCCACAGGAGCAGCAGCAGCAGCAACCCCAGCCGGAGGAGCAACTGCAGCATCAGCAGGAGGAGCAGCAGCAGCAGTAGGGGGGCCAAGAGGACGAGCCGCTCGAGCCCCCGCCTCAAGGTTTGGCCCAACCGGCGCCACTGGCGCCGCAAGAGCCCGGCGATCAGGAGGAAAATTTGCCGGTGTATGGCCCTCCCACCCCAGCGTGGCTCCTCCCGGGGGCGCCTGCCGCGATCCGGGCAGAGTCGGGGCGAGCGGACGGAGTGGTGGCGCTCGCCTGTATGATGCGCACCCCCACCGACCCCGAGTCCAAGATCAAGAGGACGATCTACGGCATGGACGGGATCGCCCCAGGGTTCCTCCGGGAGCGTCGAGCATGGGAGGACCACTTTCCCTCTGAGGAGGATGAGATTGGGTCGTCAGGGAGCAAGGACGGTACTTGGAAGACGGTGGATGACGACGGGCGGTTTCCTTGCCTCACCGACCTGTTCTTGCGCCACGGGGGTTCCCTCGAGACCGTCGAGAACTTTATCTGTGGCGTCAAGGCGCGGGCTGATCGGGAGATGGAGAACTGGTGTCCCGATCGGATTCGTATCCGAGCTTCCACCGACCCGTCCGAGCCCAATATCTTCCTCGACGACAAGAAGGAGGTCGAGAAGTGGGAGCATGTCGAGGAGCTCCGCCTTTGGATGAAGCATGTGGTGGGGCTCCTATCGGACGTCATCAACAACGGGCTCGGGCCTGCTTATTTTGTAAGTGTTTCTCGAACTCCATCTTCATGGTGCTTTCTGGTTTCTGTATTCTAATCCATCCGACCCTTGATTCGCAGGATATGAAAGAGACCTCTCGCATCAAGTCCAGCTTCATACACGCCACGAGGGGCGGTTGGGAGCAGCTCCCCCTCCTCAAGGATCAACTCCTCGAGTCGCAGGAAAAGCTCCTTAAAGCTTACAAAGATCTCATAGCACTCGAGGAGGAGAAGAAGGCGAGGGAGGCTGCTTTGGCCGAGGCCCGAGAGGCCTCGAAGAAGACGGAGGAGGAGGCGATGCAGCTACGGGAGCGGGCTCTTACGGTCGAGGAGGCCGCGTCCAGAGCCCGGGAGGAGGCCCTGTCCTACAAGAGCGTCATTGCGGACCTGGACAAGGAGAAGGGCCTTCTCAAGACCGACCTGGACTCCCTCCGCGATTCTTTCCAGAAGATGAAAGTGGCGTACGTGGACAGTGAGGTCGCAAGGGGTGCCGCCGAGGACGTAAAGAAGAAGGCCCTCGAAGACCTCGAGGCGGAGCGGGCTCGATCCCGCTGTCTCTCTGACGACATCGAGCGTCTGAAGGGAGAATTGCTGGAGAAGAGTGGAGCCGTTGCTCAGGCTGGCAGGGTGATCGAAGATCTCCGCGTCGCCAATACTGAGCTGGCGCGCTCCAACAGAGGGATCGAGCGTGCCAACACCAGATTGGTCGGCGAGAACACGGCCCTAGAGGAGAGCATCAAAGGTATGTTTCCTTTGTCGAATTTCTTTTTCGAGGTGTGCTTGGTTTTTCCTAAGGTCTCTTTATATTGGCTCTTACAGGGCTCAAGGACGAACTCCTGGCCGCCCAAGCCGAGGCTCGCAACGCCAAGGCTCACCTCGAGGCGGAGGTTGCTTTGAACCGTCGAGTGCGGACGGCGATAAGTGATCTCTCGACCTCTTGGGAGGTCGAGCCTATGGATGAGTCGAGGGAGGACGCTCGAGGCGACGCCCTGGTCGACCAGTTGCGCTACATAGGCGCGACGCTGCGAGATCGGGTGCGGGACGCCCTCCACATCGGGGTGAAGCGGGCGATGGCGGTTGTCTGCTCGGGCTTCTCCTACGACATGGAGGTGGTGTCCCATGGCTTCGTCACCGACATCTCCAAGACCGACGCGGAGAACGAGGAGAGGCTCCATGCCTTGATCGATGACGCGGAGGCTCCTGGGGAAAGGTTGGCCAAGCTCTTCGAGCCTGAGGTGCTCCCTTCTGAGGCTAGCTCGGGCGGAGGCGAGGGCGGTGAGGATCGTGCCGCGGCCTGAGGCCTGCGAGCCTGCTCAGGGCGCCTGGGGCCCCTTGTATGATATTTTGTTGATTTTGTTGCTAAGCGATACGGTGTCTTTTTGTAATTGTTAAATGCTTATTTGTCTTTCCGCTCGAGGTCCTTTTATTTCTCTTTGTTCCTACGTTTGTATCCCTTGCTAGATCTTTCGTCAAAAAACAACCTCGATTACCTCAAGGGTAAGGAAGTGAGTAGAGTTTCCGTAGCCCGGGGGCGTGGGAGTTCTCCGGCTCGTTATCCCTCGGCCTTTGGGGGGCTCGAGGCGCCTTAGCTACTCGAGCCGTGAAAGGTTTACTAAGTAAGAAAAGAAAACTTCTTGGTTTTTTCGACGCTTGGGGGGGGGGGTCGTCCCCCTGGTAGCCCCCGAGGGGGTGCTGACTATGATGGGTCATGGTCGGCATCCCCTTTTAACGTCGAGACTATGACTCGTAACTATTTTTAGCACAAAAAGAAGTCGCTCGAGAGAAAGACTTTATTTATTCACGCGTTCGTTTACAAAGTCTTCGTACAAAATGTAGGAACGTAAGTTTAGGACTTCTAGGGGTAGAATCGACGTAGCTGTTCGATGTTCCATGCGTTGGTGAAGATTGCCCCCTTTTCGTCCGCCAACTTGTACGTTCCTGGCTTAAGGACCTCGGCCACCACATACGGGCCTTCCCAAGGTGGAGTCAGCTTGTGGCGTCCTTGGTTGCTTTGCCGGCGTCGTAGGACAAGGTCGCCTACGTTGAGGTCCCTCTTGCGCACGTGCTTATCGTGGTAGCGTCGGAGTCTCTGCTGATATCTGGCAGAGTTGAGGAGGGCCATGTCTCAAGCCTCCTCGAGTTGGTCGACCGCGTTTTCTTGAGTTTCTTTGTTCGATTGCTCGTTGTAAGCCTTGAGTCGAGGTGACCCGTACTCGAGGTCTGTGGGGAGGATAGCCTCAGAGCCGTAGACCATGAAGAACGGGGTGTATTTGGTGGCCCTGCTTGGCGTTGTCCTAAGGCTCCATAGGACTGAGGAAAGCTCCTCGACCCATTTCTTGCCGAATTTCTTCAATCGATTGTAGATCCTTGGCTTGAGTCCTTGCAAAATCATGCCGTTGGCACGCTCGACCTGGCCGTTAGTTCGAGGGTGGGCTACTGCAGACCAGTTCACACGGATATGATGCTGATCGCAGAAATCCAAGAACTTTCTGCCGGTGAACTGGGTGCCGTTGTCGGTGATGATGACATTGGGGATCCCAAACCGATGGATGATGTCGGTGAAGAAGAGGACGGCCTGCTCGGAGCGGATGTTGGTGATGGGTCGAGCCTCGATCCATTTTGAGAACTTGTCAATGGCCACCAGCAAATGGGTGTATCCTCCTTTCGCCTTTTGTAGAGGTCCTACTAAATCGAGCCCCCATACCGCAAACGGCCAGGTGATGGGGATCATCTGAAGAGCGTGGGCGGGCAGATGCGTCTGCTTGGCGTAGAACTGGCACCCATGACACGAGCGTACGAGCTCGATGGCATCCGCCACAGCCGTTGGCCAGTAGAAGCCTTGGCGAAAAGCGTTCCCTACAAGGGTCCGTGAAGCGGCGTGGTGGCCACAAGCCCCCGAGTGCAGGTCATCGAGGAGTTTTCGGCCTTCTTCTACGGTGATGCAACGTTGTAAGACCCCCGTCAGGCTCCGTCGATATAGCTCGTTGTCTTCGCCATAGATCACATATGATTTGGCCCGTCGAGCGATACGACAAGCTTCTGTCTTGTCTTCTGGCAGCTCGCCGCGGATAAGGCAGTCGAGGAACGGTGTGCGCCAATCGAATGGTCGACCCGGTCGTCGTTCTGTCTCCATCATCTCTTCCACCATCAAGAGCGTATCGACAGCATTGGTTGGTTGGGCGGTGGTGGCGTCGACGCCAGCCCCCGTGCCTAGGTCGACGGATGGCTCGTGAAGATCCTTTGAGAATGCATCAGGCGGCACTGTGCCTCTGGTAGATGCGATCTTGGCGAGTTCGTCAGCTGCCTCGTTGTAGCGTCGAGCGACATGGACAAGCTCGAGGCCGAGGAACCTGTCCTCGAGTCGACGGACCTCCTTGCAGTACGCTTCCATTTTTGGGTCGTGGCAGCTCGAGGTTTTCATTACTTGGTCGATGACGAGTTCGGAGTCACCTCGGACGTCGAGGCGTCGGACTCCTAACTCGATAGCGATCTTGAGACCGTTGACGAGGGCCTCATATTCTGCGACATTGTTAGATGCGGCAAAATGAATCCTGATTATGTACCTCATGTGGACGCCCAAGGGTGAGATGAACAGCAGGCCCGCTCCAGCTCCAGTTTTCATGAGCGACCCATCGAAATACATCGTCCATAGTTTCGCCTGGACCTGGGTCGGGGGAAGCTGGGTGTCCGTCCATTCTGCGATGAAGTCTACCAGGGCCTACGATTTGATGGCCTTGCGAGGCGCATAAGCGAGAGTCTCACTCATGAGCTCGACCGACCATTTTGCTATTCTTCCCGTGGCTTCTTTGCTCTGGATTATTTCGCCTAAAGGAAAAGACGAGACCACCGTGATGGGGTGGCCAAGGAAGTAATGCTGCAGCTTGCGACGGGCAAGGATTACGGCATAAATCAGCTTCTGGATTTGGGGATAACGCATCTTGGTCTCCGAAAGCACCTCGCTGACGAAATAGACTGGCCTTTGGACCGGCAGCGCATGACCCTCCTCTTGTCTTTCGACCACCACCGCCGCGCTGACGACCTGGGTCGTCGATGCGACGTAGAGGAGCAGCAGCTCTGCAGGTTGAGGTGGAACCAGGACTGGGGCCGAGGTCAACGTCTTCTTCAGCCTTTCGAGTGCTTCTTCGGCCTCGGGGGTCCAAGAAAAACGCTCGACCTTCTTTAGGAGTCGATATAATGGCAATGCCTTTTCTCCTAGTCTCGAGATGAAACGGCTCAGAGCCGCTAGGCACCCCGTGACTCTCTGTACACCCTTGATGTCTCGGATCGGCCCCATTTTCGTGATGGCCGAGACTTTCTTGGGGTTGGCCTCGATGCCGCGCTGCGAAACGATGTAACCTAGGAGCATGCCTCGAGGTACACCGAAAACGCACTTCTCGGGATTGAGCTTGATCCGGCTGGTGCGTAGGCAGCTAAAGGCAATCTCGAGGTCCTGGATCAGGTCTCCTCATCGCTTTGACTTGACGACAATGTCGTCGACGTAGGCCTCGACCGTGGACCCTATATGTTCGCCAAACACGTGGAGCATGCAACGTTGATACGTGGCTCCCGCGTTTCGAAGCCCGAATGGCATGGTTACGTAGCAATACATCCCAAAAGGCGTGATGAAAGAGGTCGCGAGCTGGTCGGACTCCTTCATTTTTATTTGGTGGTAACCAGAATATGCATCAAGGAAAGAAAGGGTTTCACATCCCGCGGTAGAATCGACAATCTGATCAATGCGTGGCAATGGAAAGGGAACTTTCGGACATGCTTTATTCAGACTAGTATAATCGACACACATCCTCATTTTCCCATTCTTTTTCTTAACTAATACAGGGTTTGCTAACCAGTCAGGATGATGAACCTCCTTGATGAATCCGGCCGCCAAAAGCTTGTGGACTTCCTCGCCAATGATCTTGCGCTTCTCCTCATCGAATCGGCGCAACCGCTGCTTTACTGGCTTGGAACCGGCTCGAATCTCCAAGGAGTGCTCGGCGACTTCCCTCGGTATGCCTGGCATGTCCGAGGGACTCCATGCAAACATATCGGCATTTGCACGGAGAAAGTCGACGAGCACGGCTTCCTATTTGGGGCCGAGGTCGGCGCTGATCGTCAGCACTTTGCCGTCGGAGTCGTTGGGGTCGAGCGGGATCTTCTTGGTTCCTTCCGCCGCCTCGAAGCTGCCCGCGTGGCGCTTAGGCTCTGGTGCCTCAGCGGCCAGGGCCTCGAGCTTCGCGACGAGCTCGGTGGAGCTCTCGACCGCCTCCCCGTACTCGACGCATTCGACGTCGCACTCGTACGCGTGCTCGAAGGAGGAACTGACAGTGATGACGCCTTTGGGACCGGGCATCTTCAGCTTCAAGTAGGTGTAGTTGGGTATGGCCATGAACTTGGCGTAGCCCGGGCGCCCGATGATGGCGTGGTACGTGCCTCGGAACCCAACCACCTCAAAAGTGAGGGTTCCCTTCCTGAAGTTGGCCGCTGTGCCGAAGCAGACCGATAGGTCAATTCGTCCTACTGGCAGTGCCTTTTTCCCTGGCACGACGCCATGGAAACCGCCGGCGCTTGGCTGGAGGCGTCCTCTATCGATGCCGAGGAGGTCGAGGGTCTCGAGGTAGATGATGTTGAGGCTGCTGCCACCATCCATCAGCACTTTCGAAAGCCGGGTGTTGACGATGATGGGGTCGACGACGAGCGGGTAGACGCCTGGGGCGACTACCTTGTCGGGGTGGTCTTCTCGGTCGAAAGTGATAGGAGTGCTTGACCAGTTAAGGTACTGGGGCACCGCCATTCTTGCTGCAAAGACTTCGCGACGCTCCCTTTTGCGCTGCCTCGTGGTCAACTGAGTCGAGGGCCCGCCATAGATCATGTAGCAGTCGTGGACGGCGGGGAAGCCATCGTCATCTTTGTTGTCCTCCTTGCTGCCAGCCTTCTCTTTCTTGGAGTCATCACGCGTATCTTTTTTGGACCCCTGACCGTCGAAATGCTTTCTCAGCATACGACAGTCCTTGACCTTGTGGTTGGCGCCTCCCTTATGGTAAGGGCACGGCTCCTCCAACATCTTGTCAAAGATGCCTCCATTCGGAGGGCCTCGAGGCTTCTTTCGATCCATGGCGGCGACAAGGTTGTCATCGGAATCTTCCCGGTGGAACTGCCGCACTTTTTGCTTCTTTTTGTTTTTCTTGAGGCCTCGACTGGGGGTCCCATCTTCGTTGATGGGCTGCTTGCCTTTCCTCCCTTCTGAGCTGAAGAAGGCGCTGACTGCCTCCTCCCCTGCCGCGTAGTTGGCTACTACGTCCATCAGCTCGTCGACGGTCTGAGGTCGGTTGCGACCTAATTCCCGCACCAAGTCTCGGCTGGTGGTGCCCGAGACAAACGCCAAGATGATGTCGTGGTCAGGGATGTGCGGCAGCTCAGTGCGCTGCTTTGAGAAGCGCCGAGCATACTCCCGAAGAGTTTCTCCTGACTTCTGCTTGCACTTGCTGAGGTCCCATGAGTTCCCTGGTCGTATGTAGGTCCCTTTGAAGTTACCCTCGAAGACTCTGACCAGATCAACCCAGTTGTGGATCTGATTGGCAGGGAGTTCCTCGAGCCATCGACAGGCGGTGTCGGAGAGGAAAAGGGGTAGCTGTCTGATGATGGCTCGATCATCACCTCGAGCGCCACCTAGCTGACAGGCCAGCCTGAAGTCGGCCAGCCACAACTCTGGTTTGGTCTCTCCATTGTACTTCGCGATGCTGGTCGGGGGTCGAAATGGATTGGGCAGGGGCGTGCTGCGGATCGCCCTGCTGAACACCCGTGGGCCTGGTGGCTCGGGAGCCACCCGGTCCTCGTCGTCCTCGTGCCGGCGGCGTCGATTTTCTTTGATGTCGTGCCGCGCGTCGTGTCGATGTTGACCGTCGACGGGGAGGATGAGAGCGGTCTTTCTACCTCGAGGGGGAGGTTGTTGTTGGACTGACACCTCCTCTTCGTTTAGAGGCTGTTCGTCGCGCTTCTCTGTGGCAGCTCCTCGCCGTCGAGACGCCGAACTTTCGGCTTGTTGAACCGCCGCCACCTGGAGCAATGTCTGTACCTCATCTCGAATGCGTCGGGCCTGGGAATTCGACGGCTCTGGCATGTTACGTAGCAGCATCGTCGCTGCCACTACATTCTGGCCTGCTCGAGGGAAACGGCTGACAGGTTGCTCTGGCTCTGAGTCGCCGATGATCTGTCGATATACCTCTCGAGCGCGTCTGGGGACACTTCCGCCCGGCGGGTAGGGCAGGTCTTGCTCGAGGTTTTGCTCGAGCAGGACGAGGCGCTCGCGGTCTTCGTCGAGCTTCATCTTGAGCTCCCGTAGCTGCGCGAGCTGCGCGGTCCTGTCTTCCTGAGGAGGGGGGTCGAGCTGTCCGTCGTTCCCAGGCGTCCTGGGGTCTTCTCGCGCTGCGGGGGCTCGACCACCCACGGCAGCATCCTGTGTCTCGTCAGTAGTTTCTACCGCCCCGTCGATGTGATAGCATTCCCTCGTAGGGTCATAGCTGTCTGTCTCGGAGTCGGAGTCCGGTTCGGCGGCATAGAAACACCCACGTCCTTCCTCCAGCAATCGTTGCCTGAGGGAGGTGATCGAGTATCGTCCGGGGCCTAGACGACGGAGGCCTTGTACTCGGGAAAGGTCCGGCAGCTCGGACGCCGACTGCCGCGCTTCAGAGCTACGTGGGAGGACCATTGGTCTTTCTACGTACGTCTGGGCGTTTGGGCATATCGCCCTGGCGAGCGACGCCGCGGCGTTGTCCAACCCGAACGGCAGTGCCGCCCTTGGAGAGAACAACCCGTGTGGAAGTAGCCTAGCTGCGGTGGGGGAGAGCGCGCGAGACGCGTCCCCTCCCGTCGTCGCGCGGTGCTGAGTCGTCGCGCTTGTTGCTCCGTCACATGGTGCTGCCGCCTTGTGGCCCACGTCCTGCCTCGCACGAGCTGTTGGTCGTGCTGAAGCTGAGGGGCTGCGGTGGTGCTGTCCGCGCCTCTTCTTAGGCGGGGAGGCATGGTGGTGAGGGCGTCTCGGGGCCTTCAACCGTGCTGGCGTAACGCGGGCTCCTTCTGGTCCTTTGACTGAGAGCAAGATCATGTCGTAGCCGGAGCCCGTAGACATGAACTCGAGACTCCCAAACCAAATCACCGTGGAGCGCGGAAACGGCGAGGCAAGAGTAGCCATCCGGAAAGGAGTGGGAAATTGATGAAAAACACGCAGGACCCCTACCTGGCGCGCCAACTGTCGGTGTTTTTTCCCCGGGGGGTCACACCAACGAGTAAATTTGTATGCGTGCTCCCTTTCCCGGATGGTGATGCAAGAAGACACAAAGGTTTATCCTGGTTCGGGCAAGAGAAGGCCCTACGTCCAGCGGGGGGAGAGAGTTTGTATTATCTTGCACCTAAGTGCTTGTACAGGGGCGAATACAAGCGTGGTATGAAGTGTGGAGCTCTTCTACGTATGAGTGTGGTCTTGTGTTGTTCTCGTTTCGTCCTCCTGTTCTATTCCCTGAGTCTCTCCTTTTATAGCTCCAAGGAGAGACCCAGGGTACATGCGTAGACGCTAGAGTAGGGGTCGACAGCCGCATGGAGCGCTGACCTACTCGAGGCTTCCGTACGGCATGGCCTCGAGCCGTCCCATCTTGATAGCCCGGTGATGATTACGCGTGCTCCTGCGTTCGGCCCTGCCCGCCGCCTCGCGCTGGTTCTGAGGTCGCATGCTGGTACGGTATGGCGGCGGATCCGGCGGGGTAGCTGTGGTGTTGTCAGTCGACGCCCAACTTGTCCCTAGGAAGGGACCCCGTTCGGTCGAGGGTCGGACGCCGTGTAATATGCTGATATCTGGAGCGCTGACCTTAGATGTCTCGAGGAGGTCCCGATTAGACGTTCCATCCTCGTTTCCTGCGTCCTAACACGCCCTGGGTCGTTCGGTGGGAAGGCTGCAAAAAGATTGATGGGACGGAAGCCTGTTCCCTATCACGCCTCCCGTGACCTGTGTGTTAGGTGGGGAAACATCAGGCGCATTTAATGCTCCCGCCCGCGTGCGCGCGTCAGGCGGCGGATGGCGCCCTCGCGCTCGACGCCCCCCGGTTCGCATGAGCCTATTCCGTATTCGACGGTAACCGGCGCTCGACGCCTGATCGATTCGCTCAACGCTATTTCCGTCTTCGAGGTTACGGCCGTCGATGGCGGCGCATAGGTAAGATTAGAGCGTCGAATTGAGGGTCTCGACCTGCGTACGGGCAATCTCATAATGCGCATCGCTGAGGGTACCCCTTACTGATACCCTCGATAGACCTAGTCCAAGCACCGTGTTACCGGCAGAGAAAACAACCCAAGCACTTAAGACTAACTTAGCTAGTATATAACTACTACAAGACAGACTAGGACACTACAATAGAATATTGCACTAAGTAAATACTAAAAGTAAATACTTAGAAAAGTCAAGTAAAAGTAAATATATTAAATACTCAAAGTCTTACAAGAGAAAAGGTAAAGGAATACCAGACTCTCCAGAAGACGACTAAGGAGACTCCGAGCTTCGCTCGACTCAACTCTAACTCCACACTAGACTAACACTACTACCCTACATTGTAACAAGTGGATCTTGAAGTGTGAGATATGGAAGATGAAGGCCTATATGGGCTATTTATAGCAGGAGGTGGAGTAGGGGCTACTCCACTGCCATGTCAACAATCCGCGTGACCTCTAGCATGTACCATTGGATAAACCGACCTTGGAACCGCCATATGGTCAACGGTTGGGGATTTCCATCACATGTTCATCATGGGGACGTCGGTGGGAGTGAACCGACTCCAGATGGGGCCCACCTATAGGTCGGCCAACCTGCCATCTGAATGACAGTGGGTCCCACTGACCTTCTGGAAGGTCCTTAGGTCGGTGGGAGGCTGGGCCAGTTGGCATGACCCAATTGGTCGGTCAGCCGACCGTCCTTTGGGGCCCCTGGCCCACCACTAGCCTCCTGGTGGTGTCCCCACTTGTCATGTGAAGTGTTGTCCAAAGTTGAGTCTGGTTGCACACTTGCTTGCTTCCATGTGGGCCCAAGGATCTATGTGCTAAGTGTTTGAACCGTTGAGGGCAAGCACACTTAGATCCAAGGGTTGGGATTGACTCCTTGGAGTATGCCATGGCTCTGCCATGGAGGGGAGCCCCAGGTGGGCCCAAACCATGGTCGGCCGACTGAGGTTATGGGGCCCATAGGGCTCATTTCCTTCTTCCCTGCATTGAAAGGGCTAAGAGTACAAGTGGAACTTTATTAGCGATAAATATGTTCATGTGATGCTTATCTTTCTTCAATCGAGGACTGTTGACGGGCTTTTGAGTATATAGAACTGGATCTTATTTCCCATCAACAGTGGTCGTCCACCACACCAATCCCTCTCCCACGGTTCGTCCTTGCACTCCAGATGCAGCACCTCCGAGGTATCCCACACGTGCGGGGAAGAAGCGTTGCGCCTCCGGACTGCTAGGTCCACGAGGAGCAAAAGGCGCGAGTGTGGGTGAGCGGCGCCGGCTGCCTGATGGTGTGGGATTAACCCTGGCCGCGCCCCCTCCCTCTCTTATATAGGCGTCCTCTAATCAACCCCGAGTCGAGGCCCAATTAGAAACCCTAAGCCTTTTCTAATTCGGGTCCAGCCCGAATTAGGTTTCTAGCCCCTTAAGCGTGCGACCCTATGCGTTCACATGCATATAGACATGGGCTGAGTACTCCTACTTGCCCAATAGTTGATAGTGGCCTCTAGAAAGGCATGACAACTCCTATACGTACGCAAAGATCATATCAAACGAACCACTACATACATATACATATTATTCCCTTGCCACACGATATTTTGTCCAACTCGTGGGTTAACACTTAACCCAAGCACAGCCATGCATTTGCTGATCCAATCACTTGAGTGATCCAGTGATATCTCTCTCACATAGAGAGGGGCAAGTTTCGTCTTGATCATCTATGTCTCACAGCATGTTCCCCGACAAACCCGAAGACCACCTTTATAACTACCCTGTAACGGAGTAGCGTTTAATAGTCCCTAAGTTGGTCGTTTCACATCTTGAGAACATACGACAATCTTAGGTCTAAGGACATAATGTACATGATGTATAAAGAGATAATAAGAACATCTCATGTTGGGTCAGTCCAGCCCTATGTCATACATGTGCCCACATTATTAGTTTGACATCTCTATGTCTATGACTTGTGAAACAATGTCCTCAACTAATACATATGCTAATCTAATATTCATGTGTATCCTCACACGAAAACTGATCAGGGACAACTTTAGAATAACCATACAAGTAAAAGAGTTTCACAAACAATTCACATAATTGTTAATCAATACAAGTTTGTCTATAATGGATATTCACTGAACTCATAATATATGTCATGGATACAATCGTAATATCATCATCTCTATGATTACCTCTAGGGCATATTCCCAACAATCTCCCTCATCTAGACTCCGTTTTTAGTGATCAAGAACTTTTTGGAAAGCTAACGAAGAGATTCAGGGCTACCGGCCTGCTCTAGACCCACCTATTAGTGTGCTTTGTCTCACGGCCTTCCATCGCCTTTGAGGACCAATCTACGCTATTGTTTCAAGTCAATGTGATTTAGGGCTGCAGTTTATCCCACTGGCTATATAAGCAAAGGCAGATCCTAGGAGGCATCTTCATCTTCATTAGCTACCTCCAGAGCAAAAACTAGGTTTCATCAAGTAGAGAAGTAGAGGTCTCTCTAGATCTTCTAGTTCTAGTTCTTCTAGTTTATGTTCTATTTTTAGTTCTAGTTCATCTAGTTGTAAACTAGAGATCGATCAACAAGAGAGGGGAGGGGAGAGCTGAGAAGGAGCCAGATCTGTCGGATCTTCCTAGATATTGTACTACTATAGCATCTGGTTCATCTTGAGCAATCTCCAGGTTCTTCATTATTTATTTGTAGTATTTTGTTTAATTGATTTCACTTCTTGCTTTATTTTATTTACTAGATCTCTCCTTGTATTGAGTGCTTTCGTTATTCGCGATAGCTAGAGTAGCAAACGCTAGTGTAGACGTGGCGTCTAGACTAGGGTTTACCTGAGTTTGCTTCCAATCCTCCAATTAGTTGTGGTAGCCCAGAGAGGTGACCACTCTATCTGGTCTTTGTAATCCACCATATTAGGGTTGGTATTTTCATAGAGCTTTTTGGTAGCCTTCGCATAATTACTTTTATCCCAATCTTTTTCGAGTTAGAAAGGTAGTACTGCTCCAAAGTAGGTAAAGTAAAGTAAGCCTATTAATCTTGATCACCCATTAGACATAGAAAACCCTAAAATCCCTCTGTATCCTATAATTACCCTTTCCTTGGATGTTCCTAATTTTTCTAGTACACTTCACGTTCTCTATGGAAATCGATACTCTTGAATACTTCTAGTGAAAGCTACATTGATATCTGTGCGCTTGCAAATTTTTCTGTTCACGTTTAAAATATCCAACATCGAGCCAAGCTTAGGTACGAGTATATCGCTTAGTCACTCCCCGACCTGTTCTTCCAGTGATTCAAAATAAAGTGGGCACACTTCATTAGAAAAGCATTCTTTTTCTTTTTTTCACAAGAGCACCATGCATTCTTTGGACAGTCTGCTTCTTTGGTGTCGGTGGTGGTCCACCATCATTCATACTAGTTGGAACACTATTGTAGTTGCTCGAGCAATGGTCCTACTGGTTAGAGATGTCAAGAACTCAAGCCTCGCTGGTCAAAGAAGCTCAAGACGTTGTGTTGCATCACAATACATGGAGCTTAGGGACAAGCTGTGGGGGTATAAACCCCTATACCCTCATGGCTCGATATAAGCTAGCCCAGACCAGATGGCCCAACTCACCAAAAGACCATGCACAACCCATCAGGCTGGTCGGCGTCCCGTGCAAGGTAGTAGATTTTACTTGCTGGTCATGGAAGATCCTAGTCAGATAGAATAGAAAGCTTTATCCTAGGCTGATATGGCAATTATAACCAACTAGAATTAGTTTTTGAATTTGTAACTCTGCCCCTCATGCTATATAAGGCGGGCAAGGACCCCCTCAAAATATCTCATCTCATATCATATAGCAATACAACCTAGATGTAGGATGTAGGCATTACGACTGCACGGCAGACACATCTAGATAAAGACTCTTGTGTTCGTCTCGCGTCACCATCTAGTTCATTGCCTCTCACACCTCCACCTAGTCTATTACTTTGGACATATTGCAATGTCCTTGTTTGGTTTTGGTAATTGAGTGACAACTTAGGTGGACTAATAGTATTTATGTGAGATACATAGGAGATTAGTCCACAGGTGATGATGTGATGATGGAGGAGCTCATTGCATATGAGACATGACATGGAGTCATGTGACCAAGATGGAGAAGATCAAGATGAGGCTTGGCTCGATGGACCGGTTATAAGAGTGAAGGGCAAGTTAGAGGCTTTGAAGCAAGGGACCGCGTGTGACGGTGAAGCTTGAGAAAGACTTGGCGCCGATGGACCGAGGCAATGGTGAAGAGCAAGTGAGGTCAAGATCCATGAACCAACACGGTCACGTGATGATATGAAGTGGATCATATCATTTGGTGATTTGTTGGTGCATGTGTTGCATCAACATTGCAGGAGATGGAATGGAAAGCGGAAGGCAAAGATATAACCTAGGGCATTTCCATTTCACCGGTCATAGGTGTGTAGAGAAGTTTATGAGTGGATTTAGGATAGATGGCCGAACTATCAAGAGGGGCAAACTTGTTTGCATATCGGTCATCTAGTGCCACTTGAGCGATCTAACTTTGCATACGTGTTAGGATCGAGTGGCGTGGCTTTTTTGAGAGGCTAACTCCTTTGAGAAAATGTTTGTGAAAATGCTAACACCTTGCACATGTTGGTACAGTTGGTGGTATTTGCACACCTTAAGAAGGAGGTAGAAAGTTTCCCTTGTGCCGGTGGAAAGTTTCTTGTGCACTAGTAGAAAGTTTCCTGTATGCTGGTGGAAAGTTTCTTGTTTACCGGTGGAAAATTTCTTGTGTGCTAGTAGAAAGTTTCTTGTATACCGGTAGAAAGTTTCTTGTTTACTAGTGGAAAGTTTCCTGTGCCAGTAAAAAGTTTCTGACTGAAAACTCACACCGGACGCTCTGTCCTAAGGCACCGGACGCTGCCTCGGAGCGTCCGGTGCGCTCTCGGTTGCTAGCATAGGTGAGAGTTGTGCACCGGACGATCAGCACCGGACGCTGATTGATCGTTGTTCGTGTGTCCGGTGTCCCTGAGCTTTTACGGTGTTTTCTGAGTAAGCGTCCGGTGCCGACCTGGTTCGTCCGGTGGTCGCGTCCGGTGATCCTGCGTTTTTGATAAACTCTCTCCGTACGTGACCGGTGTGCACAGGACGCATCCGGTATCTACTTGATCGCATCCGATGGTTCAAATTTGACCGTTAGAGATCAACGTGCGAGATTCAAGTAGGGGACACTTGACTGCTTCTGGAGCACCGGACGCACTGTTCCAGCGTCCGGTGGCTCCCTGCAGTGAGTCTGGTGCCCCCGATTTTGGTCCAGTGAAGGGGCAACGGCTAGTTTAGCCCTTGGGGCTATAAATAGAAGTAGTGGCCGGCCTTGGCTGGTGCTGAGCACCCTTGGAACTTAGTGTCCATGCTTGGGGAGTGCTAGCGAAGCCTCTAACTCACATATGCTTGATAGTGATCATCCGATTGTGTGAGTGAGCGATTCTAGTGCGTTGCATTGAGAAATTGCATCGAGTGGCACTAGGTGTTCATGTTGCAAGCCGGTGGTGCTTGTTACTCTTGGAGGTTGCCACGTCCTAGACGACTTAGTGGCTTGTGACTCCGTTGAAGCATGCAAGGAGATTTTGCGGTGCTCCAGAGAAGAGATTGTGAGGGGTACGGTACTCACCCTGGGGGATCGCAAAGAGCAACTCTAGTTGAGCGAGACGTGAAGAGCGACAAGTGGTCCGGCCAGGTCAAGTGCTAGAGCTTGTGGTAAGCACTCCACGTGGGAGAGTGTGACTTGCGGGTCACCACTAGCAAGAGGACCAGTGGCAACCTTGGAGCTTGTCTCAACGAGGACGTAGCTTGGTGGCAACCAAGTGAACCTCGGGAGAAAATCATCGTGTCAACATTGTTCTTCCCGCTGGTTTGCAAGTCCCTAACACAAGCTTGTTCTTACATTCATATACTTGTGCTTGTGTAGTTGCTCTTGTAATTAGTTAGCTTGTGTAGCTTGCTAGTTACCTTCTTGCTTGTGTAGCTAGAAGTAGTTCCCCTTGCGTGACTAATTTAGTTTGTGTAACCTTGTTAGTCACATTGCTTAGTTTGTGTAGCTAAGTAATTTGCGCTCTCTAATTTGGCATTGGTTGCCTTGTTATTGAGCATTGCTAGTGAGCTTAGGAGCTTTGTGCTTTTACTTACTAGTTGTGTAGGAGCTCCCCGGTTTGCAAAGCACTAGTTGCATAGGTTTGTGTGACCTTGCTCCTACAATTGATTAGGTGAGCTCTTGCTAAGGTAGAACCTTGCTTGCTTGTTTAGGATCTTTTCAAGGTGCTAGAGAACTTAGATAGAGGGGTGTAGTCTTGGCTAGACCGATAGTTTTAATTCCGCATTTGTTTCGGTTAGCCGGCGTAATATTTTTAGAAATGACTATTCACCCCCCTCTAGTCTGCCATCTCGACCCTTCAAGTGGTATCAGAGCAAGTTCTCTCGTTTGTGGTCTTCACTGACCCGAGAGGATGGCGGCTTATGGGCTAGATGTTGAGTGTCCACACATTTTTTATGGCACACACTTTGCACAGTGGAGAAATTGGATGACATGCAATTTTAAGTTTATTTCTCCTCAAATGTGGTGGATTGTAGATGTGGGCTTTTCTTGTGCAATTGATAAAATGTTGCAACTCAAGCGCAAAAGAAATGCCTACATCTTGATTGCCAAGCTACTAACATCTTCTACTCATCTATGAAAGATAATATATTTGGTGAGATCATGGACATGAAGTCCGCCTATGAGATTTGGGTATTTCTCAATGAGAAATATGGGGTGATCTCCAAAGAAGATGTTGTGCCAAACATGGAGGCACATGAGGATGTTGAGCATGACCACAACATGGTGGTTGTGGAGGATTGCTCCACCTCATGGTCAAGTGAAGAAGAAGGTGATCATTCTACAAGATCACTTGACAAGGATGATGATGATGCCATAAGTGATGCAAATGATGATGCTACTTCATGCACACTTAATGATGAAGATGATGGCTATGAGAGTGATGCTTCCACAAGCTCATCTACTACATCACCACATTGCTTCATGTCACATGGTGACACTAAGGTATCTATTGGTGATGTGATTATTGATTGTGATGGTCCAAATTTTGAGCTTGTATGCAAACTCTCAAAAGCTTTAAGAAATGAGTTGGCAAAAACAAGTAAATTGAAAAAAATGAAAACTCATTTCTAAAGACCGCATGTGAACAACAAAAACATCTACTTTATGTTACTACTTGTTCGTATGAGGAGCTAAAATTGACTCATGAGGAACTTTGTGTTACTCATGATAACTTGGTAAAAGATCATGCATTTCTCACTAAGAAGATTTCTAATAAAGAAATTAAAACTAGTGAGAGCTCATCACTTGGGTCAAATGATCAATCACATATTGTTACTAACCCTTGTGATTTAGGCAAGATGCATGTATCCACCTCTTGTGATGATTTATTATCTATGCCATGTTCTTCACAATTAGACATTTGTTCTACTTCTATGTCTTGTGAGACTAACCTTTTGAAGGAGAACAATGAGCTCAAAAATGAAGTGAAGAATTTGAGCAACAAGTTAGAGAGGTGCTACAACTTAAAATTCACCTTTGAGTATATATTGAGGACTCAAAGAAAATATGGTGACAAGTGTGGCCTTGGCTTCGAGAAGAAAATGACAAAGGACAAAAGAAAACAAGATAGGAAGATGAAGAAACAAGAAAGAGAGAAGCTCACTCATTTCATGTCCTATCGGTGCCATGAAATGGGACATCTTGCTAATGGTTGCCCAAACAAAGAGAAGCTCAGGAAGATGAAAGAAGAAGAGAGGCTCAAGCATGTCAAGTGCTTCAAGTGCCGCACTTGGGGTCATCTTACCTCAATGTGCCCAACCAAGCAATTGGTGAAGCAACAAGTAAAGCCTCAACCAAAGCCACAAGTTGAGCAAGAAAAGAAGCCCCAAGCTCAAGTCAAGATCTACCATGAAGATGGTGGTGACATGGGGATGAAGAAGAAGAAGACAAGAAGGGGAGGTAGACAATCAAGATCATCAAAAGACCTTTCCCACATCAAATGCTTTGAGTGCAAAAATGATGGACACTTTGCCTCGAAGTGTCCAACCAAGCTTGAGAAGAAGGCTCAAGCAACTCTCAAGAGGCAAGGCAATGAGAAGCAACACATGAGCAAGGAAGAAAAGGCTCAATCCAAAGAAGTTGCTACTTATGCCGGGAAACGGGACACATGGCTTATTCATGTCCCCTTGGTAATAGTTCTAAGCCTATCTCAATTGATAACCATAATATGCTTAGAAAGGATGGTGATCGTACCTCCACGGTTGCTATTGCAAAACATCCTGCTACTCATACTAAGGCATCGCCTAAGTATGTTGCTCCTAACTTGAGAGGACCCAAACTAGTTTGGGTACCATCAAAAAGTGGATGATTGTTTGTAGGTACCATCGGCATTGGAGGCTTGATTCAACTGATCTTATATTATTCATCATATGATTGAGTCAAGTATTGAAGCTTAGTGCTTATCTCATCCCAATGCCAAGTCAAATAAGTGAAGTCCAAGTGCTGCAACATACAAGTGTCATATTCAAGTTGTGGTATTTTATTGGATCATTTAATGGCTTGCAATTGTGAGTAGAAGCTTGCTATATGGATGGTCATGAGCTAACCAAGGTATATCTTTGTTGATCACATTCATTTGGGTGCATATGAGTTGATTGAATTGGATATGTATGCAATGTTGCTTGATATAAGATGATTGAATGGATTAAATGATTAGTAATCAAGTTTGGATTGATTTGGGTTGGATAAGTTCATAAGATAACATTTAATAAGTGGATTGAATGGATTCATGTCTTGTGAAAGTATTCAAACGAGTCTATTTCAAGTTTGATTCAATTTGAAGAAGTATAGCTCAAGTACTT
Organism: Sorghum bicolor; assembly: GCF_000003195.3. NCBI lineage: Eukaryota > Viridiplantae > Streptophyta > Magnoliopsida > Poales > Poaceae > Sorghum > Sorghum bicolor. The sequence continues at coordinate 43,422,451 of NC_012879.2, read as the reverse complement.
GAAATCTGCCAAATATTGAAAACCTGAGCTAGCTAAGATCAAGTCTGAGTTTGAGTGATAACATCTATTTGGAATGGCTTGAAATTTGGTATGCATGCTGTGCAATTATCATAGAAGATGCTGTAGAAATTTCATGAAGATTGGATAAGGGATACTCTAGTTTTGGAGTGAATCTTGTCAGCTATAGTGCAGCAGTTTTCAGCATGCAGCAGTGGTGGAAGAATTGAAATCTGGTAGCTACCTAGAAGTCAAAAGAAGATCAAATTTTTACAGCTGCTAGATGACTTAGTGAAACACATCTCCACCAAATTTCGTGGTATTTGGATCTGTACATTGTGAGATATGGATATTTCTTTAAAGGGTACAGAATCTGCCAGAAAAGTGACTATTATTGGATTGATCTAGAGCCACTTCAATTGAAAGGTCCTCAAGTTGGGAACATGTTTACAAGTGTTTGAGGCACCTAAGTTTGGTTTTGAATTGATCTAGAAGCATGACAAGTATTGAGTACAAGGCTATTTCATTGTGGAGTGTACTTGGTGTGCACATTTTAGTACTCAAATTGAAGATCAAGATCAAACTCAAGATGAATATAAAGTTTAAGTTTTAGTAACTATTGAAGATCATTTGGTAGAAAGAAAAGGACTTAAACAAGTAGAACTAAAAGGACTTAAAGAAGGATTCATGGTTACTCATCATATTAAGTCCATCACTTGAATCAATCGATCGAAGGCAATTCGAGTGTCAAGAATGGTTCTTTGGAGAGAGGTCACTTCTCCCTATGTGAGGGGCGTGCCGCCCGAGGAGTGGGTAAACCAAGTGTGGTGCTTCGAAGGCTAACATGGAAGTGGTGATCTAAAGAACATTTGAGATGCTTAGTTGAAGCAATCAAAAGGATTGATCAAGAAAGCAAGCAACAACCCAAAAGAGAGCTAGTCATGCTATTTCAAGTGATATTCTTAGTAGTTCTCTCATGCAAGGAGTGGTCAAAAGAAGAAGCAAGCCAACCACAACAACATAGTGCACTTGATCATAAGTGGTTTTCAATTCATATGGGTGAAGATTTGATCTATCAATTGGTATCTATGATTGATCTTCACCAAGCTTATCAATTGGACTTCACATTGCTATTGGAGAAATGAATTGGAATCTATGTGACTATCCTCTTCTCCAACATAGCAAAGGTATCATTGTAATGTGCATGATCATTTCATTCCTTACTAGTATGCGGTTAGTGCATATAGTACAATGCTTAATAGGATCATGCATGACAAATGAAAAGTTTTAAATTCATAGCCTACCACTATTGCTTGAATGATTAGTTGATCTAGTGGTATGTATATGAGTTTATTCATGAGCTAGTGAACCCAAGTACTTGATCTATTTTGGATTGTTAACAAGTGACAAGTACAACATTGGCAAGATAACCCTTAATGTGAGGTGTGAAAAAGCTTGTCATTGGTTCAAACCGGACTTGGAAGCTTAGTCAAATCAACATAGTTCAAGTCTACAATTAGAAGCTCATGATGACTAGAGTACAAGAACAAGACAACAATGCAAATGGATATCTAAACTCAAATGTTTCATCAATTGGTATCCTACAATTGGTACTCATGATAGCAAATGTTCAAGAAAGCAAACAAGTGGTTCCATACTAGAAGACCTTCAATTGGAAGAAGATTTCCATATGCTATCGGACAAGATCTTTCAACTGATATGACATTTATACATATGGTGTCTATCATACAAGAAGGTGGTTCCACAAGTGATCCTCAACTTTAAGTGATCATCAAGCAAATAAAGTTCCCTCACCAACAAGATTGACAAGTGAATGACCCAAGCTATGACATAGGGGGAGTGCCCCACCAAATCGTATCAAGGTCAAAGATCCTAAGTGGTATCTCAAGAGCAATTCAAGTAATGTTATTCCAAAACATATGGTGATGTCCATCAAAAATGCAAGATTCAAGCCTCAACCATCTATCCCAATGCAATCCTTTGTCACAATGAAATGAACACTCTTTCAATTGGTATGAAGTGATTTAATTGGTATCACATACCTTTTATGGAAATTGATGAAAAAGGGGGAGAAGTTGGAACAAAGATATGATCATGGGATAAGTTGGACAACAAAAGATATGTTTCAAAGGGGAGAGATCAAAGATGGACATGGACAAGGGAGGCAACATTAAAAGGAAAAATGATGGATCAAAATTGTTGGACAAAAGAGAAGCACACAAGTAGGGGGAGCAAGCTCATGAACATTGATTGTCTGCATTTGATATGTGCATATTCATGTGCTTGCTTGCATTGCATAAGTTTTTAAATTCAATATTCATCCTTGTGTGATGTATGCTAGTTATAGAACTTGACTGATGATATGATTACTATCATGCATAGGTTGGTAGCTAGACTTGTGTTATTCAAGTAAAGACTAGACCCTTGCTCTTAATGTTGATCTCACGGGGTTTCTAGTGTTTTTGTTGTCTAGCTACTCATGGTGCTAAGGATGGTGTACATTGAATGTTTCAAATGCTATCGAATTTGGTATCGAGCTACAAAGGTTTATTCTATACACCTTAGCACTTAGTAGGGTTTTATGGTGCTTATCCAAATCTTGACATAGAGCTTAAATGATGGATAAGTAGCATAAAATCCAAATCAAGTTAGCAATTTACACTTGTGTGAAGTGCTAGCTTGAAAAAGCTTAATTTTCTATATCTTTGTAGAGTTGTCATCAATTACCAAAAAGGGGGAGATTGAAAGGTCCTTGTTTGGTTTTGGTAATTGAGTGACAACTTAGGTGGACTAATAGTGTTTATGTGAGATACACAGGAGATTAGTCCACTGGTGATGATGTGATGATGGAGGAGCTCATTGCATATGAGACATGACATCGAGTCATGTGACCAAGGTGGAGAAGATCAAGATGAGGCTTGGCTCAATGTACCGGTTGCAAGAGTGAAGGGCAAGTCAGAGGCTTTGAAGCGAGGGACCGCGTGTGACGGTGAAGCTTGAGCAAGACTTGGCGCCGATGGACCGAGGCAATGGTGAAGAGCAAGTGAGGTCAAGATCGATGAACCAATACGGTCACGTGATGATATGAAGTGGATCATATCATTTGGTGATTGGTTGGTGCATGTGTTGCATCAACATTGGAGGAGATGGAATGGAAAGCGCAAGGCAAAGGTATAACCTAGGGCATTTCCATTTCACTGGTCATAGGTGTGTAGAGAAGTTTATGACCGGATTTAGGATAGATGGTCGTACTATCGAGGGGCAAACTTGTTTGCATATCGGTCATCTAGTGCCACTTGAGCGATCTAACTTTGCATACGTGTTAGGATCGAGTGGCGTGGCTTTTTTGAGAGGCTAACTCCTTTGAGAAAATGGTTGTGAAAATGCTAACACCTTGCACATGTTGGTACACTTGGTTCTGTTGGCACACCTTAAGGAGGTAGAAAGTTTCCCTTGTGCCGGTGGAAAGTTTCTTGTGCACTAGTGGAAAGTTTCCTGTATGCTAGTGAAAAGTTTCTTGTTTACCAGTGGAAAATTTCTTGTGTGCTAGTAGAAAGTTTCTTGTATACCAGTGGAAAGTTTCTTGTTTACCAGTGGAAAGTTTCCTGTGCGCCAGTAGAAAGTTTCTGACTAAAAACTCACACCGGACGCTCTGTCCTGAGGCACCGGACGCTGCCTCGGAGCATCCGGTGCGCTCTCGGTTGCTGGCATAGGTGAGAGTTGTGCACCGGACGATCAGCACCGGACGCTGATCGAGCGCTGTTTGTGCGTCCGGTGTCCCTGAGCTTTTACGGTGTTTTCTGAGTAAGCGTCCCGTGCCGACCTGGTTCGTCCGGTGGTCGCGTCCGGTGATCCTGCGTTTTTGACAAACTCTCTGCGTACGTGACCGGTGTGCACCGGACGCGTCTGGTATCTACTTGACCGCGTCCAGTGGTTCAAATTTTACCATTAGAGATCAACGTGCGAGATTCAAGTAGGGGACACTTGACTGCTTCTGGAGCACCAGACGCACTGTTCCAGCGTCCGGTGGCTCCTGCAGTGAGTCCGATGCCCCCGGTTTTTGTCCAATGAAGGGGCAACGGCTAGTTTAGCCCTTGGGGCTATAAATAGAAGTGGTGGCCGGCCTTGGCTGGTGCTGAGCACCCTTGGGACTTAGTGTCCATGCTTGGGGAGTGTTAGTGAAGCCTCTAACTCACATATGCTTGATAGTGATCATCCGATTGTGTGAGTGAGCGATTCAAGTGCGTTGCATTGAGAAATTGCATCGAGTGGCACTAGGTGTTCGTGTTGCAAGCCGGTGGTGCTTATTACTCTTGGAGGTTGCCACCTCCTAGACGGCTTGCTGGCTTGTGACTCCGTCGAAGCACGCAAGGAGATTGTGCGGTGCTGCAAAGAAGAGATTGTGAGGGGTACGGTGCTCACCCCGCGGGGATCGCGAAGAGCAACTCTAGTTGAGCGAGACGTGAAGAGCGACAAGTGGTCCGGCCGGGTCAAGTGCTAGAGCTTGTGGTAAGCACTCGACATGGGAGAGTGTGACTTGCGGGTCACCACTAGCAAGAGGACCGGCGGCAACCTTGGAGCTTGTCTCAATGGGGACGTAGCTTGGTGGCAACCAAGTGAACCTCGGGAGAAAATCATCGTGTCAACATTGTTCTTCCCGTTGGTTTGCAAGTCCCTAACACAAGCTTGTTCTTACATTCATATACTTGTGCTTGTGTAGTTGCTGTAATTAGTTAGCTTGTGTAGCTTGCTAGTTACCTTCTTGCTTGTGTAGCTAGAAGTAGTTCCCCTTGCGTGACTAATTTGGTTTGTGTAACCTTGTTAGTCACATTGCTTAGTTTGTGTAGCTAAGTAATTTGCGCTCTCTAATTTGGCATTGGTTGCCTTGTTATTGAGCATTGCTAGTGAGCTTAGGAGCTTTGTGCTTTTACTTGCTAGTTGTGTAGGAGCTCCCCGGTTTGCAAAGTACTAGTTGCATAGGTTTGCGTGACCTTGCTCCTAGAATTGATTAGGTGAGCTCTTGCTAAGGTAGCACCTTGCTTGCTTGTTTAGGATCTTTTCAAGGTGCTAGAGAACTTAGATAGAGGGGTGTAGTCTTGGCTAGACCGATAGTTTTAATTCCGCATTTGTTTCGGTTAGCCGGCGTAATAAATATTAGAATGGACTATTCACCCCCCCCCACTCTAGTCTGCCATCTCGACCCTTCACATACCCCTCAGTAGACTACCGACCAAATTTCATCGACACCTTGTGACCCTTATTGAGAAATTTATCATGCTCTCAAGATCAAAATCACATGCACACCACATATATATTTGTTGCTCCTACATTGGGAGTATGCAACAACATATTTTTCCATCCACCTAAAAATGTTTTGCTCCTACTATGGGAGAAGATATAAAAATATTTATTAGGAATAAATACTCTAAGTTCTTGTAAATGTCTTTCTTGAGTTCTCCAAATTGCAAAAGAGGTATGTGGCAATGCAAAAAGAAAGGTATGAAAAAATAGACAAGTGTTCAAGGTATCTAAAACAATGGGTACTCAGATGTCTACTTATAAAAAGAGAGAGACAGAGAGAAAGAAAAAGAAAGATAGCCCATACTCTCTAGCATGAGTTTTCTAAAGTTCTAAAATAAGAGAGACATGTTTCCAAGGAGCATAGTAGAATTAGGATAGCCACTATATATATCAGCTTAAAAAGTCATGAATGCCAAAGTTGTAGGAGTCATGAAGATCTACAACTTTTATTTTTGTCATACTTTCATTTGACAAAGTTTGAGCAGATGAATTTTGGAATTTTCAAAAATAATAAGTTCAAAATAAATTTTGAACCCCAAATGATTTCATCTTTGAAAGTGATGAATACCAAAGTTGTTCAACTAATGATTATCTATAACTTTTATTTTGGTGATTTCTTTGTTTGGTAGTGTTAATACACATTGTTTACAAAACTTACACATCTCATATGTAAGTTCTATGTACAATGTGACTAACACTTTGCTATATGAAGAAATGACCAAAATAAAAGTTGTAGGTACTGTTGAGTTCTACAAGTTTGGTTATTCATCACTTTTAAAGTTGAAATCATTTGGGGATCAAAATTTAGTTTGAACTTGTCATTTTTGAAAATTCAAAGTTTTTACTACCAAAAACTTTGTAAAATGAAAATATGACAAAATAAATGTTATAGATCTTCATGAGTTCTACAACTTTGGTGTTCATGACTTTTTCATTTAAAATCATTAAGGGGCAAAATCTGGTTTGAAGTTGTAGTTATTTGAAATGGGGTTGAACTCATGACCTCATGCTCCTTGCTTATCCACTGTTGAAAGGTCCTAATATGGCTAGAGGGAGTGAATAGCCTATTTTAAAAACTACAAACTCTCTAGAACAAAGAGTTAGTATATAACAAGCGAAGCTTTTTTTACTCTAGCTCTAATTGAGGGTTGCAAGCCACCTATCCAATAATTTTAATTGTTATGATCTCTAAGTTCAATCAATGACTATGTCACTACTTACACTAGAGAGCTACCTAAAGTTTTTATGCAAGAAAAGAAGCTACTCTAGTTTGCTGGAATGTAAAGGAGTAAGTTGTGAACTTGTATACCGCCGTGTAGGGGATGAACCAATCACCAATATATGAACAAACAATCACCGAGAGAATGGAAATCAATCATAATTGAGACCGATTTTTCTCCTAAGGTTCACGTGCTTGCCAGCACGCTAGTCCCTATTGTGTTGACTAACACTTGGTGGTTCGGTGGCTAAGAGGTGTTGCACGAACCTCATCCTCACTAGGACACCGCAAGAACCTACCCACAAGTGAGGTAACTCAATGACATGAGCAATTTATTTTGGCTCTCCACCGGGGAAGGTACAAGACCCATCACAATCACCAAGAGATGGCCATGAACAATCACCAACTCATGTTAATCCTCCTCCGCTGCTCCGAGTCATGTAGGTGGCGGCAACCACTAACAGTAACAAAAAAAACCGCAGCCACAACAATTCTCAAGTGCCACTATATGCAACCACTCATGCAAATGCACTTGGAATCACTCCTAATCTTACTATGAAGAAGAATCAATGATGGAGGTGAGTAGGAGGTGTTTGCTTAGGCTCATAAGGATGTCAATTATGTCAAAGTGTCAAGAGAGTGAGCCCTAAGCCGGCCAAATGATATTTATAAGCCCCTCTTCAAATAGAGTCGTTAGGCTCCTGGGGCTAGCCCTGTCTAGGGCATCAGATGCAGCCTCAGCATCCGACGGTCCCCTGATAGGCCCATGGATTGCTGCCATGTGTCCTTAGTTAAATGTGACCCATTGATCTCCAACTGTCACTTAAACATTTGTGTTCTCAGGTACAACGCGCCGAACGCGTCAAATGCAATGCACCTAGAGTCAGCGTCCAGTGAGTGTTTCACTAGAGCAACAAAAAATATTTATTTCATTTTCTCAAGGTATACCAACACCATCATGGGTGTACCATCGTGTACAAGTGTATTAGCATTTTCACAATCATTTTCTTCGAAGGAGTTAAATTAGTCCACTAGGTTCTAAATGCATGCACAAGAACAATGTCACCTAATGGCACTTGATAACCGCTTAGCCAAAGAATTTCCCTCTTTATAGTACAACTATGTATGCTAAAGATGATCATACCCTGTATGGCGACTTGATCACTAAAACTAAAACTCTAAGCAATACCTTTGCCTTAATCTCCATAGAGTTTTGTTTTTCTCTTTCTTCTTTTCCAAGTTGAGCAATTGATCATCTTGTGGTCATCACCATCATCACCACGATCATCTCTTGCTCCATCACTTGTCATGTAGTAACCTCATCTAGTCTACACACACTTAGCATAGAGGTTAGTACTTTGGGTTTTATCAATTATCCAAAACCAAACTAGGGCTTTCAATCTCACCCTTTTTGGTAATTGATGACAACCCATTTACAAAGATTTTCTATAAAATTTTCTTGGATTCATGTTGCTTGCCCAAGCATTTTACCATGTGCAAAGGTTATGGACAAGTTACATAGACCAAAATTGATAGCAATTGCTCCCCCTACATATGTGCTAAGAGTTTGGATTTGGAAGCTTGTACATATGCTTGAATAGGAAAGATAGGAGTCAATTTCTACCAAATGATGCTAAGGTGTAAAGAATGGACCTTTGAAGCATGATATCAATCAGAGTTGCCAATGTATACCATCCTTAGCACCATTAGTAACTTGACATTCACAAAACTAGAACACCCCATAAGATCAACATTATAAACAACGTTCTAGTACCACTTATGAAAATACAAAAGTCTAGTTACACTTCCTATGCATGGTAGTTCTTCATTTCAACAATCAAACCTACAACTAGCATACACCACACAAGCAAGGTATCAGATAAATAACTTTAAAATTAATGCAAATACATGCAAGCATATGTGATACACATTCAAATGCAACATACAAGATTATGAGCTTGCTCTCTCTACTTGTGTTCTTCAAATTTTTAATTGATTCTCTTCCTAATTGATCCCCTTCCTTTATCTTTGTAACTTCTCTCCCATTTTGTCATTAAAGACCACAAAAGGTGAGTTCAAAAATTTAGATAGGTTAGTGTGAAACCATGTGAAGTGAGATCATTTTCTTAAAATGGTTCAATCTAGATTACTTGCCTAAGATATTTAATTTAATCTAAGGACAAACTTTTTCACACCTCAAACAAGGGTTATCTTTTTCACATCTTTTAAAAATATGATACATGCACCCGGACCAGCGGATCGGGCCACATCCTTGTTAATCCGCGAGCCATTTGATCTAGCGAACAAGCGACACTGACCGTTTGATTGGGTCTTCACGGGTCTCCTACCCATAACGGGGCCGTCACCTGCTCGCGAACTCAGCCTAGGCACAAAATACCGAGAACCGAGAACCGAACCGAAAATACCGAGAACCGAACTGAAAGTACCGAAATCGAATTTTTCAGTACCTTGTTCCACTAGTACACAGAGGTTCTAAGCCTGCGGGGGTGAAACATTTGCATAGGTGGTTTTAGTTATAATGCGCCTATGTTGAAAATTTGTACGGCTAGAATTGAAAACCGGCTGTATAAAAGGCTCAGTACAGGCGGTTATTGTAAGAAAACCGCCTGTGTACATGAACCATTTACACAGGCGGTTCAGTTATGTGAACCGCCTGTGTAAACAAACCGCTTGTGAATTATCTTCCTATAAATACCCGAAGCCCTCTTCTTCCTCCTCGGGCAGATCTGTAGCTCGCAGCCAGCTTCCATTGCAGCCCATCTTGGAGGTCCAGATTTTTCAAAATACAAGGGGGGAGGTTTTGATCTTCATTTCTTAGAAGGAGTGGCTAAGTAAGGTTAGTTGATGCCTCTAATGCCTCTTTTTGTGCCCTCTTCCTCAATTTAAGCTACTTTTTGGATCTAGGGTATCACCATGAGAGGGAGAGAGTAGAATAGCTAGGTATGATCTATATTTGCTCAAATGAGGTTGCTTAAGATGGTTAGATGATGTCTCTCATCTCTTCTTTTTTATGTTTACTTCTCTAATTAGTGAATCCAAGACATATATATGTAGTAGTTTCCATGAATAGTGTTTCCATGCTTGGGAAGAGAGAGAAAGATAGGTTTTCTTTTTAGTTTTTTAAATTATATTGTTTAGGATGTTATTTTTATGTAAATTTGATTTAATTATGCGATAAGCATTTTTCATGTATGAGGTTGCTTAAGATGTTGACTCTCCTCTCACCATTTCCATGTTTCCTTCTCAAATATTTTTTAGTAATATAAAGATATATATTTAGTTTCAATCAACAGTGTTTTTGTACCTTGTCCAATTTATTTTAGTGGTATAAGATATATATTTAGGGTTTGATTTATATATTGTTTCAAATATATATTGTTTAGGATGTTATTTTTTATGTAAATTTGATTTAACTACGCGATAAACATTTTTGTGCCCTCTTGTTTAAGATGTTGCCTCTCCTCTCACCATTTCCATGATTCCTTTTTCAATTTTATTTAATTGTTAGGTCTTCTTTTATTTTTAATAACAAATATTTGTAGACAATATTTCAATTAATTTACTAACTTTTCAACAGGTCATGATGGAGAGGTCCTTATGGATGTATAACTTATCAAGACTAGATCCATCATATATACCTGAGGTGCATAGGTTTGTTGATGCCGCTATGAACCATGCGTTGAGAAAAAGACGAAGCATATATATTGTCCATGCTACGATTGCAGAAATTTTCTTCTATTTGAAGATACTGAAGTAATCATTTCTCATCTAGTCTGCCAAGGATTTATGAAGGATTACTTGATTTGGACAAAGCATGGACAGGGTAGCTCAGCGCCTTATACAGTTGGGGACCCAACACACATCGACACCGATGGTCCAGGCATGCCTGCTGATCAGTTTTTCCACGACACACCCCAGAGTGAACATGTTGTGCCAAATGTTACCGTTGGTGGATTTGCTGGGGGGAAATGATGGTGCAAGAACTCATGTCTTACCAAATGATACAGCTGCGGAAGATGTTGAATTCTTGGAGGCAATGTTGCGTCGTCATACTGAACCATCAATGTTATTAATGAAAGGGATGGAGGCCTTGAAGAAGGCGGCAGAAGAGCCTTTGTATGATGAGTCTAAAGGTTGTACCAAAGAATACACAACGTTACGAGCTGTGCTAAAACTGTTGATGGCAAAAGCCAGGTATGGTTTGTCTGATGCTGGATGCGTTCTTAAGTATTATCGGCGATATGCTTCCAATGGAGAACAAAGTGCCTGCTAACATGTACTATGCAAAGAAGTTGATCAGTCCGCTGACTATGGGTGTCGAGAAGATCCATGCGTGTAGAAATCATTGTATCCTGTACCGAGGTGATGATTACAAGGACTTGGATAGTTGTCCAAAGTGTGGTACAAGTCGGTACAAGACAAACAAAGACTATCGAGAGGATTGTGCTGCGTCCATGTGTAAAGCAGGGAAGAAGCGAAAGAAGCCCCAAAAGAACACCCAACAGAGTTCAAAACCCATGATCAAAGATAAAGAAGAGGTTGACTATTATGCGCAGAAAAAGATTCCTGCTTTAGTGATATGGTACCTTCTAGTGGTAGATCGACTGAGGAGTTTGTTTGCTAACCCTGAGGATGCAAAACTTATGAGTTGGCATGCTTCTGATGAACACAAAAATGATGGCAAGCTTCGCCATCCAGCCGATGGAAAGCAGTGGCAAGATTTCAATGACAACCACCGAGACTTTGCCAGCGAACCAAGGAATGTTAGGTTCGCACTGTGTACAAATGGAATGAATCCATTTGCTGAGAGGAGCAGCAAGCAAAGCACATGGCCGGTGATTCTCACCATCTACAACCTCCCTCCATGGTTGATGCAGAAGCGAAAATACCTTTTGCTAACCTTACTTATCTCTGGACCAGTTCAACCTGGAGTTGACATGGATGTTTTCTTGAAGCCATTGATGGAGGAAATGAAAATGTTATGGGAAAAAGGTGTTCCAATGTTGGACGAGTATCGCAAAGATTCATTCACGCTAAGAGCAATTATTTTTGTTACTATCAACGATTACCCTGCACTCTTTATTTTATCAGGGCAATTCAAGGGAAAGGTTGGTTGCGTGGTGTGCATAGATGGTACCCATTACGTGTCCCTTAATGCATCTAAGAAGATAGTGTACATGAGGCACAGACGCTTCTTATCGAAAGGACACAAGTACCGCCTGAAAAAGATGGATAAGTACTTTGACTATAATGATGAAAGGAACTCAGATGCACCATTAGGTAATAGCAAAGCTCATAAAGTTTTCAAAATAGTGAGCAACATTAAATTTGTGTTTAGAAAGAAGACAAAGGATGGAAAATTAAGAAAGGATGTCAAATCAACTCCAGGGGCAACATTCAAGAAGAAGTCAATTTTCTTCGAGTATTTGCCATACTGGAAAGACTTGGATGTACGACACGCGATCGATGGTATGCACGTCCAGAAGAATGTGTTCGAAAGTCTAATTGGCACATTGCTAAACATCAAGACCAAGACAAAGGAAGGACCCAATTCACGCTTTGACATGGTGCAGTTAGGCATAAAAAAAGAGCTTCATCCTGTTCTTCAAGAAAATGGGAAGTACCATCTCCCAGCAGCAAGCTACAACCTCAACATAGATGAGAAACATGCGATGTGTGAGTGGTTGAAGAAATTGAAAGTCCCATCTGGATTCTGCTCTAGCATACGGAGTTTTGTGTCAATGAAAGACCTAGCACTCACCAACTACAACTCACATGATTGTCATGTCATGCTGACTACTTTCCTCCCTATTGCAATAAGGGCTATAAATCCAGTATTCTTAAAGATGGCAGTCACACGATTGTGCTACTTTTTCAACAAGATCACACAAAAGGTAATTGACCGTGATGAGTTAGAATCCCTTCAGGAATTCGCAGTGGAAACAGTATCATAGTTTGAGATGTGTTTCCCCCCATCATTCTTTGATATCATGGTGCACCTTGTGGTGCACTTGGTTCCACAAATACAGGCACTGGGTCCCATGTACCTGCATGAAATGTGGACTTACGAGCGTTTTATGTCAACACTAAATGGCTATGTATCAACTCGTGCTTGTCCCGAGGCGTCCATGATAGAGGGGTATTGTACCGAAGAGGCGGTTGAGTCCGAAGCACCATTCTGCAATAATGTCCTAAAAGACTAGGTTGCAATAGGTTTGCCTCCGTCAAGACATGAGGGTAGGCTACATGGATGTGGGAGGATTGGACGAAAATCATTCATCCCACCAGATTACAATACAGTACTTGAGGCACATCACAACATCTTACATCAGCTCTCGATAATGGAGCATTTGATTGAACAACACATGGATGAGCTTCGAGAACATAATCCTAGGCAAACAGAGGATTGGGTAATGAAGGAACACAAGAAACAGTTGTACACATGGCTAAGGGAGCAGGACATTCCATATGGGGAAATAATTGAGAAACAAACCATCAAGGCTTTGGCATCTGGACCATCACGCCAAGTCATAACATGGCAAACCTATGACATAAGTGGATTCACATTTCATACCAAGTCCAAGGACCAAAAGAGCATGACACAAAATAGTGGTGTTCGATGCGAGGCCGTAGATGACAAAACTGGTGATATTATTACATAATTTGGCTTCATCGAGGACATATGGGAACTAGACTATGGTACATTTCAGATCCTTGTGTTTCGATGTCAATGGGTTGAAGATAAACATGTCATAGTGGATAATTATGGGGTCAGAGTTCTTGATCTAAGTAAGGTGGGATATAAAGATGACCCATGGATCCTTGCTAATCGTGCTGCACAGGTTTTCTATGCTGAGCAGATCCTTTCTAAGAATGAGAAGAAAAGTACCGACAAACCAAAGCATGTAGTTTTTCTAGGAAAGCAACAAGCAGTTGGAGTTGACGGTGTATCGGATCTGGAGGATTTTAACCAGTTCAGTGATATGTCCCTCTTTGTGGACCATCCTATGAAGATACAAAATATTGAGCGAAGCATCCCATAGAGTTCTTTGCCATGGGTGCGCCCTGAAGGACAAGGAAGAATAGTAGCGGCCTATATTGTATCTATGATTCATCATGTAAACGCTTTGTCAAATGCAAAAATGTCCTATTTATGAAATGTATATCTTGATGAGTGGAACAAACTTTGTATTCATGACTTTTCGAGTTGGGCACGTCTCGAGTTTTGAAAACGTGTGTAGCTGTGGAAATTTGAAATTTCAAATTTTGAGTGGTCCAAACTCTCTCAGATGAAAAGTTGACCCTTACACACAATGTGTATCTTGATGAGCTGAACAAACTTTGTATTCATGACTTTTGTATCTGAGGCTACCAAGGGTCTAGTCAAAGTGACTTTTTAGAAAAAATCCAAGATTTGACTTGGTCAAACTAGGCACTAAATGACCTCAAATGAAAAACTTTTGAATACATGGGTGTTAGAGCTCCTCAAGATACACATTCCATACATAGGATATTTTGGCATTTGGGAAAGGATTGGTAAACTCTAGTCACAAATTGTTGAATGTGACACAAACTTTATGAAACTATATGTGAGACTTGTGGATTTAGAACTACACTTTTGAAACGCTTTGTCAAATACAAAAATGTCCTATGTATGAAATGTATATCTTGATGAGTGGAACAAACTTTGTATTCATGACTTTTCGAGTTGGGGACGTCTCGGGTTTCGAAAACGTGTGTGTAGTTGTGTAAATGTGAAATTTCAAATTTTGACTAGGTCAAACTAGGTCCAACTAGGCACTAAAAGTCCTCAAATGAAAAAGTTTTGGATAGAGAGAAGTTAGAGCTCATCAAGCTCTACCTTTCATACAATATGCAATATACATTTGAAATTTAAAATAATATAAAAATAATATATAGGTGTGAAATATCATTATACAAATAATATATAAACAATATAATTATGTTACAAATATAGAATATAGAAATAATTATGTTAAAATATTATTATATTATAATATCAATATGCAATAAAAAATAGTAACCAAAAATATAGAAAACAATTATAATAATAATAATTGCAAAAAACTTTGTACACGTGGGTGGTATTGACCACCGCCTGTATAGTGCTATTTCTACACGCGGTGGTCAATACCACCCGCCTGTAGAAAACATTTTCTACAGGCGGGTGGTATTGACCACCGCGTGTAGAAATAGCACTATACAGGCGGTGGTCAATACCTGTCTCTTATACACATCTCAACCGCCTGTAGAAATGGAGGCCATATAAAGGCCACGCGTAGACCCCCGAAATTTTCTAAGTTCGAAGGAATCCACGCCGGCAGGCTGCTGAAAATTTCCACGGCGCCAGAGTTCGAGCATCCGTCGCCCGTCGTCGTTCCGTCGAGGTAAGCTCGCTCGATCGCCGCGGGAGCACACGAGGTCGGGGAGAGGGAGGCACCGCGTGCGCCCTCCGCTGCTCGCCGCCGGCGACGCGGCCTGAGGCGGCTGGACGGCGACGCGGCCCGAGGCGGTTGGACGGCCGTCGTCGGGGGCCGGGCTGCGCCTGCGCCTGTGGCTCTACATGGGGAAGGCTCGGGGGCCGCGCGCAGCCGCCTCGGGGGAGTCTCGGGCTCCTCAACCGATGCGGCGGCGGCGGGGCGTGCTGCGGCCGGCGGAGAGGGTGAGGGGGAGAGGGAGGGGGAGGGGCAGGGGTAGGGGCCGGTGGGCCGGCTGCGCAGCTGGGCCGGCCCACCAGCGGCCAATTTTTGTTTTCTTATTTTTTATTTTTCTTATTTGATGTATATGATGTATATTTTTAATTATTAATTGTCCAAAATAAATGTATATGATGTTTTATTTTTCTTATAGTTATTAATAGTTCTAAATAATTATTAATTGTTCTAAATAAATGTATATGATTTTTTATTTTTCTTATAATTATTAATTGTCTTAAATAATTATTAATTATTAATGGTCTTAAATAAATGTATATGATGTTTTATTTTTCTTATAATTATTAATTGTTCTAAATAAATGTATATGATGTATTATTAATTATTAATTGTCCTAAATAATTATTAATTATTCATTGTCCTAAATAATTATTAATTATTAATGGTCTTAAATAAATCTATATGATGTTCTATTTTTCTTATAATTATTAATTGTTCTAAATAAATGTATATGATGTATTATTACTTATTAATTGTCCTAAATAATTATTAATTGTCCTAAATAATTATTAAATGTGTATGATGTTTTATTTTTCTTATATACATTATGCATATGCTAAGTAGTTATTATTTATTTTTTATAATGCAATTATTTACAATGCAATTATATATATATATATATATATGTATGTATGTATGTATGTATAAAAATAATAAACAATTAATATTTGCTTTTAGTTTAAGTGTCTATGTATATACATTATATGCATATGCTAAGTAATTATTATTTCTTTCTTTATAATGAAACTATTTATTTGAATAGATAACCACGATGACTTCTCCAACCCCAAACCAAGCGTCAGGGTCTGACCGCATCGACCAAGCACCGGAAAAAGGTTCGGACCACACAGAGAAGGTGCAAGTGTCACACCACACTGAGCAAGCGCAAGGGTCGGACCACACGGAGAATGCAAAAGAACGTGAATCAAGTCCTTCGTACGAGACCTCCCCTAGCAATATTCCAGATCCTCGTATAGAGAGGAACGCTCGTCGTGAATTAGAACGTGACCCTGATTACATTCCAGAAGGAGATGAGGTGATGAATTACTCATCTATAATTAAATCTATCTAACTTTTATGTCCCTCAGTATATGTACAAGAATTATTTATGTGTTTAACTTTTAACATAAACAGGAGGTGTTATCTCAGTTTCATGAACTGAAAGAGATCCTATCCCAGGAAGAATTCACACATGAAGGTGCACCCGAACCAACGACGGAGACAACCACCGAGAAGAGCACCGAGAAGACTGATGATAGGAAAAGGAAACGAGGTGACAGAGGATTGAATCTGTTTCTAAAAGTCACATTTAGAATTACAGATGTGAGCCCGACAGGACAACCCCTAGCTCCTCCAGAGGCCTTACCTAAGTGGCGTAACGCACTTGGATTCTTAGTTAGGGACCATCTTGACATCAGAGTGGGCAAAAGTGGACCAAAATGAAATCACAAGAATGTGGGACGAGCTGCTTACAAGGTTTGTTTTACCTCAGGGTTCAGAAGACCTAGTAAAGGAGTACACATTGAAGCAGTGGGGAGTCATGTTTAGGAATTACAAGTCTGAGTTGAATTCTAAGTGGGCAAAGAAAGGGTTGGACCCGACCAAAAGATATAAAATCACTGCTGGTCAGTGGGCGGTGTTTCTAGACCAGAGAAGTACCGAGGACTTCAAAGCTTTGAGCGAATCTAAATCCAAGCTCGCAAAAAGGAACAAGTACCACCATCACCTAGGCACAGGTGGTTACCAGCGCAAGCTTGCCCAATGGGAGCAAGAGGATGAAGCGTAGAGGGCTAAGGGTCTGCCAGCGCTCCCTGACCAACTTGGTCGCACGGGCTCGAGGTGGATTCGTGCTCATGTACCAGCAAAGGAAGCCAAGTCTGGCTTATCATTTTCTGACCCAATGGTCGAAGAGGCAGCTAAGAATATTTTCGCTG